>NC_066581.1:48377198-49577198 GCF_024323335.1 Lathyrus oleraceus | reverse complement strand
GTTTGTCATGTTATTAATGATGATGATAACATGACTATATGATGATGTTGTTGCTATGTTGATTATGATGCATGTTTGATGTGCATGCATTCATGAAAGGCCGATGCCTAGTGATGAACGGACTGAGTTCCAATGATGTTGTTGACTCCGGGCTTGTTGAGAGGCTTGGTTCCTTGCGGGGAACTCGGATTCTATGGTGATGAATCTGGGAGTGGTGATCCTGTAGTTGGTCACAAAATGGGTATACCGAGTCGTGTTGAGTCATGCATGGGTGTGTGCATTGCATTTGATGTTTGTTTTGTTGATGTTCATGAGTTTGTTGATTATGATAATGATGATGAGCTGTGTTGGCGTATGTGAAATATATATTTATGTTTATATTTCCGTCGTTATATTATTATTTAATAATGTAATTCTCACCCCTTCTGCATGTGTTTATGTTCATCTATGATGAGCAATGTGCAGATAAAGAGGAGTAGCTATTGTTGAGGTTCGAGGAATAAGTGTAGAGTTATTCTACAGAGTCGAGTCAAATGCTCTGGTCATGTGACACCGGGGTTATGGGATTCGATAGATAGTTGATTATTATTTATGTTGTTTATGATGACTAAATGTTGAGATGTTTTGTTGAGATAATGTTGAAACATTATTATGAATTATAATATTTGTGCTGTTGTCCGCTGCGAAGTTTTAAAAATTAAATAATATGTTTTATGTTGTAATGCAATAAGTGTTACGTTGTAAGAAATGTAAACTCTTCTACATGTTGTACTCTGATAATATATTTAAATATGTCGTTTGGGTAGAAGGGTGTTACATTCTTGCTGTGATCTGTCTAACAACATTGGTCACCACTCCATTTGATATAGAAGATGGATACCTGAAGTGGTATTATTGTGTTTTGCATCCTCGTTTGGTCCCGCCTCATCGTGATGAACCAAGAGAGATGCCAGTTCCTGTTTATGAAGCATGACCATCTGATCCTAACTAGGCTCGTATTTCTACATTGATTCATCGTTATTTGAGACAAGTTAATGCCGAAGAGGAAGATCCGTAGTTTGCTGATTTATTTGAAGCTTTGCATATTTCTCGTTCACATTGATTTATGTATTAACTTTTAGAAATGAATGTAATAAAATAGACATAATATAATATTCATGTTTTGATTATATATTCTTGTTTTGACTACATATTCATGCTAATATATGCGTAAGTAATTGACAATATTGTAGACGTCCTGCAAATCCTAACATCCAAGACGTTGCTGCTGGACAATGAAACTTCTTCCAATCTAATGTGACAGGTGGCAACGGAAACCCCTCTTTCATGTTTTCCCAGCAACATCTAATGACCTAAACCGTTTCCACGATTCATCTATTGCACAAGTCATATCCACCTCTGATCCATCATCTACACCTACCTCTAACTCAACTTACATATTTAGTTTCCTCCAACGAACATGAATAACATCTATTGGTATCGGTATACCACCTAGTGAGTATCTTCCTAACTCACAAGCACAAGATAACCCATAAGATGTTCTAAGAGTAGAACCACAAAAATTGTCTGTTAGTTTTAACATAATCAACTCTCAATAACTCTTCAGCAATACGTCTCAAACCAGCTCGAGACACTGAACCACGCAAATTACCATAAAATGGACTTATGTGCGTGTGCTCAACTTCGTAAAAACGTTTTTGAAAAGAAGCTCTAATGTTGTCAAGTTGTAACCTCAAGTTGTTATTCATAGCTGAAGGAGAATTGCGGTCCAAAACGCAGCGGAAATTAAAATTTTCTCCTTTAGAGATCCTTACGAATGGTCATGATCAGTGATAGAATATTTACCTCTTGTGACGGTTGAAACCTTTGGTGCAGATCTCTTGTGACGATCAAAACCTTTGATGCAGATCCACGGAGCGATCACGAACGTTGAACGATGACAACGTCTCTACTCAGTCCACACGAACGGATTCCTTCAATCTCAGTGCTAGCTGGTACGAATGAAGGCTTTGAGTGAGAGAGAGAGAGAGAAAACGAAAATAATGCAACCGCCATTAATGCTTCTGCACAAGGGTTCTATTTATAGAACCACTTGTGTGGGCTTCAAGCTAAAAAGCCCACTTAAGTGTATTTTGGCCCATATCTTATAATATGCCCAAAATCACTTAAGCACATGGTACCTTACCATATTTCGTATTCTACTCAAGTACACCGTACCTTACGATGTTCTATAATTCACTTAAGGGCACCATACCTTACGGTATTCCTTAGTTACTCTATCTCTCATCAATCCGTCCTTTGTGTGTGACCCTGTAGGTTTTCGTGACGTTGGCAATTATATTAAATCACGCATTTAACATAATAAACAGTGAGCGGTATCTAGCAACACATCACTGCTACCCAAGACACGAAAATGTCATGTGATCTGACAATTCCTTATGTGATAATACTTATGTGTATAATTACCCTTTTGCCCTTATGTCTATATTGAACACAAGGCATAGACCGTGTCATCCTTGTCCAGTTCAATATTGGGCCCGTAGACATTTATCCTGTTATGCAGGATGGGAAAATTCCATCTAGGTCACTCATGTCCCTCAGCATGCTTCGTGGAGTACCCATCAACTGTCTTTATGGTTATCCAGTTACGGACAACGTTGGATCAGCAATAAAGCACTCGACTCTACATCTAGGATCCATAGTGGTTTCAGGTCGAAGAGTGGAATACACTATTATCACCATGAGAATAACTTATGACACTTTGCATAACTTTCTATATAGTATTCTCATAGCGGGTCAATCCGGTATAAATATTACTCATAATATTCATACCTATGTTTAAGACTTGATAACTCTTTATCCATGATCCATGAGATGTGATCATCAGTCTATAAACATAATAGTCTTAATGCTTTAATGTTATCCCACTTCACACTAAAGCTCGACTACGGATACTTTAAGAATAGTGTCCTTATGTTTAATGTGTTCTCATGATTAAGTCACACTTAATACATTAAACGGACTATCTAATTCCAGGGACTTTATTAATCAACCATAATAAAGAAAAAGCCTTTTATTATTCGATACAAGTACCAGAAGCATTGGCCTCTAGGGCTTACACCAACAATCTCCCACTAGCACTAGAGACAATCAGGCATACCCCGTATGCCCATTGATCTAGTATGGCCATCATGCTTCTGCTGCGCAAGAGGCTTTGTCAGTGGGTCAACTATATTGTCAAGTGTAGGTACTTTACATATTTTCACATCTCCTCTATCTATTACCTCTCGAATGAGATGATAACGCCTGAGTATGTGTTTGGATCGTCGGTGAGATCTAGGCTCCTTAGCTTGTGCGATAGCACCATTGTTATCATAATAGAGACCAATGGGATCCACTATGCTAGGGACTATGCCAAGTTCACTAATGAACTTTTTGATCCAAACAGCTTCCTTTGCTGCACTTGAGGCAGCAATACACTCGGCCTCGGTTGTAGAATCAGCAACTGTATCTTGCTTTGAACTTTTCAAGCTCACAACGCCACCATTTCAGCAAAACACATAACCATTGGAATCATTCATATTAAAGCGTCTCAGCACCTTGTCTATGTACTCTGACTTAGGCCAAGCATTTTATGACCTATCTCTATAGATTACGATTCCTAATATATAGGCTGCTTCACCTAGGTCCTTCGTAGAAAAGCATTTCCCCACCCAAGACTTTGCTTGTTGCAGGGTAGGGATGTCGTTTCCAATGAGTAATATGTCATCTACATATAATACCAGGAATACGATCATGCTCCCACTAACCTTCTTGTAGACACAAGGCTCATCTTCGTTCTTGATGAATCCATATTGTTTTACTGTTTCATCAAAATGAAGATTCCATGAGTAGGTCATAGGCTCATCTTGATCCATGAGTAATACATCACCTTGATCCATATATCTCAGGTAGGTGACGTATCCTGCCTGACCTATACTGGTCTTGTTCTACTTGAGCAGGTTGCTCTTACACAACTACTTGTGTTTCCTGCTCTAATTCCTCCATAGGTGTATCAATGCTTTGTGATTCTTGAATTTCTTCAAGCTCTACTTTCCTCCCACTGGTTCCTTTGGAAATAAAATCCTTTTCTAGGAAAACTCCAGTTCGAGCGACAAACACTTTGCCCTCAGAAGGATTGTAGAAGTAATACCCTCTTGTTTCTTTAGGATACCCCACAAATAAGCATTTGTCAGATTTGGGCTCAAGCTTAGTTGAAACTTGTCGTTTCACATAAACTTCGCAACCCCAAATCTTCATGTAAGACATATGTGGTTTCTTACCACTCCATATCTCATATGGTGTCTTCTCAACCTTTTTGGATGGAACACGGTTAAGTGTGTAAGCTGCTGTCAATAGCGCATGTCCCCAAAAAGAGTTTGGAAGATCGGCGTGACTCATCATGGATTTAACTCATTAGGTTTCATCCTTTTAGTATTAATGTTATAAGTTGGCATTATGAGATCAAGGACGTATAGTCCATTGTTCATTTGTGCATAAGCATAGAATATATCATTCAAATAAATTGAGCAACAATTGTTCTTTATTATAAATGAAAAAACCAAACTTGTCCAAACAAGAAATGGAAATAATATTCCTGCTAATTGCAGGTACATAATAACAGTTCTCTAACTGAATTATTAAACCACTAGGTAAAGTTAATACATAAGTTCCTACGGCTAAAGCAGCAACCTTTGCTCCATTGCCAACTCGTAGGTCAACTTCACCTTTTGCCAAATCTCTACTTCTTTTTAGCCCCTGCACATTTGTACAAATGTGAGAACCACATCCAGTATCTAATACCCATGATGCAGAAGTAGATAAATTTATTTAATAACAAAAATACCTGAAGTTGAAGTCTCTACTCCATTCTTCGTATCTTCTAGGTACTTTGGGCAGTTCCTCTTCCAGTGTCCGGTCTTACCGCAATGGAAGCAGGTGCCTTCTTTTGCTATGCCTCCACTAGGCTTCAAAGCAGCAACGGTGGGTTTGGGTTTGGCAACTTCCTTGCCTTTCCCTTTATCACCCTGCTTAGTGGGCCTTTTGTTCTGTCTCTTTCCATTTCCGATCATCAGAATGGACTTCCCTTTTGTCTTCAGATTCTGCTCAGCTGTTCTTAACATGGCTAGCAGTTCAGGAAGAGATTTGTCCATATTATTCATATTGAAATTTAGGACAAATTGACTGAATCCATCTGGCAACGATTGCAAGATCACATCAGTCGCAAGTTCGTTTCCGAGGGGAAAACCCAACCTTTCAAGGTTTTCCACATACCCAATCATCTTGAGCACATGGGGACTTACAAGGGCTCCCTCAGCTAACTTGCTTTGAAAAAGGGCTTTTGAAACTTCAAACCTCTCATGCCTTGCTTGCTCTTTATAGAGCAGCTTCAGGTGTTCGATCATATCGAACGCTGACATGTTCTCATGTTGCTTTTGCAATTCTGAGTTCATGGTAGCTAGCATGAGACAAGCAGTTTCATTGGCATCATCGACATGCTTCTTATAAGCATCTCTTTCTGCCTTAGGTGCAGAACTAGGAGGTTCCTCTTCAGGAACAGGTGTTTCCAAGACATACAACTTTTTATCATGTTTGAGGACAATCCTCAGGTTTCGGTGCCAATCCAGAAAATTTGTCCCAAACAATTTTTCCTTGTCAAGGATTGATCGCAAGATGTTGTTAGAGGTGTTTGCTGTCATGGTTATCTACATAAGGATTAAGAAAATATAAGTATCATTGACATATTTGATTAGGCCTTTAATCAAATATGCTCCCACTATTTTACTCAAAACAATTGACCCTCATCATTTGATTCGGAAAATCCCGTTGGAAGATTTTCTAGTGGGTCGAGATCCATATTTCACTTCGTTCTAAGTCCGCGTAGGCGGATTACACAAAACTAGGTTATTTAGGTAGGAACTCCTTCCAGTTGTATCTCATACAACTCTCGAAAATTTCAGTTGGGTGAATAACTCCTTATTCCAATCCATCATATGGATCATTCCCAACTCTTGCTTCTAAACATATATAATAAAATTATAATTAAGTTTGACTCATCGTTTTAGCAGTTGGATATTACAATTATCCCATCGCACCTTAACTAATACAAAACATGCACCTCGCGTAGGCGAAACCTACATTATTCGATACCAGTCTTGATGAGTGCTAAAACTTGGAAAGCAAACATATATAATATTATTATAATTTGTTTAGTTAAGTTTTACCCATTGTCTTAGCAGTTGGATATTACAATTATCCCATCGCACCTTACTAATATAGAACATGCACCTCGCGTAGGCGAAACCTACATTATCCGATACTAGTCTTGATGAGTGCTAAGACTTGGAAAGCATAAACTTAATATTTTAGTTTGAGGGAATTGCAATTGTTCTGATCTCACCGGCTTATTTATCATATAAATCGTCTCTCACATGCATCAACATATATTCACATGCATCAACATACATACACATGCATCAACATACATACACAATGAAACAGTTATGGCCCCTAGCGCAATTGTTCTCCCAAGCCAATGAGAGAACCTAAGCTAACCTAATAACGATCTAAGCTTCTCCAAGCAAGATCTTCAAGGTTGTCCTCCTTTAATATTGAATTCTTCTCTAAGCTTCTCCAAGCAAGATCTTCAAGGTTGTCCTCCTTTGATATTGAAATCTTATCTTTCTTCATAACATTGTCTTCTTCTCTTTCTTCATAACATTACATTCCAGAAGAAACTCGTTTTACATACGAGGGTTTGAGATGAGAAAAGAAGTTACATTAAGAGATCAAAAGGAGAAGCACGACACGCAGGTCGTATTTAAAAACCCAAAACAAAATGAAGGAAGACTAAGGCCATAACTGATCACAACAAGGCAATAATAACAAACACATTATTATTATTATTAATTTTTAATTCCTTTAATTAATTAAAACAAAATTAAATTTCGGCGACCGATCACACTACGCAAGAGTTGCGTTGATGCAAAACAATGTCCATTTCAAATGAATTGTTCATTAAAAATTAATAATAATAATAATGTGTTTGTTATTATTGCCTTGTTGTGATCAGTTATGGCCTTAGTGTTCCTTCATTTTGTTTTGGGTTTTTAAATACGACCTGCGTGTCGTGCTTCTCCTTTTGATCTCTTAATGTAACTTCTTTTCTCATCTCAAACCCTCGTATGTAAAACGAGTTTCTTCTGGAATGTAATGTTATGAAGAAAGAGAAGAAGACAATGTTATGAAGAAAGAGAAGATTTCAATATCAAAGGAGGACAACCTTGAAGATCTTGCTTGGAGAAGCTTAGAGAAGAATTCAATATTAAAGGAGGACAACCTTGAAGATCTTGCTTGGAGAAGCTTAGATCGTTATTAGGTTAGCTTAGGTTCTCTCATTGGCTTGGGAGAACAATTGCGCTAGGGGCCATAACTGTTTCATTGTGTATGTATGTTGATGCATGTGTATGTATGTTGATGCATGTGAATATATGTTGATGCATGTGAGAGACGATTTATATGATAAATAATCCGGTGAGATAAGAATTTGCAAATTCCCTCAAATTAAATATTAAGTTTATGCTTTCCAAGTTTTAGCACTCATCAAGACTAGTATCAGATAATGTAGGTTTCGCCTACGCTAGGTGCATGTTCTATATTAGTAAGGTGCGATGGGATAATTGTAATATCCAATTGCTAAAACAATGGGTCAAACTTAACTAAACAAATTATAATAAGATTATATATGTTTAGAAGCAAGAGTTGGAAATGATCCATGTGATGGATTGGAATAAGGAGTTATTCACCCAACTAAAATATTCGAGAGTTGTATTAGATACAATTGGAAAGAGTTCCTACCTAAATAACCTAGTTTTGTGTAATCCGCCTACGCAAACTTAAAACAAAGTGGAATGTGGATCTCGACCCACTAGAAAATCTTCCAACGGGATTTTCCGAATCAAATGGTGAGGGTCATTTATTTTGAGTAAAATAGTGGGAGCATATTTAATTAAAGGCCTAATTAACTATGTCATTGATACTTATCTTTTCATTATTTTCATGTAGGTTACCATGAAAACAAACACCTCTAACAACATTTTGCGATCAATCCTTGACAAGGAAAAATTGTCTGGGACAAATTTTCTGGATTGACACCGAAATCTGAGGATTATCGTCAAACATGATAGAAAGCCGTATGTCTTGGAGAAACTTGTTCCTGAAGAGGAACCTCCTAGTTCTGCACCTAAGGTAGAAAGAGATGCTTATAAGAAGCATGTCGATGATGCCAATGAAACTGCTTGCCTCATGCTAGCTACCATGAACTCAGAGTTGCAAAAGCAACATGAGAATATGGCAGTATTCGATATGATCGAACAGCTAAAGATGCTATATCAAGAGCAAGCAAGGCATGAAAGGTTTGAAGTTTCAAAAGCCCTTTTTTAAGGCAAGTTAGCTGAGGGAGCCCCTGTAGGTCCCCATGTGCTCAAGATGATTGGGTATGTGGAGAACTTTGAGAGTTTGGGTTTTCCCCTCGGAAAGGAACTTGCGACTAATTTGATCTTGCAATCGTTGCCAGATAGATTCAATCAATTTGTCCTTAATTTCAATATGAATGATATGGACAAATCTCTTCCTGAACTGCTAGCCATGTTAATAACTGCTGAGCAGAATCTGAAGTCAAAAGGGAAGTCCATTCTGATGATCAGAAATGGAAAGAGACAGGACAAAAGACCCACCAAGCAGGGTGATAAAGGGAAAGGCAAGGAAGTTGCCAAACCCAAACCCACAGTTGCTGCTTTGAAGACTAGTGGAGGCATAACAAAGGAAGGCATCTGCTTCAGTTGCGGTATGACCGGACACTGGAAGAGAAACCGCCTAAAGTACCTGGAAGATAAGAAGAATGGAGTAGAGACTTCAACTTTATGTATTTTTGTTATTGAAATTAATTTATCTACTTCTGCATCATGGGTATTAGATACTGGATGTGGTTCTCACATTTGTACCAATGTGCAGGGGCTAAAAAGGTGTAGAGATTTGGCAAAAGGTGAAGTTGACCTACGAGTTGGCAATGGAGCAAAGGTTGCTGCTTTAGCTGTAGGAACTTATGTATTGACTTTACCTAGTGGTTTAGTAATTCAGTTAGAGAACTGTTATTATGTACCTACAATTAGCAGGAATATTATTTTTATTTCTTGTTTGGACAAGTTTAGTTTTTCATTTATAATAAAGAACAATTATTGCTAAATTTATTTGAATGATATATTCTATGCTACTGCACAAATGAACAATGGACTATATGTCCTTGATCTTGAAATGCCTATTTATAACATTAATACTAAAAGGATGAGACCTAATGAGTTAAATCCAACTTACCTTTGGCATTGTCGATTAGGCCACATAAATGAGAAACACATTTCCAAACTCCATAAAGATGGACTCTTGGACTTTTTTGATTATGAATCATATGAGACGTGCAGATCTTGTTTAATTGGAAAGATGACAAAGTCTCCATTCACAGGAAAAGGTGAAAGAGCTAATGATATTTTGGCCCTCATACATACTGATGTATGTGGACCACTGAACATACCAGCCAGAGGAGGTTTTCAGTACTTCATCATATTTACTGATGATTTCAGTAGATATGGTTATGTATATTTAATGAAACACAAATCAGAGTCCTTTGAAAGTTCAAGGAATTCAAGAATGAAGTACAAAACCAACTAGGTAAGAATATTAAAACTCTTCGATTAGATCGAGGTGGTGAGTATTTAAGCCTAGAGTTGATGACCATCTGAAAGAGTGTTGGATTCTATCCCAACTTACTCCTCCGGGAACACCCCAATGGAATGGTGTATCTGAGAGGAGAAATAGAACCATGTTAGACATGGTCCGATCCATGATGATTCACGCCGATCTTCCAAACTCCTTTTGGGGACATGCATTATTGACAATAACTTACACATTTGACCGTGTTCCATCTAAAAAGGTTGAGAAGACACCATATGAGACATGGAGTGGTAAGAAACCACATATGTCTTATATAAAGATTTGGGGTTGCGAAGTTTATGTGAAACGACAAATTTCAACTAAGCTTGAGCCCAAATCTGACAAATGCTTATTTGTGGGGTATCCTAAAGAAACAAAAGGGTATTACTTCTACAATCCTTCTGAGGAAAAAGTGTTTGTCGCTCGAATTGAATTTTTCCTAGAAAAGGATTTTATTTCTAAAGGAATCAGTGGAAGGAAAGTAGAGCTTGAAGAAATTCAAGAATCACAAAGCATTAATACACCTATGGAGGAATTAGAGTAGGAAACATAAGTAGTTGTGAAAGAGCAACCTGCTCAAGTAGAACAAGACCAACGTACGTCAAGCAGAATACGTCACCTACTTGAGAGATATGGATATCTCATAACTGATCAAGGTGATGCATTACTCATGGATCAAGATGAGCCTGTGACCTACCAAGAGGCCATAATTGGTCCCGGGTCTGAGAAGTGGCTAGAAGCCATGAAATCTGAAATGGATTCCATGTACGCAAACCAAGTTTGGACCTTGGTAGAGCCTCCTATAGGAGTTAACCCTATAGGATGCAAGTGGGTCTTCAAAAAGAAGACTGATATGGATGGTAAGGTACATACCTATAAGGAAAGACTGGTTGCAAAAGGATATAAACAAATTCACGGGGTTGACTATGATGAAACCTTTTCACCAGTTGCAATGCTTAAATCTGTTCGGATTTTACTTGCTATCGCTGTATATCATGATTATGAAATATGGCAGATGGATGTCAAAACTGCTTTCCTTAATGGGAATCTTCTTGAGGATGTGTGTCATACGGTGAACTGACTTTAATGTGTTTTTAATCGCAATGTCGCGGTTAGCAAGAGTCGCCACCGACTTTTCTTTTATCCAATAAGGAAAGGTGGAAAAGAACAGGAAAGACCTTAATTTAGATTCTTAGGTTCGGGAGGTACATTATACAAAGGGAAGGTGTTAGCACCCTTTGTATCCATGGTTGTCCATAGGCTCTTAATTGCTCAATCATTTATGTTTTTCTAGTTTGAAAAAGTGTTTGAGAAATATGTCGGAAATACTTTGAGAAAGGAGAATTTAACTTTGTAATGATTCATGTATGAATGTATACAAAGTGGTTATCTCGTTTAGTTTTGAAAATAGTTTAGAAAAATATAACTCAGCAATGATTCTAGTGCGAATGTATGCCAAGTGGTGATTTTCTAATGGAGGTTTTGAAAGGTGTAAGGTGTAAAAGGTAATTTTAAATTGTGAATAAGCAATTAAGAGTTATACCTATCCGAGGTCTTTCCAGGTATTTCCTATCCTTATGAGGGTAAAACTGTCCTTATTATTGAGAAATAAGTAGTTTTATCCTTGGGATGTAAAAGGGTCATCGTAGGGTCATCGATTGGTCATTGAAGGCAACAGTTGTGAGGATACCTTAGCATTCGAAGGGACTATCATCATTTAACCGTAGGCTACACCGAAGGGTCATCGAGGGACAAAGGCAACATGCGAGGGACTATGATGATTTAACCGAAGGGTCTTTGCTAAGTGTATCCCCATATTCCCGGGACATGACCATAATACCGTAACCGTGAGGTAACAAAGAGAGGTCCGGGATCACTTATTTAAAGGCAAAGTTTTACAATTAATTAGGTAGCCGTAATCAAGTAGGTAATTAGGTCCACATTAAAGTTAATACATTGAAGTCAATTAAGTCCTCCAGGTGGATCTTCGCCGTAACATTAATACATTAAAATCAATTGAGTAATTCAGGGTGAATCTCCATAAGGGTGTCCCACACATAGGGTGGAATACCTAGTCGGCCGTTTCTTCGAGAATAGGTAGGCCTTTACACAATTCAACACATGGATTAGAGCATCGAGATAAAGCATAATTGAAAGTTGCACCAAAAAATAAACACAACAGTCATGAACTCAGGCTAAAAGATGCAGAATTATGATAAATCATGATTAGACAAACATAAGATAGAACAGCAAGGAAATGGAACAGCCACTGTCCCGTTCGCCTCTGCTTCGCCTAGCGAAGGCCTAGCGAGTACTCGCTACCGGCTCGCTTAGCGATGTGCTAGCGAGCGGCTGCTGGTTTTGAATTTTGATATAGTACAATCTCAACCAATTTTATGCCTTATGGATTTCATTACTGCAATTGTATGATTGATCATTTAAGGTATTCAGGCATATGCTAAAGTTCACCTGCCAAACTTAAGATATTTCGTAAATCTAATCATAAAACCATATGCAAATTAAGAACATAAGACCATAATAGCAATGTAAACCTGTTAGCGACTGAGTTGTGACTTCGAATCGGCAACTTGGACGGAATTGGGCAGAGGTAGACCTTGGTGCCGCCGAGCTCCTTCAGGGTTTGCCTCCAGTGAGTATCAGGGTTTTCTTGCTAGGGCTTTCCTGTCTCCGTATTCGTTCTCCCGTCTCCGTTTTTTTCTCCCCTTTTCGTGACTGAAGGCTTGGCTATTTATAGTGCTCTGGCTATGACCTAATGGGCTCAGAATGAAGCCCAGAAATTCTGATATTCGCAAGCTTCGCTAGGCGAAGGAGTTGCTCGCCTAGCGAGCCAGCTAGTTTGGGCTTTTACTGGATCTGGCGCTTCGCTGGGGCGAGTGTCATAACGAGGGGTTCGCTAGGCGAAGGAATTGCTCGCCTAGCGAGCAGGCTATTTGGGCCATTTTCTGGATTGGGCCTGTTGTGAGTTGGACTTTTGTTCCTTTAATGTCAGGGCCTTGCAAAATAAATTGGGTGCCTGAAAAATGCCTTGTAATATTAACGGGCAAATTTCGGGGTATGACAGCTGCCCCTGTTCAATATTCTTGAACCGAGAGAGTTAGGATGGCAAGTATGTCGTTCGTGGTCTGGAGGTGGAAGATTATTGAACACTAGAATGCCCCAACAATTTGCACTTGTCAATCGAGGGGTGGGCTTAAAGATGCCATCCAGGAAGTTTGATGATGAGAGCTTCAGAGTGCGTCGTACTTTAGACGATATCTGAAGGCAGGAGTGTCATATTGGGTCGTACGTTAGACCGTATAGTGAATCATCCATTATGCTACCGACTTCGCCGGGGAGTCAGAGTGTGCTATATACTGCTGGGGATAAGGGATCAGAATGGATCATACGCTAGGTCCTATCCGAATACTAGAATGAGTTGTTCAGTAGGCGGATGACCTTGCTGGGGATGAAAGATCAGAATGGATCGTACGCTAGATCGTATCTGAGTTGCAGAATGAGTCATCTGTCAGGCCGCGTCTGAGGATAAAAGGGGTAGTCGTACGCTGGACTACACTTCAGAAATATACCGTACACTAGGTAGCATCTGAGGAGATGAATATCCGAATGAGTCGTACGCTAGACCGTCTTGAAATAATTGAAGGAATCATATGTTGAGCTGAATCAGAATGAACCGTGCGCTAGGCCAGATCTGATAGTATTTGTGCATGTTGTATCCGCAATAGATATCTCGGGATGTACCATACGCTAGGTAGTATCAGAGGATTTGAGGGTCAGAATGGATCATACGTTAGATCGCATCTGAGTTGAGGGAGTCACACGTTGAGCTGAATCAGAATGAACCGTGCGCTAGGCTATATCTGATAGTATTTGTTGTGTTTGCAGCAAATGTCTTGAATGTAATCAATAGGAGTATCTGTTTGACTGGATCTTTACTTTGACCGTATCGGGAAGACGATTAACCTGTTAAATAGAGTTAGCTTAATGCTATGTCATGATGCATGAGATGCTTTACGCTTCTGAAAATAAATGCGAACAATGTACGCATGCGTATGCTGTGAAATGATGTAATGAATGAATTATGCATCTGACAAGTTCTTCCCGAGGACTCTACTGGGGAAATAAATCTCAGTCTTCGGGTTGGAGATACTGGTATCGGTGATCCTTTCTTAGCTGGGGGTGCTTGATCTCTGTCTGATGGTGGAAAACACTCGACAGAGCCCGGCTGGGGATGGAAGAGATGACCAGTCTGTCTGGCGATGCCAACCTCTTCTGGGAAATAGCTGGTTCTTGTTGGGGAATAGAATTAGCGACGGATTCATTGGAAAACATGGTTAGACCTTCTCCTCGATCCTGAAGTCTTGTAGTAATCGCTATTTCTATTTTAGGCATGCATTTTTGTAAACATTGATCATATTCACATGCATAAATTAATTCAAACTAAATCAATGGACGTTTATGCAAGCAAAGCAGAGGAAGTAAGACAACAGCATTTCGAAATAAAACTGTATTGATTTTGAAAGAGGGCCTAAAAATAGGCAATTTGAGTACAAGGAGACAGAAATCCTAGTAAGAGGAAATTGTCAGGAAAACAGAGAGAAAGCTATGCAGAAAAAGTCCTATCGATTCTAATTCCATTACTGTCATTATGTCTTCAAGCCTCTCATCTCCTACTGTCGGATAGAAGTGATTGGCTTGTTCAGTCCCTTTGACCTGGTTGAAGCTGACAGAGAACGGGACATAGTCATACGCTTTAATCCCTAATTTTTGCCTGGACCGCCTTTTCAGGTTTTCAGTCCACCAGGATACCTTTTTTTTTGTCCAAGCCGCCTTTTCAGGTTTTCGACTTGCCGGGTGTACACATTTTTTTTATATATATCCCTAATTTTGCCCGAACCCTTTTGGTTCGCCGGGATGTCCTCACTTTTGCCTAGATACGTCGATCTAGCGGGTCTCTTTTATGCGTAGTATTTTTTAACTATGTCCGCGTTCACGGGATGTGGGGAGTCTTCGCCGTCCATTGTAGCTGGTATCATGGCTCCACCAGAGAATACCTTCTTAACTACAAACGGCCCTTCGTACGTGGGAATCCATTTGCCTCTGGGATCACCCTGTGGTAGAATGATACGCTTTATTACCAAATCGCCAATTCGATACACCTGTCTCTTGACTCTTTTGTTAAATGCCTGGGTCATGCGCTTCTGATATATCTGTCCATGACACACAGCCGCAAGTCTCTTCTCATCGATCAAGTTTATCTGGTCGAATCGAGTCTGAATCCATTCATCTTCATATAAGCCCGCCTCTTTTATGATTCTTAGAGAGGGAATCTGGACTTCCACTGGTAAAACGGCTTCCATTCCGTAGACTAAAGAGAAAGGAGTGGCTCCTGTCGAAGTGCGTACTGAAGTGCGATAACCGTGAAGAGCAAACGGTAACATCTCATGCCAGTCTTTGTACGTCACCGTCATCTTTTGTATGATCTTCTTGATATTCTTATTAGCAGCCTCCACGGCACCGTTCATCTTTGGCCGGTACGGAGAAGAGTTATGGTGTTTTATTTTGAATTGCATGCAGAGTTCGGCAATCATCTTGTTGTTCAAATTAGTACCATTGTCGGTAATAATTCTTTCAGGGATGCCATATCGACAAATGAGATTATTCTTGATGAATCGTGCCACCACATTCTTGGTGACAGAAGCGAATGAGGCGGCCTCTACCCACTTTGTAAAGTAATCAATAGCAACCAGGATGAAACGATGCCCGTTAGAAGCAGTGGGTTTAATTTCTCCAATCATATCAATGCCCCACATTGCAAAGGGCCAAGGTGCTGTCAACACGTTCAATGGAGCAGGAGGCACATGTACTTTATCCGCATATATCTGGCACTTGTGACAGGTTCTGGAGTGATGGTGGCAATCAGCTTCCATGGTAGACCAATAATACCCTGATCTCAGAATCTTCTTGGCCATCGTATGTCCACTAGAATGAGTCCCGAAAATACCGTCATGCATATCTTCCATAATCCTTTCTGCTTCCTTTCTATCCACACAGCGGAGCAGAGTCGAGTCATGATTACGTTTGTATAATACTCCATTACTCAGAAAGAATTTAGCGGAGAACTTCCTCAGGAATTTTCTGTCATTGATGGATGCCCCTTCAGGGTATTCCTGAATTTCTAAATATCTTTTTACTTCGTGGAACCAGGGTTTCTCTTCCACTTCATCAGTGTTAAGTTCATAACAATATGCCGGTTCATCTAATCGTTCAATGGTGATTCTGGGAGCTTCATTGTCCCATCTGACTCTGAACATAGATGACATGGTAGCTAACGCGTCTGCCAACTAATTCTCTTCTCGTGGGATATGCTCGAATGTGATCTCTTCAAAGTATGGGATTAGCGTCAACACCCGCTCTCGATAAGGGATGAGATTCGGATGCTTAGTGTCCCATTCTCCTTTGATCTGACTGATTACTAATGCTGAGTCTCCGTACACACTCAAAAACTTGATCCTTAGGTCTATGGCAGCTCTGAGTCCTAAAATACATGCTTCATACTCGGCCATATTATTGGTACAATCGAAACATAGCCTAGCAGTGAAAGGCGTGTGACAACCCTTGGGGGAAATGATTACAACACCAACACCATTGCCCAATGCATTAGAAGCTCCATCAAAAACCATAGTCCATCGGGATCCCGGTTCGGGTCCTTCATCCGGTCCAGGTTTTTCATAATCAGTAACAAGCATGACATCCTCATCTGGGAACTCAAAATTCATAGATTGGTAATCATCCACCGCTTGATGAGCCAAATGATCAGCTAGCACGCTTCCTTTGATTGCTTTCTGGGTAGTATACTGGATATCATACTCTGTTAAAATCATCTGCCATCTTGCTATTCTTCCGGAGAGGGCAGGTTTCTCAAATATGTATTTGATGGGATCCGTCTTAGAAATCAACAAAGTGGTATGGTTCAACATATACTGTCTTAGTCGGCGAGCAGCCCAGGCCAATGCGCAGCAAGTTCTCTCGAGCAGTGAGTATCTTGTTTCACAGTCGGCAAACTTTTTGCTAAGGTAGTATATGGCATGCTCTTTTCGACTAGACTCGTCATGTTGCCCCAACACGCACCCCATTGAATTTTCTAACACGGTCAGATACATGATTAGAGGTCTTCCTTCGACTGGTGGTATCAGAATTGGAGGTTTTTGAAGATACTCCTTGATTTTGTCGAAAGCTTCTTGACATTCATCATTCCATCTCATCTCTTGATTTTTCCTCAGTAGTTTGAAGAGGGGTTTGCAGGTAGCAGTAAAGTGGGAGATAAATCGGGCAATATAATTCAAACGTCCCAAGAAACCTCTGACCTCTTTATCTGTACGTGGAACTGGCATTTCTTGAATAGCCCTCACCTTAGCTGGGTCAAGCTCAATCCCTTTACCACTGACAATAAAGCCCAAGAGTTTGCCGGATCTTACTCCAAAGGTGCATTTGTTCGGGTTCAACCTCAACTTGTATTTCTTCAACCTCTCGAACAGTTTGTATAAATGATCGAGATGCTCTCCCTCAGTATGGGATCTGGCTATCATGTCATCCACATATACCTCTATTTCATGATGAATCATATCATGAAACAAAACCACCATAGCGCGCTGGTATGTTGCTCCTGCATTCTTCAATCCGAACGGCATTACTTTGTAACAGAAAGTGCCCCAGTGCGTCACAAACATAGTTTTCTCCATGTCCTCGGGTGCCATCTTAATCTGATTATAACCCGAGAATCCATCCATGAAGGAGAATACTTTGTGTTGAGCGGTGTTATCTACCAGAACATCGATGTGCGGGAGTGGAAAATCATCTTTGGGACTCGCTTTATTCAAATCTCTGTAATCTACGCACATTCGCACCTTACCATCCTTTTTCGGCACTGGTACCACGTTAGCAACCCATTGAGGATAAGAAGTAACGGCTAGAAAACCGGCATTGAATTGTTTCATGACCTCGGCTTTGATTTTCTCAGACATTTCAGGACGCATGCGGCGAACCTTTTGCTTGACAGGACGACAGTCTTCCTTCATTGGCAGACGATGCACTACTATGTCAGTATCCAGTCCGGGCATGTCTTCATAAGACCAAGCAAAAATCTCTACGTAGGCACGTAGCATCTGAATCAATCTTTCTTTGATACTGTTTTCCAAGCCTGCTCCTATTTTGACTTCTTTTCTGTCTACTTCTGTACCCAGGTTTACAATTTCGGTTGACTCTTCATGCGGCTGTATAGTCTTTTCTTCCTGCAGTAACAGTCTGGCAAGTTCTCCAGGTACTTCACAATCTTCCTCACTTCCATCTTCGGCATGGTAGATCGGATTTTCGCAGTCATAATGAACAGTAGCGGAACTATTGTCAACAGGATCCAGAGTGGGTAGGGATCTGCAATTCGTTACGTGCGTGTGTGTGAGAAAACATAGCTTGTTTGGAAAATGACAGGAAGAATAAAGAGCGCAATATTTGAATGCGAAAAGTCCATTGATTTATTGAACATGAATATGCTTATGAAAATGACAAACCCTTAACACATTAGCTATTGTGCCCCGGGCATAGACACAATGCTTTAAGAAGTTCAATTGTAAACATTAAAATTAAAAATTCGTAACACTAAAACAGACAATAGCAATTACTCCTGACTAAAGGAAATCGAGATAGTGTCTTCAGCCTTCCAATTATTGAGTCCGTCCCCAATTGTTGGGAAGATCCAGCTATCCAGGTCGCAATCGCTATCAGCATCTTCTACAGCATTGATTTGATCTTTGACCCTCTTTTCAGAGTTAAATCCCAGATCAGATTTATCAGACTTGTAGGGTATGTTGATCAGTTGACCCCAACCAGTACAACCACCATTTTCGACCACAGCTTGAGCGTCTTTCAGAGAAATCATGGTAGGAGGGGCTCGAATAACCTCGGGCACAAGGGGAGTTGGCTTATGGACAGGGCTGGGCGGAGGAACCACTTCAAATGACTGAGACGGAGTCTCGAAGAATTCACCATCCATCTCGACATATCTGAAGGCCTGCACACTGCTGACAATATACTCCTCTTCACCACACACAGTGACGATCTTACCCTCCATTGGGTACCTCAGCTTTTGATGGAGAGATGAAGCTACAGCACTTTCCCCATGAATCCAAGGGCGTCCCAGCAAGCATGAATAGGCAGGACGGATGTTCATCACGTGAAAGGTAGTGTTGAAGACTTGAGGTCCTATCTTGATAGGGAGAACCACTTCACCATGGACAACACTTTTTGCACCGTCGTACGCACGCACCACAGTATCACTAGGTTTCAATTCGGTGCTCTTACAGTCAAGCTTATCGAGTACAGCTTTCGGTAGCACATTCAAAGAAGAGCCATTATCGATCAACACATGAGCCAAGGTGATCCCCTTACACTCAATGGCGACGTGCAGAGCTTTGTTATGATTTTTCCCTGCTGGTGTCAGGTCAGCGTCGGAAAAGCCTAGGCCATTGTCAACAGCCAAGTGAGCAACATAACTTTCGAGCTGATCGACCGATGTTTCCTGAGGCACATGAGCAGTCTTCAAGAATTTTATCAATGCATTGGCATGGGATTCAGAAGATAACAACAAGGACAACATCGAGATTTTAGATGGAGTATGCCCCAGCTGTTCTACCACATCAAAATCACTCTTGCGGATGATTTTCAGCACTTCTTCCATTTCCTGCTTGGCAACATCTTCAGTAGTAACTTTGTCCGGTATCTCTGACTGAAAAGGATTGACTGGTTCCTTTCCTCGAACTTCGGGGGCAGGAGGTGAGATTTCTGGAGAGAAGATCCTTCCACTTCGAGTAATTTTACTAGTCCCAACGATGCCATTAGGATTAGTAGAATTGTCAATTTGCTTTACGCCATGGACGTAAACATCACCGCCATAATTCCACGGAATAGCTTTGCTTGAGGAATACGGGATCGGGCCAGGTGCAGTAATGATTAGGGGAGCTACCCTGGGCTCAACAGTAATCTTCACAGGCGCCCTAGGAGCGGTAATCTTCACTGGAACTTTGGACCTAGCAATCACAGATACTTCTTCAATAGGGTTCTCCACCTTGGGAATCTTTTCGAAGAGAATTGTGCGGTCATCCATCAGCCGCTGGATACCCTTCCTCAACTTCAAGCACTCGTTGGGTCGGAGTATGCAGAGATCGCAATTTTCATCACAACCTGGAAATAAACCAGCTCGCAATAAATTCCTCTTTATGATCGGGAGAGGAGATGTTAAGTCCGCCACATTGGAAATGTGAGAATCGTCATCCATAGCATTAACAGTCTTGTCATGGTTAGGCATGGGAGCAGTGATGACATTAGGAGTCTCCGGAGGCTCAAACTCAATTTCTCCAGCTTCGATCATATCCTGAATCTTATTCTTCAATGACCAGCAATCGTTTGTATCATGCCCGGGGCTATCGGAGTGATACGCACACCTGGCATTGGGATTATAACGGGAAGAAGCAGTGTTGGGTTTCATAGGAGGATCTCTGAGGGTGATCAGATTTGCCTTTAGCATCCCCTGCAGTGCTTGTGCCAAGGTCATATTGATCCTGGTAAACTGCCTTCTTGGCTTGTCTTGTTTGGACTGGAAGTTCTGAGATGGTGGTGCTGCAATCGTAACCGCTCCAATGGTATGGTCACGATTTTTCTTGTTACGACCCTTTTGACCGTACACAACATTTGATTCATTCCTCCCCTGATAGGACCTTTTGGTGCTTGCAGAGGTGGCCGCCTGTATCTTTCCACTTCGGATGCCACCTTCAACACGCTCACCTGTCAATATAAGTTCAGTGAAACCTGATGAAGAACTTCCCAGTAGATGGCTGTAGAATGGGCCAGTCAGGGTGCCCATGAACATGTCCACTAATTCTCGGTCAGTCATAGGGGGTTTGACTCTGCCAGCCAAATCTCTCCATTTCTGAGCGTACTCTTTGAAGCTTTCTTTAGAGCCCATAGTCATATTCTGCAACTGTAGCCGAGTAGGTGCTAATTCAGAATTATACTGGTAATGCTTGTAAAAAGCTGTTGCTAAGTCAGTCCAGGTGCGGATGTCAGAGCTCTCGAGCTGATAATACCATTCCAACTGTGCGCAAGCCAGACTCTCTTGGAAGAAATGGATCCATAGCTTCCTATCAGTGGTATGCGGCTGAATCTTTCTCACGTAAGCTCTCAGATGCATTTGAGGACAAGATGCCCCATCGTACTTAGTGAATGCGGGGATCTTGAATTTGCGAGGAATGACCACATCAGAGACCAGGCCTAAGCTTTCAAAATCCAGACCGGGCGCTTTCTGGCCCTCCACAGCTAGCACACGTTCTTCCAGCAATTTGTACTTGTCACCTTTTGGAGAGTACTGTTCATCTTCATAATCTTCATCGTCGTCCTCAGGGTTAAAGAGATCGACATTCTCCCCTTCTGAATCATCCTCTGTCTCCTCTTCTGGACCATTCGGAATCCCAAACTTGACTCCTGGGGCCTGTCCTTTACGCCTTCTTCCCGGGTTAATGAAACTCACAGCTTTCTTGTCTTTCTTCTTTTCGAGCAAAAGAGCCTTCAGTTCCTCCTGCCCCTTGGATAAGCTTAGCATCACCTCCTGGAATTGAGCATTTTGAGCCTGGAGATCTTTGACAGTTTGTTCGAGATCCATTTTTCTGTTTGAATCTGTTTGCAATAGGAAGACCGTGAGAATATTGATCCTTTAGAATACCTGTTATGCAATGTCATGTCATGCAATGCAATGTATGAGATGTTTTCAAGGACTTTTGGAATTTAACTCCGCATGAACTACCAAAAAGAAAGGACTTTTATTAATAATTTTTAATCAATGTTTATTACAATCAATGGTAAAATACAATAAAAGCTAGGTCTCCCAGGGACGGCTTCTTTTCGGGCGAAGATATGCATTGAGTCTTCGTTCCTCATTAAGCTGGCTGGTGAGCTCTAACACTTTCTTCCTTGCAGCACAGAACTGGGATTCAAAAGTATCCCTTTCTTCTCTCAACTGGATCCAGGATTTCTTTAACTCCTCAACATCGGTAGGCATATCGGGATAAGGAATGATCTGAGGAGCACCTCCTTCGACTTCTGGTTCAACCACCAATGGTCCGACTGCGAGATATGGCATGACGAGTTCGCGGGCTCTGGCGCGTACCCATCTGAGGTAAGGCTCCATAGGAATAGAGTTTTTCTGTCCTAACGTACCTCTCTTCACCATGCCCCAAGCTCGTACAAATCTTTGACGGAGGCCTTGGGAATCATTGTCATAGTCGAACACAATGCCTTCGATGATCATTTCATGTGGACCATCTCTTCGAGCACAACCAAACTGTCGCAGAGCTAAAGCAGGGTTATAAGTAATACCTCCTCTTATTCCTAGGAGTGGTACGTTAGGGAACTCGCCACAACGGTCAATGATGGTAACATTTTCCTTGAACTGAGGACACCAACGGATGTCTGAGTGGGAGAGCGACATTACCCTTTGAGACCATTTCAAATTCTGCTCGTTCTTCAAGACTGATTGAGGAAGGTGCGAAATAAACCACCTAGACAACAAAGGTATGCAGCACATGAGAGTCCCTTGCTTCTTCATGGTACGAGTGTGGAGGGAATGCAAAATGTCTCCCAGCAAGGTAGGCACAGGGTTATGAGTGAGAAATATCTTAATAGCATTCATGTCTATGAATTGGTCTGGATTAGGGAATAACACCAAGCCATAGATTAGCAATGCCAGGACGTCTTCGAAAGCACGGGCATTCATAACTTTTAAGAATTCTCGGGCCTTATTTGTCAGGAATTTGGCGAGTAAACCCTTAACTCCACTTCTTGTTACCCAATTAGTTTCAATATCGGACTTTGTCATGTGTAAAGCTGCGGCAACTTCTTCAGACTTCGGAACCTTTTCTAAACCACTGAACGGTAGTTGATCAAGGAGAGGTATCCCAAGCAGTCTGGAGAATTCTTCCAATGTGGGTACCAATTGATAATCTGGGAAGGTGAAGCAATGATGTTTAGGATCGAAGAACTGGAATAGAACTCTCATCATATCTTCTTTGAAACCAGTGGTAACTAAATTGAGAAGAGAACCATGTCTCTTGATGAACTGCGCATGATCGGAAAGTTCTGACACTAAGTTCTTGAGTTGAGGAGAGATTGCTACAAGATTAATCCGGATAGTCTTCCTGGAAACCATAACCTGTTTAACAGAGCAAAGCTAAATTCCTAAGTCCTTGAAATGGTTAGTACAATGATGTTATGATGTTATGATGTTATGATGTTATGCAAATAACAAGTCATACAACAATCCTTCCTAAGTTTTAAGGCTTGCATGAGTTCCATAGGTAAGTACCCTTCCCACTGAAGTTTGGTTGGTTCAACCTGTCCTAGAATAGTAACCGGGTTCTAGAAGGATCTCAAATCATTGACCTTCCTTTAAGTCCACTTCAGTGCAACACCAAGTGGTTGACCGAAGCTTCCCTAAAGTCCAATCTCGAAGAGTGTAGTATCGAGTCTCAACCAACCCCAGTCGGAACCGAAGTCAGTTATCTCACTACTTTCTAATGGCTAGGGTGAGTCAATTAGGGTTCTAAAGGTCTGATTAATGCCTTGATGACACCACGCGAATGCCAAATTTTTCCTCAACTAACATGAGGAACATCAGGACATCCAAAGTGCCACATTAACCGTAGCCATCATTTTGACCATTCCAGTATACGCCGGATAGTCGCGATGATCTATTGCTACTTACCTAAGGTACACTAGATCCGGGTGTAGGATCTTTCACTCAAAATTACCCTTTAAAGAAGGAACAATTTAAAAACAATAAATGATTTTTTTATTAAGGTGACCTCTCTTTGTATGTCCCCAGCAGAGTCGCCAGTTCTGTCATACGGTGAACTGACTTTAATGTGTTTTTAATCGCAATGTCGCGGTTAGCAAGAGTCGCCACCGACTTTTCTTTTATCCAATAAGGAAAGGTGGAAAAGAACAGGAAAGACCTTAATTTAGATTCTTAGGTTCGGGAGGTACATTATACAAAGGGAAGGTGTTAGCACCCTTTGTATCCATGGTTGTCCCTGGGCTCTTAATTGCTCAATCATTTATGTTTTTCTAGTTTGAAAAAGTGTTTGAGAAATATGTCGGAAATACTTTGAGAAAGGAGAATTTAACTTTGTAATGATTCATGTATGAATGTATACAAAGTGGTTATCTCGTTTAGTTTTGAAAATAGTTTAGAAAAATATAACTCGACAATGATTCTAGTGCGAATGTATGCCAAGTGGTGATTTTCTAATGGAGGTTTTGAAAGGTGTAAGGTGTAAAAGGTAATTTTAAATTGTGAATAAGCAATTAAGAGTTATACCTATCCGAGGTCTTTCCGGGTATTTCCTATCCTTATGAGGGTAAAACTGTCCTTATTATTGAGAAATAAGTAGTTTTATCCTTGGGATGTAAAAGGGTCATCGTAGGATCATCGATTGGTCATTGAAGGCAACAGTTGTGAGGATACCTTAGCATTCGAAGGGACTATCATCATTTAACCGTAGGCTACACCGAAGGGTCATCGAGGGACAAAGGCAACATGCGAGGGACTATGATGATTTAACCGAAGGGTCTTTGCTAAGTGTATCCCCATATTCGCGGGACATGACCATAATACCGTAACCGTGAGGTAACAAAGAGAGGTCCGGGATCACTTATTTAAAGGCAAAGTTTTACAATTAATTAGGTAGCCGTAATCAAGTAGGTAATTAGGTCCACATTAAAGTTAATACATTGAAGTCAATTAAGTCCTCCAGGTGGATCTTCGCCGTAACATTAATACATTAAAATCAATTGAGTAATTCAGGGTGAATCTCCATAAGGGTGTCCCACACATAGGGTGGAATACCTAGCCGGCCGTTTCTTCGAGAATAGGTAGGCCTTTACACAATTCAACACACGGATTAGAGCATCGAGATAAAGCATAATTGAAAGTTGCACCAAAAAATAAACACAACAGTCATGAACTCAGGCTAAAAGATGCAGAATTATGATAAATCATGATTAGACAAACATAAGATAGAACAGCAAGGAAATGGAACAGCCACTGTCCCGTTCGCCTCTGCTTCGCCTAGCGAAGGCCTAGCGAGTACTCGCTACCGGCTCGCTTAGCGATGTGCTAGCGAGCGGCTGCTGGTTTTGAATTTTGATATAGTACAATCTCAACCAATTTTATGCCTTATGGATTTCATTACTGCAATTGTATGATTGATCATTTAAGGTATTCAGGCATATGCTAAAGTTCACCTGCCAAACTTAAGATATTTCGTAAATCTAATCATAAAACCATATGCAAATTAAGAACATAAGACCATAATAGCAATGTAAACCTGTTAGCGACTGAGTTGTGACTTCGAATCGGCAACTTGGACGGAATTGGGCAGAGGTAGACCTTGGTGCCGCCGAGCTCCTTCAGGGTTTGCCTCCAGTGAGTATCAGGGTTTGCTTGCTAGGGCTTTCCTGTCTCCGTATTCGTTCTCCCATCTCCGTTTTTTTCTCCCCTTTTCGTGACTGAAGGCTTGGCTATTTATAGTGCTCTGGCTATGACCTAATGGGCTCAGAATGAAGCCCAGAAATTCTGATATTCGCAAGCTTCGCTAGGCGAAGGAGTTGCTCGCCTAGCGAGCCAGCTAGTTTGGGCTTTTACTGGATCTGGCGCTTCGCTGGGGCGAGTGTCATAACGAGGGGTTCGCTAGGCGAAGGAATTGCTCGCCTAGCGAGCAGGCTATTTGGGCCATTTTCTGGATTGGGCCTGTTGTGAGCTGGACTTTTGTTCCTTTAATGTCAGGGCCTTGCAAAATAAATTGGGTGCCTGAAAAATGCCTTGTAATATTAACGGGCAAATTTCGGGGTATGACAATGTGTACATGACACAGCCTGAAGGATTTGACATACCAGAAGAAGCCCAAAAGATATGTAAGTTACAAAGATCAATCTATGGATTGAAGCAAGCTTCCAGAAGCTGGAATCTTTGTTTTGATGAAAAAGTAAAATAATATGGATTCATCAATAACGAAGTTGAGCCTTGTGTCTACAAGAAGGTTAATGGGAGCATGATCGCTTTCTTAGTATTATATGTAGATGACATATTACTCATTGGAAACGATGTCCCTACCCTACAATAAGTAAAGTCTTGGTTGGGGAAATGCTTTCCTATGAAGGACCTAGGTGAAGCAGCCTATATATTAGGAATCAGAATCTATAGAGATAGATCACAAAAACTGCTTGGCCTAAGTCAGAGTACATAGATAGACAAAGTGTTGAGATGCTTTAATATGCATGATTCTAAGAAAGGATTCATACTTATGCAACATGGCTTGTGTCTATATAAAACACAATCCCCTTCAACTAAGGAAGAAAGGGATCGCATGAATAAGATTCCATATGCATCCGCAATAGGATCTATCATGTATGCCATGTTATGTACTCGACTAGATGTCTCGTATGCTTTAAGTGCAACGAGTAGGTACCAATATGATCCCGGTAATGCTCATTGTGTAGCTGTCAAGAATATCCTTAAGTATTTGAGAAGGACTAAGGACTCATTCTTGATATATGGAGGTCAGGAAGAGCTTGCTGTAATTGGATACACCGATGCTAGCTTCCAGACAGATAAGGATGACTTTAGATCTCAATCTGGTTATGTGTTTTGCTTAAACGGTGGCGCTGTGAGCTGGAAAAGTTTAAAGCAAGATACAGTTGTTGATTCTACAACCGAGGCCGAGTATATTGCTACCTCAAGTGCAACAAAGGAAGCTGTTTAGATCAAAAAGTTCATTAGTGAACTTGGCATAGTTCCTAGCATTGTGGATCCCATTGGTCTCTATTGTGATAACAATGATGCCATCGCACAAGCTAAGGATCCTAGATCTCACTAACGATCCAAACACATAATTAGGCGTTATCACCTCATTCGAGAGAAAATAGATAGAGGAGATGTGAAAATATGCAGAGTACCTACACTTGACAATATTGCTGACCCACTGACAAAGCCTCTTGCGTAGCAGAAGCATGATGACCATACTAGATCTATGGGCATTAGGGGTATGTCTGATTGGCTCTAGTGCTAGTGGAAGATTGTTGGTGTAAGCCCTAGAGGCCAATACTTTTGGTACTTGTATCGAATTATTTATTAATAATAAAAGGCTTTTTCTTTATTATGTTTGTTTAATAAAGTCCCTAGAATAGCTAGTTCGTTTAATGTATGAAGTGTGACTTAATCATGAGATCACGTTAAACATAAGGACAATATTCTTAAAGTATCCGTAGTCGAGCTTTATTGTGAAGTGGGATAACATTAAAGCATTAAGACTATTATGTATATAGACTGATGATCACATCTCATGGATCATGGATCAGGAGTTATCAAGTCTTAAGCATATGTATGAATATTAAGAGTAATATTTTTACTGGATTGACCCGCTATGAGAATACTATATAGAATGTTATGCAAAGTGTTATAAGTTATTCTCATGGTGATAAGGGTGTATACCACCCTTCGACCTGAAACAACTATGGACCCTAGATGTAGAGTCGAGTGCCTTATTGTTGATCAAACGTTGTCCGTAGATGGATGGCCATAAAGATAGTTGATGGGTACTCCACGAAGCATGCTGAGGGACATGAGTGACGTAGATGGAATTTGCCCATCATGAGTAACAAGATAAATGTCTATGGGCTCAATATTGAACTGGACAAGGATGACACAGTCTATGCCTTGTGTTCAATATAGACATAAGGGCAAAAGGGTAATTGTACACATAAGTATTATCACAAAAGGATTTGTCAGATCACATGACATTTTCGTGTCTTGGGTAGCAGTGATGTGTTGCTAGATACCACTCACTGTTTATTATGTTAAATACGTGATTTAATATAATTGCCAATGCCGCAAAAGCCTATAGGGTCACACACAAAAGGACGGATTGATGAGAGATAGAGTAACTAAGGAACACCGTAAGGTATGGTGCACTTAAGTGAATTGTAGAACATCGTAAGGTACGGTATACTTAAGTAGAATAAGAAATACGGTAAGGTACCACACGCTTAAGTGATTTTGGCATATTATAAGATATGTGCCACATACACTTAAGTGGGCTTTTTAGCTTGCAGCCTACACAAGTGGTTCTATAAATAGAACTCTTGTGTAGAAGCATTTGTGTAGTTGCAATTTCGTTTCTCTATCTCTCTCACTCAAAGCCTTCATTCATAGCAGCTAGCACTAAGATTGAAGGAATTTGTTCGTGTGGACTGAGTAGAGGCGTTGTCACCGTTCAACGTTCCTGATCGCTCCATAGATCTGCATCAAAGGTTTCAATCGCCACAAGAGGTAACGATTCTATCACTGATCATGCTCATTCGTAAGGATCACTAAAGGAGATTTTTTTAAAATTTTGCTGCATTTTGATTGCCCTTCTCCTTCAAATATATCTCTCACAACTTCCGAGTCATCCCTTTTTCTACTCCAATACACATAGCATGCATACTCAATAAGCTTAAACAAATGTTGTATCTCACTTTTAGGACCTCTTATCTCTTTTTTTTATCATACTCTTATGCTTGTATATTTGTGTAATCCGAGTGACATTCTCTGGATCTCGGTCTTGCAAGGAAAGCAATATGTGTCTAGGTGGTACACGTCTCTTTGTTAAATCAGCGACATGTTGGTTCACATATGTGGTCAACCTACCAACAAAAGAACGACCTTCTAATCTATCAGGTAAACCATGATTATGGACCCCATATTTTAAATCAATCTTCCAACCAGACCCATCTTTCACTGGAGTCGACCTGATTTTAAATGGGCATCCATATTTCTTGGACGCACTTTGGGTTCCACTATCACTATCCGTGTGTTTCTCAGCTTTATCACAGCCAAATATAATTTGTTACTTCTTCCTCTCTTGCATGTTTCAGTATCTGAACGAGTGATAATAACAATTACTTTATTATCGATTCTAACCTCTTTAATCCATCTGATAATCTCTTCTCGTGTACCAAATCTTTGAGTGATTAAAAACGCATCAGAAGTATCTACACGTATTTGGGGAAGATTTTCCATACCTACACAATAAAAAATAAGTCAAACAGAAAAATTTTAAAATGAAAACTTTCGGTGTATGTTACTTTGTTAACCGAAACACATATGATAAGTATTCCGGAACGTTTTTTTTCTTCAAAAATTGAACTAGAACTCTTCAAGTAACTCTTCCGGTATTCGTTTTACAATGTTCCGGATGTCTTTCATGAAGTCTCCCGGTTTGAAAAAAAACATACCGAAAGTCTTTTTCAATGAGTTCCGCTACGAGGGTGGATAGTGTAATTTTCAGAAGTCTCAATTGAATGATTAAAAATGAAATGGTAAATTAATTTAAAACAATTAAGGGTAAAATTGATATTTTTAAAAAAAATATAAGGGTATTGGTATAGTATAGGGATATGACGTAAAATTTCCTTTAAAACTCTACAAGAAAATTAAAAACATTTTGGGCCCGTTTGACTCATTTCTGATTTTTAGTTTTTAAAGTTTATTTTATAAATTTATTTTGAAAAACTGTTTTTAGAAAGAGAATTGAAAAATAATATGTTTGACACTCAAATTTTTGAAACTGATTTAGAAATGAGAAAATGAAAAAATTTATTTGGTAGTTTATGTTTTCAAATTTAGTTTAGAGAAAAGAAATAAGAAATTTTATTATATATATAATTTAAAGCTTTAGCTATTTTTTAATGAGATCTCTTAATAATAATTTTGAAAATATATTATTTCAAATGTCTAAGTCCTAGTTACAAAATATTTTTGTTTAAACCTATCAAATAATCAAACTTATATTTTTTTTTACTAACAATAGTTCGTAATATATTTTTAAAATATATAGATTCAGCCAATATACATTTAAGTATACGTAATAGTCTTTAATATAAATAACAATTAGGTATTCATAGATAATCTTTTGTGAAGGAATTATAATTGATCGGTGATCAGAGAATGTGAATTGCAACAGTAAACTCAAATTTTCAGAGTTGTGATAGTGGTGTTGACCTGTAAGGTTAACACTCTAACGATCAAATCAATATGAGAGTAAGATGGGTGGATTTTGGATAATAAGAAATGTACTTTAGTTATAGTTGAGTTCCGAGTAGTTTAATCTAGTTATGTCTTATTATATATTCTTTCTGTAACCCTTATTTGCAAAATTTGGATATGAGTTTATTTTGATTTTATATTGGTAAATTTATTGAAGAAAAACTCCTTATGTGGAATGGCTAAATTGTTCTCGGGTTGTCTTTCACTTTTGTGTGCATGAAAATCATGTTTGAATTCTATATGACTACAGTTGACTCTCTCCCTCGTGGTTGTGTCTCTCTCTATTGATTCTTCCTCTTCTTTCTTCTTGACTCTCCTATTTGGTTACTTCTCTTTCTCTTTCTTAATGGTTCTTCGATTTTGTTACTACTCTCCCTATTGTTATTCTATTTAGTTGCTTCTCTCTCCATTGATTCATCTCTTTCTTATTAGTTCTTCAATTTGGTTGCTTCTCTTTCTCTCTCTTATTGTTTCTTCTATTTGGTTATTCCTATATCTATTGGTTATTCTATTTGGTTTGGATTTGCATTGTATTATATTTGATTGATTCAATTTGATCTAGTTTGATTTAGTTCATTTTAGTGTAATTGGTTGAAATTGATTTGGTATGATTTGATTTAGTGAAAATTGATATGGATCGATTTGAATTGATTGTGTTCGATTTGATTTGGATTTGCTTAGATTGGATTGATTTAATTTGATATGATTTGCTTCAGTTTAGTTTGATTCAAATTGATTTGTTCAATTGAATGTGTTGGTTTGATTTGTTTCCCCATTTGATGCTCCTCCTCTCTCGATTGGTTTTTATCCTCGACTTCTTCAACAACTTCTTCTCTCTTTGGTTGTTGCTCCTCTCTATGATGGTTCTCCTTATTGATTGTTGTTTTTTGTGGTTATAATATTAGTTAACTAGATTAAGACCCGCGCGATGCACGATTGTAAATTAGTTTATTCGTTTTTATTGAATTTTAAATATATTAAGAAACTATTTTGAAAAACATGATTATTAAATTTATATTACACTAATTTATTGTAAATTATAATTAAGAGAATGATATGAATTAATCACATATAAAAATATACAATTTATTTGAAAGGAAAATACATGCTTGTAAATTAAGAATGACATTCGTAATTTTGTCAAACTTTAGTTATCTAATGAATAAAGGATTGAAAATGCTAGTTGATATAATAATTTAATTGGTTCTTAAATAATTATTTTAATTTTATTAATGCGATTGTAATTTTTTTTTGATTTTATCGTTGATATCAATTTAAATATGAGTGTTCTTTTTTAGACAGTATTCTCAATATTTTTATTATACTCTCTAAGGTTACATGTCTAATTTATTAGGAGAATATATATAGTTGGAATAATGATTTTCTTCTTAGATCATTTTTGTTAAAAATGAGAATTTTCTTCATCTTTTTCAAGGTTCGAACTTATGACCTCCAATGGAGATTAAATATTGTATTTGTCTATTTAAAAAATGGAAATAGGATTTTGGAGGTGTCACATAAGACTATAGGATGATGTAGCACAAATGGAATGAAATTCTTAACATATGTTGTCATATCATCTTAAGCTTTAGATTTAATATATTATATAGATATAGATTTGATTTTATCACTTACTTTTATGGTTAATTTGTAACAAATTTAAAGTCTACAAACTTTAACTTTAAGGGGAGTGTTTGAGTTTTATAAATATATATTTTCCTTCATTGGCTAAATAAAATTTGGATTTATAGAATTTTCTTCTTCTTAAAAAGTAATCATTTATATAATTTTCTATCAACCATAAATTATCATAAGATTTGGTTTCAATAATTTTATTGTTAAGTAAACTAAAGAATGACTATTAAAGAGAGTGATTTTACTAAGCTCCTATGTATGATCCATTTTTTAATATTAGAATATTGAATTAAAATGATATAGGATTATTAGTGAATATATTTAATAAATTTTTTGAACACTAAAAAAAAGAGACTTTTTATTTTAGTTGGAAGAAAGTTTTTATCTAGGTTGGAGTGTCAAGGTAACACGGAATGATATAGAAAGTGTGTCACTTTTTTTATTGGGGTTCTAGCCGAAAAGAAAATTGGAAAGAAAGCTACTTTTCTTCTTGGTTGAGACTGTTAATTAGGAGAAAATCTCTCATTTTACGTCTGACGGATTGTGAATCGAGGAAAAATCACCTAAAAGTATGTCGTTTTTTCTCTTGGTAGGATTGTTTTCCAACCGAGGATATAGTTATTCTTTTTTATAAAAAAAATTATCGAAAAGTGGTGCGTCTATGAATTACACTTCATTTGGTTATTGATTGAGGTAAAATATTTATTAAAAATCTATTATTTATTGTAGTGTTATGTTTAATTACAATTATGGTCTCTATTTTATTTTATTCACAAAAATAATTCTTATATTTTAAATTTAAAGAATTTTGATCTTTATTAAAATTAATGACATTGTCTATTTTTTAAAGATGTGTAACTTAAATTTTTTATCCTTAAAATTTCACTAATGACACATTATTAAAAATAAATATATCATACTTATTTAAATTTGAATTATGATTGTGAATCCATTAAAATAGAGACCAAAACTACAATTAAATCTAAATATTATTTTAAAAATAATTGTTTAATAATATATATACACATGAGATATGATGTCGAAATTGAGTTTATATATTTTAAAATTTTAATAAATGTATATAGTAATTTAAAAGTGTTTATATTTAATTTTATAATGATATAAATGGACTAATAGTGATTAAAATACAATAAAATATTATAATGGTTTAGTTGAAAATTTTAAAAAATAAACCAAAGTGTTAAGTGCTATTTAATCATTAACGTAAAATTATTACTGTATTATATTATTATATAATTTAATTATACAAGTCATATATATAAAAGAAAAACTGAAATGTTAGGATTTATTGTAAGGCAATTATATATGAAACGATAGAAGAAGTATTTCTATTAAAGAATCAATATGTTTATTAGACATAAAATATAAAGCTAAACCAATTATTTACATAAATGCCATTAATAATTATCGGTTGTTTTTTTTCTGTATTTTTGTAAGATATAGAAATGATTAAAATAGTGAAAAGGAAAAACACATATGAATTGTTTTGGTTCTTTAAATTTAAAAGCAACAAAATTTGAATTTTTTTAAAAATAATCACATTTTTAAAAATAATTTCTAAAATAACCAATATTTTAACAAAATTATCGGAATAACGACATTTCAAAACAGTTGCACTAGATCAACTGAAGCATTCATTTAAAAGCAAGAGGAGGCGTCAGCACCATTGGCGCATGCTTCAAAAGCAATGCATGGAGACGCCAAGGTGTCGCATCCGCGAAAAACAACCGGCGGGCTGAAACAAAACAACACAGAGCCGCCACCGTGCGTTATTTATCCCAAAGAGGGAAAGGAAACGCTCAGAGTAAACCTGGAAAAAGCATGGTCTCGCGACCAAAGAGAATGGGATCGGGAGTCGGTTACGCAAGGGGAAGGTATTAGCACCCCTCACGTCCGTCGTACTCGACGGGATCCACGCTCTAAAAGAAAGAAAAGGTTGCTAAAACAAAACATCATACACACACACACACTAAAGACAACACAGATGGGGAAAGAGGAAGAGAGCTCGATAGGACGTCGCATCCTATGCCTACGTATCTCGTCTGGAACGAGAATTAGAGCTGCCGTAGTTCGGCTCACACACGCCAAACAGGACACACACAAACACAGGCAAACATGGAACCCGAACGCCAATCACTGGACTTACATCAACATCCGAACCAAACACCCGCACACTGGAACCCAGATGCCACTCGATGGACTTATACCGGCTTCCAAGCACACAACAAGAACAAACAAACAACAAATTGCTAAGGAGTCGGGAACTCGAGCCTAGCAATTGTCAAACAACACACACAAAAAGCAAAAAGGTTGCCCGGAGAGACCTCGCACGGTCTCCTGCCTACGTACCTCATCTGGTATGAGGATCAGGGCGACGTAGTTCCCCTGAAAGGGAAAGAAATTCTAGCCAGAAACCAAGGGGAGACACACTACTAGGGAGCTGTACTCGAGCCTAGTGTTATCATGCATCATTAACCCTAAGTTGTGTTTTCTACCTACTTGCACAACAACAAGCTAATCCTAACCAGGAAAAAGCAAAGCATGCAAGCATCAATCACAACAAAGCAAACATTCACATAGCACACACTATATCCAGTCAAGTGAGCTCAAACAAAGGGTTCGACTGCCAAGGCAAGTCATCTGTACAAGGGTAGAGTTAGCTCTTAACCCTGACATTGAGAGTCAGGGTGAAGCCAGATGAAAGGTGAGTGAAGATTAGACTTCACAACTCTTATCCCGGGCCAGGGAGAGCTTCAGACAAAGGAGCGTGGGTCCAGAATGGAGGGACCCTTCTACACTCAAGACTCTGACTCAACTATACAACTGTACAAGATCTTGGGTTAATGTCCCAATGCATCAACACAGTGGTGTGAGCAGAGGGACGACTCAACAGAATAGCGGGAGATAGATTGCGTATCTCTTTTGTCCGCCAATTGCCTTAATCAAGGTCTTTACCTGCTTGGGGATAAAGGTAAACAATCACAAACATCGCCTCTTAAGGAGGACTTCAGACAGTTGCCTGGCCAAGTAACAGGCCAGGTCTTCCAGACTACATGAAGAATAGAAATTCTACCTCAATTGGTTTAAAAACCAAGCAACAGCAAGCAAGTTCTCAAGGAACTGTAAGCAACTTAATGTACCTGAAATCAATCAAGTATCATCAGTACTCAGACAAACCAACAGTAAACAGCAAAAGTCACACAGTCAATTTGTACAGTCAACACAAGTTAATGCACATAAGTGCAAGCCATGAGCTCAAACTCAAGCATCAAACCCTACAACACAAAACCAATGTTAGTTGACAACATCAAACAAACTCAATTTACAACTTGCATTGTTCTCCTTAAGGCTTTTGCATCTCAACCTGAAAATCCAAACCAAACATGAGAAAGTAGACCACTAGGCCAAGCCTAGGGTCCAAAGGAGATGAAAAAATCAAAACAGCAAGTGAAAATTTTTCAAAATCACAATCAAACAAATTAGAAACAAATGCAATTGGTCCCATGCTCATATCAATCACCATTATCATTTCATGCACAATATAGCATCAATCATGCAATTTGCAACTTCAAAAGACCAAACAGAACTATCTCCATCAAAAGCATACCAAAACAATTCAATTAATTCTACAAAAATTCACACCTAAACAGGACATATCCAATGAATAGCATATCAAATTTCAGCTTAATTGTACAAAAGGAAGTAGGTCAATGAAAATCAAGAAGTTCAGACAATTTCAAACAAGCCAACACAAGGCATCAACACAAGCATCAACTTCCAAAAATCATAAAACAGTGACAATACATGATAAATGAATGGGATCAAAACCACAATGACCTATAAGGTGTCTAGAATGCACATGTCAAATTTCACATCCATCCAATTAATCATGAGAATTTCACAAGCCAAATGGCAACATGTGTCATAAAATGTCACAAAATGATCCAACAGAAGAGAAAATCCCAATAAATTAGAAAATGTCATCAAAAATTCCAGAAATATTCACATGTTATCTCAACATACATATGTTCATTCATGCAAAATTTCAACTCAATTCAACATCCCTAAGCACATCAAATAAAATCATGAAGTTCATCAAGCTTGGTGTGACACAAATTGTCACACCTATAATCAAAAATTCATATCTCAACAACCAGGTATCCAAAAACCACAAACTCTACATCAAAATCACCATCAAAGAGTCCAGAATATGCATAAAAAATTTCATCCATTTCTTTGAAAGCATCATCATTTTATGAATGATATGGCAAGACATGTACAAATGTGACACTACCAAGCAAACCCTAGGCCTTTTAATTTTTTACACGTGCACAAAAATCACAAAAATTATGATTAAATTCTACACATCATAAGGAGCATGGTGAAAAAAACCTCACAAATTTTGGACAAAGGATGAATTAGATATGGATTTTATAAGTTCATGCATCAAAATGACATAACATTGCAAAAGAAATAAAGAAATAAAACAAATTAATTCTGATAATGGCAAACTTGTAATATTTACACGCCAGGGCAAAACGACGTAGCATCACATTTAAACGTTGGCGCTCGCTGATAGGCTAAGGCACGCGGGAAACACTATTTGAAAGCCAGGCAAGGGAACTAAAGATCAAACGCGCTATTTCACATGTTCTTCACCAAGAACAAACACGAATTTCCAGATTTTGAAGATGAACAAACTCTCACCAAATGCAACAAACTTATGATCATTAGAACCGTCCTTCAACAAGGATTAAGGATATGCAAATGATTTCTCCTAATTCTCAACATGCCAACGGGATCGAGCAAAAAATGAAATGCACATCAGATTTCAAACTCAAATTTCTCATCCAATACTTAACCAATTCAAAAACTATGAACATCACGTTAATCTACACTGAAAGACCTTCACAAACCACCTAACAATTTGAGCAATGAAGAGTTTCGAAGAATTACCTCTTGGAGAATGCAGTGCTCGATTTGTGCTTTTCCACGTGTAAAAGTCAAAAACAGATGATGATTGATGTACAGGAAGATGATAGGAATGATCAGCTTAGCTCGAAACAGCTCCAATTGGAAGAATCTTCACTTTGCCATTGTTGTGCAAGCTTTGGACAGTTGCGAATCTTGATGCCTTGCCAAGATTTGGATCAAAACAGTTCTTCCTCAAGGTTTGTGGAAAGTGAATCAAAAAGAATCATACAAATTGATGCAGATTTGGTGAAGAAATGTTGAAAAATGTTGGATGAAGTTTTGGAAAATTGTGAAGTTTTGGAGGGAAATTCAGTTACAGATCATGGAATATGGAATTGTGATTATGATTCTGTTAGGATTAGAAACTTATACTCACTCCTTAATCCCCTTCCTTAATCACAATTAGCAAATTAGCTTGATTTAGCATAATGTGATTTTAAGTGCAATGTCCAAAATGACCTTTTCAAAATAATGCACTATGACAGCAAATGACAGCTCAAACATGTTTTATTTGGAATTTGGAGTGTGTTGGCATTGGTTTCATGTGCAAATTCCTTGTAAAACTCAATTTCACTATCTCACACCAAAAGTACAAATGCATCCACTTGAAAATTGACTTTTTGCCTTGACCATTTTTGATGAATTTGGACCATACACCATGAAATTACATGTGAAATGGGGTTTGCTCACAAAAAGATCACCCAAATTGGACATTCCATGTGAAAGTTATGCCACTTTGATTTTAGGCATTTTTGGAAAATGAATGGACCATATCTTGCCAACCACACATGGGAATTTCAAGTTCTTGGACTTTTTGGAAAGGTGAGAGCAAGATCTACAACTTTCATGCTGAACAAAATTTCATTTGAAGCATTTTTGGACATGTAATTTTGTGGTGAAAAAGTTTCCATTTTTGGAAACTTTCATTACAAGTCACTTTCTATTTTTGGCCATTTTTCTCCTGACTTTATTTTCTTCATTCTTGATGTTTGAAATGCCAAATGAAACTTGTTTCAACATGAATGAAGTGTATCCAACTCTCTCCCACCTCCAAATCCATAAAATCAAGCACAGTTGACCGCAGTTGACTTTTCCAGTTGATAGATGAATTTGGCAATGCACTGATCAAGCTGAGCCTCAATCTCCTGATGAAATGGCTCAATGATGACCCCCTAGCCTCCATAAGCTCAATATAATCACATGATGATCCCCATATCCATTGTAGACCCCATCTCCTTGCCATGCCCTGATTGGCCCAATGCAGAAGATTAGGGTTGACCAGTGGTCAAAACCCTAATCTCAAGGTATATGATCAAGCTCTTGAACCTCTTGCTGATGACAAGACCATGATGATGATGATGTACCATTGCAACCAAGATGAAGATCAATCCCCCTTGAGAATCAAGAAACCCTAATTTGAATCACCACCCTCAGATAGTTAATGATCAATTCAATGAAAACCCTCAGCTTGCATATATCAACCTTTTATCTTCTGACCAAGACCTAGGAGGATGCCTTGCACAATGTTACCACATGATATGCAATATGCAATGCCTAAAGACCTAAAAAAATGCAATGCAATATGTTAAGCTAGTCCCAAGAGAGGAGGGCAAATTTTGAGGTGTTACAGCTGCCCCTATTCAATCCACTGTGAACCTGTCGATATGAATAGCCTCGGCTTTCAGATGATCAGGATGAAGAGTGATTGAATACCAAGAACAGACGAACAATTTTCACTCTGATGGGAAAATAATTAACAACGCCTGTCAGAATCGGCGAAGAACACAATCTTGAAGAAAAAATCCGTCTGGTACGGAAAAAGTCGGCCTGAATACCGAAACAGAAATGTCTGGATAACTGGTGACACCAAGATAGCCACGGCCTGAGCGCCGCCCGTCAGTCTGAATACTGAACACCGGAACATGAGAATATTGATGTCGGTCTAAATACCGGAAAATTAGCCTGAACGCCACTTTGGTCTGAACACCACTTTGGTCTGAACACCACTTCGGTCTGAATACCAGGAGATTGGCCTGAATGCCACAAGCTGCATCGATCTAATTGTCGGAAGCTTCTTCGATCTGAAAATCGGAAACTCGGCCTGAACGCCACTTCGGTCTGGATACCGCCTCGGTCTGAACACCGGAAAATTGGCCTGAATGCCATAAGTACTTCGACCTGATCGTCGGAAACTTCTTCGATCTGAAAATCGGAAACTTGGCCTGAACGCCACTTCGGTCTGGATACCGCCTCGGTTTGAACACCGAAAATTGGCCTGAATGCCATAAGTACTTCGACCTGATCGTCGGAAACTTCTTCGATCTGAAAATCGGAAACTTGGCCTGAACGCCACTTCGGTCTGGATACCGCCTCGGTCTGAACACCGGAAAATTGGCCTGAATGCCACAAGTACTTCGACCTGATCGTCGGAAACTTCTTCGATCTGAAAATCGGAAACTGGCCTGAACGCCACTTCGGTCTGGATACCGCCTCGGTCTGAACACCGGAAAATTGGCCTGAATGCCACAAGTACTTCGACCTGATCGTCGGAAACTTCTTCGATCTGAAAATCGGAAACTGGCCTGAACGCCACCTCGGTCTGGATACCGCCTCGGTCTGAACACCGGAAAACTGGCCTGACTGCCACAAGTACTTCGACCTGATCGTCGGAAACTTCTTCGATCTGAAAATCGGAAACTGGCCTGAACGCCACCTCGGTCTGGATACCGCCTCGGTCTGAACACCGGAAAATTGGCCTGAATGCCATAAGTACTTCGACCTGATCGTCGGAAATTTCTTCGATCTGAAAATCGGAAACTGGCCTGAACGCCGCTTCGGTCTGGATACCGCCTCGGTCTGAACACCGGAAAATTGGCCTGAATGCCACAAGTACTTCGACCTGATCGTCGGAAACTTCTTCATGCCTGTCAGCATCGGCAAAAATAACAAAACGGTGATAAGTGATTCGGCACGCCTGCCAAAGACCCATGCTGGGGATAGCAAGCCACGAACCGGCTATTCTTTATTCCGCCCTAGCACACGAACACTTCGCGTTTAGCTGGGGATTATTCTTTCTTGTTTTTCCTTTTTCTTGGACCCCGAAAATTTCTGATCGATAATCTTTTTCCTTCTCTGCTCAACAGAAACCCTTCCTCCAGTATCGCACTACTGGGGAATACCTTTGATTCAAATTCATGATGCTAGACTCCTCGGAGTAACACCTTCCTCTTCGGGCACAACCACCTCTCAAACGATAACCACGGCTTGAGACTAGCTTTATGCTTGCAATAATGATGCATGATTGATTTTTCTGCGTAATGCTCCATAATTATGGAAATGCTACGCGATTTGTTATGCAATATGCTATGCTATTTTTTCATGATGCATGTATAAAAAGATATCCCCATAGGGGGACTCTTCTGGGGAGCTCGAGACACTCTACTGAGGAACTCGCCAACACTCCGATTCCGCCCTGCTGGGGAATAGCACTGCTGCTGGGAAAAGGTAACCCTTGCTGGGGAAAAACCACCTTTGCACCCAATCCGCTCGGGAAACTGCTGGGAAAAAGGCAACCCTTGCTGGGGAAAAACCACCACGCACTCTGTGGGGAAACAACAGTCTTTGACTCGCTGGGGATATCAATCCGACTCCGCTTGGGAAACCACCACCCACAGATACCTCCGCTGGGGAAATTGTCACCTTCAGGTCTAGCGACTGGGGAAGCATTGATTTAAGACCTGCTGGGGATAACCATCCTGACTCTGCTTGGGAACCCACAGACCTTGAATCTGCTGGGGAGTTAGTCATTCCGACTCTGCTTGGATAGATGAGGGAACTCTGATACTGTACACCCGTCGACTCGTCGAACCAGGATATTCATGTCCAACTCCCATGTCAGCTTTCCAATTTTGAGAACTCCCAGACTCATCTGGACTTTTCTGCTCCATCATCTTGTATTCCAAGTCGCGCCGAGCTCGACGGAAAGCGAACTCCTGGGACTTATACAGACTTCTCAATTTTCCGACTTTGAAGAGTCTTCTTGATTAATTCCAAGGGTCGTCGTACGTCTCACCGTCTCTTCGTCATCCCTTCATATTCATTCGTCCCTGATTGGACCCTGCAGGGAATTTCTACAGACTTTCCAATCTTCCGATTTTGAAGAGTCTTCTTGATTATCATTCAAGGATCGTCGTACGTCTCAACGTCTCTTCGTCATCCCTTCATATTCATTCGTCCCTGATTGGACTCCATGGGGATTGGCTTTGTCAAAAGCTTCCGCATCACAACCTGCAAGTGAGTGAAAAAATATCTAACAGCACCTGCAAAAGAGATCGTTAGATAAAACCGTGCCCCAAGCGTGTCAAGATTTCAACACTTGGGTCACTCAACCTTCCGAATAAGATTTCAAGTTTTCAATCTTATAAACATGCATTGGAAGGGACCTGTATGTCTTAAAATGCAAGATTCGTTATTAAAATAATTGGATGTTTTTGCAATCAAAGCGGTAATGAAAAACAAAAACAAAATTATTTGACTGAATATGCATTTTATTGATTAAAAAGTGTGTGGCTCAAATGAGCCATACAAAGGATGCAATTCCTGAAAAGAGGTAATTGTGCACAAAAGGAAAAATCTATCCTAATGGCAATGTGAAACCCGTGATCTCATCGAGTTCCAACTCGGTTACACCCCATATGTCCTCAGACTCTCCGTGCTTTCTGCCTTCTGAATAAGACGCTTCCGATTGATCCCTACCGGGGATTATCCATGATGCTCTAACCAAAGCAAACGATCATGCTAGACGCAGTTGTTCGTTTCAATCCCTCTTTTGCCTGGACCGCCCTTTCGGGTTTTCAGTCCACCGGGATACCCTTTTTTGCCCAAGTCGCCTTTTCAGGTTTTCGACTTGCCGGGTGTACAATTTTTCATTTTATCCCTAATTTTTGCCCGAACCTTTTTTCTGTTTTTGGTTCGCCGGGATGCCCATTTTTGCCTGGACTATTTTATTCTTTTCGTCCAGCGGGTCTCTTTACACGAAGTATTTTTTAACTGCGTCCGCATTCACAGGGGATGGAAAATCCTCGCCATCCATGGTCGTTAGCAACAAGGCTCTGTCGGAGAAAACCTTCTTGACCACGAATGGGGATTCATGATAGGGTGCCCAATTGCCCATACGATCGTTTTGAGGAGGAAGGATCCTTTTCAGCACCATATCACCTACGTGATGCACCCGAGGTCGTACCTTTCGGTCAAAAGCACGTTTCATCCGTTGCTGGTATAACTGCCCATGACAGATGGCCGCCAGCCTCTTTTCCTCTATCAGGCTCAACTCTTCGTACCGGGTTCTTACCCATTCCGCCTCTTGCAACTTCACGTCCATCAGGACTCTTAAAGAGGGAATCTGAACCTCAATCGGTAGCACGGCTTCCATCCCATATACCCACGAGAAAGGTGTTGCCCCAGTAGATGTACGCATCGGAGTTCAATACCCAGAATGCAAACCTCGTACTCAGCCACCATCGTTGGTGCACTCAAATGCTTTTCGGGCAACAAAAGGAACATGGGATCCTTTCGGCATTACCAAAGCAACACTAATTCCTTCACATTAACCCCATCAGACATCAGAACCCGTTCGGATTCAGGGTCAGGCCCCTCCTCCGGGATCGGTCACTCTCAATCTTTCGATTGGAGCACCTCGAGATGTCCTCATCAGGGAACTCAAACTTCCTCGGTTGATAACCCTCAATAGGTCGCAGGACGATGTAATCAGACAATACACTCCTCCCTTGATTGCTTTCTAGGAGGTGTACCAAATATCGTATTCAATCAAAATCATTGGCCCTTTCGCAACCCGTCCGGTCATTGCTGGCTCTTTCAGAAATCTACCTGATCAGATCCATCTCGAAATCCACAAAGTGGTATGAACCAGCATATACTGTCTCAGTCGGCGAGCAGCCTATGCCAAAGTACATCAAGTTCTCTCGAACAGTGAATGTATTGTTTCACAGTCGGTAAACTTTTTGCTAAGGTAAATTGCATGCTCTTTTCGACCAGACTCGTCATGCTGCCCCACTTCACCTTGTAGACCCCTCGAAGGCTGTCAAGTACAGATTAACAGTCTCTTTCCATATGGAGGGAACAGAATCGGAAGCTCCTGCAACTTATTCTTTTATCTTTCAATGCCCCTTGGCAATCAATATTTCACCTGACCGTTTGATTTTTCTTTACAACTTGAATATAGGTTCACACGTGGCTGTTAGATGAGATGTGAACCATGACATGTAGTTCAATCTACCTAAAAGACCACGAACCTCCTTTTCTGTTCTCGGTTCAGGCACTTCTCTTATTTTTCTTTCCCCTTTTTTTTTTTTTTTTTAAGCAGGATCAACCTCGATTCCTCTCTCACTTACAATAAACCCCAACATCTTACCGGACCGCACTCTGATAGTGCACTTATCTGAATTGAATTCAACCTCAGTTTGAATTATCTCAACCGATCGGCCAACTCGGCTAGATCCACCAGATGCCCCTCTTCTGTTTGGGACTTTGCTATCATGTCATCAACATAGCATTCGATTTCATGATGAATCATATCATGAAACAAAGTCAATAGGGCCCTCTGATAAGTAGCACCGGCATTCTGCTTCTCTAGAGGACAGTCTTCTCTCCACGGTAGCTTGTGCATAATGACATCGGTATCCGACCCTGGCATATCTTGACATGACCAGGTGAAGGTATCCACATGCTCTTTCAACAAGGCAACCATTCTTGCTCTCGACTTGCCTCTGAAGCGGCCCCAACTTTCGTTTCCTTTCCTACCTCGGCGGCGCTTGGAATAACAATCTCAACTCGCTCCTCATGCGGCTGAATCACCTTCTCCTCTTGTTTCGACAACCTGGCTAATCTTCCAGCAGATCACAATCTTCTTCGCCTTCTTCTTCGGCATGATAGATCGGATTGTCAAAGTCATATGAGGTGTAACCAAATTGTTGTCAACGAGATCCGGAGAATATTGTTTCGAAGTCGGAACAAGACAAATCAAGAGAAAAGGGAAAAATGAAAACAGACATTGCCATTTTTATTTGTTTTTAAGCTGCAAAAATAAATGAAAAACAGGGAACACCGCTTTTAATTTGAAAAACATCCTTTTATTTATGATGCAAAATGTTGCAAAATGAACATGAGGTGGCCCTTACAATGGACCATTACGTTTCGGGCAAAACGTATGGCTTTCATGCAAATAAAACTGAAAAACAGGAATTATTACTCTTCCAGTAGAGTGACAGTGATGATCTTTTTAGGCCTTCCAGTTCCCTGGTACGCACGCTTTTATCCAGGACTCCAGCTCACAGTCACTGTCAGTCTCTTCCCCCACCGCACAGACGCGATCTGAATTTTCAGCGATTACACCCCCCATCACCTGACCCTGCACCGGCACGGGATCGACATTAACATTCAATGATAGTGTAAAGTTGAGGGCCTTGGAATCCACCAGGTCTTGAACAGTATGCTTAAAGGCCCTACAACCCTCAATGTTATGCCCAGGCGCACCAGAATGGAATTCACACCTGGCGTTCTCATCATAGTTAAGCGGCCTCTGATCAGGTTTCAACGGAGTTAACATCCTCAATTGTACCATTCCGAGATCTTTCAACTTCTTCAACAGAAGAGCATACGGCATGGGTGGCTTGTCAAAATGACGATCAACCCCCTTTCCTCTCACTTGGTTCCCAGCTCTCTGTGCTCTCTGTTGAGGGAACTGACACTGCTGTTGTACCGACTGATTACCAATAGGAATCATTACCGCAGTAGTATGCTGGTAGTAATGACCCCTACCGTGTCCTCTCTGGGCATGGACATTCACAGCACTCGCGCTATCCTCCTTCTTATGCTGACCATCACCAAAGGATCTCTTCGTTCCAGACGACGAAGCATTCCCTGGTATTTTCCCCTTCTTCAACCAGTCTTCAATCCTCCCCACCTTCTCAGCAATGACCTTCTGCTCCAAGGCAAACTCTTGCATGACATTGATCAGCTCTCCCATCTTCTCTTTCAGCTCGAGAATGTCTGTGTTGTGTGGATTCATCATTCCTGTATCAATCAAACAGGTTAGAAACCGACACCTGCAAAACAGAAGACAAGTTATTATGGTTTATGCATGAATGCAGTGTTTATCCACATGAGGAACACTTTGTCTCTCGATCCTGGCTTCATCGAGACAAATAATATTTTGGCAGCAATATTCTGATATTCAGCATTTGATTTCATCATCCCGATCAGAGATATATGATTTAGCAAAATACCCCCAACCATGTGTGTGCTGTGAGTGCATACGGTAAAGCAAATAAAGCTTGAAGATCGATCACTGAATGAAAATAACCATCACATAACAAAATGCACAATAAGTGCCATAGTCATACATCAGGTCAGATACAAATCTCCAGAATCGGGAAAGAAATACAAGTAAATGAATTCCGTCAACAAGCCTGACGGTAATCCACACAAATGACGAAGACCTAGCCTGATGAGGGTCCCACAGAAGGCCTTATATCATCAACCATCTTCGCGAACTCTGCGGCGAACCTGAGCTCGGTATTCTCCTGCTGTAATCTCCCCACCTCCTTCTGGTGAATCTTCATCTGCCTGAAGTAATAATCTCTCTCAGCCATGTAGTGATCCCTCTCAGCAATGATCTTTGCTTTCTCCGCTTCCCACTCTGCAGCGAGGACTCTGGCTCTGGTGTCTCTCTGATCTTTTACGAGGATTTGCCTTCTCTTCTCATCTTCAATGACCTTTGAAGCTCTAGCCAATCTCTCTTTAGTGATGTCGTGTTCCTTGGTAGATGACGCTAAGGCTTGGCTGATCTTCCCATAGTAGGCAGTATCCATCTTAAAGCGCTTTGCTTCTAGGGCATGTCGCTTGTCTTGATCTTCCATCTTCACTCTGATCTCCCGGTTGGCCGTCTGAATCCGAGCAACACTCATCTCCAATTCCGCTTTCTCTGTAAGCAACTGATCTCTGGCTCTCTTCATCTCGAGGAACTCTTCCATACTGACAGAAGAACGCGGACCCTCGATCATAGGACACCAAGGATCACCTCCCGGAAATGGTAGAAGTGTGAGCTCTATCCTCTTCCGCAACCAATCATCAAATGGAGGAAAAGACCGGCTGTTGACCTTGCCAAAAGGAACCTTGCCTTTCTTCTGGATGTTACGCCATGACCCAGACACTTGTATCAACTTGTCCTGATCACCCTCAGCTGGAAAGTAAAAGGACCCCTGAATCTCTCGCTCGAGAGGAGGAACCTCCATGGCAAACCTCATCTGTCTCCTAAGAAGCGTTGGATTGTAATTAATGCAACCCTGAACACCTATGAGAGGCACATTGGGAAATCTCCCACAGCTATATATGAAATCCCGTCCAGCCATACCGTTATGAGTCCAAGCTATGTCAGCAGCCCGCAAACCCATCAATCTGACCGACCACTTGACCGAAGGATCAAGAGAAGCAAAAGCACCTCGGGAAGGCAAATACCCCATAAACCATCTGAATAGCAACTGAGCACAGCACCGGATCAAACCACCACGCCGCTTTTCGTTCCTGTTATGAACCGAGTAATAGACGTCTCCGATCAGAGTAGGAATAGGGTTCCTCCGTATGAACAATCTGATAGCATTATGGTCCACAAAACTCTTCTGATTAGGAAACAAAATGATCCCATAAATGCTCACAGCAATCAAAGCACAAACCGTCTTCCAATTACCCACTGCAGCATGCTCCTTGGTATTAGCTTCCAAGAAACTCAAATGAAATCCAGGTAATTTCCCCTTTTCCTTCAAACCCTCCTTGATCATTTCCGGACTCAAATAAAGAGCACGGGAAATCCCAAGGACATCGGGCTCCACCCTAGTAACATGGAAAGGAATCTGATCACGGATCTGCATACCCAGAATGCTAGCATAGTCCTCCATCAGAGGCCCCAACAAATAATCTGGAAACACGAAACATCTCAGCCCCGGGTCATAGAACTGGAGAAGTGTATGAATGGCGCTCCTGTCACTATCAGTGAGTCTGAAAACCATCTTCAGAATACTACCGTATGCCTCCCTAAACATCCCCACATGGTCGGGTGTAATCAATGCTATCATATCTCTCAACTCGTCAATCTCTGGGTTGAAGAAACTGTAGGCAACATCAGGCTTCAAACCGGTCCTCATATCTGAGCAGAAAGTCTCTCAACCAGGATCTCGATCAAAATGGTCCCTGCATATGGATAAACATGTGTTAGATGCAGGTAAATGCAATATTAATGATGCTGATGAATGAATGCAATGCATTGCCATCCTCCAAGTCATCTGATCATCTGTTGCACTGAAATCCTGATCTCTGAACTGATCACAACCATCTGAAGCACTGAACAATCATAAGTCCGACTCAAGGGTTCCGAAATAAACGGAAGACAGATACATCACCATCATCATCAGACAATCTCTGAGAAGATCACCACAACCATCTGAATCGGCCCGGGGAATCCTGAAATAAACGGATCCCCACTGATAAATAACTCGGACAGCACTTCGGCGTCTCTGAAATAAAGGCCCATAAATCCGACTTATAAATATGACTCCGATCAACGGAACCAAAAGCCACCATCAAAGTCAACATCTGAACATGCATCTGTACGAATCACCCTCCCCTCACAGGTAAATTCTAATCAGGTCATCCTAAGGCGGATAATAGTCTTGACAATCGGGCAGAGATACTCAATGGGTTTGCCCTTTCGGGTGTGCCATTGTAGCTCTCCTGAGATCATCTAAACCAAAGATCCGGGAATGATCGGTCACCGAAGTCAATAGCCCAAAAGAGGTAACCCAACCAAAGTGGAAAACCCCACTGAGGAAGAGCTCTCAGATGAACCTCGTCCGGCTCGTGGTATGTCACGTTACAACAATATGTTGATAAAGCAAATGAGGAACGTGAGACCACACTAGTCCTAGGTGTATACTCGGGCCTGGGTTTTAGCCCCACTCAGAACACCCACCCCAAACAGAGGAACCACCTGCACAGAGGACGGCAACATGATAATATGATGCATGCAAATATTTATGCAAATATATACACTGGTTAGAATAATAGATGCAATAAATAGAGCACAAGCAACCTAAACTATCCTAGAACGCTAGGAAAGACTCGCTTAGGGAAGATGGACCAGCACAGGTCAACATCTTTAAGTCCCCAGCAGAGTCGCCAGCTGTCGCATCCGCGAAAAACAACCGGCGGGCTGAAACAAAACAACACAGAGCCGCCACCGTGCGTTATTTATCCCAAAGAGGGAAAGGAAACGCTCAGAGTAAACCTGGAAAAAGCATGGTCTCGCGACCAAAGTGAATGGGATCGGGAGTCGGTTACGCAAGGGGAAGGTATTAGCACCCCTCACGTCCGTCGTACTCGACGGGATCCACGCTCTAAAAGAAAGAAAAGGTTGCTAAAACAAAACATCATACACACACACTAAAGACAACACAGATGGGGAAAGAGGAAGAGAGCTCGATAGGACGTCGCATCCTATGCCCACGTATCTCGTCTGGAACGAGAATCAGAGCTGCCGTAGTTCGACTCACACACGCCAAACAGGACACACACAAACACAGGCAAACATGGAACCCGAACGCCAATCACTGGACTTACATCAACATCCGAACCAAACACCCGCACACTGGAACCCAGATGCCACTCGATGGACTTATACCGGCTTCCAAGCATACAACAAGAACAAACAAACAACAAATTGCTAAGGAGTCGGGAACTCGAGCCTAGCAATCGTCAAACAACACACACAAAAAGCAAAAAGGTTGCCCGGAGAGACCTCGCACGGTCTCCTGCCTACGTACCTCATCTGGTATGAGGATCAGGGCGACGTAGTTCCCCTGAAAGGGAAAGAAATTCTAGCCAGAAACCAAGGGGAGACACACTACTAGGGAGCTGTACTCGAGCCTAGTGTTATCATGCATCATTAACCCTAAGTTGTGTTTTCTACCTACTTGCACAACAGCAAGCTAATCCTAACCAGGAAAAAGCAAAGCATGCAAGCATCAATCACAACAAAGCAAACATTCACATAGCACACACTATATCCAGTCAAGTGAGCTCAAACAAAGGGTTCGACTGCCAAGGCAAGTCATCTGTACAAGGGTAGAGTTAGCTCTTAACCCTGACATTGAGAGTCAGGGTGAAGCCAGATGAAAGGTGAGTGAAGATTAGACTTCACAACTCTTATCCCGGGCCAGGGAGAGCTTCAGATAAAGGAGCGTGGGTCCAGAATGGAGGGACCCTTCTACACTCAAGACTCTGACTCAACTGTACAACTGTACAAGATCTTGGGTTAATGTCCCAATGCATCAACACAGTGGTGTGAGCAGAGGGACGACTCAACAGAATAGCGGGAGATAGATTGCGTATCTCTTTTGTCCGCCAATTGCCTTAATCAAGGTCTTTACCTGCTTGGGGACAAAGGTAAACAATCACAAACATCGCCTCTTAAGGAGTACTTCAGACAGTTGCCTGGCCAAGTAACAGGCCAGGTCTTCCAGACTACATGAAGAATAGAAATTCTACCTCAATTGGTTTAAAAACCAAGCAACAGCAAGCAAGTTCTCAAGGAACTGTAAGCAACTTAATGTACCTGAAATCAATCAAGTATCATCAGTACTCAGACAAACCAACAGTAAACAGCAAAAGTCACACAGTCAATTTGTACAGTCAACACAAGTTAATGCACATAAGTGCAAGCCATGAGCTCAAACTCAAGCATCAAACCCTACAACACAAAACCAATGTTAGTTGACAACATCAAACAAACTCAATTTACAACTTGCATTGTTCTCCTTAAGGCTTTTGCATCTCAACCTGAAAATCCAAACCAAACATGAGAAACTAGACCACTAGGCCAAGCCTAGGGTCCAAAGGAGATGAAAAAATCAAAACAGTAAGTGAAAATTATTCAAAATCACAATCAAACAAATTAGAAACAAATGCAATTGGTCCCATGCTCATATCAATCACCATTATCATTTCATGCACAATATAGCATCAATCATGCAATTTGCAACTTCAAAAGACCAAACAGAACTATCTCCATCAAAAGCATACCAAAACAATTCAATTAATTCCACAAAAATTCACACCTAAACAGGACATATCAAATGAATAGCATATCAAATTTCAGCTCAATTGGACAAAAGGAAGTAGGTCAATCAAAATCAAGAAGTTCAGACAATTTCAAACAATCCAACACAAGGCATCAACACAAGCATCAACTTCCAAAAATCATAAAACAGTGACAATACATGATAAATGAATGGGATCAAAACCACAATGACCTATAAGGTGTCTAGAATGCACATGCCAAATTTCACATCCATCCAATTAATCATGAGAATTTCACAAGCCAAATGGCAACATGTGTCACAAAATGTCACAAAATGATCCAACAGAAGAGAAAATCCCAATAAATTAGAAAATGTCATCAAAAATTCCAGAAAAATTCACATGTTATCTCAACATACATATGTTCATTCATGCAAAATTTCAACTCAATTCAACATCCCTAAGCACATCAAATAAAATCATGAAGTTCATCAAGCTTGGTGTGACACAAATTGTCACACCTATAATCAAAAATTCATATCTCAACAACCAGGTATCCAAAAACCACAAACTCTACATCAAAATCACCATCATAGAATCCAGAATATGCACAAATAATTTCATCCATTTCTTTGAAAGCATCATCATTTTATGAATGATATGGCAAGACATGTACAAATGTGACACTACCAAGCAAACCCTAGGCATTTTAATTTTTTACACGTGCACAAAAATCACAAAAATTATGATTAAATTCTACACATCATAAGGAGCATGGTGAAAAAAACCTCACAAATTTTGGACAAAGGATGAATTAGATATGGATTTTATAAGTTCATGCATCAAAATGACATAACATTGCAAAAGAAATAAAGAAATAAAACAAATTAATTCTGATAATGGCAAACTTGTAATATTTACACGCCAGGGCAAAACGACGTAGCATCACATTTAAATGTTGGCGCTCGCTGATAGGCTAAGGCACGCGGGAAACACGATTTGAAAGCCAGGCAAGGGAACTAAAGATCAAACGCGCTATTTCACATGTTCTTCACCAAGAACAAACACGAATTTCCAGATTTTGAAGATGAACAAACTCTCACCAAATGCAACAAACTTATGATCATTAGAACCGTCCTTCAACAAGGATTAAGGATATGCAAATGATTTCTCCTAATTCTCAACATGCCAACGGGATCGAGCAAAAAATGAAATGCACATCAGACTTCAAACTCAGATTTCTCATCCAATACTTAACCAATTCAAAAACTATGAACATCACGTTAATCTACACTGAAAGACCTTCACAAACCACCTAACAATTTGAGCAATGAAGAGTTTCGAAGAATTACCTCTTGGAGAATGCAGTGCTCGATTTGTGCTTTTCCACGTGTAAAAGTCAAAAACAGATGATGATTGATGTACAGGAAGATGATAAGAATGATCAGCTTAGCTCGAAACAGCTCCAATTGGAAGAATCTTCACTTTGCCATTGTTGTGCAAGCTTTGGACAGTTGCGAATCTTGATGCCTTGCCAAGATTTGGATCAAAACAGTTCTTCCTCAAGGTTTGTGGAAAGTGAATCAAAAAGAATCATACAAATTGATGCAAATTTGGTGAAGAAATGTTGAAAAATGTTGGATGAAGTTTTGGAAAATTGTGAAGTTTTGGAGGGAAATTCAGTTACAGATCTTGGAATATGGAATTGTGATTATGATTCTGTTAGGATTAGAAACTTATACTCACTCCTTAATCCCCTTCCTTAATCACAATTAGCAAATTAGCTTGATTTAGCATAATGTGATTTTAAGTGCAATGTCCAAAATGACCTTTTCAAAATAATGCACTATGACAGCAAATGACAGCTCAAACATGTTTTATTTGGAATTTGGAGTGTGTTGGCATTGGTTTCATGTGCAAATTCCTTGTAAAACTCAATTTCACTATCTCACACCAAAAGTACAAATGCATCCACTTGAAAATTGACTTTTTGCCTTGACCATTTTTGATGAATTTGGACCATACACCATGAAAGTACATGTGAAATGGGGTTTGCTCACAAAAAGATCACCCAAATTGGACATTCCATGTGAAAGTTATGCCACTTTGATTTTAGGCATTTTTGGAAAATGAATGGACCATATCTTGCCAACCACACATGGGAATTTCAAGTTCTTGGACTTTTTGGAAAGGTGAGAGCAAGATCTACAACTTTCATGTTGAACAAAATTTTATTTGAAGCATTTTTGGACATGTAATTTTGTGGTGAAAAAGTTTCCATTTTTGGAAACTTTCATTACAAGTCACTTTCTATTTTTGGCAATTTTTCTCCTGACTTTATTTTCTTCATTCTTGATGTTTGAAATGCCAAATGAAACTTGTTTCAACATGAATGAAGTGTATCCAACTCTCTCCCACCTCCAAATCCATAAAATCAAGCACAGTTGACCACAGTTGACTTTTCCAGTTGATAGATGAATTTGGCAATGCACTGATCAAGCTGAGCCTCAATCTCCTGATGAAATGGCTCAATGATGACCCCCTAGCCTCCATAAGCTCAATATAATCACATGATGATCCCCATATCCATTGTAGACCCCATCTCCTTGACATGCCCTGATTGGCCCAATGCAGAAGATTAGGGTTGACCAGTGGTCAAAACCCTAATCTCAAGGTATATGATCAAGCTCTTGAACCTCTTGCTGATGACAAGACCATGATGATGATGATGTACCATTGCAACCAAGATGAAGATCAATCCCCCTTGAGAATCAAGAAACCCTAATTTGAATCACCACCCTCAGATAGTTAATGATCAATTCAATGAAAACCCTCAGCTTGCATATATCAACCTTTTATCTTCTGACCAAGACCTAGGAGGATGCCTTGCACAATGTTACCACATGATATGCAATATGCAATGCCTAAAGACCTAAAAAAAATGCAATGCAATATGTTAAGCTAGTCCCAAGAGAGGAGGGCAAATTTTGAGGTGTTACACAAGGGTGCTGGCGCATGCATGTGCTTGCGCCCATACTTCTGACGCATGCATGCGATGGCATGTGTGACGCCTAGCCATTTGCCGCATGCATTTTGATACTTCTTCTATAAATAACCCACCCTTCAGTCATATTTTTCACACAACTTTTACCCTACAATCATATTTTCTTTCATTTAACTTCAATCTCCTTCAAGTTTTTGAATTTTAACCATGTCTGAATACATTCACAAGCGAAATGTCGATTTAATCTTTTCCGCCATCGCGTCTTCGGTAAATATTCAACTTTGGAATATAGATTCGTTTGAACGTCTTAATCGGACGTTGAACAGTTGGTTAAATGGAGAAATTGGAGATGGTGAAAGGATTAGAAGAATCCAATGGCTTGTGTCCACGTTCAACCAAAATGGAGAAGTGCGTGGATGGGTGGATATTAAGACTGACAGAGACGTTCATAGGATGATGCATTATATGTTCAAAATTGTTTTGATGGTTGTAATCGCTTAGTTATTGTAATCATATTTTAATTGTTTTAGTTGTTTGTGTGTTGTTTTATGTAATGGAATTTCCTCACAAACTTATAATATGAAATAAATTTTGTTTTTTATATATTGCAAAAGAGGTACATGTCAATGTATCTTGTTGTGCTCGTTCCAACACTCGGACAATTAGTACGATTCTGACCTGACTAACGGCATGGACTACTTAATCTAACCATTTCGTTCGCCGTATCCATTTAGGTTCGAATATGGATGCTGTTTGGGCGATCATTTTTCTTCCTTCGCATAACTTCGTTGTTCCAGACAATGTCCCCTTGATATTCTGGCCAGTAATCCTATTTTACCACTACTAAAAAACTAATTTTGTAAACATTTGATAGACTTATGACTTTGTAAACGTCATATAATAAGTAGGATGGCACAACTGCCCAGATTACCATTGTTACACAATGTTAATAAGGTAAATCCTTAATACGGTAAATATTATGTATTTACCGTTGTTATGCAACATTATTAAGGTAAGCACATATAGTTGGGGTTCAGCTGTATTGGCCCATCTATATAGTGCGATGTGTAAAAATGTCAAAAAAAATACTTGTACTTTTTATTCATGTGCGTATTTTCTACAAGCATGGGGTTGGTCAAGAATATCGTCACTCGCCCCGGTAAACGAGAAGCCATTCATATTCTCGTTTGCAACAAAGTAAGTTTAAAACTTTACCATCTAATTAATTAGACTTTATATTAATATTAACTATACATAATATTTTTCAATTGTTTATGATCTAGGTGGTCAGTTAAAGGGATGAACTACAATAGGTGAAATACGCTATAGTAGTCTATCGCAATCTATTGGATCACATTGGACCAGACGATGTAATACTCCTACACAACTCTATTTTAATTTAAAATACTTATCAAATTATTTATCATATAATTGTATCGTATTGTTGTACAACTTATCTGGAGGCCATATCTGGGTCTTGATCATCAGGTTAACCATAATGATGTTGCAGTTTGGATAAAAAAAGACACCAATTATCCGATTCACTACTATGGAGATGCACCAGAGTGACCGGGTAAAACTGTAGTTCGGCATGCAACAACAAATTCCAGAACCTCTGACGTGTTTGGGAGATTGGCATAAAAAAAGAGTCGATGCCCAATGGGATTATTCTGACTGGAGAGACTTCGCAAAAGAGATGTGTCGTCATTGGAGGAATCGACGACAACACATCTTAAACGAACCAATGATACATGGTGCTAGACCAACTCAACAATATATGGCATGGTTTAGGTCGGTTACAACGCAATAATTTGTGTATGAGCCACGATATTTGATTGATCCACGCCAACTAGCTTCGTCATCATACGCCCAACAACAACTCCCCGTCCAACACCAATGTCAAACCACCCAAACCCAACAACCAACCTCCCACCACCACCCTATCACATACATCCAATAACCAAACACCCAACTTCACAACCCATTCATGGCACCCACCCAATAACCAAACACCCAACCTCACAATTCATTCATGCCACCCACCTAACCACAAAACCAAGAATCAAACCCTATCCACCAACAACCATACGCATCAACTACAACCGTCTATAGCTCAGATGATTCATATGGATCGCTTCATCGTAGCCCCCCATCAATGACCACTCAAACATTGTATCACCAAAATACCCAACCATTGTTTAACTATAGTACACCCCAGGAACCATTGCTTCGTTTCCAAAACGATTCAATGTCCCAATACGGGAAACTATACCGTCCATAATTCACCCAACACATCGACCCAACTACGACAACATGGGCACCGAACTACATTACGGAAGTGCCGTTGGCTAGAGCCCCCGGCTATTGGGAACAAATGATGACACATCTATCAAATACCGCTAGAACTTCTGCCGGACCTTCACACCAACCATCATTGGATCAGGTCAGTACATAAAAACCTCAAACACCTCGGGAAAATCTCGAAGACAGACTAACGCACATGGATGTGGAACAGGGTGACGTTTCGATCGGGCTAGTCATTGAATTTTTGTCAATCCTATGTAACTTTTATTATATCACGAATACATTTTTTTATAATATTCTATTTAATTAATTATTAAATAAAAATTAAAAATTAAAAAAATATAGTAAGGTGTATGCGTCAGATGAATTGGCGTATACACCAAGGCCCATGCATAGGCGCCATGGTTGCTGGCGCCTCCATGCAATGCTTTGAAAGCATGCACCAACACCAGTGATGCCTCCTCTTACTTTTAAATGGATGTGCCAGTTGATCTGGCGCATCTGTTTTGAAAGATGGTTATTCTGATAATTTTTTTAAAATATTGCTTATTTTAGAAATTATTTTGAAAAATGTGGTTATTTTAAAAAAAAATCACAAAATTTGAAACAGTTTTAAAAAACTATTTTTTAGAAACACACAAACCAAACAAATTTTTTAGTTTTGAAGTTTTTGAAAAGAAAAAACAGTTTTTAAAAAGTCAATCAAACATGCCTTTTGTCTTTTCCATTTTTGCTAAGGTGTTTGGTCAAATAGTTTATTATTTAAAATATTTGACATCTCTATACAATTATCAATTAAGTTGATTTAATGCAATTTTACAATTGAATAGATAAATCAGTTTTCAAAATTTGAAGCTTGCATTAAAAATACTTTTCACTTTTTCAAATTAATAAATATATTTAAAATAATTAATTTATAATTTTTATTTAAAGACTATGATGTGACAAGTTAAATTAATACATAAAATTGCATGATGATCAATTTTAAAGACCTTACTGCATGAGTGATTTTATGTATAGAAGGATGAGAGAGAGAGAGAGAGAGAGAGAGAGGAGAGAAGAGAGAGGAGAGAGAGAAGAGAGAGAGAGAGAGAGAAGAGAGAGAGGAGAGAGAGAGAGAAGGAGAGAGAAGAGAGAGAGAGAGAGAGAGAAGAGAGAGAGAGGAGAGAGAGATAGAGAGAGAGAGAGAGAGCGGAGGAGGAAGAGAGAAGAGAGGAGAGAGCGAGAGAGAGAGAGAGAGAGAGAGAGAGAAGAGAGAGAGAGAGAGGAGGAGAAGAGAGAGGAGAGAGAGAGAGGAGAGAGAAGAGAGAGAAGAAGAGAAGAGAGAGATCGGAGAGAGGAGAAGATTTGTTGGAGGAAGTTAGGGTGAGACATATGTTTAAAGAAGCAAACTTGTGTACAGATAAATGAGTTAAAGCAGATATTGGATGTGCTCAGGACATAGAATTTCGAAAGGTCTTTTTAGATTTCATTTGTGAGTTGGTGAGGATTGATAATGAAGGAGTTGTGTTCCATAAAATTGTAAGCAGGAATGCTATGTCTACACCATATTGTTACACCCCATTCATACACCATACACTATTCACCGTATTTATATGGTGAACAGTTTTTCTTTTATAAATAAAATATAATATTTGTAAAAAAAATATTGTTTTTAAAATAATTTTTTAACATAAATTTAAAGTTTATTATTAAACAATTTTATTATTGTATTAACCATAAAAATATATGTTATTAACCACTTATTTTACTTATAATTTATTAACCAAGTTTACTAATTTATTAACCAATAAAATACACAATATTAACCAAGTTCTGACATTAAATTTTAAAATATAGATGAATTATTATATTTGATATTTTTTAATGTCAGAATTTGGTTAATATTGTGTAATTTATTGGTTAATAAATTAATAAATTTAGTTAATAAATTATAAGTAAAATAAGTGGTTAATAACATATATGTGTGGTTAATGTAATAATAAAATTGATTAATAATAAATTTTATATTTATATTAAAAAATATTTTTTTTAAAAAATATAATTTTAAAAAAAATTATTTTTTATAAATTATTATTTTATTTAAAAAAACAAAAAAACACCGTTAACCGTATAAATCCAGTGAACAGTGCATGATATAAATATTGATGTATGAAAATGAAGTAAGAATGTCATTTTTATAGTTCTTTTTAGACTTAAACATAATAAAAAAAGTTAATATATCACACTGTGGAAATATTATTACACATTAATGTCACATTTTTAAAGATTACTTTATTTATGTGTAAAAGATAAATTTCTCAATAATTGCAATAATTGCAACATATAAGACTAGTCACTTTGCATATTAGTCTCTTGACATCCTAAATTTTCTATAGTAGTATAAATTAATTTCTAGTACGGTGCCAACTAAGTGAGATTAACATGGATGGTTGCATATTTATTTAACGCGCTAAGTCATAGTCACCAATAATTAAAAATTAATAGAAAAACTTTTAGAATGAATGCTTGTAGACTTGTCTTATATATGAACATGGTGTGATTGCGTCTCCCTTTCCCTTTCGAGATTTTTTAAATTATATTTGAGAGTTAATTTTTAAAGAGTTTTGGAGGATAGAAGCTGCGTCTATATTTTTAAATATGTTATATATTTTTAAAAAGTTTAAATAATAATTTAATACCTTAGTATATATTATGAAATAAATATCAAAAAATATATAAAACTACTGAAATGACTTAGTCTAATTGAATTGATTATCAATAATTCCAAAAAAAATTATCCCTAAAAGTGATTAGTGTCTTATGTTGTCGGGTTTCTACTTGTGTTGAGCAAACTCCAAGTGATCCTTTTAACTTCATAAACAGATGCCTCCTCAAAGGTTTGATCATAAGAGTTGCAATTTGATCCATTGAGTCACAACGCGTTAATATAATCACCACGTATTTTGTTTAGTCATAAAGAAAGTGGAGTCCAACATCAATGTGATTTCTCTTAACATGACATTGATGTTCAACTAGATTATGTGGTAAATTAATTGTTGAACTTATGTCACACAAAACAACAACAATAATGCACTTAATCTACTCATGACCAAGTTTTTCAAGAATCTTACGTATACACACACCTTGGGATGCTCAAGAGGTTGCCTCAATGAACTTAACTTTGGTGGTGAAGAGTGTAACTACAATGGGAGTTTAACGATAAATTTTCATTAACAATGCACAAGAGTAAAAAAATATGAACAATTATAGAGAGATAAGAAAACTCTGTAACTAATTTTCTCAATTCAAAAATGTTTTTTTTACAAATGCAATTTAATTTAAGTTTTATACAAAGATTCAAATGAAACTCAAATTCAAACTAAACACTGATTCAAATGCAATTGTAAATGTAAATGCAAACGAAACTAATTTGATATGAATAACATTTAACATCATCCCTTAATTTATATTCAAGTCAAAAAATCACATCAATTTCATCCCTCAAATTGATGAACTGTTCAGTTTTGATTGCGTTGGTCAGCACATCTGCAAGTTGCTTCTGAACACTGACAAGAACAACCTCAAATACTCCATTATGAATTTGATTGTGCAGAAAATAGTACTTGGTATCAATGTGCTTGCTTCTTTTATGCAACACTGAATTCTTAGCAAGACTTATGGTAGATTTGTTGTCTATCATCAACTTGAATGGTTTGCTAAATTCATCAGCCAAAACAAGTTGACAAAACACCAACTATGGATTCAATTTTACAAGTTGACAATGAACCACTGGTTGCTTCTTGGAACATAAAAAAAGAGGGCTCCCAGATACATAAACATGTATCATGTAGTGCTTCTTTTGTCAGCTCTGTCACCACACCAGTCAGAGTCTGAGTAACATATCAGTTCGGCATCATATAACACTCCAGATAGAAACAAAATTCCATGCCTCAAAGTTCATTTTACATACCTCAGAATCCTGACTGCAACTTGGTAATGTGACCACTTTGGCTTACTCATAAACCTATTCACCACTCCAACTGCAAAACATATGTCAGACCCAGTTCGGTGAAACCATACCTACATCTGGAGGGCACCCTACCCAAGAAAGAAAATTCACTATTTCGAATTAGTACAACTAGTCTTATATGAACAACTAGTAGAAGACCCGTGCGTCTGCACAAGTAAGTTTCAACATATAAAATATGAGCCGATAAACCTTTTATTTTAAAATGAGATTAAATTAGATATGTAGACTTCAAATGCATACAAAGTAAAAAATATAACATTAACTAAATTACAACAAAGATGAATATGGTAGTCCATATAAACTTCATAATAGTAGAAAGATACTGAATAACAAAATCAGAAAAGTGTCGAACAAAGGATATAAAAATGTGAAGTTGTCATAATTATTATGAAACAAATGTTACTTGAGGAATTAATATGACGAATTGTCGAGATGACATAACCTAGAAAAATAAAGAAAGGATGGTGAATTAGTGATATATTAGAGTTATATATAGAAAATAAAGTACTTTTGCAAACAGATTAAATGAAATAGTAAGAAGTAAAACATATATGATACCTATATGATATTATGAAAAACTTCTTTGAAGACAACATTTATGGTTTGAGGTAAAGATTTGTTGTCTTTGTCGTGTATCAAGATTTTCAATCTAACTTTACTCTTCACTCTTGAAATAGCCACATATAGTTGTCCGTGACTGAAAACATTCTTGGGTAAATATAAACCAACATAGTCCAATGATTGACCTTGAGATTTGTTGATTGTTATAGAAAATGACACTATAATTGAGAATTGTCGTCTAATAAGTTTAAATGGCCATGGAGATTGAGAAGGAGACAAAGACATTCTCGGGATGTAAATAGTGTTTTCAATATTTGTACCTGAAATTACTTTTGCTTTGATCACATGGTTGGCCAACCTAGTAACCTTCAATCTCGTACCATTGCAAAGACCTTTTGTTTGATCCATATTCCTTATTAACATGACGGTAGTGCCAAATTTCAATTTAATGGAGTGGTTTGGAAATCCAGAAATTTTTAGACAACTCAGAAGTTCTGGTGTCAAATGCTCAAATGCATCATTGTCTTTAGCATATGATTTATCAATTGAATCACTGCTCAAATATTCTTTGCATTCGCCAACATAAAAAATGAGTAATGAAACTACAAAGACATGTCAATAAAGATTTTCCATACTATTATAATTTGTATGAAAGTTGCATTCAGGAATGAAGTTAAACACCTAATTTATAAAATATAGGAATTTTAATAAATCAATTGTAATATAGAAAAGCAGATGTATAAAACAAATGATAATAAAGATTTTAATATGGAAATAAAAAATTCGAAAACCAATACGAATATTTAGGATGCATTATTTTATACATGCATTTATGCGGCTGCTATTGTACTTATGCATGTTTCATTTATTGCGGATGTTGTTCTGCAAAGGCATGTATAAAATACTGAAAACATGAAGCATTTATGCCCTTGTGCTAATTTAATGAATAGAATTCTAAAAACATGATGCAAATGCATGTAGTTAATACTGAAAACGTGATGCATTATAATGTATTTATTGAGGTTGTGGTGTGACATTTATGCAAATGCATGTAACAAAAATACTATCATTTATAAGAGATACATGCGGCAACTATTGATCAAAATTGAAAAAGCAATGGCATGTATCATTTATGTGGCTTCATGAAGCATAAATACTATCATTGATAAGGGACACATGTATTATAATGCATTCAACAATGGTTATATGGCCAACTATGTCAAAATATTAATAAATAATGATAGTAAGTTATATTTCAAATATAAATGTTAAAATAAATGTTTCCCTTATTTTCTATTATATGCACCATTGGTTATAGTCTTATATTCCAATTGACAAACAAATGCCAGTAAATTATATTCAAGATATAAATGCACTATTTCTAATAGATGATATATATATATATATATATATATATATATATATATATATATATATATATATATATATATATATATTATAGATATATATATATATATATATATATAATGGAACTTTAAAAATAGTATTAATATGAATGAAGATTTATCTGGAAGAAGATTTTTAATATAGTCATTAATATCATTGACTATTTCAATAGTTAATGCAAGAATAGCTCTACATTGAAGAAAATCTAAATTTGTGTAGTTTTGAATGAGATTTGGATAAGTACATGTAACAATAGCTTCAATTGGATCAACAAAATTCTGAATGAGTAAGTCTCCTAGAATAAGTATCTCAGCATATCCATCATTGGATTCAGAGAGTTTTCCATTTCCCACTTCTAAAATCCATTCTGAGAAGAGTCGTATTTCTTTAAAATTGACTAAATTTGAGCCACTTTGCAACTGCATATTTTTTGTAAGGTTAAGAACTTTGCAATGATCCCAAATATATGAGACATTTATCGTAGCATGCACAATATCAGACCTAATTCCTCTTGGTACAACAAGAAAAATTTGTCTAAAGTCTCCCCCAAATATGACAACTTTACCTCCAAAAATCTGGTTACATTCACCACTGTCATCACTCATTATATCTTTCAATAACTTGTCAAGATCTTCAAAAAAAATTTTATTTGTCATAGGTGCTTCATCCCATATAATGAGTTTTGTTACTTTCAAGAGATTAGCTAAATCAGATTTCTTCTCAATGTTACATATAGAAGATTCTAGACACGATATTGGAATTTTGAATTTGGAATGTGCAGTTCTCCCTCCAAGTAACAATAAACTTGCTATTCCGCTTGATGTCACATTCAACACAATGTCTCATTTGCAACGAAGAGCCGCAGAAAGTGTGTTCCACATGAAAGTTTTTCCGGTGCCACCATAACCATATAAAAAATGCTCCACCATTTTGATTTGTGACAGCTTGCATAATTTCTCTGAAAATGCTACGTTGTTCATCTACAATAAGAAATAACATATTCTCAATCGAATTGTGAACAACTCATAAAAATGTGTATGCAATATAAGCTTGTAAATACATAAAATTGACATAGAAATATAAATCGTGTAAAGCATGAGCGTTGGATGTGGTAAACATGAAAATACTCCATAATGAATGTAACAAAACTAAACTAAAAATTTATTTAGACAATGCATAAATATGAGAATTCAATACCGGTTAAGGATTGGAACAGATTTTGGTATATTTCTTCTTGAGCCGAAATGTCATATTGTCTTTCATCATATATCAATCTATTTCCAAGAAAGTCAAGGACATAATTTGACGAATATAGTATTGGCTTAAATTCTTTCAAAGTTATTCTGTTTTTTTGAAGCTGCTTCTCAATTTCCATCAACGTGAGTTATTGGATATCTTCATCAGACAAATTTAAGTCTACAAAAAATGTCAAAATCTAAGTAAATTGACACTAATTTTTTAATATATAGAATTCTAAATAAATTAAGGAAGAAATAAATATAAGTCTATACATATGTTATTGTGTGATAATGTTAGTCTATAGTAATATGTACACAAAAAATAACCAATAATTAATAGACATTAAAGTGAAACTAAGATAAGATATACAAAAACATTTGCAATAGAATAAGGCCCTAAACAAAATAGAGTATATAATACAAAAAATTTAGTAAAAAATTGTTATAACCTGGATTTTGTATCAATCTTCTTTGTTCATATAGAATGCCATCAGATAAGTATATCCAACTATTACGCCAAACATGCTCATGTTGATTCATTGAAGCTGATAACAATATTGTAACAAAAAGCTTACACAAAAATACTCCAGAACCCCAGTTGTATATCTCTTTTATTGCCTCAATGAACTCTTTGTCATCTTGTAGAAATCCCATCACAAAACATGCGTCTCTAAATGAATTATGTTTAAAGCCCTCAATTGTCTTTAAATCATCAAATCAAGTTGGTCCTTTCTTAACAGTTAACAACATCCTCATATAATACAATTCTCCGGTTATTGTTGGGATCGAAATTAGTCGGCTAATTGTGTAACCTCGTTTTCGTGGTTTCCAACACCTCTTCCTCCTATCATAAACAAATTTGGACACAAATTGTCCATACGTTAATTGCCTTGCTGCTTCATACTCACTATTGGCCACAAACCAAGATGTAAAAATTGATTATATGACACTTGGTTTAAGAAGGACATTTCCAATTTTCTCATAATCTTTGTAGTATATATAATTTTCTCCCTCCATGTGAAAAAATAACCTTTCAACTGCTGGTTTTCGACCATGAATTGAGTAAGAGAAGATTTTCCAGCATGCTTCGCTTGGTGATACATATCGACAATCATGGTACTGGTTGATTCCGTCAATATTTCTATCTGTATGAGAGTTATTTGGAACGATCACTGCTGAAATCCTATCAGAACCCTTGTTGATGTACTTGAAAAGATATTTTATTGAAGTACTTTGATTGCACCCCTCCATATTATGTGTGCCTCATATTTCATCAACAAACTTGGGTTGTGGGGGACAACATGACCACTGTGAAGTGTGACTCCATTTTTGTCAACTATATTCCCTTGATCTCTCCTCCTATAAACTGGGTATCCATCTTGATCAACAATTGTAACATCTTGAAATTTCTTAGGATATCACTTTGAGCACTTACCATCCTTCATACAAAGGCACTTTTGGTTTGCCAACCCACAAGGTCCATGAACCATGTGGTTCTTGACCAGGTTATATAATCTTGGTTGTTTCACCGGATTAGGTACTTCAGCTATTATGATTTTGTCTATGTCTTCTGGACCAGGATATTTATTGGATGGATGCGATAAAATAAAAATGTGTGCATACAACAACCCTCTCTTTTGAAACTCAATTGTGTACATATATGAAAATAAGAATGATTGTTAAATAAAAATACAGACATGAGAATTGAATTGGTAATATCTAGATATTCTATTAATAAAAAAATTAAACACCAAAAAATATTTAAAGGAAAATACTATTTAGGTATTCAGAAGTATGTATATATGTCTTCAAAACAACAAGTATCCAAAATATATTTTATGTCTAATCATTAAAATATAATGAATAGTACAGTAGAAATGCAATACTTACATGCAATAACTACCTAACACACCCTTCTTGGGACGCTAAAAAGTGTTAACGTGTTTTATATACATTGGATAGATCTGAATATCCTTTTCTTTCCTTTATTACTTTTCCAATAGTTCACCCTCACTACGCGTGTCACTAAAGACGCGTTTAGTAACTACGTATATCTTCGATTTTCAATTTTTTTGCATACTTGCAACACTAGTGCACACAATACTAATAGTATTAAAATAAAATCCTCGTATTACTAAATACTAATACATGAAAAGTACAAATACTTTTAGATATACAGAACTTAAAATTTATTTAATCATTATATGTACTTTCTTGGAATTTTTATCGAAAATATGAGATAAGTTCTCACACAAAAAATATCTTGTCCTATTTGTTCATTTCATCACTGTTGATAATTATAAATATAGTCACTTTCGCCTCCTATTCACATCAATTCTTTTCACTCTTGAGAGAGAATATCAATTGTTAGAATGGTTTCCGACAATCAATTTCGTAGGATTCCTAGTCATGGCTCCAAACGGAATCTTGGTCTTACAAAACAAGCATCAAACAGGTATATTATATAGTTATATTTTTGTGTTTGTTTGGTTTGTAAACCACTAAGTTTAATCTTCTGCGTTATTCTGTGTAGTGGCCTTAAATATGTGATTAACACTCTAAGGATGAATGCTAATGATTCCTTCCTCATGGAATCTTTCATTCGAGGGGTGGTAAGAACGATAGAATTTACTATTACTATTATTGATCTTATTTATAAATTTCTTTGACATTTTTCATATTTTAATGACCAGAAAAGGATATAAGTTTCTCATGTTTTTGAATGAAAGTTAATTGTTTGATCTATGTTACTAATATAGGTAAGAGATGTGGTGGAAAGAAAAGTCCAAGAGCGTGTTTTTTCAAGGTTTGTTTTTCATATCAAAACTAGCATGGTCATGGATTATAATTTTAGTACATTATTTAATGTATTCAACGTTGTTTGTTATTATTGTTTTTTTTAATGTTTGTGAATTTTGATGCAGAGAAAAAACTAATGAAGGTGGAAAATCTGGAGTTAGATCCTTAGAGATATGTTTTATTAATGATGATAAGTTGCCAGATACGACTTTTACTAAAACTAATATAATTCCAAAAGATGAACCACTTCAAGTTGCACTATTTGATGTTAGATCTAAGTCAATAGTCAACGAGGGTCCTTTTTCTTCAATGAAGATAGAGATTTGTCCCATCCAGGGTGAGTTTGAATCTTGTGAGGATGATGATTGGAGTGAAAGTGAATTCAATGATAATATCTTGCATGAAAGAGAGAATAAAGAACCATTGTTGGTTGGAGATAGGGTTGTTACTCTTAAAAATGGAGTTGGTTCTATTTCTGAAATCATGTTCAATGATAATTCTAGATGGGCAAGAAAGAAAAAGTTCAGTTTAGGAGCAAAAGCTATGAAAAATGGAGAGAATATTAAGGAAGGTAGAAGTCGAGCTTTTAGGGTCAAAGATGTCAGAGGAGAAGGTGAGTTTTATTAATTGTTTGTTGTCGTGTTTTGTTTTTGTTTTTGTTTTTAACATGTCTTATGGTTTGGTCATTTGAAGCTTACAAGAAACACTATCCTCCATTGTTGATGGATGAGGTGTGGCGTTTGGAGAAAATTGCTGAAAATGGAAAATTCCGCGACAGACTCAATAGCAACGGAGTTCATACTGTGAAGGATCTGTTGAGGTTACTCATAATCAATGAATCTTCATTGCATAAGGTAAATGATTGTTTCTCTTCAACTTCGTTTGATGAGATAAAAAATAGTGAGATCTTCGCGTATAATGGAAAAGCTGATTGAATATTTTTCTTTTGAGATGTAGAAATTTGGCAAAATTCAGAAGAAATGTTGGTCAGCGATTATCGAACATGCCCGGTCGTGTGTTGTAGATGAGTACATGCTTTACAGCTATGAGATAATTGGAGAACCAATAATGCTGTTGTTCAATGTCATCTATGAACTTGTTGGTGTCACATTTGATAAACAAAAGTTTTATTTACCAGATGATCTCACATTCACACCTAGCCAGAAGGTTAGATAATATATATTCAAACTAGTTTGTGAAATATATTTGTTGGAAAATAGTGAATAAGTTTGTTCTATTTTTACAGAATTGGGTAGAAATTGTGAAGCAAGACGCATACAAAAACATTGAAAATTTAAAAGCAATTGATGAGGGTCTATTGAACTGCATCACCTTAGAAGCACGTATAAAATCAACACAAGAACAAGATCTGCAACATATTGATATCTCTGCAGCGAATGTTAATGATGGGATGCAAAATGTTGAAATCAATGTTGATCCGGTGGCAGACATAAGAGAAATACCAGAAAACAATTATGGTCATTCAACATATGCAATTTCTGAGCCAGATTATGATGTTTCATTTGATAATTTTGATGGAGCTGAGTTTAGCACTTTTGTTGATTTACGGAATTTTGGTATGGATGTATCAAACATTGAGAAACCAAAAGCAGTGTGGTGTAAGATTCGTGCTGTTGTGAAATGGGGAATATCAGTGAGAAGAGTTGTAGCTGCCAAGAGGAATGAACCTTTGTCTATTTATAAGGTTTATGATATCAGTTCTATTTTCTAAAGTTTATGTTGTTCAATTTCAATTAGAGTGAAGAGACGTGTGTAAGATCATAAGAGTCCTCCTGTCTAATATTATACATAAGTGTGTAAGATAAGAGTCTGTAAAATAGTGTTATACATAAGGGTCTATCATCATTCAAATTTACTTTGTTTATGTAATATTGAACAAACACATATCAATGTGATATTATTTTTTAATTGTTTAAACTCAAGTGGAGTCTTGTGTATATACTGTCATGCTACAATTGACAATAACATTGAATCACTCATTCTATTGAATCATACAATGATCAAAAGAAGGTAATGCAACTTTAGAGTATATGAACTCTTGTCTCTTCTTTTAAATAGAGAATAACCATGTTTGTAGGGGATTTGACAACTTTAGTGAACATATATATTAATTGATTTTGAGTAGGACAATACTTCACTATAAGTTTTTTTTATTGATTTGATCTATAAGCTAATGGAATATTGTCTCAATGCACTTGATTTTTTCATGGTAGATGAGATTTCTGGTTAGATGGATGTTTTATTTATTATCTATCTTCAACTTGACTGCAAAGTTGGTGTTGATCTTTAATTCATTAATGAGAGATTGCATCCAATTTTTTTGAAAAGCAACTAGGAATTATGCCACATACTCAGGTTCAGAGTTTGACAAGGTTGTAACATATAGTTGTTGTGAAAGCGATGCCTAGAAAATAAAGTATGATCGGCTTCTTGATCAACATGAAATCCATAAAATAAAGGAAAAGAAAGAAGAGAGAAAGAACAATTCAAAGTGGTTTAAAATCCTGATTTTTTGCTTCAATTACATATTAAAGAATAATGTTTACAATTGAATTTCAATCACACCACTTTCACCCCCTGATTAGGATTATTAGGGATTCTATGGAGAAATGAGAAGTCATATGATATTTATAAGAAAATTAAACCCTAACTTTCAACTAAGATAATAAACAATTGGCTCAATAGATTGGATCAATTCAACATGATAACTTAAACAACAAACTAACATATTTCGACAGTTACACTAACTATTTGACTTGGACAGAGTTTGCTAGAACACTAGCTAACCCATAAGCTACCAATCTCCATCTTGGAACAAACTCTGAACCATGAAACCAACTAGTTGTCGTTATGCAGTCGTATCAGCTGTATACAGTAGAAAAACTTGTAACTTGACAATATCTTGGTGATCATATCAGCAACATTGTCATCAGTCAAAACCTTTAGCACTTGGACTTCTCCATGCTCGATTATCTCTATGACAAAATGGTGCCTCACATCGATGTGTTTGGTTTGCTCATGAGAGACTGAATTCTTCGACATGTGTATTTCACTTTGACTAGCACATTTAACATTCATTGCTTGACCTTGAAGTTTTAGCTCCTTAGCAAAACCTTCAAGCCACAATGCTTCTTTCATAGCTTCAGTGAGGGCAATATACTCCACTTCAGTAGTTGATAAGGTAACAATCTTATGAAGTGTTGTTTTCTAACTGATTGTTATGTCAAACATAGTGAAGACATATCTAGAAATAGATTTTTTGGAATCCATACAACCTGCATAATCAGAGTCGACAAATCCTTCAATTTTTACTTTGCTATAATCACTACAAGTGTTGGTGTAAGCCCTAGAGGCCAATACTTTTGGTACTTGTATCGAATTATTTATTAATAATAAAAAGCTTTTTGTTTATTATGTTTGTTTAATAAAGTTCCTAGAATAGCTAGTCCGTGTAATGTGTCAAGTGTGACTTAATCATGAGATCCCATTAAACATAAGGACATTATTGTTAAAGTATCCGTAGTCGAACTTTGTTGTGAAGTGGGATAACATTAAAGCTTAAGATTATTATGTATATAGACTGATGATCACATCTCATGGATCATGGATAAGGAGTTATCAAGTCTTAAACATAAGTATGAATATTAGGAGTAATATTTATACTGTATTGACCTATTATGAGAATACTACATAGAATGTTATGTAAAGTGTCATAAGTTATTCTCATGGTGATAATGGTGTATACCACCCTTCGACCTGAAACCACTATGGACCCTAGATGTAGAGTCGAGTGCTTTATTGATGATCAAACATTGTCCGTAATAGGATGACTATAAAGATAGTTTATGGATACTCCATGAAGCATGTTGAGGGACATGAGTGACCTATATGGAATTTGCCCATCCTGCGTAACAGGATAAATGTCTAAGGGCCCAATATTGAACTGGATAAGGATGACACGGTTTATGCCTTGTGTTCAATATAGACATAAGGGCAAAAAGGGTATTTGTACACACAAGTATTATCACAAAAAGGATTTGTCAGATCACATGACATTTTCGTGTCTTGGGTAGAAGTGATGTGTTGTTAGATACCTCTCACTGTTTATTATATTAAATATGTGATTTAATATAATTGTCAATATCGCAAAAACCTACAGGGTCACACACAAAAGGACAAATTGATGAGAGATAGAGTAAATAAGGAACACCATAAGGTACGGTGCACTTAAGTGAATTGTATAACATCGTAAGGTACGGTGCACTTAAATAGAATACGATATGTGGTAAGGTACTACTCACTTAAGTGATTTTTCGGTATACCATAAGATATGGGCCACATATACTTAAGTGGGCTTTTTAGCTTGCAGCCCACACAAGTGGTTCTAGAAATAGAACCCTTGTACAAAAGCACTTCACTAGATGAAATTTCATTTCTCTCTCTCTCTCTCTCTCTCTCTCTCTCTCTCTCTCACTCAATCACTCTAATACACTCAAAACCTTCATTCGTAGCAGCTAGCACTGAGACTGAAGGAATCCATTCGTGTGGACTGAGTAGAGTCGTTGCCACCATTCAACGCTCATGATCACTCCTTAGATCTACATCAAAGGTTTCAATCGCCACAAGAGGTAATAATTTCTATCACTAATCATGCCCATTCGTAAGGATCACTAAAGGAAATTTTTTAATTTCCATTGCATTTTGTATCGCAATTTTCCTTCAGTGGTATTAGAGCCACTTATGAAACCATGCATCTGATAACTGTTTATTTTATGTACTTTCTGTATTAATACGATTGAAAGACAAAATGAATTAAATAATAAATGAGTAATTAAATTTGGCATCATGTGTGTATGATTTGGATGATTGATGTTGACTATGCTTCGGAATCCGATGTTAGTATGGTGAAGCAGCGATACATCGATCGTCCATAGGTTACACAAATGAGATCAATCAAGTTATATATATGATATAAGTAATTCTGATGCAAAATATGGTATATATGATATACTGTTTCTATTTCGTTCATTCAAACATTTAATGATTGATATTCCTTTGAGCGATCAATTGGTCATTTGCTTTGGAATTCGACATTAGTATGGTGAAGCAATGACGTGTTGATCAATCATATTGAATTATCAATCGAGGTGTATTTGACGGTATGAAATTGTTGCATTAGGGTTCATGACAGTACAAGGGTTGTGTTGTCAAAGAGTTATACGATTAGGGTTGTGACTACACAAGGGTTGTGCTTTAAAGTATCAAGTGTTAATGCGTAGTGTAATCAATCGTCGGAATTTAATTTAGTTTATTTAATTAACAGAATTTAAATTAATAGTAATAATGTGTTTATTATTATTGTCTTGTGGTGATCGGTTACGACCTTAGTTTTCCTTTATTTTGTTTTTGGGATTTTAAAATACGGCTTGCTTGTCGTGCCTCTCGTTTAATCTCTTAATGTAACTTCTTTTCTCATCTCACTCACTCGTATGTAAAACGAGTTTATTTTATATAATGTAATGTTATGAAGAAAGAGAAGAATACAATATCAAAGGAAGACAACCTTTAAGATCTTGCTTTAGGTTAGCTTATGTTCTCTCATTGGCTTGGGAGAACAATTACGCTAGGGGCCATAACTGTTTCATTTTATATGTATGTTAATGCATGTGAATGTATGTTGATAAATGTGAGAGAGGATTTATATGATAAATAAGCTGGTGAGATTAAAATAATTGCAAATTCCCTCAAATTAAAAATTAAGTTTATGCTTTCCAAGTTTTAGCACTCATCAAAACTAGTGTCGAATAATGTAGGTTTCTCCTACGCGAGGGTAAGACCCAAATTTTGACCCTAAGATCCCTCATGCTATCTCATCATTTGCATTGGCTTTGGGATCACACCTTAGCATCCTCCTTACCCCTCATTCATTGGGTTTGCATTGGGAGAGGTCACCAAGCACATTTGATTGTATCATACTTTGTTTTTTATTATTTACTAACCAAAATGCCAAAAATATGTCTATGTATAGTTTGTTACTTTTGTAGATAGTATGTGTGTTCATCCATGCTCCATCAAGCTCATATCTAGGGTTTAAGACCCTCAATGCAAGGAGAACAATCAAGAGATGGTCTAAATTGGTTATATATATCATATATGGATCCCCATGGTCTTCACATATCATTTTGATCAAGAATTCATCAAGAGTTTGAAGCTTGTTTGCCTTGGAAGCCCTAACTCATCTGGGTATCTTGTGTGACTTCCTCAGCAAGTTTCTTCACCATTTGATCAAATATATCAAGGTATACTTCATATTACATCATATTACACATATATTATCCTTCATGAGTCCCAAATATCAAGATAATGTCAAGTTTGCAAGATGGTTCATGGTGGTTGACCAGAGGAAGTCAACTGGTCAAAACTGGGGTTCCCTAGACCCTATCTCCTATAATTTTTGTCATATGAAAATGATTCAAAGATAAAATTTACTCCTTATGACATTCCAAACAACTTTCATGTTGAAGTCAAGAGATAGTTTTGCTTGGAAAGTCATTTTTTATGGTGAAAGATTATAGGTCATTTTGTCTGAACCCTAGTTAGGAAGTCAACTTCCAAGGACCATAACTTGCTAAATATTTATGATATAAAATCCATTCAAGTTCCATGATCATATTACAGATTTCCTCTTCAACATTTATGTTTGGAAGAAGTTCCAATTCAACTTGCAAATGCATGTGCCAAGAGGAAACATTATAGGTCATTTTGGGCCATTACCATTGAACAAGTGATTTTCCTCAGCTTCTAAAATGCATAACACCTTCATGCCAAATTCAAATGAGGTCAAACATGTGACCAAATTGAATAGTTTTGAAATATCTACAACTTTTATGAAGGAACTTTTTCCATTTGAAGTCCATAGAAAAAATTATTCAAGGTGGAAGAAGTGAACATTTGGCTTGGTACTTAGAAAATTTTCAAATATGTTTGATTTTCCAAACTTCCACATCAAAATAAATCATGATACAAGTTTCAAATGGAAAAGTGTTCAACATGAAAGTTGTTCCCCTTGATCTCACCTTTCCAAAAAGTCAAGGATCATCACATAACTTTTGTTCTAAACTTTGACCACTTTTGTAAAAAGATAGAAACTTTGGCCTTATGCCATTGCATTTTCAAACTTCTTTTCTAAATCAAACTTGTAAATAAACTTAACTATATTTGACTTAAACTTTTCCAAAAAAAAAACAAAAAGAACTAACTCATTCAAACTATTTTAGGCCTTTGTGCCTTTCAAACTTAATTTTTGTTAAAAACAATGCATCCACTTTGAAATTTGTATCACGAACTACGAGGTTTTGATCCCTCATTTTTATGTTGGTACGTAGGTACAAGACCGAAGGTCTTGTCAAACACAAAAATATAATTAATAAATTCTTTTCTCATCCCCTCATTCTATTTGTTTGTAAACATCACTTTTGTACAAAATACATGTGCACACAAAAAGGGCTCCCTGGGATTACCTATGACACTTTGGGTGCTAACACCTTCCCTCTGTGTAACCAACCCCCTTACCTATGATCTCTGACTTTTATTAGTTTTATTTGGAAACTTCTTACTCTTTGGGTTTTGTTCTTACTTTTTCCCTTTTCCCTTGGAAACAATAAAAGCGCGGTGGCGACTCTTGTTATTTGATCTTTAGCTTGTCAATAGCTTGATGATCATGAATTTCCCGCTACATATTGATTCAAGAGTGTCAGACAAATCTTTCCATGTCCTTATTTTCCCTGGTTCCAAACTCGTGTACCAATCCAATGATGCCCCAGATAGGTTGTCTTGGAAGCAATGGATCAGTAACTCACCATTGTCAATATAAGAAGCCATCTTCTTGTAGTACATAGTTATATGACTGCAAGGATAACTCAAATCTTTGTACTTGGGCAAGTCAGGTACCTTGAATTTCTGCGGGAGTACAACATTCGACACAAAGCATAACTCTTTAGCATTCAACCCATGAGTAGAGAAACCTTCAATAACACGAATCCTTTCCTCTAAAAGATAATCATATGCATGCATGGGATGATTGAGCACGGGGACCGTTTGAGTGGCAACCCCTGGAGGAGGTTGAGCAATATTTTGAGCAGGCGATGGTTATGGCATGAATTACGGATACATCTGATACAACAAGGCAGGGCTCGAAGTTTGAGCATCTGGAGTGCCCTCTTGAGCAAATTGCCCCCAGGTTGCACATTGGGAGAAAATGATGCCCCAGAATGAGCATACTGGTGCTCAACGTTGTTTGGAAGCGGTTGAATCATAGCAGTAGACACATAAGGATACAATTGAGCTGGTTGTCCAGGAATATGGAGATTGATAGGACGACCCTTATACTCGGGATTTTGGTCCTCAATATTGTCACCATTCATAGTAGGCTGGCGAGTCTCTTCAATTTCAACCCCTTGAGCAGAGAAATGATTCGTCATCCCCCCATGGGAAAGCAGTAAAATTCTCATTTGAAGAGGAAGCAACGAATGGGTGGTACGACACAAAAGGATTCCTACTAGCAAACTATGGAGTGTAGTTATGAGGCATTCCCCATGGGTAGCCATCAAAAAACCTATTGTGTCCAGTTGGAAAGAGAGGTTAAATTACAATAACTAGTTGAATAACATTGTCAACGGGATCCACCATAACAAGAGCGGTGTCAGCAGTAGTAGTTGTAGTAGTAGTGTCGGTCGAAGTGATAATAATAACATTATTCCTCTGAGCTTAGAGATGTTCCAGGATGGTACCCATATGACCTTATAGATGAGCTAAGGCCTCCCTAGTTGCATAATTTTCTTGTTCGTATTTAGACATGATTCTTTTTTGTTGGCTCTAGTGTTATACCGATGTCGAGTCGTCGTCTTTCTGAAGAGGATGAAGACGGGCATAAGAATTTTGTTTTTGGATAGAAAAGTGCATATCAATGAATGATATGTTATGCAAAAATATTATGATTATTATGTTTTCCAAATAAAATTTTCCAAGGAATGCTTATGCAAAAAAGTTATATGATGTAATGATGATTTATGATATGCAAACGATATGCAACAACATGGCATATTCTGGATAGTCTAAACATTCTCCTTGGTGTAGATTCAAAGGTTCGACGTCACATGAGAACCAGGGTATGTAGGAGCTTGTTTTTCTATAAAAACCTAATATCCCACTCACAGGTGTGTATTAGTCTCCAAAGGTAATCCCTAAAAGGCTTCCCAAAGTCATGGATACAAGTGAAAATACTTTGCTGTAGTGAATTCTCATAGGACAAAAGCACTCCCAATGAATCCAGTCTAGGTGTGGGTCTTATGTCAACCCAATGCATGAAACGCAGGTCAAAACGACTATCCACGAGTCTATCATGTGTGTATACTCAAGCTCGGGTGTAGAGTTTTTTCAAGTAACATCAGCCCAACCCAACAACATCAAAAACACAGATATCCAAAATAGGTTAGCAAATGAATATCTAAAAGAATAAAATAAAAGCAATAAACAAACATGATGATAAAAATAGGAAAAACGTGAAAATAAACACCCAAGAAAACAAGAAAGCAATCAAAACTAGGCTCGAATCCTTCTTGTAACTAGGTTGCAATCCTCAACAAAGTTGCCAGCTGAAGCTAGCCGAAAATATACCTGAACGCGTTGCACAATCGAACATACAATAGAGTCGCCACTGAACTTTATTTATCCCAAAAGAGGGAAGAACATCGTGTATCTTGAGACTCTAAGTTCATGACACCATAACATTTGATTCCGTCGTGCATTTTGAGCCAAAAATGGGCCAAATGGACTTTGTTATGAGCTTCACAAAGTGCACAAATATGTTTTCCAATGGGTGCTTGAGCTGGAAATGACATGTGTGTAATGTAGAGGTCATGATAAGGTTTTTTCCAAATTTGGCAACTTAGCCCTTTCCAAAATTGAGGTCCTTAAGGGTTGAATTGATGCTTGAGCCTTGAAGCAAATTTATAGAGGAAATCATTAGGAACATTTGGCTTAAAGAAGCTTGTCAATTAGTTGAAAATTGAAGATGTTATGGGGTTTGGACAAAAAGTAATCCACACTTGCAAATTAGGTCAACCAAACTTGTGCCAACTTGTTTGAACTTGAAATTCTCTTGCATCCCAAGCCAAAATGATGATGGAATGAGCATCCCTTGAAGAAAGCTTGATTAAGTCTTGAATTATCTTGAGGATGGCTTGAAGATTGGATAAAATGGCATGGAAATAAACACATGAATCATCATTGAATCAATGGCCCATACTTGAATGTTTCTTGACCAAAATGACTTTTGTTTTGTCTTAAATTGAGGCATGATCACCTACATGAATAAGTGCACAAACAAGTACCAGCTCTTATTGTTGCTTTGGTTAGTTGATAAGTAAATCAATGTGAAAATACCCTAATGTTAAGATTAAACAAAGAACATGGCCATGCTTGTGATCCAATGCCCTAATACAAAGGTCATGCTAAAATTATGATGATACATGATATGACTCCATGTATGCAAATGAAACTCAGCAAAAGGGAGGAAAAGGGAGGGTAAATTATGGGGTATTGTAGCGGTAAATTCATGATTATCAAGCTATCGATAAGCAAGACATAAAATAACAAGAGTCGCCACCGGGCTTTTATTGTTTCCAAGGGAAAAGGGAAAAGTACGAACAAAACCCAAAAATAAGAAGTTTTCAAATAAAAACTAATAAAATGCCAAAGATTACAGGTAAGGGGGTTGGTTACACAGAGGAAAGGTGTTAGCACCCAAAGTGTCCTAGGTGTAGCGGTGTATTCGTCACCATTGGAAATATTAACTATATCCAAGGTAAATCATACAAAGTCGAGTCGCCACCACACTTCTATTTATCCAAAGGAATGGTTAGAAAGCGAACAAAAACCTATAAAGTTTTACAAACAAAACTAGCAAAAGAGGGTCAGAGATCTGGGTAAGGGGGTTGGTTATGCAAAGGGAAGGTGTTAGGCACCCAATGCATCCTAGGTACTCCTAGGGAGCCCTTTTCACAACTTGTTGCAAAAAGTTATTGTTTATGAAAATGTTTTTGTGCAAACATGATTGAAGAGATGAGAAAAGAATATACAAGTTTATTTACATTTTTGTGTTTGGATGGATGAACCCATTGCCTACGTACCCTCTCATGAAAGATAAGGATCAAAACCCCGTAGTTCGGGTAACAAATTTCAAAATAGTGAATGGATTGATTTTAAACAAAAGCCTTAAGGTCTTTCATTATCAAAGGGAGAAAACTCGACCTAAACCAACAATCCACCATGTGAGAATAGCTTCGACATGCTAGTGAGGGGTTAACCCTATAATAAGCATGGAAGTCTTACAATTCAATCACTAAGGACAAAAGGTGAGATTTACATCAACCACTAAGATAACTCAAACCTATGGCTAATGCATGAAAACTTGATTAAGAAGTGGACAAGGGCCACAAAGACAATTGAGTGGGTTGAATTAACCAATTAGAATTATTCACAAAATGAAGTCAAAGTATGAATTAGAGTTCATTCACAATGAGTATTAGTGAAAGGAGAGTTTGAAAATCAAAGGCATAAGGCCTAGGTTTCTAGTTTTGAAAACAAGTCAAATGTTTGCACAAAAGATTTTCTGGTTTGAGTTAAAGATGGAAATGTGGATCAAAGTTAAGCATGCAAGAGGTAGGGGATAAAGGGATAAGCCACACAATAGGTTTGCTTTCTCGAGATCATAGAGATGATCCAAGTAAGTTCCTTTGGAATAAGCACAAGCAAAAGCAAAAATCTCAATAAGAGAGCCACAAAAAGAGGAAATGGAATGCCAATCAATGGAGTTACATCCAACTCCTAAAAAGCAAAACGAAAACAGAATGCCAATATATGGACTTATATCCAACTCCCGAACAATAAGACGGAAACGGAATGCCAATATATGGACTTATATCCAACTCCTGAACAACAAAATAAACGGATGCAGAATGCCAATATATGGTCTTATATCTAACTCCACAAAACAGGCAGGAACAGAAAGCCAATCAATGGTCTTACATCTAACTCCTCAAACAAACAAGCAAACAAATGCAAACACACAAAATGCAATCATCACACTCTATACACAAACAAGAGGCTCAATCAAAGGTGGGCTTTAGTCAAGAGGGGTCATATCAACCTCGACAAAACAAGCCAACTGTATTCAGGTGATCTGTGAGCTCTTAACCACTAACATTGAGAGTTAGGGTGAAGCTGATGAAATGGAGAAATGAGGATGAGACCTCATGCTCTTAACACTGGCCTGGGTGAGCTTGAATCAAAGAAGGTGTGGGGATCCAGAATGAGGGACCCTATTCCACTTGACTGACTCTATACATAGATCTTGAGTTATGTTCAAGAGCATCAGCACGTAGTGCGAGCATAATGAACGACTCAACGATTAACAGGGGATTGATTGCTAATCCCTTCTATCTGTCAATTGCCTCTTCACTTAGGAGGACTTAACAAGTAACATGCCTCAACAAGGAGGTTTTTAGCACAAATGTAAACAATCACAATCATTGCCTCTTAAGGAGGACTTCAGCCAAATGCCTGCCAAAAAGGCGACAGGACTTCAAGACTACATGGAGAAAGAGAGTGATTACCTAAGTGGTGTATCAACCACACTCCAAAGAAAAGCTTAAGCAAAAGCTAGCAACTAATGTACCTGTACAAAAGTTAAACAACTAATAGTGTATTCAGACAAATCAACAGACAAACAACAGTCATCCACAGTTATACACAAGGTAAGTCACAAGTGCAAGGACTCAAGTGAGTTCATCACATCAATGGACCTACAACACAACAAGAGTTAGTAATCAAAGCAATTGGCATCTCAAGTAATGAGGCAACACCAATCATTAGTGCTAAATACCTGAAACACAAACACAATTGGTGAGTACAAACCACTAGTACAAAGACTAGGGTCAAAGGCAAGGCAAATGACCAAAACCGAAGTCAATATTTCACATGAAGCACATTCAATCAAACAAGAAATAGTCCTCAAAAGGACCAAAACCAAATCATAAGGCAAAGCCATCACATGAACAAGATAAGGCAAAGGCAAACAATATGATCAAAATTGGACATCAAACATAGAAAATCCACATCAAAACAGAAATGAATCCAATGATCATGAAAACTTTTATGTGCATTCAACATGTTATGGACAAGCATCATACCTAAAATTAAGTCTAGAAGAGTTCAATTGGTGTATGAATGAAAATGCACAAGTACAAGGTCAAGAATGTGACACCAAATGTTACAACATATGTCCATGTGTCCAAAACAGTGGTATTAAACGGTAAAAATGCCAAACAAAAGCCAAAAGATCAAGTCACATGTTAGGATCAGGCATGTCAAATTTCAAGGCAATTGGATAAACCATGAGCATTTCATAAAACAAGTAGCACAACATGGCATTTTGGCATCATGTTCAAATAAGCAAGCACATTTAAAAATCCAGCAATACAAAAATCAGGAAATAAGTCCTTAAAAAAGCTAGACATTAAAATGAACATGTGAAAAAAAAATTGGATTAAATTGGATATGTATACTATTTTTTATGATTTTTGCAATTTGATGAACAAAAATGAAATAATAATGGAAAACATGTAAAAAAAATGAAATGTGAATTAGAATTGAAAAATGCATATGCATGGAATCGAACACAGGTCAGCATGGTCCAAGGCGCTTAATGGAAAAACAAATGGAAATCATGAGAATGCATGCACTGAGATTCGAACACAGATTCACGTGGTTACAAGCGCGCTCAAGAATTAAATCAATTGGAAATCAAAAAATGCCAGCGCAAGGAATCGAACCAAGGACTTGAAAGTCACAGGCGCGTTCTGCATAAAAATCATTTGGAAAATCCAAGAATACATTCGCTGGGATCGAACTGAGGTTCCTAAGGTTACAGGCGCGTTTACAAGCGAAACGCAACATTTCACATGGAAATGGAAATCAAATGGAAAATAAAAAACGCAAGGCAACGGACTCGAACACAGGACTTAGAGGTTAACGCGCGCGTGAATCAAAACCCTAGGCGCATGAACCAGACGGCCGAAATAGTGATTCCGGTGTCTTCTCCGATGGTTTTCCGGCGACGGTTCATAATTTTTTTCCAGAAATGCATGAAAATGGTACCATTCGAAAGCTCACACAACATACATTCCAAATCCATGCTCAATTCAAATTAATTCTTCCTAACAAGAGCAGATCGAAGAGAAACATTTTGATCAACAAAACTTTAAATCATCATAGCATGTTCATTATCCAGCCAAATTCAAAACTATTTATATCAGCATCATCAGTGAATCAAGCTCTACCTAATCATGTGCATAAAAAGGCAAAACAAGAGATTCGAATTCCAACCTATTTGAAGAGCAGTGTGTTGATTTCGTGTATTCAAGCTTCCTCCAGCTCCAGGCCTCCTTCTCTACTTGTGTATTGAAGTTTGATGCATAAATTAACACTTGAAAAGGCTTGGATCTTGCTTAATTTCAGAAAACCATCTTCATGAACTTGTACTTGTGGAGCTCGAATCTGCACCAAATTCTTCAATCCAGGCCTTGATTCTTCATCAATGATGCATTGTGAACATGATTATGCAAGAATATTGATGAATTATGTGAAGAAATTTCAAGTTTGAATTGAGAGAATTTTTGGAGGGAATCTTCAATTCTAGATCTAGAATGTGTTGTTCTGGCAAATGCAGTTAGGATTTAGCTTTTATACTCCTCCCTAATCATGCTGAAAATGAGTTTAGGCTTTGGCTAATTGTGATTAAGAAGATATGAGGTGCATGACAAAATTGGTAAATACACCTATGCATGGCAAAAGTGCACGTGAACAGTGCCCATGCAAGGTTCAAAATCACTCAAAATCAGCTCACAAGCAAGATGGAATTGGAATTAAGCTCATGTGATCAACCAAATTCAAATTCTTCATTTTCCCTCCAAAATGTACTTGAATGGACAAATGGTCATGTGAACTATTTTCATGCAAGACAATGATGGATTTGGAATCTCTTGGTCATAAGAAGCATTTTGCAAAAAGAGTGGTTTAATTTGGAGTTTTTGATCAAAAGTTATGGCACTTTGAAGTTCCAAGCATACTTTGCAATCACTTGTTCATAAATCCTCAACCATTTATCAGATGATCATTATCTAGGACTTTTTGAAAAGAGGAGAGAAATATATTCAACTTTCATGTTGACCAAAAATACATTTGAAGCTTCTTTGATGTTGGAAAGTCAAGTTGAATGTGGACTAAAAACTTGCCATTTTTGGAAACTTGAAATTACAGGTCACTTTCCATTTTTGGAAACTTTTGACATGGCTTCAAAATCTTCAAGATAGATGTTTGACATGATGAATAGGCCTTGTTTGAACATGAATGGGATGTCTCAAATCATTTTCCACACCTCAAAGCCTTCAATTGACTGCACATTTGACTATATGGTCCTCAGATGACCTTGACAATGCCTGATGAACTTGAGCTTTTACCACTTGGGGAATTTGCTCAAAATGGAACCATAGCTCATATAAGCTCAATAGAATGTCATGTGGTCCTCATACCAAGAAAATACCATCACCTCTTGTGTCATACCCCAAAATTTGCCCGTTAATATTACAAGGCACTTTTTCAGGACACTCCAACTTATTTTTCAAGGCATTGATCCTAAAAGAACAAAGGCCCAGCACACAAATGGCCAAATCCAGAAAATGGCCCAAACTGGCTTGCTCGCTAGGCGAGCAAAACCTTCGCCTAGCGAACCCCTCGCTATACCACTCGCCTAGCGAAGCTTGCGAATATCAGAAAATTATGGGCTTCATTCTGAGCCCATTAGGTCACGAAAAAGCATTATAAATACCAACACTTCAGCAGAAAAGGGGGGAACGGAAAACGGAACGAAGACGGGAGATAGAGAGAAGGCGCAGCAAACCCTGGAGGCTAACCCAGAGAATTCAGAGCAACCCTAAAGGAAACCCTGAAGGAAACTCATCTGCCTCAAGGTCACCTCCGCCCAACTCAATCCGACTCGCCAATTCAAGGTTGCAATTCACTTGCAAACAGGTTTGCATTACCATTACCGCTTTATGTTCTTAATTTGCATGTGATATTATAATTGAATTCATAAACATATTTGAGGTTTTGCATGTGAATTTGAGTGTGCATGAATGCTTTGAATGTTGAACCATGTAATGTCTATATTGGATGCCATAAGGCGTGAAGCATGCGAAGATCGTACTGTTCTGAAATTCAAAACCCGCAGCCGCTTGCTAGCACATCGCTAAGCGAGCATGTAGCGAGTATTCGCTAAGCCTTCGCTAGGCGAGGCAGAGGCGAACGTGACAGTCGCTAACATTTGGGTTGTTATGTCCTATGCTTATCTGATCTGTTCTATGTTAATCATGCGTTATTTTGCCTGACATTCATACTGCTGTGTTTCTTTTACGGTGTAATTCTCGATTGCACCCTGATTTGGTATCCTGACCTGTGTGCTGAATGTTGTAAGGGTTCACATATTTCCAGGAACAAGTTGCTTGCTAGGTATTCCACTTTATTTGTGGGATACCCTTATGGAGATTCATCTCAATTACTTAATTGATTTTAATGTGGAGATTCATCCTAATTACTTAAGTGATTACAACTACCTAATTGATTGTAAAATATTGCCTTTGATTTTGTGATCTTGGACTTCTCTTTGTTGCCCTACGGTATTATGGTATTATGGTCATGTCCCGCGAATGTGGGGATACACTTAGCAAAGACCCTTCGGTTAAATCATCATAGTCCCTCGAATGTTGCCTTTGTCCCTCGATGACCCTTCGGTATAGCCTACGGTTAAATGATGATCGTCCCTTCGAATGCTAAGGTATCCTTGCAAATGTTGCCTTCAATGACCAATCGATGACCCTACGATGACCCTTTTACATCCAAAGGATAAAACTACTTACTTTTCAATAGTAAGGACAGTTTTACCCTCATAAGGATCGGAAATGCCCCTAAAGACCTTGGGTAGGTATAACTCTTAGTTGCTTACTCACAACTTAAAATACTTCTCACACCTCACACCTTTCAAAACTAAACGAGATAACCACTTTGTATACATTCATACAAGAATCATTACAAAGTTAAATTCTCCTTTTCAAAACATTTCCTAAACACTTCTCAAACACTTTTTCAAACAAGAAAAACATAAGTGATTAAGCAATTAAGAGCCCATGGATAACCATGGATACAAAGGGTGCTAACACCTTCCCTTTGTATAATGTACCTCCCGAATCCAAAATCTAAATTAAGGTCTTTCCCTGTTCTTTTCCATCTTTCCTTATTGGATAAAAGAAAAGTCGGTGGCGACTCTTGCTAACCGCGACATTTGCTTTCTAAAGCAAAAACACAAAAGTCCAGTTCACCGTATGACAGAACTGGCGACTCTGCTGGGGACTACAAAGAGAGGTCACCTTAAAAAAAATCATTTATGTTGTCAAATTGTTCCTTCTTTTAAGGGTATTTTCGAGTGAAAGATCCTACACCCGGATCTAGTGTACCTTAGGTAAGTAGCAATAGATCATCGCGACTATCCGGCGTATACTGGAATGGTTAAAATGATGGCTACGGTTAATGTGACGCTTTGGATGTCCTGATGTTCCTCATGTTTACTTGAGGAAAAATTTGGCATTCGCGTGGTGTCATCAAAACATTAACCAGACCTTTAGAACCTTAATTGACTCATCTTGGCCATTAGAAAGTAGTGAGATAACTGACTTCGGTTCCGACTGGGGTTGGTTGAGGCTCGATACTACGCTCCTTGAGATTGGACTTTAGGGAAGCTTTGGTCAACCACTTGGTGTTGCACTGAAGTGGACTTAAGGAAAGGTCAATGATTGGAGATCCTTTTAGAACCCGGTTACTATTCTAGGACAGGTTGAACCAACCAAACTTCAGTGGGGAGGGTACTTACCTATGGAACTCATGCAAGCCTTAAAACTTAGGAATGATTGTTGTGTGACTTGCTTGTGCTTGTTATTTACATAACATCATAACATCATAATATCATAACATCATAACATCATAACATCATGACATTGTGCTAACCATTCCAAGGACTTAGGGATTTAGCTTTGCTCCGTTAAACAGGTTATGGCTTCCAGGAAGACTATCCGGATCAATCTTGTAGCAATCTCTCCTCAACTCAAGGATTTAGTGTCAGAACTTCCCGATCATGCTCAGTTCATCAAGAAACATGGTTCTCTCCTCAATTTGGTTACCACCGGTTTCAAGGAAGATATGATGAGAGTTTTATTCCAGTTCTTCGACCCTAAACATCATTGCTTCACCTTCCCGGATTATCAGTTGGTGCCCACGTTAGAAGAATTCTCCAGGATGCTGGGGATACCTATCCTTGATCAAACGCCTTTCAGTGGTTTAGAAAAGATTCCGAAGTCTGAAGAAGTTGCCATGGCTTTACACTTGACAAAATCCGACATTGAAACTAATTGGGTAACAAGAAGTGGAGTTAAGGGTTTACTTGCCAAATTTCTGATGAATAAGGCCCAAGAATTCCTAAAAGTTATGGATGTCCATGCTTTCGAGGATGTCCTAGCATTACTAATCTATGGGTTGGTGTTATTCCCTAATCCAGACCAATTCATAGACGTGAATGCTATTAAGATATTCCTCACTCATAACCCTGTGCCTACCTTGCTTGGAGACATTTTGCATTCCCTTTACACTCGTACTGTGAAAAGGCAAGGGACTCTCATGTGCTGCGTACCTTTGCTGTCTAGGTGGTTTATTTCGCACCTTCCTCAGTCAGTCTTGAAGAATGATCAAATTTTGAAATGGTCTCAAAGGATAATGTCGCTCTCCCATTCAGACATCCGTTGGTGTCCTCATCTCAAAGAAAATGTTATCATCATTGACCGTTGTGGAGAATTCTCTAACGTGCCACTCCTGGGGATAAGAGGAGGTATTACTTATAACCCAGCTTTAGCCCTACGTCAGTTTGGTTATGCTCGAAGAGATGGTCCACATGAAGTAATTATTCAAGGCACCGTGTTTGATTATGACAACGACTCTCAAGGTCTCCGTCAAAGGTTTGTACGAGCTTGGGGCATGGTGAAAAGAAGTACTTTAGGACAGAAAAACTCTATTCCTATGGAACCTTATCTCAAATGGGTACGCGCAAGAGCTCGTGAACTTGCCATGCCATATCTTGCGGTCGGACCATTGATTGTTAAACCAGGGATTGAAGGAGGTACTCCTCAGATCATTCCTTATCCAGATATGCCTACCGATGTTGAAGAATTGAAGAGATCCTGGATCCAGTTGAGAGAGGAAAGGGATACTTTTGAAGCTCAGTTCTGTGCTGAAAGGAAGAAAGTGTTAGAACTTACCAGCCAGCTTAATGAGGAACGAAGACTCAATGCATATCTTCGCCCAAAAAGAAGTCGTCCCTGGGAGACTTGAGATTTCATTGTATTTTTATTATTATTTCTTGTAATGAACAATGATTAAAGAAACTATTAATAAAAATTTCTCTCTTTTTGGTGGTTTACGCAAAGTTAAATTCCAAAAGTCCTTGAAAACATTTCATACATTGCATAGCATAACATAGCATTGCATGACAGGTATTCAAAAGATCAATGTTCTCACGGTCTTCCTTCTAAACAGAAAAATGGCTCTCGAACAAACTGTCAAAGATCTCTAGGCTCAAAATGCTCAATTCCAGGAGATGATCTTGAGCTTATCCAAGGGGCAGGAGGAACTGAAGGCTCTCTTGCTCGAGCAGAAGAAAGACAAGAAACCTGTAAGTTACATCAACCCGGGAAGAAGGCTTAAAGGACAGGCCGCAGGAGTCAAGATCAGAATGCCGAAGGATCAAGAAGAGGAAACAGAGAATGATTCAGAAGAGGAGAATGTTGATCTCTTCAACCCTGAGGACGACGATGAAGATTACGAGAATGAACAATACTCTCCAAAAGATGGCAAGTACAAGTTGCTAGAAGAGCGTATGCTAGCTATGGAAGGCCAGAAGGCGCCCGGTCTGGATTTTGAAAGCCTGGGTCTGGTTTCCGACATGGTCATTCCCCGCAAATTCAAGATCCCCGTTTTCACTAAGTACGATGGTGCGTCTTGTCCTCAGATGCATCTGAGAGCTTATGTGAGAAAGATTCAGCCGTATACCACTGATAGGAAGCTATGGATCCATTTCTTCCAAGAGAGTCTGTCTGGCACGCAGTCAGAGTGGTACTATCAGCTCAAAAGCTCTAACATCCGCACCTGGACTGATTTAGCAACAGCTTTCTACAAGCAGTACCAGTATAATTCTGAACTAGCGCCTACTCGGCTACAGTTGCAGAATATGACTATGGGATCTAAAGGAAGTTTCAAAGAATATGCTCAAAAATGGAGAGATTTGGCTGGCAGAGTCAAACCCCCTATGACTGATCGGGAATTAGTAGACATGTTCATGGGTACACTGACTGGCCCATTCTACAGCCATCTACTGGGAAGTTCTTCATCGGGTTTCACTGAACTTATATTGACAGGTGAACGGGTGGAGAGCGGCATTCGAAGTGGAAAGATACAGGCGACTACCTCTACAAGCACCAAAAGGTCCTACCAGGGGAGGAACGAATCAAATGCTGTGTACGGTCAAAAGGGTCGTAACAAGAAAAATCGTGACCATACCATTGGAGCAGTTACGATTGCAGCACCGCCATCTCAAAACTTCCAGCACAGACAAGACAGGCCAAGAAGGCAGTTTACCAAGATCAATATGACTTTAGCACAGGCACTGCAGGGTATGCTAAAAGCAAAGTTGATTACCCTCAGAGATCCTCCTACGAATCCCAACACTACTTCTCCTCGTTATAATCCCAATGCCAGGTGTGCATATCACTCCGATAGCCCCGGGCATGATACAAACGATTGTTGGTCATTGAAGAATAAAATTCAGGATATGATCGACGCTGGGGAAATTGAATTTGAGTCTCCGGAGACTCCTAATGTCATCACTGCACCTATGCCTAATCATGACAAGGCTGTTAATGCTGTGGATGACAATTCTCACATTTCTAATGTAGCTGACTTAGCATCTCCTCTCCTGGCCATCAAGAAGAAGTTGTTGCAAGCTGGTTTATTTCCAGGTTGTGCTGAGAATTACGATCTCTGTATATCCCGACCCAGTGATTGCTTGAAGTTGAGAAATGGTATTCAACGGCTGATGGACGATCATACAATTCTCTTCGAAAAGGTTCCTAAGGTGGAAGACCCTATTGAAGAAATATCTGTGATTGCTAGGTCCAAAGTTCCAGTGAAGATTACCGCTCCTAGAGTACCTGTGAAGATTACTGCTGAACCCAAGGTAGCTCCCCTGATCATTACTGCACCTGGCCCAGTACCATATTCCTCAAGCAAAGCCATTCCGTGGAATTATGGAGGTGATGTTTACATCCATGGTGTAAAGCAAGATGGTAATTCTGCTAATTCTGATGACGTTGACATTGTTGGGACTAGTAGAATTACTCGAAGCGGAAGGATCTTTTCTCCAGAGATCTCACCTCCAGTCCCCGAAAATCGAGGAAAGGAACCAGTCAACCCTTCTCAGTCAGAGACACCGGTCGAAGTTACTACTGGAGATGTTGCCAAACAAGAAATGGAAGAAGTGCTGTAGCTTCGTCTCTCTATCAGAAGCTGAGATATCCAATAGAGGGTAAGATCGTCACTGTGTGTGGGGAAGAAGAGTACATTGTCATTAGTGTACATACCTTCAGATACGTCGAGATGGATGGTGAATTCTTTGAGACTCCGTCTCAGTCATTTGAAGTAGTTCCTCCGACTAATCCTGTCCTTAAGCCAACTTCCTGTGCGCCCAAGGTTATTCGTGCTCCTCCTGCCATGATTTCTCTGAAAGATGCTCAAGCCGTGGTTGAAGATGGTGGTCGTACTGGCTGGGGTCAACTGATCAACGTACCGTACAAGTCTGATAGATGTGGCCTGGGATTTAGCTCTGAAAAGGTAGTCAAGAATCAGATTAATGCTGTAGAAGATGCTGACAGCGATTGCGACCTGGATAGCTGGATTTACCCAACAATTGGTGACGGACTCAACAATTGGAAAGCTGAAGACACTATCCTAACTTCCTTTAGTCAGGAGTAATTGTTATTGTCTATTTTAGTGTTGCAATTTTTTTTAATGTTTACAATTGAACTTCTTAAAGCATTGTGTCTATGCCCGGGGCACAATAGCTAATTTGTTAAGGATTTGTCATTTCATAAGCATATTTACATTCAATAAATCAATGGGCTTTTTGCATTCGAATATTGCGCTCTTTATCTTTCCTGTCATCTTCCAAACAAGCTATGTTTTCTTACACACACTCACGTAACAAATTGCAGATCCGTACCCACTCTGGATCCTGTTGATAATAGTTCTACTACTGTTCATTGTGACTTTGAAAATACGATCTACCAAGCCGAGGATGGAAGTGACGAAGATTGTGAAGTCCCTGGAGAACTCGCCAGACTGTTACTGCAAGAAGAAAAGATTATACAGCCGCATGAGGAATCAATTGAAATTGTAAATCTGGGTACTGAAGTAGACAAGAAAGAAGTCAAAATAGGAGCAGGCTTGGAAAACAGTATCAAAGAAAGACTGATTCAGATGTTACATGACTATGTAGAGATTTTTGCTTGGTCTTATGAAGACATGCCAGGGTTGGATACTGATATAGTAGTGCATCGTTTGCCAATGAAGGAAGATTGTCGTCCTGTTAAGCAAAAGGTTCGCCGCATGCGTCCTGATATGTCTGAGAAAATCAAAGCCGAAGTTATGAAACAATTCAATGCCGGTTTTCTAGCCGTTACTTCTTATCCTCAATGGGTTGCTAATGTGGTACCAGTGCCGAAGAAGGATGGTAAGGTGCGAATGTGCGTAGATTACAGAGATTTGAATAAAGCGAGTCCCAAAGATGACTTTCCACTCCCGCACATCGATGTTCTGGTAGATAACACCGCTCAACACAAAGTATTCTCCTTCATGGATGGATTCTCGGGTTATAACCAGATTAAAATGGCACCTGAGGACAGGGAGAAAACTACGTTTGTGACGCAATGGGGCACTTTCTGTTACAAAGTAATGCCATTCGGTTTGAAGAATGCAGGAGCAACATACCAGCGTGCTATGGTAGTTTTGTTCCATGATATGATTCATCATGAGATAGAAGTATATGTGGATGACATGATAGCCAGATCTCATACTGAAGAAGAACATCTCGATCATTTGTACAAACTGTTTGAGAGGTTGAAGAAATACAAGTTGAGATTGAACCCGAACAAATGCACCTTTGGAGTAAGATCCGGTAAACTCTTGGGCTTTATTGTCAGTGGTAAAGGAATTGAGGTAGACCCGGCTAAGGTGAGAGCTATTCAAGAAATGCCAGTTCCCCGTACAGATAAAGAGGTCAGAGGTTTCTTGGGGCGTTTGAATTACATTGCCCGATTTATCTCCCATTTGACCGCTACCTGCAAACCCATCTTCAAACTACTGAAGAAAAATCAAGAGATGGTATGGAATGATGAATGTCAAGAAGCTTTTGATAAAATCAAGAAGTATCTCCAGGAACCTCCCATTCTGATGCCACCAGTTGAAGGAAGACCTCTAATCATGTATTTGACCGTGTTAGAAAGTTCAATGGGGTGCGTGTTGGGGCAACATGACGAGTCTGGTCGAAAAGAGCACGCCATATACTACCTTAGCAAAAAGTTTACCGACTGTGAAACAAGATACTCACTGCTCGAGAAAACTTGCTGTGCTTTGGCTTGGGCTGCTCGCCGACTAAGACAGTATATGTTGAATCATACCACTTTATTGATTTCTAAGATGGACCCTATCAAATACATATTTGAGAAACCCGCCCTCTCCGGAAGGATAGCAAGATGGCAGATGATTTTAACAGAGTATGATATCCAGTATACTACCCAAAAGGCAATCAAAGGAAGCGTGCTAGCTGATCATTTGGCTCATCAAGCGGTGGATGATTACCAATCTATGAATTTTGAGTTCCCAGATGAGGATGTCATGCTTGTTACTGATTATGGAGAACCTGGACCGGACGAAGGACCCGAACTGGGATCCCGATGGACTATGGTTTTTGATGGATCTTCTAATGCATTGGGCAATGGTGTTGGTGTTGTAACCATTTCTCCCAGGGGTTGCCATACGCCTTTCACGGCTAGACTATGTTTTGATTGTACCAATAATATGGTTGAGTATGAAGCGTGTATTTTGGGACTCAGAGCTGCTATAGACCTGCGAATCAAGTTTTTGAGTGTGTACGGAGATTCAGCATTAGTAATCAGTCAGATCAAAGGAGAATGGGATACTAAACATCCGAATCTCATCCCTTATCGAGAGCGGGTGTTAACATTAATCCCGTACTTTGAAGAGATTACATTCGAACATATTCCACGAGAAGAGAATCAGTTGGCGGATGCATTGGCTACTATGTCATCTATGTTCAGAGTCAGATGGGACAGTGAAGCTCCCAAGATCACCATTGAACGATTAGATGAACCAGCATATTGTTATGAACTTAATACTGAGGGAGTAGAGGTAGAGACCTTGGTTCCACGAAGTGAAAATATATTTAGAAACTCAGGAATACCCTGAAGGGGCATCCATCAATGACAGAAAATTCCTGAGGAAGTTCTCCGCTAAATTCTTTTTGAGTAATGGAGTATTATACAAACGTAATCACGATTCGACCTTGCTTCGCTGTGTGGACAAAAAGGAAGCAGAAAAGATTATGGAAGACATGCATGATGGTATTTTTGGGACTCATTCTAGTGGACATACGATGGCCAAGAAGATTCTGAGATCAGGGTATTATTGGTCTACCATGGAAGCTGATTGCCACCATCACTCCAGAACTTGTCACAAGTGCCAGATCTATGCGGATAAAGTACATGTGCCTCCTGCTCCATTAAACGTGTTGACAGCTCCTTGGCCCTTTGCAATGTGGGGCATTGATATGATTGGAGAGATTAAACCTATTGCTTCTAATGGACATCGTTTCATCCTTGTTGCTATTGATTACTTTACAAAGTGGGTAGAGGCGGCCTCATTTGCTTCTGTCACTAAGAATGTGGTGGCACGGTTCATCAAGAATAATCTCATTTGTCGGTATGGCATCCCTGAAAGAATTATCACTGACAATGGTACTAATTTGAACAACAAGATGATTACTGAACTCTGCACGCAGTTCAAAATAAAACACCATAACTCCTCTCCGTACCGGCCAAAGATGAATGGCGCCGTAGAAGCTGCTAATAAGAATATTAAGAAGATCATACAAAAGATGACAGTAACATACAAAGACTGGCATGAGAGGTTACCGTTTGCTCTCCATGGTTATCGCACTGCAGTGCGCACTTCGACAGGGGCAACTCCGTTCTCTTTAGTCTACGGAATGGAAGCCGTTTTACCAGTGGAAGTTCAGATTCCCTCTCTAAGAATCATGAAAGACGCGGGCTTAGATGAAGATGAATGGATTCAAACTCGGCTCGATCAGATAAAGTTGATTGATGAAAAGAGACTTGCGGCTGTTTGTCATGGGCAGATATATCAGAAGCGCATGGCCCAGGCATTTAATAAAAGAGTCAAAAGACAGGTGTATCAAATTGGCGACTTGGTGATCAAGCGTATCATTCTACCACAAGGTGATCCCAGAGGCAAATGGACTCCCACATACGAAGGGCCATTTGTGGTTAAGAAGGTATTCTCTGGTGGAGCCATGATGCTTGCTACAATGGATGGCGAAGATTTCCCACATCCTGTGAACGCGGACATAGTTAAGAAATACTACGCATAAAAGAGACCCGCTAGGTCGACGTATCTAGGCAAAAGTAAGGGCATCCCGGCGAACCAAAAAGGTTCGGGCAAAAATTAGGGATAAACATATAAAAATGTACACCCGGCAAGTCGAAAACCTGAAAAGGCGGCTTGGGCAAAAAAAGGGTATCCTGGTGGACTGAAAACCTGAAAAGGCGGTCCAGGCAAAAATTAGGGATTAAAGCGTATGACTATGTCCCGTTCTCTGTCAGCTTCACCCAAGTTCCAAGGACTGAACAAGCTAATCACTTCTATCCGACAGCAGGAGATGAGACGCTTGAAGACATAATGACAGTAGTGGGATTAAAATTAATAGGACTTTTTCTGCATAGCTTTTTCTTTGTTTTCCTGACAATTTCCTCTTACTAGGATTTCTGTCTCCCTGTACACGAATTGCCTATTTATAGGCCCTCTTTCAAAATCAATACAATTTTATTTCCAAAAGGATGCTTTTGTTTTTACTTTTTCTGTTTTGTTTGCGTAAACGTCCATTGATTTAATTTGAATTAATATATGCATTTGAATATGATCGATGTTTACCAAAAATGCATGCATAAAATAGAAATAGCAATTACTACAAGACTTCAGGATCGAGGAGAAGGTCTAATCACGCTTCCCAACAAGTTCGATTGCTGATTCTATTCCCCATCAAAAACCAGCTATTTCCCAGAAGAGGTCGGCATCACCAGACAGACTGGTCATCTCTTCCATCCCCAGACGGGCTCTGTTGGATATTTCCACCATCAGACAGAAATCAAATCCCCCAGCTAAGAAAGGGTCATCAATACAAGTATTTCCAACCAGAATATTGGGATTTATCTTCCCCCGACAAAACTTCCAGACGCATAATTCATTCATTACATCATTTCACATCATACGCATGCATACAATGATCGCATTTATTTTCACAAGCATAAAACATCTCATGCATCATGACATGGCATGAAGCTAACCTTATTTTTCAGGTTAATTATCCTCTTGATACAGTCAAAATAAAGATTCATTCGGACGGATCTTTATCAATCACATCTAAGGTTCAGATACATCTTTCAGATATCCTCCATGTCAACATTTATTCTGTCATCCTCCTAATGATGGCATCGCTAAGCCCATCCCAGACATTTATTGTAAATACAACTTATACAAATATTGTCAGACATAGCCTAACGTACGGTTCATTCTGATTCAGCCTAACGTATGGTCCCTTCAACTGTTCCAAAACGGTCTAGCGTACAATCCATTTGGATATTCATCCCCTCAGATACGATCTCGCGTATGATCCATTCTGATATTTATTCCTCAGATACTACCTAGCGTGCGGTACATTCTGAAATGCGGTCTAGCATACGACTACCCTTTCATCCTCAGATGCAGCCTGACAGACAACTCATTCCGCAACTCCAATACGGCCTAACGTACGACCCCTTTGGACCTTCAACTCAGATACGATCTAGCGTACGATCTATTCTAATTCTACCTCCCTCAGATACAGCCTAATGGACGGCTCATTCTGCAACTCAGATACGATCTAGCGTACGATCCATTCTGATCTTTCATCCCCAGTGGAGTCACCCGTGAAATCACCCGCCTAATGAATAACTCCTTCTGCGATTCAGATACGGTCTAGCGTCTGGCCCATTCTGATCCCTTATCCCCAGCAGCATATAACACTCTGACTCCCCGGCGAAGTCGACAGCCTATTGGATGACTCGCCATACGGTCTAGCGTATGACCCGATATGACACCCATGTCTTCAGATATCGTCTAATGTACGACGAACTCTGAAGTTCTCATCATCAAACTTCCTGGATGGTATCTTTAAGCCCATCTTCATCAAGACTAACGGTTGATTAACAAGTGAAAATTTTGGGGCATTCTAAGTGTTCAATAATCTTCCACCTCCAGACCACGAATGGCGTACATACCATTCTAATTCTCTCGGTTCAAGAAAATTGAACAGGGGCAGCTGTCATACCCCAAAATTTGCCCGTTAATATTACAAGGCACTTTTTCAGGACACTCCAATTTATTTTTCAAGGCATTGATCCTAAAAGAACAAAGGCCCAGCACACAGATGGCCAAATCCAGAAAATGGCCCAAACTGGCTTGCTCGCTAGGCGAGCAAAACCTTCGCCTAGCGAACCCCTCGCTATACCACTCGCCTAGCGAAGCTTGCGAATATCAGAAAATTTTGGGCTTCATTCTGAGCCCATTAGGTCACGAAAAAGCATTATAAATACCAACACTTCAGTCAGAAAAGGGGGGAACGGAAAACGGAACGAAGACGGGAGATAGAGAGAAGGCGCAGCAAACCCTGGAGGCTAACCCAGAGAATTCAGAGCAACCCTAAAGGAAACCCTGAAGGAAACTCATCTGCCTCAAGGTCACCTCCGCCCAACTCAATCCGACTCGCCAATTCAAGGTTGCAATTCACTTGCAAACAGGTTTGCATTACCATTACCGCTTTATGTTCTTAATTTGCATGTGATATTATAATTGAATTCATAAACATATTTGAGGTTTTGCATGTGAATTTGAGTGTGCATGAATGCTTTGAATGCTGAACCATGTAATGTCTGTATTGGATGCCATAAGGCGTGAAGCATGCGAAGACCGTACTGTTCTGAAATTCAAAACCCGCAGCCGCTCGCTAGCACATCGCTAAGCGAGCATGTAGCGAGTATTCGCTAAGCCTTCGCTAGGCGAGGCAGAGGCGAACGTGACAGTCGCTAACATTTTGGTTGTTATGTCCTATGCTTATCTGATCTGTTATATGTTAATCATGCGTTATTTTGCCTGACATTCATACTGCTGTGTTTCTTTTACGGTGTAATTCTCGATTGCACCCTGATTTGGTATCCTGACCTGTGTGCTGAATGTTGTAAGGGTTCACATATTCCTAGGAACAAGTAGCTTGCTAGGTATTTGTTAGATGCCCAAAAGTGCTTATTTGAGCTATCATATGTGGGCATCTTTCACTCTATTTCCTTGCTAAAATGTCGAAACCACCTTTGTTTTAGATGAAATGCATTACATTGATAAAGGATCTTGGTACCTTTGATTTGTGTGTTATTGTGCAGGAAGAAGGCATGAAATAATTGAAAATGAAGACACAAGAAAGTTGGCAAAGGAACCAAAGAAAACAAGCATTCATCAGCCTTCTCGCTAGGCGAGGGCTGTGGCGAAGCACTCGCTAGGCGAGCGCCCAGCGAAAAGCTCCAGTAAAATATCAATAAATTCGCTAGGCGAGCTGCTAGCGAAGGTGGTAGCGAGTTCGTTCAGTTTTGGTGAAAAGCGCAGCCAGCACTCACTCGCTAGGCGAGGCTCTAGCGAGTTCCCAGCGAGGATTACAGTAGCCAAACCTCTCAACCTCGCTGGAGCGAGGGTTGAAGCGTGCCCTTCGCTAGGCGAAGGTTTTGTTCGCTAGGCGAACATGACAGTCTGAGTTAGACTGTGTCTCTGGGCGCAGGTGCCTCTTGTGCCTCAATTAGACCCTCGCTAGGCGAGCCATTCTGCTCGCCTAGCGAGCATGACAGCCCAGTACAGCTCTATAAGTAGCAAGTGCCACTTTTGAGAGCCATACCTTAGTTTTACCTAATTTTTCCACTTTTGTACTTTCTTAGAGATATTTTCCAGCATTGTTCTTAGGATCTTTTATGCCCTAGATTTCATTTCTCTTCATCTTGTAACCATCTTCTAAAAAAAAAAGGTGGATTCCCATCCAATCTCGATTATCCGACTTGGATGTTGATCAACCTTCTTCCGAAACTTGCCGACCAAGCTACCATGAAAATGAGTAGCTAAGTCCTCCATTTGTCAAGGTTAGATGTAGGTGATTACTAGCTTTGTGTGTAAATGTAAGGATCTTCATGTGTAAACTCTTTAATGGTGAATATATGATGAAAACTTTGTTTCTATTTAAAACTCTTTGTGCTGGTTTATGATCGAGAGATGTTTACCAACTCTTGACCTAGGTTTTCATCCAATCTTGTTTGTTAGCTAGAGATAGTAATGAATGATTTTGTTCACCATAAGGTTGAACCAAAAAGTTGTCATTTTGATAGATTGTGTTCGAGAGAAACAATGGATCAAAATGGGAAAACTCACAATGTGTGTTCGAGAGAAACATATTGGGAGGACTTTGTGAAATGATTTATCATCTAAAGGAGTTTATAAGATTGTTGACCGAACAAATACATGCAAAGTGATCATCGAACCCTAACTTTGGCAATATTTCTCATTTATTCAAACCATAACTTTTACCGCAATTTATTACCTTTTTATGCAAGATAACGTGACAAACACCAAAACCCTATTGTTACTTAAGCTAAGATTAATACAACCATCGAACGGCGGTGATATCTTACAATCCCTGTGGATACGATAACAAAAACGCGACACTTAAAATTACAACCAACAGTATTCCACTTTATTTGTGGGATACCCTTATGGAGATTCATCTCAGTTACTTAATTGATTTTAATGTGGAGATTCATCCTAATTACTTAAGTGATTACAACTACCTAATTGATTGTAAAATATTGCCTTTGATTTTGTGATCTTGGACTTCTCTTTGTTGCCCTACGGTATTATGGTATTATGGTCATGTCCCGCGAATGTGGGGATACACTTAGCAAAGACCCTTCGGTTAAATCATCATAGTCCCTCGAATGTTGCCTTTGTCCCTCGATGACCCTTCGGTATAGCCTACGGTTAAATGATGATCGTCCCTTCGAATGCTAAGGTATCCTTGCAAATGTTGCCTTCAATGACCAATCGATGACCCTACGATGACCCTTTTACATCCAAAGGATAAAACTACTTACTTCTCAATAGTAAGGACAGTTTTACCCTCATAAGGATCATAAATGCCCCTAAAGACCTTGGGTAGGTATAACTCTTAGTTGCTTACTCACAACTTAAAATACTTCTCACACCTCACACCTTTCAAAACTAAACGAGATAACCACTTTGTATACATTCATACAAGAATCATTACAAAGTTAAATTCTCCTTTTCAAAACATTTCCTAAACACTTCTCAAACACTTTTTCAAACAAGAAAAACATAAGTGATTAAGCAATTAAGAGCCCATGGATAACCATGGATACAAAGGGTGCTAACACCTTCCCTTTGTATAATGTACCTCCCGAATCCAAAATCTAAATTAAGGTCTTTCCCTGTTCTTTTCCACCTTTCCTTATTGGATAAAAGAAAAGTCGGTGGCGACTCTTGCTAACCGCGACATTTGCTTTCTAAAGCAAAAACACAAAAGTCCAGTTCACCGTATGACATCTTGTATAAAGGAAAACCTTGAATTGCATGACTTGATGATTGCTTGAACTGCAAAACAAATGTTAGATGACATATTTTTGGTGCTTCTAGTTAGTGAGTAAAACAAGAAAAGCAAATGATATACTATGCAAACATGCCTGGTGATCTCAACCACTCACAGGAGATCTCACCTAAAGGAAAGGAAGGAAAGATGCTCAAATGATCCTTGAGGCTATGTAATGAAATGATATGATGCCATGGGGGATCTCAGGGACAAAATTGGGGTCTTACACTAGGTACTCTTAGGGAGCCCTTTCTTGTGTGCATATGTATTTTGTACAAAGTGATGTTTACAAACAAATAGAATGGGGGTATGAGAAAAGAATTTATTAATTATTTTTGTGGGTTTGACAAGACCTTTGAACTTGCGCCTACGTACCAACATAAAAATGAGGGTATAGTTAAGTTTATTAATTATTTTTGAGGGTTTGACAAGACCTTTTGAAAATTTTAAGTCAAGTATAGTTAAGTTTATTTATAAGTTTGGTTTAAGAAAAGAAGTTTGAAAATGCAATGGCATAAAGTCAAAGTTTCTAATTTGCAAAGGGTCTAAGTTATAAAAAAAGACAAGCACAAGCAAAGAAGTTTTTTTAAAAGGAGGGGGAGATTTTGAAATTAAAGAGATGGGGAGGAGATGAAGAGACTAATCCTAAGCATAAATTTAAAAGTTAAGAGTTGAAAAGATCTGATCAATGGGTTGCAATCCAATAGACAAGAATGTCATATAGAAACCCCAAATTCCCTTGGATATTAGAATCAAGCAATAAACAATGCACACAATATTAACTTGAAGAGAAAGGCATCAAATAAAGATGGCCACATCCAAGCTTTAGCCATTCCATGATCTCCTTCACATTTGCCCACGTAACAGATGAACTCCACAAGTCACAGGTTCAAAATAACAGCTTCACAATGATCATGTTGCAGATGAACTCAAAGGGATCTTCAATGATGTATCAGATGAAGTTTCAAATTACAAGCACTTGGTTACATGAAAGTTGGTATTGGCAAAGTCCTTTGCATAGAGAGTGTTGCCTAAATTCTAAGTTCAATTGTCTCAGATCAAACCAACAGTCCACACAAGAAGTTTTTTGGGTTTTTTGTTCTTATTATGTATATTAATGGTCAAAGACCACACAAAGAAACACAATATACACAAGCCAAATATATCACAAAATATGATCCAAATGGACAAACTGAAAATGACATTAACATAAACAATTAGAATGGTATGTATAATGGCAAATGAATAAGGCTTAAAAATAAAGTGCATTAAAAGTAAAAGACTTGAAATTAAATGTTAGTTGTTAATGAATTAGAAGTTAGTATTGTTTTTGCTTTTTATTGTTTAAGTCATTCTTTGGAGAACACTCAACCCAATTATCACAAGCATAGATCCTTGAACTAAGAAATCTTCCAAAGGAAGGAAAAAAGGTCAAGTTTCCACACAATACCATGAAAGAGGGGAGACTTACAATCTCACTAAATAGAGTGTTATGCCTTTTGTGTCAAAAATTTAGCGCTATGTTAAGCAATCGTAATTGGACTTATGTAGAAGTCACAACTATTTGAGGTCGAGCAATAGAATTTTGGTGTTAATGCATGTTAGAGACATAGTATAATGGACTATGGTCATGAAACATACCACACACAAAAAGAATATGCAAAAGATGTGGCCTAATCTCATCCATACTTATGTTGATTTTGCAATCAACTAGCCTTAGGATATTGAGATATCATAGGTCAAATGAAATGGATGCATAAAGAAGAGGAATTAGATGAAAAGGGAGGGGAATGGATCAAAACTCAAATTGGACAAATGAGGACTTTTACCAAATTAAGATCATTCATTCATTTTGGGAGATGGAATGTACATTCCATCAATCCCCTAAATCCAATGATCTTAACCTAACAAAGTCAAATAAACCTTGACCAAGGCCCAACAACACAAGTCAAACTTATATAAACAATCAAAATGGCTCAACACAATTATTTGGCATTTATTCAATTTAAAAATACTAAAAATAATGCATTAAATTAAATATGGTTTGTCAAATTCCTAAAATCTCATCAAAACACCAAAGAAATGACCATGAGATTTATCATAGGTCAAACAAGGTCAAAGGACCTTGGAGAAAAATTTTCAGAATTTTTGGAGACTTAAAAGTATTTTTAAACAATTAAAAATATTCACAAAATCAATTAAATCATGAAAAATATTAATAATGATCCAAAAAATAATTTTTATTCAAAATATGAAAGAGGATTTAGTTAAATTTTTTTTGTGAAACTCTCATATTTTTTGGATGAATATTAAAATTAATATGAATTAATGAAAATAAAATAAATTAAATGAAATTCAAATAATCAGAAAAAACGTGGACCACTTGATCTCCCTCATTAATTGAGGTGGCAGATCAAGTGGTCATCAACGCGCTTTCCACCATAGACTTAAGTCAACGCGCCACAGGAATGGTAATCAAAACCAACGTGTGAGATTAAAACATTTTAAACAAGATCATTGGCTCAGAACCTGTCCAGCACACCATCGGCGCTGGAATTCCGGTCACCTTCTCAGGCGAGGCTCATCGGATTGGTTCAGTCATCACTATCACATAAATGAAAAAGGAGGACATGATCTGAAAGAAAAAATGGCGTAGAGCACGAATCAAACCTAAATTTTAACTAACTCCACACATATAGAAAGATATGAGGAGTTGAATTTTGAGGTGAGTCAACTGAGTTGCTTAGATTTGACCTCAAAGCAACTCAATCTTCTTGCCTATATTGGTAGGACTTCAAACAACCAAAGATCCAAGAGAATTGAGTGAGAATCAAAGAGAAGAAGATTTCTGAAAAATACCTTCAATGTTGTGTAGAACTGGATCTTGCTTGCTTCAAACTTGACTTGATCACACTCGAGGAGCTTGCAGAAGTGGTTTGGCAATGGAACAAAGCTTTGGATCCTGGAGTTTTTGAATCTCCAAACAGTGAGATTCAAACTCAATTTTCAAGTTGAAAATTCTCAGGTTTTCCTTTGAATTGTGAGGGTTTGAAAAGAGGGGGCAAAGCTGGCGCGCAAGGTATTTCAAATGAGCTCAGAGGCCATGTATTTATAGCATTTGGGATTGATAATTGCACACTTGAAATTTTGCTAAATTTGGCAATGTCATGCACAAGCTTGCATGGGCGTGTACAAGCCCGTGAAGCAATCCATTTTGATCCAATTCCAACTGTATTGAAGTTCAAATGATGCTTGAATGGCAAGGCAATGGAATGTGAAGTTTTGGACATTTGATTTTTCCACTTGATGCAGACCTGTTAAGACCATGTGCAGCCCTAGCAAACCTCATCCAAAATGCGTGAAATGGGACTCTTTGGAAAGCTTAGTTCAAGGGGAACAACTTCGATGTTGGACACTCTTTCATTTGGAACTTGGATCAAGGTGAATTTTGAGGTGTAAGTTTGGAAATTTCAACATGTTGAAAAAATTTCTAAGTGTCAAGTCATATACCTCAATGTTCCATCTTACTTAAAGTTATATGTGAGCTCCAAATGAGAAAAGTGTATTCATAAAAGTTTTAGCTATTTAAAAGCCCTTCAAAGTGTTCACCAATTTCATGTCATTTGGATTTAGAATGATAGAGTTATGCATTTTTGAAGTTGAGGAAAATCACTTGTTCAATGGTATAGGGCAAAAATGACCTATAATGTATCCTCATATCACATGCTCATAAAAGTTGAATTAGCTCTCACTCAAAACATAAAGGTTGAAGTAAACATCTTGAATTTGATTGTGAAACTTGGAAATATTTCATCTCATGAAAATTGAGCAATTTATGGCCTTGGAAAGTTGACTTTCAAATTAGGCTTTAGACAAAATGACCTATAACGTTTCAACATAGAAAATGATTTTCCAAGCAAAACTAGCTCTAGATATCAACATGAAAGTTGTTTTTAATGTCATTTAGATTAACATTTCTCTTGGAATCATTTTCATATGGTGAAAATTATAGGAGATAGGGTCTAAGGAGACCCAGTTTTGATCAGATGAATTCATCTGGCCAACCACTATCAACCAACTTGCTAAATTGCAATTCTATTGAATTTTTTAGGCTCATGGTAGATCATATATGCATAAGATTATAAAATTTGAAGTATCCCTTGAGAAATTTGATCAATTGGTGAGGAAGATTGTTGAAGAAGTTACTCAAGATGCCCAGACAAACTAGGGTTTCCAAGGCAAACTACCTCCAAACTCTTGAAGGATACTTGATCAAAGTAACATATGAAGATCATGTGGATTCATATATGATGCTTAGAGATATTGTGGATCATTCCTTGGTTGTGCTCTTGTAGCCATGAGGGTCTTAAACTCTATATATGAGCTTGCTAGATCAATGGGGATCATGCCCTACCTACAAAAGAGTTAGGCAAATGCAAAGACATATTTTGGTATTTTGGTTAGTAAAAAATGATAATATATAAGTATGATACAATCACATGGTGCTTGATGATCTCTCCCAAAACAAACCCAATGAAAGAGGGGTGAGGAGGATGCCAAGGTATGATCCCAATGCTAATGCATATGATGAAGTTGCATGAGGGATCTTAGGGTCAAAATTGGGGTCTTACAAGTATTACATGATAAATGGTAGGTAATGATGATTAGGCATGATGATGGTAATACAATGATCAATTAGATGATAAAGGTGGTGTAATAATGTGGTTATGAATGGAATTTAAACTTAATTTTGTTTCTTTTCAAATTGGAATGGTGATAATGTGATGAAGTGTAATGAATATGGCTATTGTCGATTTAAAAAATTATGAGGTAATTTGAACAAAGAGTTCAATTTGAAAGATCACGAGGTTCGTGCATATGTTGAAAAGGGCAATGGAATGTGGTTTAAATTCACCATAATCTTGTTTTTTTTCAATTAAAAGGATGATGACATGATAATGATAATGATAATGTTGTTTGAAGAAAATGGAATGTACTTTGGACAATGTTGAGATAAAAATAAAATGATATGATTAACTTATCTAAAATCTTCTTGACCATATTTATGGTGCATAGAATGACTGAATAAACCATGGATTTCCATTTATTTTGAGAAAGACTTTTATCTTCAAAATAATGACAAAACTAGAATGCAATGCAATTAATAAAAATGGTCAACTTTACACTTTGACCATTATTTTGACCTTTATAAATCAAGTTGGAAAATGCAATGTATGCAATGCAAATGAATTGTAAATGATTAAAGGAATTTGGTGGAGAAAATTAGGGTATGGCATCATGTATACTAAAAAAACAAATAAAGAATGGTTGGAATGATCATTCCAATTTAGATGATCTAGGATTAACTTGTTGCTCACGAAAATGGATAGTAATTAATAACAAGAATGTTATAAGCTAAAATAAGATCGATCATACACTAATTGGATACATCTCCTTTGCACGTCTTAAGAGCATTATCAGATTCTCCCTCATAAGGCTTTAGATGAACTTGAACGACATAGGTCACTAGAAGATGTTTTTTTCCCTTTTTATTTTACCTCTAAAAAATTACAAGCACGTTGTCATATGAATGCACATCCATATTTAAGTAGGATCAATCGAAAACAAACTTTAAGACATAGTGTCAGGTTTCCAGTTACACTACACATGCCTCAAAATATTGTCAGTTCAATCCTAGATGAATTAAAACTTAGAGAATATCTTAAATACAATTAATCTTGAAGGGTACACTAGTAATGTTTTACTTTAGGTTAATCTATGTAATGCATGCAATGAATGATCATACATTAGGAAATCAATGTAACATTGTTGGAATTCATTGAATTGCATAAGGTTCCAAATGGATAGAAAAAAATCGTATGGGATCAAATGAGCGATGTTTTTAACTCTTGGAGTTGCAAGACTTTGATCAAAGGCCCCACTCTGATACTAATTGTTGGGTGATAATATGGACACTAAGAGGTCTATAAGGGGGTTGAATAGACAAATTGAAATTTTGTCTTTATGGGTTGCACCCACAATGTTTCACTCTTTTGTTTTTTGATCAAAGAAACAACTAATTAAATTTAAGGTGGAAATTGGATTGTGATGCTACGGTTCGAGTCAATAAGAAATCATGACTCGAGTCACAAGGTGTTATGATTCGATTCAAGTTCAATTCATGATCCGAGTCAATTTAGGAAGAGCCCAATCCTAGATTTTAAAATAAATTCATATTTTATGGAGAGTTATGATTGGAGTCAACTTTAGAACATGATTCGAGTCACATTAGATTGTGATTCAAGTCAAGTTAAATTTATGATTCGAGTCAAATCATTCGAAGGAAAATTACGATTTTCACAATGTCCTTGATTTTAGTCATACATAACACTTGATTCGAATCAAAGGACTATACACCTTGATGTAAGTGTTATAACTAGTGATTCAAACAACACTGGATGAAACAACAACAAAAATTTGCTAGGATAAAAAAAAGAATACTATCATGGATCAAAACTCTAATTTATTGAATAATGAAGGGTCTTAGTGATGTAATACTATATAGCCAAAGCGAACACAATACAATTCAAATTGAAAAATAATTACAAACACGTGAATATTTGAATAAGAAGCAAATTACAAATAAGCAAATAAAAATTATCATATACACTCAAATTGACAAAAGCATCAAAGAAATAAAATGATACCATACGATAACATAACTACACTTTCATTCTATATCCAACATGTGTTGGTTGTTATGTGTGAGGGGGTGAGGTAGAATCGATTTCTCAAGTGTGTTTTACTTGTGATTTAGCTTTGTCTATGTGGTATACGTTTTTTCAGTGGTTGGGGTTGTTATTAGTTCTTGTTAGGCATCATGGGATTCTTTTTGATTTTTTTTCCATCTCTAAGAGGTATGTTAAAGGTTATGGGTAGTTTTGCTATGATTTGGTACGTGGTTGTATGAACTATTTTGAGCATTCATAAAGATACTATCTTCTCTGTTATATCAACAAACATGAAAGTAATGGGGAAATAGTAGTAGTTTCTTGCCTTGGAAATGGTATCTCGGTAGATAAATGATGAACCCGTGTTCTTTATCTAACTAGATTTAGAACTATATCATCTATCTTATCTAATAGTGATTCGAGATTTTGTGATTTGTTTTAGAGGTTGGAGTAGGCATTGTCTTCTTCTAAAGGTATCTTTTTCGTTGGTGGTGATACTAATGAATGGAGATCTAGCTTATAACTTTTAGGGGTAGAGCTTTTTTATGTCTGAATTATTTTCTCTATATTGTCTACATGTTGTTTTGTTTACTATTATCTCCTTCATTGGCTCTATTGTTTTATTTTTTTATAAGTGGTGTGAGTTAGACATTCTTGTGTTATCGGAAATTCACATATCTTATATTCTTTGATGTTTTATCCAATTTTATTTAAATATAATATTTTATCATTAAAAGAAGAATATTATATATATAAATATTAATTTAAAAAGTTAAAGTTCATATGTTTCATAAAAAAGATTATGTTAAAATTGTGTCTTTATAGTCATAATTAGCATAAAAAAAATATTCCAAAAGATGTTAATATTTCTTCAAAAATATAAGAATATTTGAAATTATATCATACATACTATATTTAGTCGTATGATAGTTTAAATAGAAGGCTAAATATTTATTGGTGATGTGTTTTACGGCTAAATATGTTGAACACGGAATAAAAACGATAAGATGATGATCATGAGTTGTGTCTTTTGTTTCCACTCTTATTCCAGGTTAAGAAAGATGTATCTCTTTAACCACTATTTTATCCTTTCTCAAAAAAAACACATAAAATATGCTTAACATTTTAAACCATTGAATTTTAAACTCTCTTTCTTTCTCTCTCTTTGAGAGATAAAAGGAAAGAGAGGAAAAAAGAGAGAATTGATCAAAGAAAAAAATATTATCATTACAAAAAAATATAGGGTTAAGGGATGGAGAGGTTCCAATACCGGTTGGCTCGATCAACCGGTAACAACCTACATGATATTAATGCGAGAAGCATGAATAACAATAACAATTTGGAGGTTGTGAGGAGCACTAACTCTCCATCTTTATACTCTAATTATAACTACGAGACGTCGCGAGAACGTCCCGTGGCAAAGACAAAGAGCCCATCATGGTGGAATGATCCAGAGCGAAAGAGAAAGAGAAGAGTGGTTAATTACAAGTTTTATGCGGCTGAAGGTAAGTTCAAACGTTCTGTGAAGAAAGGGTTTCGATGGTTCAAGGTCAAATGCATCAAGATTGTAACCAGTTTTTAGATGAATTTATATATATTCAAATAATGCATGCATGTGATGTGATATTCATCATTATAATTTTTTTATATCTTAATCCATTATTGAGAGATATGATGAATTTTCCATATATAAATTTTATCAAGATTAATTAATTGTGTTAATGATAATGTTGCTAAACTTGCATGTCTTTTTTTAAAAGAATTTTTACCCCTTTTTGAATTAGTAATATTTCATTTTGTATAAATGCTTTTGATTTATGTCTATCATTTTATTAGGATGAATCCTTAAGTTAGCATATATAATATGATCATAATTTATAACATTTGCCAGTAAAAAAATAACTATAAATGAATTTTTAGTAGTAGTTACATTTTATTACTAGAAATAGTGGGATAATCCTCTATTGTGATTTATCATAATATTTAGGATTGTTGATGTTATTATTAGGGTAAGAGGTTGATGTGATCTTTCTTTAAAAAAATCATAATTTCATAAAACATTTGAAGAGAAACGATACCATGTAATTTTGATTTTGATGATAACTAGATATAAGAGAATATATTTATTTTCTAAAGTTTATAATCATTTTCATATGCAGTTAAAAAAATTGTAAATTTTAATTGTAATGTAGTTTTAAGACGGTTAACCTTTTTCATTTCTCAAGACCTCTTAATATTAATAATCAGAAATAAAAACCATAACATAAAGAATTAAAAAAATAACTTATCGTTGAAAAAAAGGAAAACAATTGGACTAGGACAATTGATTCCTTGACCGTAGAGATTATCATGAGATATATCAGAAGTTCTAAAAAATATTTAGTTGTTGATTTTATTAATGATTGAGTGTAATCCTAATCGATCAACTAATATAATTAAACTTATATAAATTTAAATTGAACAACCATTATATGTCGATTGTGATTCTTGCTTAACCCTTATAAAGAAAACATAGTCATTTGAAACCTACAACTACCGCTATAGATTCTAACAAAGTATATTTGAATTAAAATTAACAACCATTCAAATTAAATTGAATAATGTCATTATGAATTGAACCATCAAATGATTACTTTATTTGAAATTAAAAACAAACATGAATTAGAATTATTAACCAACAATCTAGATCAAATTTCTAAGACAATAATAGGTTTGGAAGGAAAGAAATAGAATAATAAAATTGAATTAATATTAAAAAAAACCTCAGTATCTTAAAGATCAATCTATAATCATCAAATTTATATAGGGCTTTAGCCTTGCATTATACATTTAGAATAGTGAAAATAAATTTAAAAAATTAAGGAATGATTTCGTCTTCTACAAAGACCGTATTTATAACCTAAGGTATTATAAAGTTAGGGTTCTCAGATGATTGTTCCATTATAAATAAGTGGCTCAACCTGCACTCAAGTGTACTCCTTTAGAGATTGATATTTTTTCTATCAATAAATCTAAGTTGAGATTTGGACGCCACATAAGAGTTGTAGACATACTGTTTAACTCTCTAACAAATGGTCATGTGATCTAATTATAACAACTTAAGATACGACATGTATGGTGAGATAAGATAAATATGACATTAAATTCAAAAATGATCTAGTAAGTTCACTACCTAAGTTATATTTAATTCATACTACATAATTCATTAAGAAACCATCATTATTATATGGATCTTAAAATGTATGATTCTCATAAACACAAATACATTAAAATATGCACATTGTTTCATAATAATGATTAAAGACAATAGTAATCCACTAACACTCGATCTATTCTTTTCTTATTCGTGATTTTTAAAAACCATTTATTGATGGCTATTTGATAGGGAAAATATTATGGAAGGAATAGAACCCTTTGTTATATTATTGTGTTTCAACCCCATCAAGTTATTATTATTTATAGATGTTATTCATATCTCTTCATAATAACCGACACATTTTCTTTATAGATGTTATTCATGATCATTCACAATAATACTTTTTCACTTTATTTAAATAACATCACTTCACATGTTATTGGAATAACACCTCTTCTATATTATTTAAATAACATTACTTCATGTTATTTGAATAATACTCATTCATGTTATTTAAATGACACCCCCTTCACGTTATTTAATAACACCACTTTATGTTATTTGAATAATACTCATTCGTGTTATTTGAACAAAACTTCATATTATTTGAACAACACTCTTTTCACATGAGTCATATTATATACTTAATTATTAAATATTCTTACAAACTAAAATCCAATCAAGATTTAAAATTTGTAAACAAGTTAATAGGCAAGTATTATGTGCATGAAAAATCTCAAAAGAAAATTAAGTAGAATGTTATGAAAGTGTGTAAAACTAATCATAATGCAATTCATAAAAATTTAAGAATGTAAAGTTGAAAACATGTTTTCATCGTAAACTTTAATGAACATGGCAATATTGAATAATATCATATGAAATGTGAAGTGAATAAGAGACAAAACCAATCAAAGAGTAAATAAAAAGTGATAGAATTCTAGGATATAAATAAAGTGCTCTCACTCACTCAAGTGTTTAAGTTATAACTTAGAATCAAAACACATAATAAATTAGCACTATCATAGACTTGACAAATCTCTAACAATAACACATGAAACACATGCATATATATAAGTCAAAAGATATTTATTAATGTTATAACTTGGCCAAGATCAAGATGATATGAACATAAAAAGAACTAGGCTATAAAATTAAATAGTATAAACGAGTAATGAAAATAAATTATAAATTAAGTGTGAGAGACATTTTGTTTCGAAGATATTTGTCAATTATCATTCCTTCACTTTCACACATTTCTTTATGCTATATTTTTTCTTTATTATTTTATTTTCTTTCTATCTTTTTTTTAATCCAAATTTTTCACACAATATATATTTCCCACGTATTTAGAATAAATTTACAATTTTAGTACTTCTTACTTATGTAATGATAATTTCAAAATAAAACTTATTCATCTCCTAAAATTGTACCATATCATTATTTTTCATTTTTATTAGGGGTGTTCAGATCCAATCCAATCCAAAAAAAAAACCAAAAACCGAACCGAAAAAACCGAAATCCAAAAAAACCGATTTTTTTTGGATGTATTTGGATCACCATGTTGCATAACCGATCGGTTCGGTTCGGTTTACGGTTGGCTTCATGAAAACCGAACCGGTCCAAACCGAACCGGTATTACTTCCATTTACTCATCCTATTAAATTAATTATGTTAGCCACCACTAATTTCTCTAGAGAATCTCAATCACTTCTGTAGTTTCCCTATTCAGATTTTGAATTATACGCAAAATTAAATACAATGAATGCTATTCATTGTTATTATAACCGCAAGAAATTCAATTTCGGCTCAACGTTAAAGTTGAATCATGGCCTTTCTTCTTCTTCAGTTCTCTATTTAAGGTCTGTATCTCCTCTTTCAATTTCAATCACTTTTCATCAAAGAAAAAAAAAGTCTAAATCAACATTCATCTCAATTAGTTTTCTGAATTATACTATCAGTAAGCAAGTTTCTTAATTTTACAGCAATGTCTATTTCGTTGGGATAGATATTGTCCATATATTATAATGAATCTTTGCAACAATGACATCAAATAGCCATATAATATGAAAATTAGATATTGTCTTAGTAGACGTTGGTGGCATAATTGTAACTGGTATTGAAATATATTCGTTTTAAATTTCACAGTGTTGATTTAAAAACCGAATAAAACCGATTCAACCGAACCGAAGTAAACCGTATAAATTGGATTGGATTGGATTGGATTTTTCTTGTTGTCATCCAAAAACCGAACCAAACCGTATGCTTTATATATTTTGGATCGGATGATATTTTGTCTCAAAACCGATCCAAACCGGACCGTGAACACCCCTAATTTTTATATTGTAATGGACCATAAAATAAAGAATGGAATAAATAGTCTCAAAAAGACTTGCTTATCAAAGAGAAATTATATGGTAGACTTATTTGACTAGTAATTTAAAAGAACAAAAAGTTGTCTAGATCCTCAATATATGCATGTGAATAAAAATTTCAAAAAGAGTAAAGTCAAATTATAAAGCAACTAACAATCATGAGTTAAATCACACGAGAGAGAAAGAGAATCTCAAAGTTCTCTAAGGTAATAATGTATTATAAATGATGTATAATTTAGTATTAAATTCTAACTTATCAAACTAAAAATGCAAATAAATAGTTCTTATCATACCACAAAATCGCTAATCTTACTATGATTTCACTCACAATATATGCATATCTAAATTAAATGATAAATCAACATGTTATATTTATATATTTATATATTTACTCTTTGATCTATTTTAGAAGATTTTCTTTTAGAAGTCTCTTCACACCACAAAATACATAAAATGAAGATAATTGAATAGTTCATAAATTGATTAATTCCATACATGTAAGTCAATATTCATCCAAAAAATTTCTTACATATTCCTCTTCAATAATTGTTCATTAGTTATAGAGATACTGAAATGTAGTTTATCACTTTATTTTAAGTATACATGTTTCAAATGATGTGGGAGTGGTTTTATATCTATGTCAAGTGAAATCTCAATGGAGGGAGCTATTATGGTGGGAGAACCGATAATGTATATATTTGTAACATCATTTATGTTAGTGAAATAATTCGTTAAAATTCCATTAGGGGCAGTGTTAGTGCAAGTGTCAGCAGTGATATTTTCCTTACCTGTGTCATCGGTGATAATGAATGTTTTGTTAGTGTATGTTTCATCAATATAGCAATGGTTATCACCCTATAAAACATACTCGATTTTTAAACATATGAAACATAACTAAACATCAGTGCAATCATCACAAGTATAAATGTCATAAATGATAATGTATGTGTCATCAATAGCACTATGACTATCACCTTGTAAGGCAAACTTAATTTTAGAATATGTATAACAAAATTGATAATTAATGAAATCTTCACAAGTCTAAATGTCAATATAGTCACACAAATAAGAAAAGTCGACAATGAACTCATCAATAATGTCATTAGTACACTCATCAACAATTAAACCAGCAAGTAACTCTAGTGTGAATAGAGAATTCTTTTTCATAACATCAAAGAGATTAAATTCATCAATGTTACCCACAAGTTTCATTGAAAATGTCCTTGCATAGACATCAGTTTTTGTTCAAGCGGTTTTCAAGAATGATCTGCCTAAATTAAGGGGTGCTTTGTTAGCCCTTGTATATGTTTACATATTGAGGATGTAACAATCTTGTAGGGAAAAACAAATCATTAACTTTAGCAAGCACATCCTCGATGAGTCTAGTAGGATGAGAATTTCTCTTGTTTTCTAGTTGAATAACGTCGTGTCCCAATTTTATCCGGACTATTAAAAAATTTCTTTACAAATTTATTAGGTAAATATCATGTATAATTTTATTGCATTTTTATTTATAAAAAAATTTAAAATGGTTGTTTTAGTTGGATTTTATTTACTATTTATTTTAAATTCTTTCATTTCTTAAAATGTAAAAACAAAAAAAAAATTATGAATTTATTTGTTTTAATTTTATCTTGCTTTCTTAATAATCAAGAAAAGAATGAAAATTATTTGTGTGATTTTTAATATGGAAAAAAATCAAAACAAGTATATTCTAATTTGGTCTTTTGATTGTATTGATCAATATTTGATTTTTTTTCTTTTTTATTTGACCTAATTATTGAGTATAAAAAAGGGGTCCAATTTGTTGATACAAGGGGAGATAATTTCACACGAGAAAACTTAGAGAAAACACACATAATATAGCACACAAATAAACCACATGCATAACAATGCAATTTAGCATCACTATCACTTTCACTCTATCATCATCAACATTTCATCAATATAACACCTTTACCTTTAAACCCTATCATCTCCATAACAACAATATAACTTTCATGAATACACTACCTTTAGATCCCTTCATTAACATATAACACCAATCATCACCTTCAACAAAAATATTTCATACAAAAACCAATCACTTTCATAAACAACAACATTGTCATTACAAAAAAAAATATGAAAACAACATCAATAACATACACTCAAAATATCATTCTCCATCAAAATCAAAATCAAAATCAAAATCAAATCAAAAGATAAGAAGAAGTGTTAGAGTCGTAACAACAAAGAAAACGAAAATCTCACCAAAAACGGAAGCCCTCACTTTTGATTACCAAGCATGTACGCGTGTTGATTGTGGTGCATGATGGAGCGCACACGTTAGACATCAGATCTGCCACCTTAATTAATGGTGAACATGGGGATGATATTGGATGAAGGAGTCCGAGAAGGCTGTTTGTCCAAAGATGAAGTGTCAACGAGCAAGAAATAAGGTAGTAGTTTCTCCAAGAGGAAGGAATGGGAAGCCAATGCAGTATCAGCAGGAAGGCAAAGAAGGCCTATTGTGAAGAAGAATTCTCAATCCCATCAATATCATCATCAAGTATCATCTGTAATTCTAGTTTTTACCAATAGTCCAGCAAATCAATCAGTTCCTATTCAGCAACAACATCAGCAACAACCACAACAATGTACCAACTACAACAACAACAATAATCATCATTAGAACTTCGAGAGGAAGAAGTTCCCTTTTGACCCTATTCCTATGACGTATGCAGAACTATATCCCTCTTTGGTAGTCAAAAATTTGATTTAACCCAGAAATCCTCCAAAAATTTCGGAACATGTGCCATGGTGGTTCAAGCCTGACTTACATTGTGCTTTCCATCAGGGAGCTCCTGGCCATGATATTAAAAATTTCTATCCCCTGAAGTATGAGGTTCAGAAGTTGATTAAGAGCGGTATGGTGTCCTTTAAGGATAAAGCATCCAATGTTAAAGCAAATATGTTGCCTCCTCATGGCAATGCCTCTGTGAATATGGTGGACGGTTGCCCCGGTGAATTCAGAATTTATGATGTCCGCTACATTTGTGGATCATTGGTGGTAATTCATAAAGATATATGTTTGGTAAGTGAATGTGAACATGACCATGACAGTTGTGTAATTTGCAGCGTGAATCCTCGAGGGTGTGTAATTGTCAAGAGGGATATTTAAAGGCTGATGGATGAAGGTCTTATTCAAATTAACCAGTCTTGGAATTAGAGAAATGGTGTAAATGTTATAGTGTTGGTGTTCAAGACCCCTGAGCGGGTAGTTATTCAGTTTGATAGCAACAACAACAATAATGTCAACAAATTGGTGTCGTCGTTGGTCATACGATTAATGGGCCTCATCCCCTACTCATCCGATAAAGTTATGCCATATAAGTATAATGCCACCATGATAGAGAATGGGCAAGAAATTCCTCTTCCCGTTGCATTTTCGGTGGTAAACATCGCAGATGTAGTGAAGGTGACCCAGAGCGGTTGTGTTTTTGGTCCTAGAATTGCAGAAGATGTAACAGTGGGTAAGAAGCCAGACGTTCCTGCAGTAGATCCAGTTAATACTCCAACTTATCAGTCTGGTGAATCCAGTGGGTTGAAGATTAATTATGATAATGATTAGGTTCTACGTCTGATGAAGAAGAGTGAGTTCAACATTGTGGAGCAGCTGCTCCATACGCCATCAAAGATTGCAGTGTTGTCATTTTTAATGAACTCCGAAGCATGTAGAGAGGCTTTGTAGAAGGTATTGGAGCAAGCCTATATGGAACATGATGTTACTGTGGATCAGTTTGACCATATTATTACCAATATTACTTCATGTAATAATCTGAGCTTTTGTGATGAAGAACTTCTGGAGGAAGGTAGAAATCACAACTTGGTGCTCAACATTTCGATGAACTGCAAAGAGGATGCTATGTCCAATATATTAGTTGATAGTGGTTCATCATTGAATGTGTTTCCCAAGTCAACATTAGTAAGGTTGTCTTATCAAGGAGCACCAATGAGGTACAATGGTGTTGTGGTCAAAGTGTTTGACGGTCCCGGAAAACTGTCATTGGAGAGATGAACCTTCCAGCTAAGATAGGTCCGAGTGATTTTCAAATTACTTTTCAAGTAATGAACGTTCACCCAGCCTATAGTTGTCTATTGGGAAGGCCATGGATCCATGAAGCTGGAGCTGTAACGTCTACTTTGCAACAAAAGCTGAAAGTTGTGAAGAATGGCAAGTTTGTCGTTGTTGGTGGAGAAAAGGCGCTTCTTGTGAGCCATTTGTCGTCCTTCACCTATGTAGAAGCTGAGGAGGAAGTTGGAACGTTGTTCCAAGCTTTGTCTATTGTTGATGAATTGAAGACTGGGGTATCCATGTCTTCTTTGAAGGATGCACAAAAGGCTATTCAGGCTGGAAGCACCGACAAGTGGGGTCGTGTTGTAGAAGTTATTGAGAATAAGAACAGAGCTAGGCTGGGATTTCATCAAGGGCTATTCAACGCCAATGCTAAAGCTATGCAACAAGTTTTCTACAATGGAAGGTTCATTCACAAGGATGATCAACACTCAGCTGCAATTATTGAAGACGGTGATAAAGACGAAGCTTGTGCCAACTTTGTGACACACGGCCAGACTTGCAACAATTTGGTTGGTGTAGACATTCCTATTGTTATGCACCGTTCAAAGTAATTTGTTTTATTGTTTAAGAAAAATAATTCTCCTATGCCTAAGGGAGAAGTGAAACATTGTTGGGCATTTTCCTTATTATCATCAATAAAGTACAATTTTATTCATCCACATCTATGATGTTTGTTTTTACTTTTTTCTTTTTTCTGAAAATGGTAATCACAAAAAACATAAATAAGCAATAATTTGTCCCATATCTGCATAGTATTTGCTTGCACTCCATTTCTCTAAAATCAAACTATCAAATCATTATGCAGGTTGGTTTCGAACCCATTGGACGTAATGATCCTACTCCCTCTCCAAACTTTGATTTTTCCTGTGTTTGAAGCCGAGGAAGAGAATGATGATGAACATGTGTCTGATGAGTTGTCTCGTTTTCTTGAGCACGAGGAAAGAATCATTCAGTCGTTTGAAGAGCATATTGAATTAGTCAACTTGGGTTCCGAAGCTGATGTGAAGGAAGTCAAGGTTGGGTCTCAATTGTGTCTAGAGGTTAAGAAGGGGTTGGTTGATCTTCTCCGTGAATACTCTGATGTGTTTTCATGGTCCTATCAAGATATGCATGGTTTAGATTCTGAGATTGTAGAGCATAGATTCCCTTTGAAGCTAGAATGCCCGCCGATCAAGCAGAAATTGAGAAGAACTCATCATGATATGGCAGTGAAGATTAAAGAGGAAGTGCAGAAGCAGATTGATGCTGGATTTCTTGTTACCTCCGAGTATCCGCAATGGGTGGCCAATATTGTGCTTGTTCCTAAGAAGGACGGGAAAGTCTGTATGTGTGTTGATTACATAGACTTGAATAAAGCCAGTCTGAAAGATGATTTTCCTCTATCACACATTGATATGTTGGTAGACAATACAGCTAAATTCAAAGTCTTTTCGTTTATGGACGGATTTTCCGGTTATAATCAAATCAAGAGGGCACCCGAAGATATGGAGAAGACCACATTCATTACACCCTGGGGAGCATTCTGTTATAGAGTGATGCCTTTCGGTTTAAAGAATGCTGGTGCAACGTACCAGAGAGCCATGACCACTCTTTTCCATGATATGATGCATAAAGAGATTGAGGTATATGTTGATGATATGATTGCTAAATCAAGAGATGAAGAAGAGAATGTTGAGCATTTGTTGAAGTTATTCCTGCATTTGAGGAAATATAAACTCCGCTTGAATCCCAATTGTAAGACCCCAATTTTGACCCTAAGATCCCTCATACTATCTCATCATATGCATTCGCTTTGGGATCACACTTTGGCATCTGTTAGGGACCAATTAGTACTACTTTTTATACCATTTTATTGGTCCCTTTTGCCAAGTTTTGATGTAATTACACACTTTTATTCTCACTATTTTGTACATATGCAATTAGGTTTAATTTATTTTGTTTTGAATAGTTATTTCACAATTTTTGTTAGTTTTGTAGAATTGTTGGATAAGCAGGACCTTGGGTTCAACATTACAATTTGGAGGAAGCTTGCCAAACAAGGAAGCTGGAGAAGCAACAGTTCGCGCCGCGAACCTCCTTCGCGCCGCGAAGGCTGCGAATCCAGCAAGCTGACCAAGGGTCAAATGTGCTGCTGTGCAGAAAAAGTAATTGCCATTTTGATGTCTGCCTGGGAAGTGCTTTTCTGCTGCTGATGACAATGTCCAATTAGGGAAATGCCAACCTTTTTGGGAGAGACAAAATAGTTTAACCTAGGGGATTGATAAAGAATTCCATTCATTCACACATTGTGCTGTAGAGCTTTTGTAATAGAGAAAAACCAGAGTTTTTCTTCAAAAAATCTTTCTGTTTTGTAACAATGGTGATGAGGAGCTAAACTCCCTTTTGTCAAGATTGGAGGTAGTAGCTATTCTCATCTGTTTATGTATTCACTTTGATTTATATATGAGATAAAGATTGTTGATGTATTGAATACTGTTTTTGCTTTAAGTTGAAAACCAGATTTGAGTAGTTGTCGAGAGAGATTACTCGAGTTTAGACATAAAACAGATTTTCAAGTAGTGAATAAGTTGTAGAGATAGATTTATTCATTACTATTCTTTGATATTGAACATTAAAGATTGCTATATTGATAGTTAGGTGGAGAGATCGTCTAAGGATCAATATAGTGATTATCACGATATCATTTAGACATAAATGACTTTGAGAGGATATTTGAACATCATCAATAATCTTGAATCTATTTATTTATCATAGGGAATCATAGACATTTGAAATAGTGAACTCCAATCTTGCCAAGCCTTTATATTTGACTAAAACCATTTCATAGTTTTTGTTAACATTTATTAACAAGATTTTTTCCAAACAAAACAACCCTGTTACTTTCTAAACTTAAAACATTTGAATTATCGAACGGCGGTAATATCACCTAATCTCTGTGGATACGATACAAAAATATTTGCCAAAGATATACTCTTTCAACAAATTGGCGCCGTTGCCGGGGATTGGTGTCGATATTACAAGCATTGCAATAATTCTATGTTTTAAGTTTTGTTACTTTTATTGTTATCCCTCTTTTGTTTCACTTGGTTTGTTAGTTTTGTAGATTCTAGTGCATGCGAGGAAAAGTAACCGAGGAGCAACTTCAATTCGATCCTGAAATTGAAAGAACACTTCGGAAGCTCAATAGCAAAACACGAAGAAGAAGGAAACTAGCCGAAGAGAGGAACCGGAGAGAAGAAGCATCTACTTCCGCACTTGTTCCAATCGAAGAAGGGGTTGTAGAAGCTTGTGAAGGAAACATGGCGGAGGATAATCGTACCGAAATGTCCGCTAATAGTCCAAGAAGGAATGCTCAATTTGCCCGCGGAGGAAGAAATACGGAGATGAAGACCGGAATCCTCCAACTTCTCTATGCAACTCCGTTCACCGGAATGGATCACGAAGATCCGTATACCCATCTCATCAAATTCTATGAGATTGCGGGTTCTACGGGAATAGACGAGGCGGGTGAAGAGACGTTATTTAAGAGGATGTTCCCACACTCATTAGTGGGAAAAGCAAAGGAGTGGTACCTTGATCAAGAATCAAGAGTGATGACGGATTGGAATCTATTAGAAGAAAAGTTCTTAGAAAGATACTTCCCTCAATCCCGATTCATGGAAGCCAAGACGGCTATAGCTGTATTTACTCAAGGAGGAAACGAATCTCTAAATGAAGCTTGGGAGAGATTCAAATCAATGTTGAGGAAGTGTAAGGGACATGGTTTTGATGAGCTTACTCAAATCCATATCTTTGTGAATGGTCTCCAATCAACCCATAAGACACTTCTGGACGCCACCGCGGGTGGTTCGCTCATATCAAAAACTGCGGAAGAAGCTAAAGTCATTATTGAACGGATGGCCCGTAATGATCATCAAGGTCAACATGATCGTAGCCCTTCACAACGTAAGCCCGGAGTTTTAGAGTTGAATACCAATGATGCCATCCTTGCACAGAATAAGCTACTATCTCAGCAAGTGGAGCTTCTTACTCAACAAATGGCCAAGCTTCCACAGCAAATAAAAGAGATTCAAGGGTTTCAAGTTCAGCATCAAGTAGCATGTTGTGAGTTGTGTCAAGGGGATCATCCTACTGGTTTTTGCCCTCCGCTAGAAGAAGTGAGCTATGTGAACAATCAAAATCAAGGCTATCAAAGGAACAATCAAGGTTACCAACCAACAAGGTTCAACAATCAAAATTTTCAGCAGCAAAGTCCTTATCAACACCCCAATTCTCAAGGCCAACAATCGCAAGGAGGAAGTTCCAAGCTAGAGGACACTCTTCAACAATTCATGCAAGCTTCCATGGCAAATCAGAAGAGTAATGAAGCAGCAATCAAGAATTTGGAAAATCAAATAGGTCAACTTACGAAACAGCTGTCGGAACAAACTGCAGGATCTTCTTTCTCCGCTAATACTCAAACTAATCCAAAGGAGCATTGCAAAGCAATTTTTACTAGAAGCGGTAGAGAGTTGACAAGTAAAAAAGGTGAGGAAATTACAGTTGAGAATGATATGGATGCTGTGCTGGAAAATGAGGATGTGGCTTGTGGGAAGAAGAAAGTGGTAGAAACTGCTCAGTTCGCGCCGCGATCTCCCTTCGCGCCGCGAAAACAGCAGAACCAACAACTGATGGAAGAGCAGCGGTGTGAAACGGAAATGAATAAGGAAATCGAACCAAGAAATAAGAAAAAAGGAGACAAAGGAGTGAATGTCATTCCAGTTCAACATCTACCATATCCACACGCACCATCAAAGAAGGATAACGCTAGACACTATGCACGGTTTATGGACATCTTCAAGCAGCTTCAAATCAACATTCCATTTGCTGATGCATTAGAACAAATGCCACGGTATGCCAAGTTCATGAAGGACATTCTTACAAAGAAAAGGAGACACGTGGAAGACGAGACCATACTGCTTGATGCACGGTGTAGTGCTATCATCCAAAAGACTCTCCCAAGGAAGGAGTCCGATCCGGGCCGGGTTGTTCTACCGGTGACCATTGGAAGCACATACACTGGAAATGGTTTGATTGACTTGGGCTCTAGTATAAATTTAATCCCTCTCTCCATTGTTAAAAGATTAGGGAATGTTGAGATTAAATCGACGAGAATGACTTTACAACTAGCCGACAAGTCTACCACTTTACCATACGGAATTGCTAAAGACATGTTAGTGAAGGTGGACAAATTCTTGTTTCCGGTAGATTTCGTAATAGTGGAGATGGATGAGGACCGTGATGTGCCCCTAATTCTTGGAAGACCTTTTATGAAAACAGCTCGGATGATGATTGACGTAGATGATGGACTAATGAAGGTGAGAGTACAAGACGAAGAGGTGACCTTTAAGCTTTTTAAAGCTATGAAGCATCCACATGACAAACATGATTCATTCCGAAATGATGCAATTGAAGAAAAATACCATGATGGAAAGGCCCGTCGCAAGGAGTTTCATGTCGGACAAATGGTACTGCTTTTCAAATCAAGGTTCAAGTTATTACCGGGTAAGCTGAAGCCAAAAGGGTCAGGACCGTTCGTTGTCAATGAAGTACGGAATTATGGAGCCATTGTAATCGAGGATCCAAAGTCACAAGAGAGTTGGACCGTAAATGGTCAAAGACTCAAAGTTTACCATGGTGGCGACATAAATCGTGATGTGGATGTCGTGTCTCTATTTAAACCGGGCTAATCAGTGGACCGTCAAGCTCAAACGACGTTAAACAAAGCGCTTGTTGGGAGGCAACCCAACGTTGTAAGTCTGTATTTTAATTTTTTTCTGCTGTGTGAGTTTTTGCTGTGTTAAATTTTGAAAAAAATTGGGTTCTGGTTTTTACAGTTCGCCCCGCGAACAAAGTTCGCCCCGCGAACTGCATGACAGGACCAGTTCGCCCCGCGAACAGTAAATAACAGAACTAATTTTTTTTGAAATTTCCTTCAGTTCGCCCCGCGAACAAAGTTCGCCCCGCGAACTGAAAAAAAAAAAAAAAAAAAAAAAAAAAAAAAAAACTTTTGTTTTATGTCATTTTCGTTTCATTCCTATTTTCACGAACTTAGGAGATTCTTTCAACAACCTCGCTACTCCACATCCAAACCTCCAAATTTCAAAACTTCCCCTTTCCATTCCTTTCTTAAGAGGATTTTGTTGATTATGCTAAGTGGCCTGAGGGCAGGCCAAACTTTTGGGGGGGTGCAGGAGGTGGTGTAAACCATGGCGATGAGTTGAAGGAAGATTGAGGAGTTTGTTGAATTTTAGAGTGTGTCTTGATAATTGCATGAATACTTTTTGAAATTTAAGTGTGTTTTTAATCAAATTGGTTTACCAACAGTTCTAGTTAGTTGTTCTTACGCTTAAGTCAAGCCTAAAGCAACCAAGAGTTGTTCGCAAAGAAAGAAGCATAGGATACTTCGAGTGGTGATGATAAGAATTAGTGTCGGCATTTCAAGGTACACTTTATCGCTTTCTAGACTTAACATGAGTAGGTTGATGTTGTGTGCAAATTCCATTTCATAAATTCATTGAAGTATATGTCAGTTTTGAATCAAAATAGGACTTAACCATTTGTGAGGAAACTTTCCATTGTGCACTAAAAAAGCGGGAAACCGAGCATTATTTTGACTCATTCTTATCATGCTAAATCATGCATCAATCTAATGTTGTGTGAAATTTTTGAAAATGATAGAGGCAATTTTTGTGAGAAAAACCACTTGACCAAAAAGCTTAAATCAACGAACCTTGTGAGGAGTAACCCTTAGTTAACCCCCCTTTGAGCTTGTTAGGATTCATTTGATTGATCATTGTAAAATCAATTGAAAATTGTGGAATAAATGAATCCTAATTTCTTTCGCATCAGTAGAAACCTCAAACCGAGTTGTTTGCAAAAAAAAAAAAAAAAAAAAAAAAAAAAATTTGCCTTTTGCTTATGTTTAAGTAGGGAGCATTATTGAATAAATTTGGTTGTGGAATCTAAAGTTGGGGAGAGTAAAGTGTAGAGTTGATTAGGAGCTTGGAAAAGTGAGTCTCTATGGAAGGGTAAGAATATGAAAAGAAACAAGAAAAAGAAATCACCCTTGAAACCATAGAGCATGAAAAAAAAAAAAAAAAAAAAAAAAAATCTCATGGTTGTATGGATTTGAAAAGAAAAAGATAGGGACCAAGGAAAAGGAGATTGTGTAGAGTTGAGTTTTTGGGAATGCTCCCTTAGGATAGGCAATTTGGTTGAATTCTCTTAATCTTAGCCTTTCTTGTAACCTAAGCCACATTACAACCTTTGAAAGACCTCTTGATTCTCATTTTTCACATAATTTGGTAATTGTTGTGATAACCGCATGATTTGGGTTGTTGTTGATTTAATTGCTTGGATGAGTGAAAATAACCCTCTATGTTATTCATCATTATCATGATGTGTGTGTGTAAGTTTGATTCAATTTTGACATGTATGGCTTTGAATTCCTTGGAATGATTTTTGCACTTTACCGTTTCCCTTATTCATGTTTGTCTAGAATTGAGATAGGTGAATTGAGAAGAGGCCAAACACTTTTGAACCATTTGAAGGTCCTTGATTAATGCTTGTTTAAATCTTTTGTGTCATGACTTTGGTTGTAAGGGTGGAAACTTTTGTTTAGGGACAAACAAAATGCTAAGTTGGGGAGAGTTGTTAGGGACCAATTAGTACTACTTTTTATACCATTTTATTGGTCCCTTTTGCCAAGTTTTGATGTAATTACACACTTTTATTCTCACTATTTTGTACATATGCAATTAGGTTTAATTTATTTTGTTTTGAATAGTTATTTCACAATTTTTGTTAGTTTTGTAGAATTGTTGGATAAGCAGGACCTTGGGTTCAACATTACAATTTGGAGGAAGCTTGCCAAACAAGGAAGCTGGAGAAGCAACAGTTCGCGCCGCGAAGGCTGCGAATCCAGCAAGCTGACCAAGGGTCAAATGTGCTGCTGTGCAGAAAAAGTAATTGCCATTTTGATGTCTGCCTGGGAAGTGCTTTTCTGCTGCTGATGACAATGTCCAATTAGGGAAATGCCAACCTTTTTGGGAGAGACAAAATAGTTTAACCTAGGGGATTGATAAAGAATTCCATTCATTCACACATTGTGCTGTAGAGCTTTTGTAATAGAGAAAAACCAGAGTTTTTCTTCAAAAAATCTTTCTGTTTTGTAACAATGGTGATGAGGAGCTAAACTCCCTTTTGTCAAGATTGGAGGTAGTAGCTATTCTCATCTGTTTATGTATTCACTTTGATTTATATATGAGATAAAGATTGTTGATGTATTGAATATTGTTTTTGCTTTAAGTTGAAAACCAGATTTGAGTAGTTGTCGAGAGAGATTACTCGAGTTTAGACATAAAACAGATTTTCAAGTAGTGAATAAGTTGTAGAGATAGATTTATTCATTACTATTCTTTGATATTGAACATTAAAGATTGCTATATTGATAGTTAGGTGGAGAGATCGTCTAAGGATCAATATAGTGATTATCACGATATCATTTAGACATAAATGACTTTGAGAGGATATTTGAACATCATCAATAATCTTGAATCTATTTATTTATCATAGGGAATCATAGACATTTGAAATAGTGAACTCCAATCTTGCCAAGCCTTTATATTTGACTAAAACCATTTCATAGTTTTTGTTAACATTTATTAACAAGATTTTTTCCAAACAAAACAACCCTGTTACTTTCTAAACTTAAAACATTTGAATTATCGAACGGCGGTAATATCACCTAATCTCTGTGGATACGATACAAAAATATTTGCCAAAGATATACTCTTTCAACAGCATCCTCCTTACCCTTTATACATTGGGTTTGCATTGGGAGAGATCACCAAGCACATTTGATTGTATGATACTTTGTTTTTCTTTGTTTATTAACCAAAATACCAAAAATATGTCCATGTATAGCTTTGTTTCTTTTGTGGGCAGTGTGTGCATCCACCAATGCCTCATCTATTGGTGTAAGCCCTAGAGGCCAATACTTTTGGTACTTGTATCGAATTATTTATTAATAATAAAAGGCTTTTTCTTTATTATGTTTGTCTAATAAAGTCCATAGAATAGATAGTCCGTTTAATGTATCAAGTGTGACTTAATCATGAGATCACATTAAACATAAGGACACTATTCTTAAAGTATCCATAGTTGAGATTTATTGTGAAGTGGGATAACATTAAAGCGTTAAAACTATTATGTATATAGACTGATGATCACATCTCATGGATCATGGATAAGGAGTTATCAAGTCTTAAACATAGGTATGAATATTAAGAGTAATATTTATACTGGATTGACCCGCAATGAGAATACTATATAGAATGTTATGCAAAGTGTCATAAGTTATTCTCATGGTGATAATGGTGTATACCACCCTTCGACCTGAAACCACTATGGACCCTAGATGTAGAGTCGAGTGCCTTATTGTTGATCAAACATTGTCCGTAACTGGATGACCATAAATATAGTTGATGGGTACTCCACGAATCATGTTAAGGGACATGAGTGACCTAGATGAAATTTTCCCATCCTGCGTAACAGGATAAATGTCTATGGGCCCAATATTGAACTGGACAAGGATGACACGGTTTATGCCTTGTGTTCAATATAGACATAAGGGTAAAAGAGTAATTGTACACATAAGTATTATCACAAAAGGATTTTTCAGATCACATGACATTTTCGTGTCTTGGGTAGTAGTGATGTGTTTCTAGATACCGCTCACTGTTTATTATGTTAAATACGTGATTTAATATAATTGCCAATGCCGCGAAAACCTACAGGATCACACGCAAAAGGGCGGATTGATGAGAGATAGAGTAACTAAGGAATACCGTAATGTACGGTGCACTTAAGTGAATTGTAGAACATCGTAAGGTACGGTGTACTTAAGTAGAATACGAAATATGGTAAGGTACAACGCGCTTAAGTGATTTTGGCATATTATAAGATATGGGCCACATACACTTGAGTGGGCTTTTTAGCTTGCAGCCCACACAAGTGGTTCTATAAATAGAACCCTTGTGTAGAAGCATTTGTGCAGTTGCAATTTCGTTTCTCTCTCTCTCTCTCTCTCTCTCCCTCTCTCTCTCTCTCTCACTCACTCAAAGCCTTCATTCGTAGCAGCTAGCACTGAGATTGAAGGAATCCATTCGTGTGGACTGAGTAGAGGCGTTGTCATTGTTCAACGTTCGTGATCGCTCCGTAGATTTGCATCAAAGGTTACAATCGCCACAAGAGGTAACGACTCTATCACTGATCATGCCCATTCGTAAGGATCACTAAAGGAGAAATTTTAAATTCTACTGCGTTTTATCAGAGCCACTTCAGTGGTATTAGAGCCACTTACGAAACCATGCATCTGATGGCTGTTTATTTTCTGTATTTTCTGTATTAATACGATTAAAAGACAGAATGAATCAAAGAATAAATGAGTAATTAAATTTGGCATCATGTGTGTACGATTTGGATGATTGATGTTGACTATGCTTCGGAATCCGACATTAGTATGGTGAAGTAGCGATACATCGATCGTCCATAGGTTATGTAATTGAGATCGATCAAGTTATATATATGATATAAGTAATCCTGATGCAAAATACGGTATATATGATATAATGTTTCTGTTTCGTTCATTCAAACACTTAATGGTTGTTTTCCTTTGAGCGATCAATGATCGTTTGCTTCTTGATCTGACATTAGTATGGTGAAGCAATTACGTGTTGATCAATCATACTGAATCAACAATCGAGGTGTGTTTGACAGTCTGAAATTGGTGCATTAGGGCTAATGACGGCACAAGGGTTGTGTTGTCGAAGAGTTATGCGATTAGGGTTGTGACTGCGCAAGAGTTGTGCTTTAAAGTATCAAGTATTGATGCGAAAAACGACGTCGATTTCAAATGAATTGTTCACCACCGTCCGCTGACCGGGCAGCGGAAACCCCGTCCTGCTGACCGAGCAACGGAAACCCCGTCCCGCTGACCGAGCAGTGGACCCCCGGCTAACTCTGCATAGTGTGATCAGTCACCGAAATTTAATTTGGTTTTAATTAATTAAAAGAATTAAAATTAATAGTAATAATGTGTTTATTATTATTGTCTTGTGGTGATCGGTTATGGCCTTAGTTTTCCTTTATTTAGTTTTGGGTTTTTAAAATACGACCTGCGTGTCGTGCCTCTCTTTTAATCTCTTAATGCAACTTCTTTTCTCATCTCACTCCCTCGTATGTAAAACGAGTTTCTTTTATGTAATGTAATATTATGAAGAAAGAGAAGAGTTCAATATCAAAGGAGGACAACCTTGAAGACCTTGCTTGGAGAAGCTTAGATCGTTATTAGGTTAACTTAGGTTCTCTCATTGGCTTGGGAGAACAATTGCTTTAGGGGTCATAACTGTTTAATTATGTATGTTGATGCATGTGAATGTATGTTGATGCATGTGAGAGAAGATTTATATGATAAATAAGTCGGTGAGATCAGAATAGTTGCAAATTCCCTCAAATTAAATATAAAGTTTATGCTTTCCAAGTTTTAGCACTCATCAAGACTAGTATCAGATAATGTAGGTTTCGCCTACGCGAGGTGCATGTTCTATATTAATAAGGTGCGATGGGATAATTGTAATATCCAATTGCTAAAATAATGGTTCAAACTTAACTAAACAAATTATAATAAGATTATATATGTTTAGAAGCAAGAGTTAGAAATGATCCACGTGATGGATTGGAATAAGGAGTTATTCACCCAACTAAAATATTCGAGAGTTGTATTAGATACAATTGGAAGGAGTTCTTACCTAAATAACCTAGTTTTGTGTAATCCTCCTACGCGGACTTAAAACAAAGTGAAATGTGGATCTCGCCCCACTAGAAAATCTTCCAACGGGATTTTCCGAATCAAATGGTGAGGGTCATTTGTTTTGAGTAAAATAGTGGGAGCGTATTTAATTAAAGGCCTAATTAAATATGTTATTGATACTTATATTTTCATTATTTTCATGTAGATTACTGTAAGACCCCAATTTTGACCCTAAGATCCCTCATGGCATTATAACATTGCATTTGCATTTGCCTCAAGGATCATAGCATCTTGGCTCCTTACCTTTGGGTGGGAACACTTGTGAGTTGGTCTGAGATCACCAAGCATGCTTAAATTGTATATTATTGCTTTTCTTATTTTGTTTACTAACGAAAAGCACAAAAATATGTCACTAACATCTTTTGTTGGTAGCTTGAGCAGTCACAAGATCCAAGGCTCATAAAAGGCCCATATGCTTATTGATATAGCTAGGTGAAGACGAAAGCAAGCATGACAATGGTTCCCAAAGCTCTCATCCATCAAATATTCCTCCCAATTATCTCAATTCATCATTTTGATCAAAGCAAACCAAAGGGTTTGAGGCTTGTTTCCCAAGGAAACCCTAATTCATCTGTGCATCAAATGTGCCTTGCTCATGAAGCAACCTCAACCCATGATCAAATACAATCAAGGGAAGTTCTTTAATTCATCATTTAATACATATTTGATCTTATTTGAGTGTCCTCAATCATTAATTCATCAAGATTTGAGGTATGGGCTTGAAAAGTTGGTCAGTCAATTCATCTGATTATTTTAAAGTACACTGAGACCTAACTTTTGATATGTTTGTAAAATGGAGATGATCCCAAGAGAAACAATGTTCTTAAGAACCATATGAACAACTTTCATGTTCATCAAAAATTAATTTGAAGCTTGGAAGGTCATCATCCATTTCAAAACATTATAGATCATTTTGACTGAAACCCTAACTTTGGGTCAACTTCCCAAGGACATAACTCACTCATTTTTCATGATTTTCAGGTGGGATCAAATTAATTTGAAACTTTAAGATGTCTAATTCAATTGTTATGTTGAAACAAATTTCAAAATCCTAAACGAAATACATGTGATAATGCAAAACATTATAGGTCACTTTGGACCAAAGGCATTGAAATGTGAAAAAGTCCAACTTCAAATGCCCATAACTTCCTCATCAAAAATCCAAATGATGCAAAATTTAAGTCCAAATTTATTGTCTTGAATAGATATACAACTTTTATGTAAAAGGTTTTGTCATTTGGAGCTTGAATCATTGAAACAGAAGGGCTTGAAGTTTGGGCATTTTTGAAATTTTCACATACACATGTTTTGCACCTTACACTTCATGATCAATTTTCACCAATTTCTAAATTTCAAATGAAGTTTTGGTCAACATAACAATTAATCCTCACGCCAAGAGCTTTCCAACCATTACCCATAAGGCTATGTTTCATTTTTGGAAATGCCATTTTCGAAGGGAAGAATATTTTTGTGCATTTTTAGAAACTCATTGAAAACACATTGCATGAGCTGATTACATCCATGTCGCACGTCCATTTCATCTAATTATGATCTCAAATTGCCAAACCAAGTGGAATTGGGCCCTCCATGCGCCTGTACAGGCCCATGCATGGAGGCCCTTTCCATCCATGCACATGCATTGCTCATGTATGTTGCTACCTTTTGCTATAAATAATGGTCCAAGACTTCATAATTTCGCAACCTAAGGGCACCTGTTATGCTGCAAGAATCTCTGCATAACCACACTCAAAGGAACTCACTCTTTCTTTCAAATTTTTCAGATCTGAATTTCAATTGCCTTGATTGATTTTCTAGATCTATAGTTCCTAAGCCTTGCTCATTTTCGTCACTAGACTACACTGCAAGAAAAAGCATCAAAGAATCGTGCTCTCAAATTATTCATTTCAGAGGTTTATATCAGAACTTATTTTCTTCGAATCTCCTTGTATATAACTTATTTCTTGCATTTGCTGGGTTGTCTGAAGTCCTCTCAACAGAGGCAATCGTTTTGTGCTTTGAATTTTTAGATTCCATCAAGTTTCAGTTGAACACCCCAAATTTCAACCTCTGATTTCTTTCTCCATGGAAGTCTAGAGTGGAATTGGTTGGTACAGGGGTGATGTACATCACCTCAGCTTTCATTTGATATATGGATCGTGGCATTTGATGAAAATTTGATCTCTGCAATTCTCACTGGCGCCAGAAGTCTTGTCGGAGAAGACGGTGGTGTACACCACCGTCTGTTTGCCAGATTAAATCATGGCCACACAATCTCGTTTCCAGATTAGATCTGAACCATTCCATGTTATGACTCTTTTTAATGCTCCATGTGGCTCGGTTGACTCCAGTGTTTGGTAGGCGCGCGCATGTGATCCACAGGATGTGTCAGCTGAATTAATGAGATCTTGATCCAACGCCTCGCAATTTTTCTTATTTTAATTTCTGATTTTTATTTCCATTTTATTTCTTTTATTCTATTTCATTTCAAAAAATCATATCTCCTTCATTATTGGTCCAAAAAATGTGAGACCAATTGCGTTTTTCTTCTTTTAACTTCTAGTTTCTAAAAATGATTTTTAATATTTTTTATTTTATCATTTGATATTTTTTGTGAATTTTCTCTTTTCTGGTTGTTTTTAATTCATTTAAAATAGTTTTTGATATTCAAAAAATACAAAAATATTTTCCCAACCTCTTTGAATGATGATGGATCTATGAAAAATATTCTCATCAATTTACTAATTGATTTGAGATTTATTTGAGATTTTAATTCAATTAGGTTATTTTTATGCATTTTTAATTGATTAAAAATAGCTTATGATTTCAAAAAATGCTGAAATTTTTTGTCAAACTTTGTTTGACCTTGTTGAACTTAGGATGATTCACTTGGACTTTTCAAAGTTGATTTGAAGTGAATTTGAAGTTTGACCTTTCTTTAATATTTTAATTCAAGTATTATTTTAATTTTGAAAAAATACCAAAAATATTTTATTTGTTTCTTGACTCCTAATCTTCATATTGCTTCTGTTTACTAATGTTTGACCTTGATTTCATATATTTTTGGTCAATGTATGTTGGTTACCTCATTTGATTTCCATTAATGCACTTTCTTATTCATCTTCTTCTTCTTCTTCTTCTTTTTTTGATCAATGAGTTAAAGATTGGTGGTTAACCTTGATACATGGGAGGTTTAATCTTCCTTGATTCAAATCTAATTCATCTTGATCATAGATCAAGTGAATGGCTTTGCATTAAGGATAGGTTGCTTCCTAATCAAGCAAAGAACCTAAATCAATACAAGATCATTTATCTTCTTCTTTTGGCATGGCAAGTTGTAGGAGCTTGATTCAGTAATCAAGATCTCTAACTTGTGTTGTTGCCTACATTTTATTGACCGACCTCAAATAGGTGTGACTACTACATTAGTCTACTTACGATTGCTTAACATAGCGCTAAATTGCCTTATGGCACACTAATACTAACCATTAACCATTAACATTTAATTCTTGCACTTTACATTTATGCAATTTACTATTCTTGTACATATTATTCATTTGCTTTTCTCCTTTGCTCATTTGAGCACATGTTTATGTTAATGCAATTTGTCTTTTGCTCACTTGAGCACATAATTGTGTATATACTATTGTGTTTGTGTTTTTGTTTTGATTGTTGAGAACCAATTGCAAATGGACAAAAGGACTTAGACTTTAGGACATTCCCTATGCAAAAAAATGGAGTCAAAGAGCAACTAGGCCTTTAGAGTGCTATAAAAGTCAAAGAGCAACTAGGCCTCCTGCCTTTAGAATGCTTAATGTTGAAGAGGAATTGAAAGGACCTATTCTCTAAACTCCCTCTTGTCCATTCTTTGTTTGCATTATAAAACTTTTTGATGTGTGTGTTCTTGTGCTAGGGCTTCCAATTTGAGCCTAAGTGAAGAACCATTGTCATGAGCTTCTAAAGAGAGAGATCTAAGAGCCATTGGAGGATTTCTAAGAGCTTGCTTGATTGATTGATTGCTTGAGTATACACTTATTTGCTTGCTTATTCCAAAGGATGGGAGCTACTTGGATCATCAATATGATCTCAAGAAGGGAACTCCATTTGTGGTCTTACTTCTCTTCCCTAATCTCTTGTATGATTAGGACCTTAGCCATTCTTCTTCTTCCCTCCACTCTAACCCAAGCCAAAACTTTTGTGCAAACATTAACACTTCTTTTCAAACATTAGAAACCTAAGCATTATGCTTTTGATTTTCAAACTTCCTTTTCATAACACTTATTTTGAATTGAATCTTTAAGTCAACTTTGACCACATTTTGTAAACCTTCCCATTGCATAACCAACCCCCTTACCCAGATCTCTGACATTTTTATTAGTTTTTGATTCGATAAAACTTCTCGGTTTTTGTTCGCTTTCTAACCTTTCCTTTGGATAAATAGAAGTGCGGTGGCGACTCGACTTGTACGCTTTACTTTTGATTTAGTCAATAAATCAAAAAGTAACGAATACCCCGCTACAGAAAAGTGGCGACTCTGTTGGGGATGTTTTGCCTAGTGGGGTTTGCCTACTTTTCATATTTATTGTATTGTATTGTATATTATTTTTGTGACATATTTTTGTGCAATTTGGGATTACTGTATTGTATGTAATGATTGAATTGCTTGATATATTAATTGCTTGTGTGCTTGGTGATCTTTGTGAGATGAGTTCTATACCCGAACTCGAGTGCACTTAGGATAGGAGAATGGCATAGTCTTGTTGACTTGTGTGGAGTTATTCCTTAGCAAGTTGACTTGCAAGCCCATTCACTTGGTGGAGGTCATGTTGGGATCAATAATGTCACACGAGTAGTCGTGGTTAGGCATTACTCTTTCCAATATAGACCTTAGAAGCCAAGGACCTTAGTTTACCAAGCCCATCTTGGCCTATTTTTAGGACGTAGTGCAAAGGTAGTTCAAGTGTAAGATTTGATATGATTGTTACGCGATACTACACTCATAAGAGTCTCTCTTGAGAATATTTTTGGAATACCAGTAGTCGTTTATCGGATAATATCCAAAATATGGGATGATGACTATGGGAACCTCTTGTAGAACATGTTTGGCAGGTTTAAACCCTAGTACACTCCCTTTGGGTGGTTCTTAACCAAGACTCCATGCTCGTGACTTGCAACAAACCCTTGATTCATGGTTGATCTGTTCTTGTGTATCCTTAAAATCAATGGAACTTGGGTGTTGATAAGGTGTAAACCATAATCCACCAAAATGGATGATTGATATTAAGGATGACTTGATCCATCCCATGACCTTTGTGTGGTGTGCTTTACTAGATCCTTGAGTGTGATTGTTGCATCCATGCATTCATGCACCCATTTGCATCCATATCATCAACAATGAGAAAATTTTCAAGGAACTTAAGAGGTCTATTTGCAAATTTTCAGACATGGACAAACAAAGAAGGAATACGAAGAAGTACAGTTTCAGACAACCCGACTTGAAAGAGCTAAGGAATTTGACATCTTATGTATTAGATCCCTTGGGTTTCAAGGCTCGTCATGGGAAGCTTCTATCTATTCTGGCTACTCAAGTGGACGAAGGTCTGATGAGTGTATTGGTGCAGTTCTATGATCCCTTATACCGTTGCTTCACATTTCTAGATTTCTAGCTTTTGCCCACGCTTGAAGAGTATGCCTATCTTGTGAGTATACCTATCCTAGATCAATTGCCGTTCAGTGCCTTAGAGAGGGTTCCTACTTCTCAAGAGATTGCTGATTTGTTGCATATAGATGAATCTCTGGTTGGTGCTCATATGACTACCAAAGGTGGAATTCAAGGTCTCCCTTCTGAGTTCCTCATTGCTCAAGCTACTATGTATGGGAAGGCCATGAGTGAGGACGCCTTTGAGGCCATATTTGTACTTCTTATCTATGGGCTAGTGTTATTCCCCAACATCGACAAGTTTGTGGATGTGAATGCTATTAGGATTTTCTCTACTCTTAATCCCGTTCCGACTTTGTTGGGTGACACTTATTTTTCTTTGCATATGAGGAATGCAAAGGGTGGTGGTACCATTGTGTGCTGTTTGCCTCGGTTGTACAAGTGGTTTATTTCGCACTTGCCGCAGACGGTCGCCTTCAAGGAGAACAAAGGATGTCTACGGTGGTCTACGAGGCTTATGTCTCTCACAAATGATGATATCTTTTGGTACAACTATGTGTATGATGGTGTGCAGATTATCGACTCTTGTGGTGAATTCTCCAATGTGCCTCTTCTTGGTACATGTAGTGGGATTAACTACAACCCTATTTTGGCACGTCGTCAGCTTGGGTTCCCCCTAAAGGATAAACCTAATAACATTCTATTAGAAGGTGTGTTCTTTCAGGAGGGTAAAGATCCCCAAGGCTTGAAGGGCAGGATGGTTCGCGCTTGGCGCAAGATCCATAGGAAGGGAAGGAAAGAGCTTGGTCCGAAGAACTATATTGCTTTGGAACCCTATACCTCGTGGGTTAGGAGGAGAGCTTCCGAGTATCTTATGCCTTATGAGTATCTGAGACCTACACCTTTGGTTGTGGCTGGGCCTTCAACCCTCCCTGACCAAGGAGTAGAGGAGTTGAGAGTCGAAGACCGTTCACGTTCCTGGATCCATGAACGAGGGGAGTTGCTTCAGCAGCTTAGGGAGAAGGATGCTTTGATAGAGTTTCTTGAGCACCAGGTTATTGATGAGCCTGATGATGTGGTGACTTCTCTTCTTCCTCAGTCTTCCAAGTTTTGGAAGAGGAAGTACGATCGACTCGCCAAAGAGAAGGCGAATATGGAAGCAACCTATGAGAGGGAGGTAAAGAGGATTCGTGCAGCTTATCTTCCAATCTCCAGAGCTTTAGACGATTGTTGCTAGGGTTCCATAGGATGTTCATTTTCCTTCTCTCTTGTATTGTATTTGGTTACCAAGACTGTACTTCTTGAAGGTGAGAAAAACAAGAAAGGGGGGGTTTGAATTGTTTTGAAAATAAGCACTTTTTCAAAATGAAAATCACACAAGGATTTTTATACTGGTTCGCTTATAACACAAAGCTACTCCAGGCCACCCGACCAAGGTGATTTCGCCTTCAACAAGGACTTAATCCACTAATCTTGAAAGATTGATTACAAACAACGTCTAAGAGAAAGATCTCTTAGTCCTCTCAAGTATACAGACTGCAGAGAGTCACTTGAGGAAATACAACAAAGATAAAAAACTTATGTAATCTAGAGTGCTTCTAAGATAAGCAAATATTACAACAGTAAGAACAAAGTGTTTCACGTTCTAAGCAAAAGCTTCGTGAAGATTGAAAGAATAAAACGTGTTTATGTGTGTTGATGTTTCAGTATATGCTTGTTGGAGTTAATGTTGATTTGCATTCCTTTATATATAGGAGTGAAGAAGTTGTTGAAACTGATGGTCAATAAGTTGATTTAATGCCATAACTTATATAGCTTCTTGCCGAAATGACTTTCTCTCCTTGAATGACTACTTTCCAAATATAGTTCCTTTTCATTTGAATTTGGAGTTTAACGTCTCTTTCTGTATTAGGAAATCCATTTCCAAAACTTTATTTGAAGTTAACGTTACTCTTCCTTATTTAGCAATTCCATAATCAGAGTCTTCGTGTTTCTGGAGATCTTGGAATCTTGCTATCTAACTTCTGATGTTGATCTCTTTTGAGTTCTGATGGTTTCTTCAGATAACGCTGAGAGCTTCTGGAGTTGACATACCGTTGTTCAGAGTCAGAACTTCTAGAGCGTACTTCTTGTTCAGATGCTTCTGATATTTTGCTGTTTTGCTCAGAGTTAGACTTTCTTGAACGTGTTTCTACTTCAGATGCTTCTGGTCTTCTGATAATTAGTATCTGATATGATTCTGTATCTGATGATTTATTCCGTCTTTCCTTAGAACCCTGCACACTTAGAAACTTTTCGTTAGGGTGCCATTTTTGGTTTCATCCTTTGTTATCATCAAAATCATGGAATCTGTTGTAGAACAATTTTTGTTCTTACACTTCTTTGGTGTAAAAATATTTTCCAGATATGATTGATATGATATTTCCATATATGTCTAAATGATTAATATTTTCGATATTTGCAAATAGGACTCAAAAGTTCCTCTGATAAATCAAATAAATCATATGCACAAGCATTGCATGCATCATGTGCATAAGCAGGTTTTGCTCCAGGCTTCTTGTTCAATGGTCTAACTCTGTGTTCTTCATTTATTTTGAAGACAAGCTGATTCACTGGTACTACACTCGAGCCAACACTTCAAGACTGATGGATCACCTATAGCAAGAGAACCGTGAACTCAAAGAGCAAGTAGCCAGATTGACTTCCCTGATGGAGTCTTTCATGGCCGCCCAAAGCCAGTCGTCTCCAAAGCCTTCAACTTCTCCCAGAGGACGGTCATCTCTGAGATTGCCTCTTCAACAGTGCCTGCTGCCAGTGCCCACTTTGCGCCAACTGCTATGCCAGCCGGGTTTTCCTAGGGGATGCCCGCACACTTTGTTCTTGAGGGTCTCGCCCTAACATTTGCTTCTCTGCCGGCATCTAGCCCGGTCCTTTCCGTTCCACCTCCGGTCGTGCATACTATGCCAAGAGTAGACGACACCATCTACCACTATGAGCCGTCTAAGGGCCCAGACGTCTATGAAAAGATGGATGCTATGAAAGATCAGTTTCTTGAGCTCCGCAAGGAACTCAAAACTCTCAGAGGAAAGGACCTCTTTGGCAAGTCTGTTGCTGAACTCTGCCTAGTTCCGAACGTCAAAATCCCTGTAAAGTTCAAAGTACCTGACTTTGAAAAGTACAAGGGAAATACTTGCCCTCTCAGCCATCTGGTTATGTATGCGAGGAAGATGTCGACTCAGACCGACAACGATCAGCTCCTCATTCATTATTTCTAGGACAGTCTGTTCGGTGCTGCCCTGAGATGGTATATGGGCTTGGACAACGCGAACATTCGATCCTTCAATGATCTTGGTGAAGCTTTCGTCAAGCATTACAAGTACAATGTGGATATGGCTCCCGATAGGGATCAATTGAGAGAATGTCCTAGAAGGACAAGGAAGCTTTCAAAGAGTACGCCCAGAGGTGGCGAGAGCTAGCTGCACAGATTGTGCCTCCGTTGGAAGAAAAAGAAATGACCAAGATCTTCCTGAAGACCTTGAGCTTATTCTATTATGAGCGGATGATTGCCAGCGCTCCTTCTGATTTCACTGAGATGGTGAATATGGGGATGCGTTTGGAGGAAGGAGTTAGGGAAGGGCGCCTGACTAGAGAAGAAGGCTCTTCTGCCAAACGATATGGGGCGTTTGGAAAGAAGAAAGATGGTGAGACACATGCTGTGACCTCCCATGTTAAACCCAGAAGACCCTTAGTAAGGAGCAAGACCGTGCATCCCGCTGGTAATCAGCATCAGGTGGCTCACATAGCACCTGTTTTTAGAGAAAATCAGCACTATCAACATAATAATAACCAGCAACAGCAACATCAACAATATCAACAACAACAGCACCGTCCTCAACAGCAGGCCTACCAGCCTCGAAACAATAATCAGACCAGTACGAGCTATGAGAGGAAAAGGGTCACTTTTGATCCTATTCCCATGACCTACGCAGAGCTATATCCCTGTTTGATAGAGAGAAAGCTGATCACTTCACGCGACCCACCGGCTATACCTACCAACCCTCAGTGGTGGTATAAGCCCGAGCTACATTGTGTTTATCATTCCGGTGCCCCCGAACATGACGTGGAAAACTGTTACCCGCTGAAGACCAAGGTTCAAGACCTTGTGAGAAGTGGTATCTTGTGTTTCGAGGAAGTAGGTCCCGATGTGAAGAAGAACCCATTGCCAGAGCATGGGAAATCTGCTGTCAACATGGTCCAGGGTTGCCCTGGAAATATAAGGTCAAATATGTCAGCCATATTCGACAATCGTTGGTCGAGATGCACAGAGTGTTGTGTGAATACAGCCACTATGAGCACAACCATGATAGATGTCGTGTCTGCACTGTCAATCAAAGGGAATGTCGCCAAGTCCATAAAGACATCCAAGAAATGCTGGATGAAGGTGTAATTGAAATACTTCAAAATTGCGATGTAGATGATGAAGTCAATGTGATATCTCCAGTATTCCGGATCCCAGAGCCTGTTGTCATTCGATATGATGGCAGCAAACAGAAGGCTTCTCCCTTTTTGATAATTAAACCAGTTGGTCCTGTGCCATATTCTTCTGATAAGGTTGTCCCCTATCGTTACAATGTTGTGGCATTGGAAGATGGGAAGGAGGTGCCCCTGCCCTCTACCTCTGTTGTTAATATCGCTGATGTTAGCGGCCTGACCCGCAGTGGTCGTGTTTTCTCGGCTCCGCCGAAACCTCAGGCTGACACCAGAAGGGCCGATGTTGCTGATTGTGATGTGCGCCCGGTTGGAATGTTGTTATTGCCCCGAATCCGGCACTTGTCGCTAATAAACCTGCCACCGCTGTAAGAACTTCTGTCTCTGCTGGCCAGAATGGCACAATGAAAGAAGACTGTGATGAGATGCTGAGACTCATCAAGAGGAGTGAATACGACGTTGTAGAACAGCTTCTACAAACGCCGTCAAAGATCTCTGTGCTATCTTTGTTAATGAATTCAGAACCACACCATGAAGCTCTGCAGAAGGTGTTGGGTGTGGCGTACGTAGATCATCATGTCACAATAGAACAATTCGATAGTATTGTTTCAAACATTACCGCTTGTAACAATTTGAGTTTCTGTGATGCTGATCTCCCTGAGGAGGGAAGAGACCACAATTTGGCACTTCACATATCTATGAGCTACAAGGATGATGCCATGTCTAATGTGCTGGTAGACACTAGATCATCACTGAATGTGTTGCCAAAGACCACTCTGGCCAGATTGTCATATCAGGGGCCTCCCATGAGGCAGAGTGGAGTGGTGGTAAAAGCTTTTGATGGATCCCGCAAAACGGTGATTGGAGAAGTTAAAATCCCAGTCAAGATTGGACCAAGTGATTTCTAGATCACTTTTCAGGTCATGGATATCCACCCATCATATAGCTGTCTGTTGGGCAGACCATGGATTCACGAGGCAGGCGCTGTGACATCCACCCTACACCAGAAATTGAAATTTGTCAAGAACAAAAAGCTGGTGGTGGTAGGGGGAGAGAAGGCTCTCCTGGTTAGCCATCTGTCTTCCTTTTCTTATATAGATGCTGAGGATGAAGTTGGGACGTTGTTCCAAGCTTTATCAATTGCTGAGCCTTCTAAGAAAGGAACTTCTTCATTTGCGTCCTACAATGATGCTAAGTTGGCCATTGAGCATGGCACAACTACTGGTTTAGGACAAATGATCAAGATAGAAGACAATAAATCCCGGGCTGGCATAGGGTATTCTTCTGGCGTTTTCAACAAGCGTGGGCTATTTCAGAGTGGTGGGTATATTCACACCATCCAAGAAGAGGAAGCTGCCGCTATTGTGGAAGAGGATGCAGAGGAAGATTCTGGCAACTTTGTCATCCCTGGAGGGGTCTGCAATAATTGGGTCGCTGTTGATGTTCTAATAGTTGTCCATAAGTCAACGTAATGTTCATTTTGTTTAAAAAACCTTTCTCCCATGCCAAAAGGAGGAGTGATGACATTGTTGGCTCATAAATACAATGATATTTCATTCAATAAATTCATGTTAAATGTTTGTTTTTCCAAATTATTTTCACTATTTGCTTTTTTGCATGAAATTGGTGAACACCATAAAACCTTAAAAAAATAGAATAAAATCATCTTTTCATCTGCATAATGATTTGCCTTGTTTGAATTCTAAAATCTCTTTATATCCAAAATCATTAAGCAGGTTGATCAAACCCATTGAACATAATGATCCAACACCATCTCCCAACTTTGAGTTCCCTGTATTTGAGGCCGAAGAAGATGATGTTGAAGAGATTCCTGACAAGATTATCCGTCTACTTGAGCATGAAGAGAAGATCATTCAGCCACATCTTGAGAATCTAGAAACAGTCAACTTGGGGTCTGAGGATTGTGTTCACGAAGTGAAGATTGGGGCACTCCTGGAAGAGTCTGTTAAGAAGGGGTTGATTGAGTCGCTACGAGAATATGTCGACGTCTTTGCATGGTCCTATGAAGACATGCCTGGTCTGGATACTGATATCGTGCAACATTTCCTACCCTTGAAGCCTGAGTGCGTGCCTGTGAAGCAGAAGCTCAGAAGAACTTATCCTGATATGGAAGTGAAGATTAAAGAGGAAGTTCAGAAGCAAATTGATGTGGGGTTTCTAGTGACTTCTACATATCCTCAATGGGTGGCCAATATTGTGCCCGTGCCTAAGAAAGATGGAAAAGTCTGAATGTGTGTGGACTATAGAGACTATAATAAAGCTAGTCCGAAAGATGATTTTCCTCTACCACATATTGATATGTTGGCAGATAATACAGCTAAATTTAACGTCTTCTCATTTATGGACGGATTTTCCGGATAAAACCAAATTAAAATGGCACCCGAGGATATGGAGAAGACAACATTCATCACACCTTGGGGAACATTCTGTTATCGAGTGATGCCCTTCGGTTTGAAGAACGCCGGAGCCACGTATCAACGAGCTATGACTACCTTGTTTCATGATATGATGCACAAGGAGATCGAGGTATATGTTGCTGATATGATTGCAAAGTCGAGAGCGGAAGTTGAACATGTTGAGCACTTGTTGAAGCTTTTTCAGTGTTTGAGGAAGTATAAACTTCGTCTGAATCCTAACAAGTGTACATTTGGAGTCAGTTCCGGCAAGTTATTGTGATTTATTATCAGTGAGAGAGGTATTGAAGTTGATCCTGCCAAGGTCAAAGCAATACAAGAGATGCATGCGCCCAAAATAGAGAAGCAAGTTCGAGGTTTTCTTGGCCGCTTGAATTATATCTCTAGATTTATATCCCACATGACTGCCACGTGTGCGCCAATATTCAAGCTCCTCCGGAAAGATCAGCGTCATGATTGGACCAAGGATTGCCAAAAAGCCTTTGACAGTATTAAAGAGTATATGTCCGAGCCTCGGATTCTGTCTCCGCCTGTGGAAGGAAGACCCTTAATTATGTATCTGACAGTTCTTGAAGACTCAATGGGTTGTGTCCTTGGTCAGCAAGACGGATCAGGGAAGAAAGAGTATGTTATCTACTACTTGAGTAAGAAGTTCACTGATTACGAGTCCCGATACTCAATGCTTGAGAAAACATGTTATGCTTTGGCTTGGGCTGCTAAGCGCTTACGCCAGTATATGTTGAATCATACAACTTGGTTGATATCTAAAATGGATCCAATCAAGTATATCTTTGAGAAACCTGCTTTAACTGGGAGGATTGCCCGTTGGCAGATGTTGTTATCTGAGTATGATATTGAGTATCGAGCTCAGAAAGCTATTAAAGGTAGTATCTTGGCTGACCACTTGGCACATCAACCAATTGAAGATTATCAGTCAGTTTAGTATGACTTCCCAGATGAGGAGATTCTGTATTTGAAAATGAAAGATTGTGATAAGCCCACGCTCGATGAAGGGCCAGAGCCTGGTTCCCGATGGAGCATGGTGTTTGATGGCGCTGTAAATCGATATGGAAATGGTATTGGGGCAGTGATTATTACTCCTCAGGGCACATATTTTCCTTTTACAGCGAGGCTAACTTTCAAATGCACGAACAATATGGCTGAGTATGAGGCCTGTATATTGGGATTGGAAGAGTGTATTGATCTTAGGTTCAAGCATCTTCATGTTTATGGTGATTCGGCCCTTGTTGTTAATCAGATTAAGGGTGAATGGGAGACGAATAAGCCTGGCCTTATCCCATATAGAGATTATGCGAGGAGGATTTCAACGTTCTTTACTGAGGTTGACTTCCATCATATTCCTCGAGATGAGAATCGGATGGCAGATGCGCTTGCTACACTTGCTTCGATGATCGTGGTGAGACTCTGGAATGAAGTTCCCAATATCACTGTGATGCGCTTGGATAGACCAACTCATGTCTTTGCAGTTGAAGAAGTGAAGGATGATAAGCCATGGTATTATGATATCAAGTGTTTTCTTCAGAGTCAGGTATACCCGCCTGGGGCATCTGTGAAGGATAAGAAGACTTTGAGGAGATTATCTGGCAGTTTCTACCTCAATGGCGATGTGCTTTATAAGAGGAATTTTGACATGGTTCTGCTCAGATGCGTGGATAGACACGAAGCAGACTTGTTAATGACTGAAGTCCATGAGGGTTCATTTGGTACTCATTCCAATGGACATGCCATGGCAAGGAAGATGTTGAGAGCAGGCTACTATTGGCTGACAATGGAGTCTGACTGCTGCAAATATGTGAAGAAATGCCACAAGTGTCAGATTTATGCGGACAAGATTCATATTCCCCCGACACTTCTAAATGTGATTTCATCACCATGGCCTTTCTCTATGTGGGGAATTGACACGTTTGGCATGATATAGCCAAAAGCGTCCAACGGTCACAGGTTTATTCTCGTAGCAATTGATTACTTCACCAAGTGGGTGAAAGCGGCGGCGTATGCAAACGTTACCAGGCAGGTGGTTGTGAAGTTTATCAAGAATCAACTCATATGCCGTTATGGTATGCCAGATAAGATCATTACTGATAATGGATCTAACTTGAACAACAAGATGATGAAAGAGCTGTGTAGCGAGTTCAAGATTGCACATCATAATTCTTCCCCTTATAGACCCAAGATGAATGGGGCTATTGAAGCTGCTAATAAGAATGTCAAGAAGATTGTCCAGAAGATGGTTGTTACGTACAAAGATTGACATGAGATGCTGCCATTTGCTTTGCATGGTTATCGTACATCCGTCCGCACTTCAACAGGGGCAACCCATTTATCCCTTGTATATGGCATGGAGGTTATGCTCCCTGTAGAGGTGGAGATCCCATCAATGAGAGTCTTGATGGAAGCCAAGTTGACTGATGTTGAATGGGTCCGGAGTCGCTATGACCAACTGAACTTGATAGAAGAGAAGAGATTGACTGCCATGTGCCATGGTCAGTTATATCAGCAGAGGATGAAGAAAGCCTTTGATAAGAAGGTCAAACCTCGTGTGTTTCGAGAAGGTGACCTCGTGCTCAAGAAAGTTTTGTCTTTCGCGCCCGATTCCAAGGGCAAGTGGACTCCAAACTATGAAGGTCCATATGTTGTTAAGAGAGCCTTTTCAGGCGGTGCTTTAATGCTTACAACTATGGATGGGGAGGATTTCACTCGTCCTGTGAATTCAGATGCAGTCAAGAAATACTTCGCCTAAAATAAAAACAGAATAGCTCGCTAAGTTGAAAACCCGAAAGGGTGACTTAGGCAAAAAATGAGCGTGTCGGTGGATTGAAAACCCGAAAGGGCGATCCAGGCAAAAGTTAGAGACATAAAAGAAAATATATACATCCCGCTAGATTGAATACCTCACCCTGGGGCAATCTAGGAAAAAATTAGGGATTTGGCAAGTAACTGCATCCTGACAAGACTTTGTTTTCAGCCGTCATCTGTCAGAATATCGCTCATTCATCGTCAACTGAAGCCTCAAATACATCGGATTCAGAGTTGGTGGAGAAATGGTCATTATGGTCAATGTAGCCCGTTTCCAATATATATCACCAATTTCAAATTTGTAAAGATCCATGGAGTCTTTCCATTTGCAGACTGCCATTCCATCAAATAAATTTGAGCCTTTATCCAATTATTTGCACTCGTATTTGTTTCTGTTTAACAAATGTTTGCATGTTTTAATTGATAAATATCATTTTTTTAAAATAATAAAGTTTTTTTTCATAAATTGTTTTTAAACAAAGTGAACATTCACAATGACAAAAAGGATAATTGGGACATCTTCAGTGCTCTCCCAAGGATAGTATGATCCCCAAAAGGGTAAGACATTTGTTCATATTCCCAGCATACCTGTATCCTCTTCATTTATCTTTCGGGTCGTCTCCTCCGCAAGCACAGAAGAAGTTGTGCACCCCACCAAATCCCCAGAGAGTTTGGAGTTTTGGATGTGGCCTCAATCTTCTAATTCCCTGGAGAGTCTGAGACGAGCATTTGTGTTATCAATTATATGGTTGTCATCCCTGGGTTTGGATAGACCTAAAATCCCTTATAAATTGATAAATTGATATGCTATCTTTTTGAGAAAGTTGCTACTCCCTCATTGGACTACTCCCTCAAATGAGCAGGGAATCCCCGACATGAGAGGAATTCTCAACATTGGATTTGTAGCTTCTCCCCTGTGGACTCGTCTACATTAATCTCCAGCAATCTGCAGTTTTCTCATCCTCAGTAGGGTTGGTCCCCACTTTAGTACCCGGTTCAGTTATCAGCAGTGCTTCCCTAGTGAATTTGTTTGATCAGAGCCCGTTTGTTGATTCCTCCTGAGCAGAGTGGGTATTGAAAATATTTATCTTTCCATCCCCAGCAGAGTGATTGGTTCTACTCTCCCTGCAGAGATCTTTGTTTCCTGATATTTGTTGCCCCATCAGATTGGATGTCCTCCAGTGGGCCTGGATTTCTCTTTCGAGATGTAGCACCGGATGTTTGTCCGTTGATCCCTAGACTTATTTGTGTTAGATATGTCTGTTCGTCAGCATTTATCATACATAAACCACACATATACATGCATAATTGTAACATTCAGATATTCATGTTGCATTCTTTGCCATATATCTTTGTTGTTGTCTCCTGCTATTTGGTGATACATATTTCCCCAAGCAGGTGTTTGTGTCTGATCTCTCCACTTAGAGTCAGCCCCAAAGGCGGAAAGTGTCTACCCTTTCTTCCATATTCCCCACTGAGTTATGACCTCGTGGATGATTATCATTTCTGTTTCCTCCCAAAATTTGTATTGGGATGGAATTTCTCCCCTGAGTTATATCCTCATTGGGTGGAGTCCTATTTCATTGTGTCACTCTAGTTTGTTCCTAGACTGACTGCTCTTGTTATTTCCCCTGTACTTCCCCGTAGTTTAGATGAATGAATGTTCAGTAACAAGTAATTGACCATCTTTTCCCCGGCGGAGTTGTGTGGCCTTCTACCCAGTAACCGGTAGTTATAAGTCCTATTTCTGTGGTTTTCTACCCTCATACCGGTAGTTGTAAACCCCATTTTACCCTCTTGCAGAGTTAACCCTTGATTTGGTTCATCCTAACCGATGACAGTTACTCTCTTCTGTGGTTTTCTACCCAAGTAACCGGTAGATGTAATCCCCCCTTTGTTGGTTATCTTTATCCAATATTCGGTATTGATATTCCTTCTTTTCTTTGAGTATATCTCCCAGTAACCGGTGATATATCTCCCGGACCATTGAGTTGTGTCAATGTATCCCCAGCGAGACATCTCTCATTTACCTCTTGTTGGTAATGTTTGCTTCACCCCCTTTGATTGGTCATCATATTATACCCAGTATTCGGTATCCCGATGTCCTTTCTTTTCGGTCGATTTATCCTTTATTAACCCAATAACCGGTTGCGGATAATCGTCCATGCGAGTATGTTATCTACGTTCTGACGTTAATAGATAATATATCTCATGCACTCTTCAGTCGAAGTCTTTTTCTTCCCCAGTCGAGTAAGATTCGTATTTCATTAAGGAATCGAATGTCCATCCTGTGATCGAGTTAGCTTTTTCATCCCTCCTTTCGGATGATGAGTGTTTTGGAAATATTCTCCAATTCACGCCTGGTTGGTCACCTATTATATGCCCAGTAACCGGTATCCCTGGTGTTCCTTCCTTCTGCTCCCTATTATGACTTTTGTCCCATGTGGAGTCAGATTCTTCTGAGTTGAAATATACCTTCTTAGGTTTTCCTCAGATGTTTTGGATGATTGATATCTTTCACCCTTATACCGGTCTTAGATATTCATTCTCTCCGAGCATGTTGTTCTCCCACCCTTATACCGATGTTTTGGATCACATGTCTCTTTGAGCTTATTACCCAGTAACCGGTAATACCTCATTTGTAGTTTCCTCAGCTGAGTCCTTTGTGGACATTCCCAGCATGAATCCCTTTGGTGGATTTTCCCCATCTGAGTCCGGATTTTATCCGAGGTATCCTTTATGGATAGCTTTGTTGTATTGGCATATTCCTCAATACATGCATTATTGCGTCAGCCCGAGTCTTTCCATTGATTTATTTTCATGGAATTCCTTTGTGTCTCTCAGCAAATTTCAAGTCGTGACTTGCTCACGCATTTTACCCCTTTTACTCCCCAGTGAGTTCCCAGAGTCTCTGTCACATTTATGAGTGTATTACTCGTGTGGATTTTTCAGTTTCTCCTGATTTTCTTTTTCCTTTGTGGACACATATCCCCACAGAGTGTTACCTTTTGCATACATACATTTGCATCATGAGGTCTCTTAGGGACCAAAATTCATCTCTTTGTTATTATTTAAGCCCATTCTACCTCGTCGAGATGAAGATTTTAACCTTCACTTCTCCCGGCTAGAATGACCTTAAATAGGGGCATCTGTAAGACCCCAATTTTGACCCTAAGATCCCTCATGGCATTATAACATTGCATTTGCATTTGCCTCAAGGATCATAGAATCTTGGCTCCTTACCTTTGGGTGGGAACACTTGTGAGTTGGTTTGAGATCACCAAGCATGCTTAAATTGTATATTATTGCTTTTCTTATTTTGTTTACTAACGAAAAGCACAAAAATATGTCACTAACATCTTTTGTTTGTAGCTTGAGCAGTCACAAGATCCAAGGCTCATAAAAGGCCCCTGTGCTCATTGATATGGCTAGGTGAAGATGAAAGCAAGCATGGCAATGGTTCCCAAATCTCTCATCCATCAAATATTCCTCCCAAGTATCTCAATTCATCATTTTGATCAAAGCAAACTAAAGGGTTTGAGGCTTGTTTCCCAAGGAAACCCTAATTCATATGTGCATCAAATGTGCCTTGCTCATGAAGCAACCTCAACCCATGATCAAATACAATCAAGGGAAGTTCTTTAATTCATCATTTAATACATATTTGATCTTATTTGAGTATCCTCAATCATTAATTCATCAAGATTTGAGGTATGGGCTTGAAAAGTTGGTCAGTCAATTCATCTGATTATTTTAAAGTACACTGAGACCTAACTTTTGATATGTTTGTCAAATGGAGATGATCCCAAGAGAAAAAATGTTCTTAAGAACCATATGAACAACTTTCATGTTCATCAAAAATTAATTTGAAGCTTGTAAGGTCATCATCCATTTCAAAACATTATAGGTCATTTTGACTGAAACCCTAATTTTGGGTCAACTTCCCAAGGCCATAACTCACTCATTTTTCATGATTTTGAGGTGGGATCAAATTAATTTGAAATTTTAATATGTCTAATTCAATTGTTATGTTGAAAAAAATTTCAAAATCCTAAACGAAATACATGTGATAATGCAAAACATTATAGGTCACTTTGGACCAAAGGCATTGAAATGTGAAAAAGTCCAACTTCAAATGCTCATAACTTCCTCATCAAAAATCCAAATGATGCAAAATTTAAGTCCAAATTTATTGTCTTGAATAGATATACAACTTATATGTAAAAGGTTTTGTCATTTGGAGCTTGAATCATTGAAACAGAAGGGCTTGAAGTTTGGGCATTTTTGAAATTTTCACATACACATGTTTTGCACCTTACACTTCATGATCAATTTTCACCAATTTCTCAATTTCAAATGAAGTTTTGGTCAATATAACAATTAATCCTCATGCCAAGAGCTTTCCAACCATTACCCATAAGGTTATGTTTCATTTTTGGAAATGCCATTTTCGAAGGGAAGAATATTTTGGTGCATTTTTAGAAACTCATTGAAAACACATTGCATGAGCTGATTACATCCATGTTGCACGTCCATTCCATCTAATTATGATCTCAACTTGCCAAACCAAGTGGAATTGGGCCCTCCATGCGCCTGTACAGGCCCATGCATGGAGGCCCTTTCCATCCATGCACATGCATTGCTCATGTATGCTGCTACCTTTTGCTATAAATAATGGTCCAAGACTTCATAATTTCGCAACCTAAGGGCACCTGTTATGCTGCAAGAATCTCCGCATAACCACACACAAAGGAACTCACTCTGTCTTTCAAATTTTTCAGATCTGAATTTCAATTGCCTTGATTGATTTTCTAGATCTATAGTTCCTAAGCCTTGCTCATCTTCGTCACTAGACTACAATGCAAGCAAAAGCATCAAAGAATCGTGCTCTCAAATTATTCATTTTAGAGGTTTATATCAGAACTTATTTTCTTCGAATCTCCTTGTATATAACTTATTTCTTGCATTTGCTAGGTTGTCTGAAGTCCTCTCAACAGAGGCAAACGTTTTGTGCTTTGAATTTTTAGATTCCATCAAGTTTCAGTTGAACACCCCAAATTTCAACCTCTGATTTCTTTCTCCATGGAAGTCTAGAGTGGAATTGGTTGGTACAGGGGTGATGTACATCACCCCAACTTTCATTTGATATATGGATCGTGGCATTTGATGAAACTTTGATCTCTGCAATTCTCACTGGCGCCGGAAGTCTTGCCGGAGAAGACGGTGGTGTACACCACTGTCTGTTTGCCAGATTAAATCATGGCCACACAATCTCGTTTCCAGATTAGATCTGAACCATTCCATGTTATGACTCTTTTTAATGCTCCATGTGGCTCGGATGACTCTAGTGTTTGGTAGGCGCGCGCATGTGATCCACAGGATGTGCCAGCTTAATTAATGAGCTCTTGATCCAATGCCTCACAATTTTTCTTATTTTTATTTATGATTTTTATTTCCATTTTATTTCTTTTATTCTATTTCATTTCAAAAAATCATATCTCCTTCATTATTGGTCCAAAAAATGTGAGACCAATTGCATTTTTCTTCTTTTAATTTCTAGTTTCTAAAAATGATTTTAATATTTTTTATTTTATCATTTGATATTTTTTGTGAATTTTCTCTTTTCTGGTTGTTTTTAATTCATTTAAAATAGTTTTTGATATTCAAAAAATACAAAAATATTTTCCCAACCTCTTTGAATGATGATGGATCTATGAAAAATATTCTCATCAATTTACTAATTGATTTGAGATTTATTTGAGATTTTAATTCAATTAGGTTATTTTTATGCATTTTTAATTGATTAAAAATAGCTTCTGATTTCAAAAAATGCTGAAATTTTTTGTCAAACTTTGTTTGACCTTGTTGAACTTAGGATGATTCACTTGGACTTTTCAAAGTTGATTTGAAGTGAATTTGAAGTTTGACCTTTCTTTATTATTTTAATTCAAGTATTATTTTAATTTTGCAAAAATACCAAAAATATTTTATTTGTTTCTTGACTCGTAATCTTCATTTTGCTTATGTTTACTAATGTTTGACCTTGATTTCATATATTTTTGGTCAATGTATGTTGGTTACCTCATTTGATTTCCATTAATGCACTTTCTTATTCATCTTCTTCTTCTTCTTCTTTTGATCAATGAGTTAAAGATTGGTGGTTAACCTTGATACATGGGAGGTTTAATCTTCCTTGATTCAAATCTAATTCATCTTGATCATAGATCAAGTGAATGGCTTTGCATTAAGGATAGGTTGTTTCCTAATCAAGCAAAGAACCTAAATCAATACAAGATCATTTATCTTCTTCTTTTGGCATGGCAAGTTGTAGGAGCTTGATTCACTAATCAAGATCTCTAACTTGTGTTGTTGCCTACATTTTATTGACCGGCCTCAAATAGATGTGACTACTACATTAGTCCACTTACGATTGCTTAACATAGCGTTAAATTGCCTTATGGGACACTAATACTAACCATTAACCATTAACATTTAATTCTTGCACTTTACATTTATGCAATTTACTATTCTTGTACATTTGAGCACATGTTTATGTTAATGCAATTTGTCTTTTGCTCACTTGAGCACATAATTGTGTATATACTATTGTGCTTGTGTTTTTGTTTTGATTGTTGAGAACCAATTGCAAATGGACAAAAGGACTTAGACTTTAGGACATTCCCTATGCAAAAAAATGGAGTCAAAGAGCAACTAGGCCTTAGGCCTTTAGAGTTCTATAAAAGTCAAAGAGCAACTAGGCCTCCTGCCTTTAGAATGCTTAATGTTGAAGAGGAATTGAAAGGACCTATTCTCTAAACTCCCTCTTGTCCATTCTTTGTTTGCATTATAGAACTTTTTGATGTGTGTGTTCTTGTGCTAGGGATTCCAATTTGAGCCTAAGTGAAGAACCATTGTCATGAGCTTCTAAAGAGAGAGATCTAAGAGCCATTGGAGGATTTCTAAGAGCTTGCTTGATTGATTGATTGCTTGAGTATACACTTATTTGCTTGCTTATTCCAAAGGATGGGAGCTACTTGGATCATCAATATGATCTCAAGAAGGGGACTCTATTTATGGTCTTACTTCTCTTCCCTCATCTCTGTTATGATTAGGACCTTACCCATTCTTCTTCTTCCCTCCACTCTAACCCAAGCCAAAACTTTTGTGCAAACATTAACACTTCTTTTCAAACATTAGAAACCTAAGCATTATGCTTTTGATTTTCAAACTTCCTTTTCATAACACTTATTTTGAATTGAACCTTTAAGTCAACTTTGACCACATTTTGTAAATACTTTTCATTGGTAAATATAACCCATTCAAATGTTTTTATGGTTTCAATGGCCACTTTCTTATTAAAACTTTTTCATAACCATTAGCTATTAGGTTTGAGTTATCCTTGAGGTAGATATAATACTCACCTATATCCTTAGTGATGGACAATGAGTCTTCCATGCTTATTATAGGGTTAACCCCTCACTAGCATGTTGAAGCTATCCTCACATGGTGGATTTGTGGTTTGTAGGTTGAGTTTTCTCCCTTGGATAACAAAATACCTTAAGGCTTTTGGACCACTCAATTCACCAACTTGTTTTGAGATTTTTACCCCGAACTACGAGGTTTTGATCCTAATCTTTTTTAAGATGGTACGTAGGCAGTGGGTTTATCCATTCAAACACAAAAATTGTAAATAATTTGTACATTCTTCTCTCACCTCACCAATCATGTTTGCACAAATAAATTTTCACAAAATACCAACCTTACAACAAGTGTGAAAAGGGCTCCCTAGGAGTACCTAGGATGTTTTGGGTGCTTAAAACCTTCCCATTGCATAACCAACCCCCTTACCCAGATCTCTGACATTTTTATTAGTTTTTGATTCGATAAAACTTCTCGGTTTTTGTTCGCTTTCTATCCTTTCCTTTGGATAAATAGAAGTGCGGTGGCGACTCGACTTGTACGGTTTACTTTTGATTTAGTCAATAAATCAAAAAGTAACGAATACCCCGCTACAATTACCATGACAACAAACACCTCGAACAACATTTTGCAATCAATCCTTGACAAGGAAAAATTGTCTGGGACAAATTTTCTGGATTGGCACCGAAATCTGAGGATTATCATCAAACATGATAGAAAGTTGTATCTCTTGGAGAAACTTGTTCCTGAAGAGGAACCTTCTAGTTCTGCACCTAAGGCAGAAAGAGATGCTTATAAGAAGCATGTCGATGATGCCAATGAAACTGCTTGTCTCATGCTAGCTACCATGAACTCAGAGTTGCAACATGAGAACATGGCAGCGTTCGATATGATCAAACACCTGAAGATGCTCTATCAAGAGCAAGCAAGGCATGAAAGGTTTGAAGTTTCAAAAGCCCTTTTTCAAGGCAAGTTAGCTGAGGGAGCCCCTGTAGGTCCCCATGTGCTCAAGATGATTGGGTATGTGGAAAACCTTGAGAGGTTGGGTTTTCCCCTCGGAAAGGAACTTGCGACTGATTTGATCTTACAATCGTTTCAAGATAGATTCAATCAATTTGTCCTAAATTTCAATATGAATGATATGGATAAATCTCTTCCTGAACTGCTAGCCATGTTAAGAACTGCTGAGCAGAATCTGAAGTCAAAAGGGAAGTCCATTCTGATGATCGGAAATGGAAAGAGACAGAACAAAAGACCCACCAAGCAGGGTGATAAAGGGAAAGGCAAGAAAGTTGCCAAACCCAAACCCACTGTTGTTGCTTTAAAGCCTAATGGAGGCATAGCAAAGGAAGGCACCTGCTTCCATTACGGTAAGACCGGACACTGGAAGAGAAACTGCCCAAAGTACCTGGAAGATAAGAAGAATGGAGTAGAGACTTCAACATCAGGTATTTTTGTTATTGAAATTAATTTATCTACTTCTTCATCATGGGTATTAGATACTGGATGCGGTTCTCACATTTGTACCAATGTGCAGGGGCTAAAAAGGAGTAGAGATTTGGCAAAAGGTGAAGTTGACCTACGAGTTGGCAATGGAGCAAAGGTTGCTGCTTTAGCCGTAGGAACTTATGTGTTGACTTTACCTAGTGGTTTAATAATTCAGTTAGAGAACTGTTATTATGTACCTGCAATTAGCAGGAATATTATTTTCGTTTCTTGTTTGGACAAGTTTGGTTTTTCATTTATAATAAAGAACAATAGTTGCTCAATTTATTTGAATGATATATTCTATGCTACTGCACAAATGAACAGTGGACTATATGTCCTTGATCTTGAAATGCCTATTTATAACATTAATACTAAAAGGATGAAACCTAATGAGTTAAATCCAACTTACCTTTGGCATTGTCGATTAGGCCACATAAATGAGAAACGCATTTCCAAACTCCATAAAGATGGACTCTTGGACTCTTTTGATTATGAATCATATGAGATATGCAAATCTTGTTTAATTGGAAAGATGACAAAGTCTCCATTCACAGGAAAAGGTGAAAGAGCTAATGATCTTTTGGGCCTCATACATAGTGATGTATGTGGACTACTGAACATACCAGCCAAAGGAGGTTTTCAGTACTTCATCACATTTACTGATGATTTCAGTAGATATGGTTATGTGTATTTAATGAAACATAAATCAGAGTCCTTTGAAAAGTTCAAGGAATTCAAGAATGAAGTACAAAACCAACTAGGTAAGAATATTAAAACTCTTCGATCAGATCGAGGTGGTGAGTATTTAAGCCTAGAGTTTGATGACCATCTGAAAGAGTGTGGGATCCTATCCTAACTTACTCCTCCTGGAACACTCTAATGGAATGGTGTATCTGAGAGAAGAAATCGAACCCTGTTAGACATGGTCCGATCCATGATGAGTCACGTCGATCTTCCAAACTCCTTTTGGGGACATGCACTATAGACAACAGCTTACACACTTAACCGTGCTCCATCCAAAAAGGTTGAAAAGACACCATATGAGATATGGAGTGGTAAGAAACCACATATGTCTTACATGAAGATTTGGGGTTGCGAAGTTTATATGAAACGACAAATTCCAACTAAGCTTGAGCCCAAATCTGACAAATGCTTATTTGTGGGGTATCCTAAAGAAACAAGAGGGTATTACTTCTACAATCCTTCTGAGGGCAAAGTGTTTGTCGCTCGAACTGGAGTTTTCCTAGAAAAGGATTTTATTTCCAAAGGAATCAGTGGGAGGAAAGTAGAGCTTGAAGAAATTCAAGAATCACAGAGAATTGATACACCTATGGAGGAATTAGAGCAGGAAACACAAGTAGTTGTGGAAGAGCAACCTGCTCAAGTAGAACAAGACCATCGTAGGTCAAGCAGGATATGTCACCTACCTGAGAGGTATGGATATCTCATAACTGATCAAGGTGATGTATTACTCATGGATCAAGAGGAGCCTGTGACCTACCAAGAGGCCATGACTGGTCCCGAGTCTGAGAAGTGGCTAGAAGCCATGAAATCTGGAATGGATTCCATGTACACAAACCAAGTTTGGACCTTGGTAGAGCCTCCTGTAGGAGTTAACCATATAGGATGCAAGTGGGTCTTCAAAAAGAAGACTGACATGGATGGTAAGGTACATACCTATAAGGAAAGACTGGTTGCAAAAGGATATAAACAAATTCATGGGGTTGACTATGATGAAACCTTTTCACCAGTTGCAATGCTTAAATTTGTTCGGATTTTACTTGCTATCGCTGCATATCATGATTATGAAATATGGAAGATGGATGTCAAAACTGCTTTCCTTAATGGGAATCTTCTTGAGGATTTGTACATGACACAACCTGAAGGATTTGACATACCAGAAGAAGCCCAAAAGATATGTAAGTTACAAAGATCAATCTATGGATTGAAGCAAGCTTCCAAAAGCTGGAATCTTCATTTTGATGAAACAGTAAACGATATGGATTCATCAAGAACGAAGATGAGCCTTGTGTCTACAAGAAGGTTAGTGGGAGCATGATCATTTTCCTGGTATTATATGTAGATGACATATTACTCATTGGAAACGATGTCCCTACCCTGCAACAAGTAAAGTCTTGGTTGGGGAAATGCTTTTCTATGAAGGACCTAGGTGAAGCAGCCTATATATTAGGAATCAGAATCTATAGAGATAGATCACAAAAACTGCTTCGCCTAAGTCAGAGTACGTACATAGATAAAGTGCTGAGACGCTTTAATATATATGATTCCAAGAAAGGATTCATACCTATGCAACATGGCCTGTGTCTATCAAAAACACAATCCCCTTCAACTAAGGAAGAAAGGGATCGCATGAATAAGATTCCATATGCATCTGCAATAGGATCTATCATGTATGCCATGTTATGTACTCGACCAGATGTCTCGTATGCTTTAAGTGCAACGAGTAGGTACCAATTTGATCCTGGTGATGCTCATTGGGTAGCTGTCAAGAATATCCTTAAGTATTTGAGAAGGACTAAGGACTCATTCTTGATATATGGAGGCCAGGAAGAGCTAGCTGTAATTGGATACACCGATGCTAGCTTCCAGACAGATAAGGATGACTTTAGATCGCAATCTGGTTATGTGTTTTGCTTAAACGGTGGCCCTGTGAGTTGGAAAAGTTCAAAGAAAGATACAGTTGTTGATTCTACAATCGAGGTCGAGTATATTGTTGCCTCAAGTGCAGCAAAGGAAGTTGTTTGGATCAAAAAGTTCATTAATGAACTTGGCATAGTTCCTAGCATTGTGGATCCCATTGGTCTTTATTGTGATAACAATGGTGCTATCGCACAAGCTAAGGAACCTAGATTTCACCAACTATCCAAACACATACTTAGGTGTTATCACCTCATTCGAGAGATAATAGATAGAGGAAATGTGGAAATATGCAGAGTAGCTACACTTGACAATATTGCTGACCCACTGACAAAGCCTCTTGCACAGCAGAAGCATGATGGCCATAATAGATCTATGGGCATTAGGGGTATGCTTGATTGGCTCTAGTGCTAGTGGGAGATTGTTGGTGTAAGCCCTAGAGGCCAATACTTTTGGTACTTGTATCGAATTATTTATTAATAATAAAAGGCTTATTATTTATTATGTTTGTCTAATAAAGTCCCTAGAATAGATAGTCCGTTTAATGTATCAAGTGTGACTTAATCATGAGATCACATTAAACATAAGGACACTATTCTTAAAGTATCCATAATTGAGCTTTATTGTGAAGTGGGATAACATTAAAGCATTAAGACTATTATGTATATAGACTGATGATCACATCTCATAGATCATGGATAAGGAGTTATCAAGTCTTAAACATATGTATGAATATTAAGAGTAATATTTATACTGGATTGACCCGCTATGAGAATACTATATAGAATGTTATGCAAAGTGTCATAAGTTGTTCTCATGGTGATAATGGTGTATACCACCCTTCAACCTGAAACCACTATGGACCCTAGATGTAGAGTCGAGTGCCTTATTGCTGATCAAACATTGTCAGTAACTGGATGACCATAAAGACAGTTGATGGGTACTCCACGAAGCTTGCTAAGGGACATGAGTGACCTAGATTGAATTTACCCATCCTGCGTAACAGGATAAATGTCTATGGGCCCAATATTGAACTGGACAAGGATGACACGGTCTATGCCTTGTGTTCAATATAGACATAAGGGAAAAAGGGTAATTGTACACATAAGTATTATCACAAAAGGATTTGTCATATCACATGACAATTTCGTGTCTTGGGTAGTAGTGATGTGTTGCTAGATACCGCTCACTGTTTATTATGTTAAATACGTGATTTAATATAATTGCTAATGCCGCGAAAACCTATAGGGTCACACACAAAAGGGCGGATTGATGAGAGATAGAGTAACTAAGGAATACCGTAATGTACGATGCACTTAAGTGAATTGTAGAACATCATAAGGTACAGTGTACTTAAGTAGAATACGAAATATGGTAAGGTACCACGCGCTTTAGTGATTTTGGCATATTATAAGATATGGGCCACATACACTTGAGTGGGCTTTTTAGCTTGCAGCCCACACAAGTGGTTCTATAAATAGAACCCTTGTGTAGAAGCATTTATGCATTTGAAATTTCATTTTTTCTCTCTCTCTCTCTCTCTCTCACTCACTCAAAGCCTTAATTCGTAGCAGCTAGCACTGAGATTGAAGGAATCCGTTCGTGTGGACTGAGTAGAGGCGTTGTCATCGTTCAACGTTTGTGATCGCTCCATAGATCTGCATCAAAGGTTACAATCGCCACAAGAGGTAATGATTCTATCACTGATCATGCCCATTCGTAAGGATCACTAAAGGAGAAATTTTAAATTCCGCTGTATTTTGGATCGCTCTTCTCCTTCAGTCAAGCTCACAATTAGGGTTTGAGACCCCCAGTGCAAGAAGATCAATCAAGAGATGATTCATATTTGTTATAGACATAAATATGGATCCCCATTATCTTCACTTATCATTTTGATCAATCAATCATCAAGAGTTTGAAGCTTGTTTACCTCGGAAACCCTAATTCATCTAGGTATCTTGTGTGACTTCCTCAGCAAGTTTCTTCAATATTTGATCAAATATTTCAAGGGATACTTAATATTACATCATATTATACATATATGATCCTCCATGAGTCCCAAAGATCAAGAGAACTTTAAGTTTGCAATCAGGTTTAAGGTGGTTGACCAGAGAAAGTCAACTAGTCAAAACTGGGGTTCCCTAGAACCTATATCCTACAATTTTGGTCATATGAAAATGATCCCAAGAGAAAAGATACTATTTATGACATTCCAAACAACTATCATGTTGACATAAAGAGCTAGTTTTGCTTGGAAAGTCATTTTTAATGGTGAAAGATTATAGGTCATTTTGTATGAACCCTAGTTATAAGGTCAACTTCGAGATGAAGGCCATTCAAGTTTCATGATCAATTTGAAGATGTCCTCTTCAACTTTTATTCTTTTAGAAATTTCAAATTCAACTTGCAAGGGCATGTTCCAAGAGGAAAGATTATAGGTCATTTTGGGCCATTACCATTGAACAAGCAATTTTCCTCAACTTCTAAAATGCATAACTCCTTCATGACAAGTCCAAATGAGGTCAAGTTTGTGATAAAATTAAATAAGATTGAAATATCTACAACTCTGATGAAGGAACATTTTCCCTTTAAAGCTCATAGCAAAAGTTATTCAAGGTGGAAGAAATGGATATTTGACTTGGTATTTAGAAAATTTTCAATTATGTTTGATTTCTCAAACTTCCACCTCAAAATTCACCATGATCCAAGCTTCAAATGGAAAAGTGTTCAACATGAAAGTTGTTCCCCTTGATGTGGCCTTTCCAAAAAGTCCAGCATCACCTCATTTGGACAAGATTTGAATGATTTGCATATGGTTACTCTTCATGGTTCCATTTGGACGAATCACATGATCATTTCTCAATTACAAATGCATGGCCTCGTGTTAAACTTTCACCTTCATTCCTGATCATTTTTGGACCTGATTACATCATCTCATGGGTCTATCACACGCCCACGCAAGCATGCACTTCAATTTCTATTTTTGGCCAAAGCTTGGAAGTGTGTGAAAAGCAATGAACATGGCTATTAATACATGCTCTTGGTGATCAGAAAAAGGATCCTCTTGCCCAAGCTTCGACCCCCTTCTTCCCCAAACCTCATTGAAAGGATAATCTTGAAGATTTCTTGAGAAATCGAGTTTCAATTCTCATTCTGTTTTGGAATTGGAACTCCAAGAGTCCAAGTTTTTTAATCATCAATATCATCTCTTGCAAGCTTCTAGAGTCAACCCAAGCCAAATTAGAAGCAAGATCAAGCTAATTTGAAGCTCCCTGAAGGTGAGATTTCAGAAACTTCTCTTCTTCGATTCTCCCTCATTTCTCATCCAGTTTGATTGATTGTTGGTTTGCTGAAGTACTACCAATATAGGAAACAAGATTAAGTTGCTTTGAGGTCAAATCCAAGCAACTCAATTCATGATCCTCAAAATTCAAATCCCTGTATCTTTCAATATACTTGAAATTGGAGAAAATTGAGGCCAGATTCGAGCTCCTGAGCATTTTTTCTTTAAAAGCATGTCCTTGTTTTTCATTTTGGTGAAGGTTTGTGGTGGACCAGTCTGGTGAGGTCCACCGGAGAAGAAGATCGGAGCTAGGGCTCCGGTGATGTGTTGGCACTCTCTCAACCTTTTGATCCATTTGAAATGTTCGAATCACGGCCCTTGCTTTTGATTACCATGCGTGTGGTGCAGTTGACTGTGGTCTTTATAGAATGCGCGTGCTTGACCATCATATCTGCCACCTCAATTAATGAGGGAGATGTGATGGCCCCTGATTTTCCATATTTTCTGATTTTTCATTTAATTTTGTCATTTTGTTTAATTCATAATAAATCCATTTTTAATCCAAAATATATGGGACTTTCATCAAAAATCTTTAAATATTTTTCTCTTTCATATTCTGAATTAAAATTATTTTTTGATTGATTTTAGTATTTTTCATGAATTAAATGTTTTTGTGCATATTTTTAATTGTTTAAAAATACTTCTGACTTTTTAAAAATCACGAATTTTTTTGTCTAAGGTCCTTTGACTTTGTTTGACCTAGGATAAATCCCTTGGTCATTTATTTGGTGTTTTGAAGAGATTTTAGGTTTTGACCAAATTAAAATGTATTTTAATTCATTTTTAATGTGATTTTTAATTGATTAAATATTTAAAAATATTGTTGATCCATTTTTATGGTCTTGTGATGTTTGACTTTCTGTTTGGGCCTTGGGCACGGTTGATTTGACTTTTTCTAGATCAAAACCATTGTATTTAGGGGATTGATGAAATGTACATTTCATCTTCCAAAATGAATGGATGGTTTTGATTTGATGAAATTCCTCTCATGATCAATTTGTGTTTCTATCTTTCCACCCCTCTTCATCTTCATCCCTATTATTTCCCATTCCCCCATTTGACCAATGAAATCTCTAAGGTCTAAAGGCTAATTAATTCATTAATGACCTTGCATCAGATGAATCAATACGAGTATGACTGAGAAGGTCCCTCCCTTTTTTTAGTGTGTGGTATGTTTTAGGAGTTTGGTTATTTGTACCAAATCTCTAACATGCATTAACACCTATAGTTTTATTGCCCGGCCTCAGATAGTTGTAACTTCTACATAAGTCTAATTACGATTGTTTAACATAGAGCAAAATCTGACCCTCAAGGTATAGCATTCTAGTAACTGAGATTGTAAGTCTCTCATTCTTCATGGCATTGTATGGAGACTTGACCTTTTTTCCTTTCATGGGAGCTAGTGGTATACTTGTTGAATTATCCAAGTTGGATCCCTTCTCATGGAAGATGTCTTGGTTTAAGGATTCATACTTGTGAATGAATGGTTGAGTGTTCTCCAAAGAATGACTTAATCAATTAAAATTCACCACTAACTCTTGACTAACCATTGACTAACTTTTATTTATTATGCTTTTAATTTTAAGCCATTTACTTTATGCAATTTAAATTTCATTCATTTCCATTTACATTTCATATAACTTGTTTATGTTCAAAGTCATCTTCACTTTGCTCATTTGAGCTATATCTTGTGATTGAATATATTGGCTTGTGTGTTTTGATTTTGTTTATGGTCTTAGGACCTTAAAACACATAATAACAACAAAATCCCTAAAAAACATTTGGTGGACTGTTGGGACTTGATCTGAGCTTTGGACTAGAAGTAGGCAACATTCCTTGTGCTAAAGGACTTGGCCAATGCTAACATTTGAGACCAAGTTATTCTTGACATGTGACTTTCATCTAATGCAGGACTTTAGATTTCTTTAATTCATCTGCTACTTTGTCTCTGTGCTTAATTGTTATTCTGCTATTGGTTGTGTTTGATGTTTTATTCTAAGTTGATCGAGGAATATTCCATCTGATACATTGGAAGACAATTAAGACTGCTAGCTATTGGAATGCTTGCTTGGATGTGGCTTTCTTTATTTGATGCCCTGATCTTTCTGATGTCTGAATATTGCTCATTGCTTATTGATTAATTATTGATTAAAGTCCAAAGGAAAATGGGTTTCTATATGACATTCTTGTCTGTTAGATTGCATCCCATTGGTTAGATCTTTTCAACTCTTAACTTTTAATTTGTGTTGAGGATAGCCTCTTCATCTCCTCCTACTTCTTAAATTTCAAAACTTATCCCTCTCTTTAAAAATCTACTTTGCTTGTAATTTCAAACTTAGACATATGTTTAATAATTAGAAACCTTGGCCTTATGCTATTGAATTTTCAAACTTCTTCTTAAATCAAAATTGTAAATAAACTTAACCATATTGACCTAAATTTCAAAAAGACAAAAAGAACTAACAACCTCATTAAAATCTTTGACCTTTTGTGCTTTTTATTATTAAAGTTTTGTTAAAAACAATTCACCAATTTCTTTGGAATTTTTACCACGAACTACGAGGTTTTAATCCCTTTTTTTATGGTTGTACCTAGGCACGAGACCGAAGGTCTTGTCAAACACAAAAACATAATCAATGAATTCTTTTCTCATCCCCACGCTCTATTTTATCAAACATCTTTTATACCAAAAACATATGCACACATAAAAAAGGGCTCCCTAGGAGTACCTATGACACTTTGGGTGCTAACACCTTCCCTCTGTGTAACCAACCCCCTTACCTGTAATCTCTGGAATTTTATTAGTTTTGATTTGAAAACTTCATATCTTTGGGTTTTGTTCGTACTTTTCCCTTTTTCCTTTAGAAACAATAAAAGCATGGTGGCGACTCTGGTTTTATTGATGTTAAGCTTATCCATAGCTTGGTGGTCATGAATTAACCGCTACAGAAATTAAGTGGCGACTCTACTGGGGAGTAGTCTTCAGTGGGTTTAACCTACTTTTTTATGTGTGTGTATTTGTATATTTGATGTTTGTATATGTTGTTTGTATGATATAATTTTTCTGTTATGCTTGGTGTTCTTTGAGTGGTGAAATAAGTTCTAACCCGAACTTGAGTGCAATTAAGATAGGAGGATGGTATAGTAATGATCAACTTGTGTGGAGTAGTCCTATTGGCTTGAGATCCATCTTCTCAGTGGAGACCTCTTTAGAGTTACTGATGTCATACAAGTTATTTGTAGATAGGCATTACTTTCTTTGATTTGGGGTCTGAGAAAATGAGGACCATAGAACATTTAACCCAACTTGGACTATTTAGTATATAGTGCGGAGACTGTTCAAGTGTAGACTTCATAACAGTTGTTATGCGATACTACACTCAGACGAGTTTCTCTTGAGAATATTATGGGTTGATGAGTCAATCATTCTAACCTATAATATCTGAAAGATGGGATTAAGACTCTGGGAACTTCTTAGAACATGATCTACAGGTTTTTATCCTTAGTACACTCATTTGGGATGGTTCTTAACCTGACTCCATGCTCGTGACTCACAACAAACCCTTTGATTCTCGGTTAATCTGATCAAGTCTCATCAATATCAATGGAAATTGGGTGTTGATAAGGTGAAAACCATAATCCACCAAAATGGATGATTGATCTTGATGATGACTTAATCCATCCCTTGACCTTTGTTTGTGCTTGCCTTGTGTGTCATCCCTTGTTTGTGATTGTTGTTTCATGCATACATACACATCATAACATTCATCACAGAAAAATAAATTTCAAGGAAACTGAGATCTTGTTTGAAAATATTATCAGACCATGGATCATGGGCGAAGGAACACTAAGAAGTACAGTTTCAAATGTCCTGATTTCAAAGAGCTAAGGAAGTTGTCATCCTCTGTATTAGATCCCTTGGACTTCAAGCAATGTCATGGGAAGCGCTTGTCTGTATTATCTACTGATGTGGTTGAAGGACTTCTGAGTGTCTTGGTTCAGTTCTATGATCCTCTCTACCGGTGCTTCACTTTTCCTAATTATCAGCTTGTGCCTATGTTAGAGGAGTATGCCCATCTCTTAGGAATACCCGTATCTAACAAGGTACCTTTTAGTGGATTGGAGGAGATTCCCAGATCTCATGTCATAGTTGAAGCTTTTCATTTGAAGAAATTTGATATTGATGCTCGTTTAGTGAAGAAAGGAGGAATTCCTGGGTTGAATTCTGAGTTTCTCATTGATAGGGCTACTATTTTTGCTCAGGTCGGTAGCATGGATCCTTTTGAAGCTGTTTTTGTTTTGCTCATCTATGGTCTAGCCTTGTTCCCTAACATTGACAATTTTGTTGATGTTAATGCCATTAGAATCTTATTGATTGGAAATCATGTTCCTACTTTGTCGGGTGACATGTATTTCTATTTGCATTTGAGGAATTCTAAAGGTGGTGGGAATATTGTGTGTTGTGTTCCTCTTCTATACAAGTGGTTTATTTCGCACTTGCCTTAGACACCTGCTTTCCTGAAGAACAAGCAATGTCTACGGTGGTCTCAAACACTTATGCATCTCACTAATGATGATATTGTTTGGTATGGTTCTGCATTAAGTAGTGTGGACATTATTGATAGTTGTGGTGAGTTCCCTAATATGCCTCTCATTGGTACGCAGGGAGGAATCAACTACAACCCTACTTTGGTTCATCGTCAACTTGGGTTCCCCTTGAGAGATAAATCTAATAACACTCAGTTAGAATGTATATTTTATCAAGAGGGTAAATATCCCTAACTTTCAAAGAAAAGGATGATACATGATTGGCGTAACGTGCATAGGAAAGGAAGATCTGAGCTTGGTCCACTCAACTGTGTAGCTTTGGAAGCTTACACTATTTGGGTGAAGAAGAGAGCTTTGGGTCTCAAGATGTCGTACGCTTGTGAAAGACCTATATTTGTGGTTGTGGTTGAGCCATCAACTATCCCCTAACCAAGATGTAGAGGAGTTGGAAGACGCGCTCGCCAAGATGAAGCAAGAGAGAGATATGTGGGAAGAGAGGTCCCATGCTTTAAGCCGAAAGCATGAAGAGTTGCAGCTTGAGTCTAAAGACAGGGATGCACTTATCGAGATTCTTGAAGACCGAGCAGTGAAGAGACAGAGAGAGCCAAATGGTTCATCTTCTTCTAGCATTCATCAACCTTCAGGTGCTTGGAAGAAGATTATTGATCAGCTAGTTCTTGAGAAGGCTCAGATGAAGACGTCCTTTGAGTCAGAGATTCGACGCATCTGAAGGAAGTATGCACCTGTATCTAGATCATCTGATGTAGTTGCTAGGGATCCTTAGCATGATATTTCCTTTTCTCTTGTATTTGTATTTTGGTTTCTGAAATTGTACTCGGTGTAATTCTTCCAAACTTTTATGAATAAAAAGAGATTTTATGGTCAATCAAATTGTTATTATTTGAATATATATATTTGTAAATAGGACATCATATGTTCCTTGAAATTAAAAACAATAAAAAACATTGCATTTCATGCATCATTTACATAACAGGTTTCTTCCGACAGATGTCTTATCAGTTCTTCTTCTTTGCATTAGCCAAAATGACTCACCGCTATAATACTCGCGCTAATCAATTGAAGAGAATGGAGCACTTAGAGCAAGAGAGCAGAGAGCTGAAGGATGAGATCGCCAGACTTACGACACTAATGGAGTTTGTCATTGCTTCCAATAATCAGCCATCACCATCTCTTGCAACTCCTCCTCCTCAGAGGACCGTTATTTCTAAGATTGCTTCTTCAACTTTTCCTGTTGCTGCTACCAGTCAACCTATTCCTGCTATGCCTGCAAGATTCCCTTGGGGAATGCCACAAAATTTTATGCCATAAGGGTATGCACCCACATATTTTTTTCTCTACCGACATCTAGCCCGGTCATGTCAGTGCCATCTCTTGTTGTTAACACTCTTCCTCGTGTTGAGGACACCATCTACCCCTCTGAGCCATCTAAAGATCCGGATGTATACGAGAAGATAGATGAAATGAAATATCAATTCCTCGAGCTGCACAAAAAGTTGAAGACTCTGAGAGGGAAAAATTTGCTTGGAAAGAGTGTTGTTGAACTCTGCTTGGTTCCTAATGTCGAGATTCTGGTGAAATTCAAGGTCCTAGACTTTGAAAAATACAAATGGAATACTTGCCCGCTAAGCCATCTTGTTATGTATGCCAGAAAAATGTTTACTCAAACTGATAATGATCATATGTTGATTCACTATTTCCAAGATAATTTAACTGGAGCTCCCTTAAAGTGGTACATGGATCTGGATAGTGCAAGCATTTGTACTTTCAATGACTTGGGTGAAGCCTTTATCAAGAAGTATAAGTATAATGTGGATATGGAGCCTGATAGAGATCAGTTGAGGTTAATGTCTAAGAATGATAAGGAGACATTCAAAGAATATGCCCAGAGATGGAGAGAATTGGCTGCTCAGATAAGTCCACCTCTTGAAGCGAATGAGATGACTAAGATCTTCTTGAAAATGCTGAGTTCGTTTTATTATGAACATATGATTGCAAGTTCCCCCAATGATTTTACTGAAATGGTAAACATGGGGATGGGGCTAGAAGAAGGAGTCTGTGAAGGACGTTTGTCTAAAGAAGCAGCGTCAGCTAGCATGAAGTAAGGTGGTAGTTTCTCTAAGAGGAAAGAAGGAGAAACTAATTCAGTATCAGTGGGGAGGCAGAGGAGGCCTCATGTCAGAAAAGGTTCTCAATCCTGTCAACATCAGCACCAAGTTTCATCAATAATTCCGGGTTTTTCCAATAATCCTAACAATCAATCAGTTCCAATTCAGCAACAACAACATCAGCAACAACCGCAACAAAGAACCACCACCAACAACAACGACAACAATCATCACCAGCAAAACTTCGAAAGGAAGAAGGTCTCCTTTGACCCTATTCCTGTGACATATGTAGAGTTATACCTGTCATTGGTCCTCAAGAATCTCATTCAGCCAAGAAACCCTCCGCAAATCCCTGAGCCACTACCATGGTGATTCAAGCCTACTCTTCATTGTGCTTTTCACCAGGGAGCCCCTAGTCATGATATAGATAACTGCTATCCGTTGAAGTATGAAGATTCAAAAGCTTGTGAAGAGTGGTATGTTGTCCTTTGAGGATAGAGCGCCAAATGTAAAAGCCAATTTGTTGCCTGCTCATGGTAATGCTTCTGTCAACATGGTGGATGGCTGTCTAGGGAATTTTAGAGTTTTTGATGTACGACATATCCGAAGATCTCTGATGGAAATGCATAGAACTCTATGTTTAATCAGTGACTGTGAACATGACCATGACGGTTATGTCATTTGCAGCATGAACCCCCATGGGTGTATGATTGTCAATAGATATATCTAGAAGTTGATGGATGAGAATGTAATCCATATTCAATAGTCAAGGGAAATGGGAGATGATGTGAATGTCATTGTACCGGTGTTTAAGACCCCTGAGCGGGTAGTCATTCAGTTTGATAGTAGCAGCAGCAACAATGTCAATAGATCGGTATCATCGTTGGTTATACGGTTAGCAGGCCATGTCCCTTATGCATCCGATAAGGTTATGCCATACAAATATAATACCACTATGATTCAAAATGGTCAAGAGGTTCCTCTATCAGTTGCAGATTCAGTGGTGAATGTCGCAGATATTGCAAAGGTGACTCGTAGTGGTTGTGTGTTCAGTCGAATTTTCCCTAAAGTGATAGAAGATGTTTCAGTAAGTAAGAAGGTAGAGATTCCTGTAGTGAATCCGATTAGTGCTCCAATATGTCAGTCTAGTGAATCCAGCAAATTGAAGACTAACGATGATGATGAGGTGTTAAGGTTAATCAAGAGAAGTGAATTCAATGTTGTAGAGTAGCTGCTTCAGATGTCGTCAAAGATCTTTGTGCTATCATTGCTAATGAATTCTAAAGCGCACAGAGAAGCATTACAGAAAATGTTGGAACATGCCTATGTTGAGCATGATGTTACTGTGGATCAGTTTGACCACATTGTTGCCAACATCACTTCTTCTAACAATTTGAGTTATTATGATGAAGAACTTCCTAAGGAAGGTAGGAATCACAATTTGGCGTTGTACATTTCAATAAATCGCAAGGAGGATGCTTTGTCAAATCTGTTGGTTGATACTGGTTCGTCGTTGAACGTGTTACCAAAATCAACTCTATCAAGACTCTCTTACCAAGGCACCCCGATAAGGTATAGTAGCGTAGTTGTCAAAGCGTTCGAAGGTTCTCGTAAGACCTTCATTGGGGAAGTGGGCCTTCTAGTAAAGATATGTCCGAGTGCTTTCTTGATTACTTTCCAAGTAATGGATATCCATTTGGCCTATAGATGCTTGTTGGGAAGGCTATGGATTCATGAAACCGGAGTTGTGTCGTCTACTCTACACCAAAAGCTGAAATTTGTGAAGAACGAAAAGTTTGTGGTTATTGGTGGATATAAGGCATTATTGGTAAGCCATTTATCCTCTTTCACGTATGTTGATGCTGAGGAGGAGGTTGGAGCGTCGTTCCAAGCCTTATTTATTACTGATGAGTTAAAGAAAACTAGGGCACCCATATCTTCTTTGAAAGATGCACAAGAGGTTATTCAGGCTGGCAGTATTGACAAGTGGGGTCGTGTTGTGGAGATCGCCGAGAACAAGAACAGAGTCGAGCTAGGATTTCAACTAGGGCCATTCAGCGCCAAAGTCAAAGTTATGCAACCAATTTTCTGCAGTGAAGGGTTCATTCATGGGAATGATCAACACTCAGCTGCCATTATTGAAGACAGTGGTGATGAAGATGAAGCTTGCGCCAACTTTGTGACGCATGGCCAGATTTGCAACACTTGGGTTGCTATTGATGTTCCTGTTGTCATTCATCGTTCTAAGTAATTTGTTTTTTGTTATTTTTCAGAAAAATCTTTGTCCTATGCCTAAGGGAGAAGTGAACATTGGTGGGCATTTTTATTACTATCATCAATGAAATACAATTTTATTCATCCACATCTATGATGTTTTATTTTTACTTTTTGCTTTTTCTGAAAATGGTAATCCCAAAAAACATAAATAAATAATAATCTTCCATTTGCATAATATTTGTTCGCATTCCACTTCTCTAAAATCAAAATATCAAATCATTATGCAAGTTGGTTCTCAAACCCATTGAATATAATGATCCCACTCCCTCTCCAAACTTTGATTTCCTTGTGTTTGAAGTTAAGGAAGAGATTTATAATGAAGAAGCATCTGATGAGTTATCCCGTTTGCTCGAGTACGAGGAAAAATCCATTCAGCCGTTTGAAGAACAGATTGAACTAGTCAACTTGGGTTTTGCGGATGATGTGAAGGAAGTCAAGATTGGGTCTCAACTATGTCCAGAAGCTAAGAAGGGGTTGATTGATCTTCTTCGTGAGTATTCTGATGTGTTTGCTTGGTCCTATCAAGACATGCCTGGGTTGGATTCTGAGATTGTAAAGCATAGATTGCCGTTGAAGCCAGAATGCCCGTCGGTCAAGTAGAAATTGAGAAGAACTCATCTTGATATGGCAGTGAAGATCAAAGAGGAAGTGCAAAAACAAATTGATGTTGGTTTTCTTATTACCTCCGAGTATCTACAATGGGTGGCCAATATTGTGCATGTGCCTAAGAAAGATGGAAAAGTATGCATGTGTGTTGATTATAGAGATTCAAACAAAGCTAGTCCAAAAGATAATTTCCCTCTGCTACACATTGATATGTTAGTAGAAAATACAGCTAAATTCAAAGTCTTTTTGTTTATGGATGGATTTTCCAGTTACAATCAAATCAAGATGGAACCTGAAGATATAGAGAAGACCACATTCATTACACCCTGGGGACCATTCTGTTATAGAGGGATGCCTTTCGGTTTAAAGAATGCTGGTGCAACATACTAGAGAGTTATGACCAATCTTTTTCATGATATGATGCATAAAGAGATTGAAGTTTATGTTGATGATATGATTGCAAAATCAAGTGATGAAGAAGAGCATGTTTATCATTTGTTGAAGTTATTCCAGCGTTTGAAGAAGTATAAACTCCGCTTGAATCCCAATAAGTGTACTTTTGGTGTTCGTTCTGGTAAGTTGTTGGGCTTTATTGTCAGTGAGGAAGGTATTGAAGTTGATCCTACCAAGGTCAAAGCAATACAAGAGATGCCTGCGCCTAAAACTTAGAAGCAAGTCAGAGGTTTTCTCGGCCGCTTGAACTATATCTCAATATTTATATCGCATATGACTGCCATATGTGCGCCTATATTCAAGCTTTTTCGGAAAGATCATCTTGTGATTGGACCGAAGATTTCCAGAAATCTTTTGATAGTATCAAGGAGTATATGCTTGAGCCTCTGATTCTGTCTCCGTTTGTTGAACGAAGAACTTTGATCATGTATTTGACTGTGCTTGAAGATAGTATGGGTTGTGTTCTTGGTCATCAAGATGAATCTGGAAAGAAAGAATATGCAATTTACTACCTCAGTAAGAAGTTCACTGACTGTGAGACTCGGTATTCTATGGTTGAGAAGACAAGTTGTGCATTGGCTTGGGCTGCTAAGCGTATGCGCCAATATATGTTTATTCATACTACTTGGTTGATATCCAAAATGGATCCAATCAAGTACATTTTTAAGAAGCCTGCTTTAACTGGGAGGATTTCACGTTAGCAGATGTTCTTATCTGAGTATGATATTGAATAAGATCTCAGAAGGCTATTAAAGGTATTATCTTGGTTGACCATTTGGCTCACCAAACTATTGAAGATTATCAGTCAGTGCAATATAATTTTCCTGATGAAGACATTTTGTACTTGAAAATGAAATACTATGACGAACCATTGCTTGAAGAAGGGCCAGAACCTGGTTCCCGTTGGGGCAGTGATTATTACTCCTTAAGGCACTCATTTTCCGTTTACGGCTAGATTGACCTTCAAGTGTACGAACAATATGGTTGAGTATGAAGCTTGCATTATGGAGCTTGAAGAGGCCATTGATCTCAGAATTAAATATCTTGATGTCTATGGAGATTCAGCTTTGGTTATGAATCAAATCAAAGGTGAATGGGAGATGAATCAAGCCGGTTTGATACCATATAGAGACTATGCGAGGAGGATTTCAACTTTCTTTACAAAGGTTGAGTTTCATCATATCCCTCGAGATGAAAATTGGATGGAAGATGCTCTTGTAACGTTGGCTTCAATGATTGTGGTGAAATTTTGGAACGAAGTTCCTAGTTTGATTGTAATGTGTCTTGATAGGCCAGCTCATGTATTTGCAATTGAAGAAGTCAAAGATGAAAATCCATGGTATTATGATATCAAATGTTTCCTTCAAAGTCATATTTACCCGTCTGGGGCATCTTTGAAAGATAAGAAGACTTTGCGAAGATTAGCTATAAACTTCTACCTGAATGGTACTGTGCTTTACAAGAGAAACTTCAATATGGTTCTGCTCATATGCATGGTGTAAGACCCCAATTTTGACCCTAAGATCCCTCATGCAATTTCATCATAAGCATTAGCATTGGGATCATTTCTTGGCATCCTCCTTACCCCTCCTTCATTGGGTTTGTTTTGGGAGAGATCACCAAACACTTTATGATTATACCATACTTGTATATTATCATTTTACTAACCAAAATACCAAAAATATATCTTTGCATTTGCCTAACTTTTTTTGTAGGAAGGGCATGATCTCAATGATTCATCAAGTCCACATCTAGGGTTTGAGACCCTCATGAACAAAGAGCACAACCAAGAATTAATTCAAGAATGGTTATAATCATCATATATGAGTCCCAATGATCTCTAAATGTTATATTGATCAAGGTTTCTTCAAGAGTTTGAGGGTGATTTGCCTTGGACACCCTAGTTTGACTGGGTATCTTGAGTAACTTCTCCAACAAGCTATCTCACCAATTGATCAAATTTCTCAAGGGACACTTTAAAATTCATCATCTTATGCATATATGATCTACCATGATCCAAGAAAGTCAAGAGAATTGGAAATTAGCAAGTTGGTTGATGGTGGTTGGCCAGATGGATTCATCTGATCAAAACTGGGTCTCCCTAGACCCTATATCCTACAATTTTCACCATATGAAAATAATTCCAAGATAAAACATACTCTAAATGACATTACAAACAACTTTCATGTTGAGACCTAGAGCTAGTTTTTCTTGGAAAATCATCTTCTCTGTTGAAACATTATAGGTCATTTTGTCTAAACCCTAATTTGAAAGTCAACGTCCCAAGGCCATAACTTGCTCAATTTTTATGAGATTAAAAATTTACAAGTTTCACAATCAAATTCAATGTGTCTACTTCAACTTTCATGTTTGTAGTGGGAGCTAATTCAACTTTTTTGAGCATGTGATATGAGGCTACATTATAGGTCACTTTTGACCTATACCATCGATCAAGTGATTTTTCCAAACTTCAAAAATGCATAACTCTATCATTTCAAATCCAAATGACATGAAATTGGTTACCACTTTGAAGTTATTTGAGAGAGCTACAACTTTTATGAAGATACGTTTCTCATTTGAAGCTCATGTAAAAAGTTAAGCAAGGTGGAATATTGAGACATATGGCTTGACACTTAGAAAAAATTTGATATGTCAAAAATTTCCAAACTTCCACCTCAAATTTCTCCAAGTTCCAAGATCCAAATGAAAAATTGTTCAACATCAAACTTGTTCCTCTTGATCTCACCTTTCCAAAGAGCTCAAACTCACTCATTTTGGACTTGAAATGCATAGGTTGCACATGGCTTAAACAGGCTAATATCATTTGGCATGGATCAATCTTCAAGCATCAATGAACATTTGCCTTGCAATCTAAGCTAACTTCAAACCATCTGATATGCATATTTGGACCTCAAACTATCATTTCATGGGCCTATGCACGCCCATGCACCATTGCATCATCATTTGCCAATTTTGGAAGGTGGAAGTGAGTGTGCAAATATCACTGGATTCATCTATAAATAGAGCTTCAATTGCTCAGAATTCACAACACCATTGCGCCGACTTTGATCCCCCATTGAAAACCCTTCACTCTCAAAGGATAAACCTGATAAATTCATTTGAATTTGAGCTTGAATCTCGACTGTTTTGGAATTCAATTCTCTAGGAATCCATTGCTTCTAAACCTTTCCATTCTCTTCCTGCAAGCAAGTAGAGTAAGTCCAAGCACAAGCCAGATCAAGATCCATCAAGTTCAGACCTCCATTGAAGGTATTTTTTAGAAATTTTAAACTCTTCTATTCTCTCAAATTCTTGCTCAATTCTACTGATTCTTTGGTTGTCTGAAGTCCTACCAATGTAGGCAAGATGATTGAGTTACTTTGAGGTCAAATCGAAGCAACTCAGTTCATGTACCTTAATTTTCAATTCCACATATCTCTCAATATATTTGGAATTGGAATGAATGGAGGTCATATTCGAGCTCAGTACCATTTTTTCTTCAAGATCATGTCCTTGTTTCTTTTTTTTGGTGATGGTTAGTCTTGACCAGTCCGGTGAGGTCTACCGGAGAAGATGACTAGAGCTCTGGCTCCGATGGTGACTTGGCAAGGCTGTGAACCATAGGATCCATGTATCACGTTCTAATCTTGAGCGTTGCTTTGAATTTCCATTTGTGCCATGCGGTTGACTCATGTACATGTGGAACGCGCATTTTGGATCATCAGATCTGCCACCTCAATTAATGAGGGAGATCTGATGGTCCACGTAATTTAGAAATTCTGAATTTTTATTTTAATTGTATTTTCTTCAATAATTCATATTAAATTTAATATTGATCCAAAAAATATGGGACTTTCACCAAAAATTCTCAAATATTTTTCTCTTTCATATTCTGAATTAAAATTATTTTTTGGATCATTATTAATATTTTTCATGAATTATTTGATTTTGCATTTGTTTTTAATTGCTTAAAAATACTTTTAAATGTCCAAAAATTATGAAATTTTTTCTCTAAGGTCCTTTGACCTTGGTTGACCTATGATAAATCTCATGGCCATTTCTTTGATGTTTTGATGAGATTTTAGGAATTGGACAAAAAATATTTGAATTAAATGCACTATTTTATTATTTTTAATTGAATAAATGCCATTTAAGTTTTGTTGATCATTTGTATTGACTTGTTTGAGTTTGCTTGTTTCGTTGTTGGAATGTACATTCCATCTCCCAAAATGAATGAATGATATTAATTTAATAAAAGTCCTCCTTTGACCAATTTAGGGGATTGATGGAATGTACATTCCATCTCCCAAAATTAATGAATGATATTAATTTAATAAAAGTCCTCCTTTGACCAATTTGTGATCTCATTCATCCCCTTCCCACTTCATCTCATTCCTCTTCTTAATTCATTCATTCCATTTGGCCTATGATATCTCAAATTCCTAGTGCTAGTTGATTGAAAAATTGACATGAGTATGGATGAGATTAGACCACACCTTTTGCATATTCTTTTTTGTGTGTGGTATGTCTCATGAGCATAGTTCATTATACTATGTCTCTAACATGCATTAACACCAAAATTCTATTGCCCGACCTCAAATAGTTGTGACTTCTACATAAGTCTAATTACGATTGCTTAACATAGCGCTAAATTTTTGACACAAAAGGCATAAGCATTCTAGTTAGTGAGATTGTAAGTCTCCCCTCTTCCATGGTATTGTGTGGAAACTTGGCCTTCTTTCCTTACTTTGGAAGATGTTTTGGTTCAAGAATCCATGCTTGTGATAAGTGGGTTGAGTGTTCTCCAAAGAATGTCTTGAAAAGCAAAGCAAAACAAAACTAACCTCTAACTTACTAACTATTGACTTTTAATTTCAAGTTTTTATCTTAATGCAATTTATTTTTAGCACTTTATTTCATTTGCCATTATACATATCACTCTAATTGTTTATGTTAATGCAATTTTCACTTTGTCCACTTGGACCATATTGTGTGATATATTTTGTTTGTATATACTTTGTTTGTTTGTGTGGTCTTTGACCATTAATGTACATAATAATCATAAAAACCATAAAAAAACTTTTGAGTGGACTGTTGGCTTGATCTTGGACAAATGGACTTAGAATCTAGGCAACCTCCCTAAGCTAAAGGACTTGGCCAATTCCAATTTGTGAAGAACCAAGTGCATACAATTTGAACTTCATCTGATACATCATTCAAGATCTCTCTAAGTTCACCTGCAACATGATCATTGTTAAGCTGTTATTTTGAACCTATGACTTGTGGAATTCATCTGTTACATGGGCTATTTGTGAAGAAGATCATGGAATGGATAAGCTTGGATGAGGCCATCTTTATTTGATACCTTTGCTCTTCAAGATAATATAACTGTGCATTTGTGTGTTGCTTGATTTTAAAAGTCCAAGGGAATTCTGGGTTTCTATTGACATACTTGTCTATTGGATTTCTACCCATTTGGTCAGATCTTTTCAACTCTAAACTTTTAAATTTTGTGCATAGGGTAGTCTCTTCATCTTCTCCCCATTTCTTTAATTTCAAAATCTCTCCCTCCATTTTCAAAACCTTCTTTGTGTGAACTATTTTTGTTCTAAACTTTGACCACTTTTACAAAAAAGATTGAAACTTTGGCCTTATGCCATTGCATTTTCAAACTTCTTTTCTTAAATCAAACTTGTAAATAAACTTAACTATATTTAACTTAAACTTTCAAAAAGCAAAAAAAGAACTAACTCATTCAAACCATTTTAGGCCTTTGTGCCTTTCAAACTTAAATTTTGTTAAAATCAATGCATCCATTTTGAAATTTGTATCACGAACTACGAGGTTTTGATCCCTCATTTTTATGTTGGTACGTAGGCACAAGACCAAAGGTCTTGTCAAACACAAAAATATAATTAATGAATTCTTTTCTCATCCCCTCATTCTATTTGTTTGTAAACATCACTTTGTACAAAATACATATGCACACAAAAAGGGCTCCCTAGGAGTACCTAGGACACTTTGAGTGCTAACACCTTCCCTTTGTGTAGCCAACCCCCTTACTTGTGATCTCTGATTTTTATTAGTTTTTATTTGAAAACTTCTTACTACTTGGGTTTTGTTCGTACTTTTTCCCTTTTCCCTTGGAAACAATAAAAGCGCGGTGGCGACTCTTGTTAATTGATCTCTAGTTTGTAAATAGCTTGATGATCATGAATTTCCCGCTACAGAAATTAAGTGGCGACTCTACTGGGGACTAGTCTCCAGTGGGTTTAGCCTATTTTTTGTGTGAATATATTTGTATATATGTGATGTTTGTATATATGTATGTGTGATATAATCTGCTTGTTATGCTTGGTGATCTCTGAGTGGTGAGATAAGTTCTAACCCGAACTTGAGTGCAATTAAGATAGGAGGATGGTATAGTCATGTTCGACTTGTGTGGAGTAGTCCTTAACAAGTTGGCTTGAGATTCATCTGCTCAGTGGAGACTCCTTTGGATTTGGAAATGTCACACAAGTATTTATGGTTAGGCATTACTATTTCTAATTGGGTCTGAGAAGCTAGGGACCTTAAAACATTTAACCCATCTTGGCCTATGTAGGACGTAGTGCGGAAACTGTTCAGGTGTAGACTTGATAACAGTTGTTACGCGATACTACACTCAGACGAGTTTCTCTTGAGAATATTATGGGTCGATGAGTTAGTCATCTTAACCTGTAATATGCGATAGATGGAATTAAGACTCTGGGAACTTTTTAGAACATGATCTACAGGTTCTATCCTTAGTTCACTCCTTTGGGATGGTTCTTACCCAGACTCCATGCTCGTGACTTACAACAAACCCTTGGTTCTTGGCTGATCCAATCAAGTCTTGTCAATATCAATGGAACTTGAGTGTTGATAAGGTGTAAACCATAATCCACCAAAATGGATGATTGATCTTGACAATGACTTGATTCATCCCTTGACCTTTATTTGCCTTGTGTGTGATCCCTTATTTGTGATTGTTGCATTCATGCATTCATGCGCATCATAACATTCATCACACGAAAATTTCAAGGAACTAAGGTATCATTTGTAAATATTTTCATACCATGGATTATGGACGAAGGAACACTAAGAAGTACAGTTTCAGATGTCCCGACTTGAAAGAGTTAAGGTAGCTAGCATCTTTTGTATTAGATCCCTTGGAATTCAAATAACGTCATGGGAAGCTTCTGTCCATCTTGTTTGCTGATGTGGTTGAAGGAATCTTGAGTGTGCTAGTGCAGTTCTATGATCCTCTCTACCATTGTTTCACTTTCCCAGATTTTCAGCTTGTGCCTACATTGGAGGAGTATTCTCATCTTTTGGGGATACCTGTTTCTAATAGAGTGCCTTTTAGTGGATTGGAGGAGCTTCCCCAATCTAGTATTATTGCGGAAGCTCTTCACTTGAAGAAGTCTAAGATAGAAGCTCATTGGGTGAAGAAATGAGGGTTATTTGGATTGCCATCTATTTTCCTCATCAAGGAAGCTACTACTTTTGCTCAAGCTGGTAGTGTGGACACTTTTGAAGCTATCTTTGTGTTGCTTATCTATGGGTTAGCTTTGTTCCCTAACATTGACGGTTTTGTTGATGTTAACGCCATTAGACTTTTCTTGATTGGGAATCCTGTGCCTACTTTATTGGGAGACATTTTCTTTTTGCATCTAAGGAATTTTAAGGGTGGTGGAACGATTGTCTGTTGCATTCCTCTTCTATACAAGTGGTTTATTTCGCACTTGCCTCAGACACCTGCTTTTGTGGAGGACAAACAATGTCTAAGGTGATCTCAGAGACTTATGTCTCTCACTAATGATGATATAGTTTGGTATGATCCGTCCTTAAGCAGTTTGGAGATTATTGATAGTTGTGGTGAATTCTCTAATGTGCCTCTCATTGGTACACAAGGAGGAATTAACTACAACCCTGCTTTGGCTCGTCGTCAACTTGGGTTCCCCTTGAGAGACAAACCTAATAACGTGTTGTTAGAAGGTCTTTTCTATCAAGAGGGTAAAGATCCCTAACATTTAAAGCAAGATTGTGGTAAAGATTGTGCATGCTTGGCATAATGTTCATAGGAAAGGAAGATCCGAGCTTGGTCCATGCAATTGTATAGCTTTGGAAGCTTACACTCTTTGGGTAAAGAAGAGAGCTATGGAGTTGAAGATGCCTTATCCTTGTGAAAGACCTATGTCTATGGTTGTGGTTGAGCCATTAACTCTCCCTAACCGAGATGTAGAGGAGTTGGAAGACGCGCTCGCCAAGATGAAGCAAGAGAAGGGTATGTGGGAAGAGCGTTCCATGGTTTGAGCAAGAAGCATGAAGAGTTGTAGTTGGAGTCTAAGGACAAAGATGCACTGATTGAGCTACTTGAAGACCGAGTAACGAAGAGACAGAGAGAGCCAGAGGTTTCATCTTCTAGCATGCCTCAGCCTTCCGTTGCTTGGAAGAAGATTGTTGACCAGCTTGTCCTCGAGAAGACTCAGATGAAGGCTTCTTTTGAGACCGAGATCCATCACATTCGAAGGAAGTACGCGCCTGTAGCGGGATATTCGTTACCACTAGAGATATTGACTAAATCCAAGGTAAATCATACAAGTCGAGTCGCCACTGCGCTTCTATTTATCCAAAGGAATGGTTAGAAAGTGAACAAAAACCTAAAAGTTTTATCGAATCAAAAACTAGTAAAAATGTCAGAGATCTGGGTAAGGGGGTTGGTTATGCAATGGGAAGGTATTAGGCACCCAAAGCATCCTAGGTACTCCTAGGGAGCCCTTTTCACATTTGTTGCAAAGGTTGTTATTTTTTTTTTTGAAAAAATTTATTTATGCAAACATGATTGAAGGGATGAGAAAGGCGTGTATGTTTATCTAATGTACTACTTAATAAAAGAAGGGTCAAAAGAAAATGACTCGCACGGACGTCGCATCCACTGCATACGTATCTCATCTGAATCTGAGAATCAGAGTCTTCGTAGCTCGGCTACCTATGGGTTAAATAGGAGTGTGCTCGCTAAGACATCGCGTCTTATGCCTACGTATCGCATCTGGGATGAAAATTAGAGCAAAACGTAGTTCGACCACCTATGGGGTAAGGGTTGTGTTTTGGGGTGAATGACATTACTACGCAATCTACTGGATGCTCGACCTTTGGAGACTTACTCGCAAGTAGTAGAAGGAGATAACGTGTTCTTAGGAGAAGAAAAATCAATGAGTTTGGGGTGTTTAGGGATGCTCATGCAAAAAGGCAGTCCTAGATGAGGGAACCGCGCTACCTTAATTGACATGCCACGAGGCTATACGAAACCTAAGAAATCGGTAACATGCGGGAAAAGTAAATGGATCGAGAGATCTACCGTACGGATAAAGATCCGAAGTAACAGCAATTAGATAAATAAGAAACCCAAAGACTCTTCCAAGCTAAACACCATCAAAGAAAGTGAGTCAGTACAGGTAACCGGAATAAACCTCCAGGTGGTATCCCACAAATAAAGTGGAACACCAAGCAAGCCATCTCTGCAAAAGTCATATGAGCCCTCACAAAACAAAACTCAACAAACAGGTTAGAGAAACAAGATAGGGTAATCAGGAGTTGCCCCCAAATCAACATGTAACCACATGAATCATGCCATTAAAATTCACAAAAGCTCACAAAAAGCAACCAAGGGTAGGAGGCCTAAACCTCTTGTCAAACACATGCATCAAAAGGGTATCAAATTCACCCATAATACCTCATACATTCAGAGCATTCAAATAAAAAGCATAAAGTAATGGGAATAAGGCAAACCTGACTGGAGAGATCGAATGAAATTGAATTGCCCGGTTGGGTTTGCAAAGCAATCTGAGGGTTTATATGAGAGGGAATTGGTTCTTTGCCGATGAGTTCCCTTCAGTCTCTGGAGGTTGCTCTGAACTCTGTTAGCTCTTCTCTCACTATCTTTTTCCCTGCCAGGGTAATAGGAATAGAATTGCCTTTTGTTTCACTGAAACTCTGAATTTATAACCTGATTTTTGTGGACCTGTGGGCTCAACTGAGAGAGGCCCAAGTCCAAAATTTTTCTGTTATATTTTATTTATTTATTCTTTTTTTTTCCTTTTTTTTTCTTTGTTTTTTCCTTCTTTTTTTTTTCGTTTTTTCCTTCTTTTTTAAACATGTGGGCTTCGCCTAGCGAGCATGACAGTTCAAGAAATTCCTCTGAGCGTAGGTGATTCTGGTGGCTTTTCTTGGGACTCGCTAGGCGACCCATTCTGTTCGCCTAGCGAGCATGACAGCTCATGAACAAACTTTTGCTCCTTCAAGATTAATGTTTTGACTGACGAATAGACCCCATTTGAACCTGTTGGAAGTATCTCAAGTCATTCCCTTGTGTTGACTATTCATCTAAATAGAACCTACAAAGTGTCTTGGATGATACTCAAGCTTCAAACAAAAGATGTTAGTGACACATTTTTATGCTTTTGGTTAGTAAACAAAAGTAAGAGAAACAATGATGTATAATTCAAGCATGCTTGGTGATCTCAAACCAATCACAAGGAGTCCCACCCAAAGGCAAAGGGAACCAAGATGCTAAAGATCCTTGAGGCAATGCAAATGCAATGTTATGATGCCATGAGGGATCTTAGGGTCAAAATTGGGGTCTTACAGATGCCCCTATTTAAGATCATTCTAGCCGGAGAAGTGAAGGTTAAAATCTTCGTCTCGACGGGGTAGAATGGGCTTAAATAATAACAAAGAGACAAATTTTGGTCCCTAAGAGACCTCATGATGCAAATGTAGGTATGAAAAATGGTAGCACTCTGTGGAGATATGTGTCCACAAAAGCAAAGAAATCAGAAGCCACTGATAATCCATATGAGCAATTCACTCCATGGGACCAAGACCCTGGGGACTCTCCTGGGGATAGAAAAGGGATAAAAATGCGCGAGCAGGTCACGACTCAAAGCGTGGGGAACAGAATTCCAAAGGGAAAAGATCCAATGGAAAGACTCGAGCTGACTCGAAGATGCATGTATTGGGGAATATGCCAATACAACAAAAAACTATCCACAACGGATACTTCGGATAAAATCCGGATGAAAACGATCCACTAAGGGACTTCGCTGGGGATGTCCACAAGGACACTCCTGAGGAAGCAGCGGGACGAGGTATTACCGGTTACTGGGTAATAAGCTCAAGGAGACATGTGATCTGAACACCAGGTATGAGGGTGAGAGATACAACATGCTTAAGAAGAGATGAATATCCAAGACCGATATAAGGGTGAGAGATATCAAAACTTCAAAACGTCTGAGGAAAACCTAAAAGGTATACTTCAGCTCAGGGATCCTGACTCCACAAGGGACAAAAAGTCATAATAGGGAGTAGAGAGGAAGGAACACCAGGGATACCGGTTACTGGGCATATAATAGGTGACCAACCAAGGTGTGAATTGGGGAATATTCCCAAAACACTCATCATCCAAAAGAGGGCTAAAAGCAAACTCGATTATAGGATGGATATTCGACTCCACAAAGGGGATACGAATCTTACTCATCTGGGGAAGAACAAAAGGCTTCAGACCCGAGAGTGCATGAGATATACTATCTATTACCGTCAGAACGTAGATAATATACTCGCATGGACGATTATCCACAACCGGTTACTGGGTTAATAAAGGATAAATCGACCGAAAAGAAAAGGCATCGGGCTACCGAAACTAGGTATATAATGATGACCAATTCAGGGGAGAAACAATCGTTACCAACAATAACAAGGTAGACGAGAGATGACCCACTGGGGATAAATTGCGTAATCAGGGCAATTATCCAAGCAGATGAGGGGATATCATCACCGAATATTGGATGAAGATAACTGTCACCAATTAAAGATGAGCAAAAATAGTTACTCTGCAAAAAGGGAAGAAATAGGGTTTACAACTACCGGTATGAGGGTAGAGAAACACAGACTCCGCCGGGGATAATAATTACTAATTATTGAGCAATTATTCATTTACCACGGGGAAACAGGAAAAGAGTCTCAAGAGACCGATCTAGGATCAAACTAGATAGGCACACCAAATCAAGACTTGTCCCGGTGAGGATATAACTAAATGGGGAAAACCATCCCAGTATATGTGTTGGGAAGGAACAAAAACAATCAACATCCACGAGGATATAACCCAGTGGGGAATATGGAAGAAAGGATAGACGCTTTCTGCTTATGGAGCTGACTCTATATGGAGAGATCAGACACACACATCTGCTCGGGGAAGTATATCACCAAATAGCAGGAGACAACAAACAACGATATATGGCAAAGAATGCAACATGAATATCTGAATGTTATAATTATGCATGAATATGCGTGGTTTATGTATGATGTATGCTGACAGACAGACATATCTAACACAACCAGGTCCAGGAATCAACCACCCGGTACTACATCTCAAGAGAGAAAGCCAAGTTCACCAGGGAGTATCCAATCTGCTGGGGATCAGAGATACCAGGAAGGAAAGAACTCTGCAAGGGATGAATCATCAATCATTCCAGCTGGGGACGAGAGTTATCACAAACAAGGTCCACCACACCAACAACTCTACTGGGGAATCTATCCGAGGAGATAAAGGATTTATCGGGATCAACCACCAAATACCGCTTTTGCCCAAAGAGATCCAAGCTGCTGAGGAAGAAAGATTACTACTCTGCTGAAGGGAAGAGAGGTGACTCTCAACAAGCAATCCACTTGGTAGGATAAACCACAAGGGGTTCCGGAGGGAGGAGATACAGTCATGCCAGGAATATGGACAAAAATCTTACCCTGTTGGGGATCGTACCACCCTTGGGAGAGCACTGAGGATCTCCTAAGTATCCTTTCGTCATTGTGAATGTTCACTTTGTTTAAAAACAAATTATAAAAAATTTGATCTTTTAAAACAATGATATTTTCTTAATCAAAACATGCAAAACATTTGTTGAATAGAAACATATAAGAGTGCCAATAATTGGATAAAAGGCTCAAATTTATTTGATAGAATGGTAGTCTGCGAATGGCAAGACTCCATAGATCTTTACAAATTTGAAATTGGTGATATATATTGGAAAAGGGCTGCATTGAACATAATGACCATTTCTCCACCAATTCTGAATCTGATGTATTTGAAGCTTTGGCTGATAACGAGCAAGGATTTCTGACGGACGACAGTTGTAGAACAAAGTCTTGTCAGGATGTAGTTACTTGCCAAATCCCTAATTTTTGCCTAGATTGCCCCAGGATGAGGTACTCAATCTAGCGGGATACCTATATTCATTTTTCATGTCTCTAACTTTTTCCTGGACCGCCCTTTCGGGTTTTCAATCCACCGAGACGCTCATTTTTGCCTAAGCCGCCATTTCGGGTTTTCAACTTAGCGAACTATTCAGTTTTTATTTTTTTTTTAGGCGAAGTATTTCTTGACTGCATCTGAATTCACAGGACGAGTGAAATCCTCCCCATCCATAGTTGTAAGTATCAAAGCACCGCCTGAAAAGGCTCTCTTAACAACATACGAACCCTCATAGTTCGGAGTCCACTTGCCCCTGGAATCGGGCGCGAAAGACAAGACTTTCTTGAGCACAAGGTCACCTTCTCGGAACATACGAGGCTTGACCTTCTTATCAAAAGCTTTCTTCATTCTCTGCTGATATAACTGACCATGGCACATGGCAGTCAATCTCTTCTCTTCAATCAAGTTTAGCTGGTCATAACGACTTTGAACCCATTCAGCATCAGTCAACTTGGCCTCCATCAAGACTCTCATTGATGGGATCTTCACCTCTACTGGGAGTACCGCCTCCATGCCATAAACAAGAGAGAAAGGGGTTGCCCCTGTTGAAGTGCGGACAGATGTACGATATCCATGCAAAGCGAATGGCAACATCTCATGCCAATCTTTGTACGTAACAACCATCTTCTGGATAATTTTCTTAATGTTCTTATTAGCAGCTTCAACAGCCCCATTCATCTTGGGTCTGTAAGGAGAAGAGTTATGATGTGCGATCTTGAACTCACTACACAGTTCTTTCATCATCTTGTTATTCAAGTTAGATCCATTATCAGTAATGATCTTATCTGGCATACCATATCGGCATATGAGTTGATTCTTGATAAACTTCACGACCACCTGCCTGGTTACATTTGCATACGACGCCGCTTCAACCCACTTGGTGAAGTAATCAATTTCTACGAGAATAAATCTGTGTCCATTGGACGCTTTCGGCTCTATCATGCCAATCATGTCAATTCCCCACATGGAGAAAGGCCATGGTGATGAGATCACATTCAAAAGTGTCGGGGGAATATGAATCTTATCAGCATAAATCTGACACTTGTGGCATTTCTTCACAAATTTGCAGCAGTCAGACTCCATTGTCAGCCAATAGTAGCCTGCTCTCAACATCTTTCTAGCCATGGCATGTCCATTGGAATGAGTACCAAATGAACCCTCATGGACCTCAGTCATCAACAGGTCTGCTTCGTGTCTATCCACGCATCTGAGCAGAACCATGTCAAAATTTCTTTTGTAAAGCACTTCGCCATTGAGGTAGAAACTGCCTGACAATCTCCTCAAAGTCTTCCTATCTTTTACAGATGCCCCAGGCGGGTAAATCTGGCTCTGAAGGAAACATTTGATATCATATTACCACGGCTTATCATCTGTTACTTCTTCTACTGCAAATACATGAGTTGGTCTGTCCAAGCGCATCACGGTGATATTGGGGACTTCATTCCACAATTTAACCACAATCATCGAAGCAAGCGTAGCAAGAGCATCTGCCATCCGATTCTCATCTCGAGAAATATGATGGAAGTCAACCTCAGTAAAGAACATTGAAATCCTCCTTGCATAATCTCTGTATGGAATGAGGCCAGGCTGATTCGTTTCCCATTCACCCTTAATCTGATTAACAACGAGGGCCGAATCACCATATACATCAAGATGCTTGATCCTTAGATCAATACATTCCTCCAATCCCATAATACAGGCCTCATACTCAGCCATATTATTCGTGCATTTGAAAGTTAGCCTTGTTGTAAAAGGAATATGCGCGCCCTGAGGAGTAATAATCACGGCCCCAATACCATTTCCATACTGATTTACAGCGCCATCAAACACCATACTCCATCTGGAACCAGGCTCTGGCCCTTCATCAAGTGTAGGCTCATCGCAATCTTTCACTTTCAAATACAGAATTTCCTCATCCGGGAAGTCATACTGAACTGACTGATAATCTTCAATAGGCTGATGTGCCAAATGGTCAGCCAAGATACTACCTTTAATAGCCTTCTGAACTCGATACTCAATATCATACTCAAATAACAACATCTGCCAACGGGAAATTCTCCCTGTTAAAGCAAGCTTCTCGAAGATGTACTTGATTGGATCCATTCTGGATATCAACCAAGTCGTATGATTTATCATATACTGGCGTAAGCGCTTAGCAGCCCAAGCCAAAGCACAACATGTCTTTTCAAGCATTGAGTATCGAGACTCAAAACCAGTGAACTTATTACTCAGGTAGTAAATAGCATACTCCTTCTTCCCTGATTCGTCTTGCTGACCAAGGACACAACCCATCGAGTCTTCAAGAACAGTCAGATACATGATCAAAGGTCTTCCCTCTACAGGCGGAGACAGAATCGGAGGCTCAGACAGATATTATTTAATACTGTCGAAAGCTTTCTGGAAATCCTCGGTCCAATCATGGGACTGATCTTTCCGGAGGAGCTTGAATATAGGCGCACATGTGGCAGTCATGTGGGATATGAATCTGGAGATATAATTCAAGCGGCCAAGAAAACCTCGGACTTGCTTCTCAGTTTTGGGCGCAGGCATCTCTTGTATTGCTTTGACCTTTGCAAATCAACCTCAATACCTCTTTCACTAACAATGAAGCCCAATAACTTGGTAGAACGGACCCCAAATGTACACTTGTTGGGATTCAGACGAAGCTTGTATTTCCTCAAACGTTGGAAAAGCTTAAACAAATGCTCTACATGTTCAACTTCCGTTCTTGACTTAGCAATCATATCGTCAACATATACCTCACTCTCCTTGTGCATCATATCATGAAACAAGGTGGTCATAGCTCGTTGATACGTGGCTCCGGCGTTCTTCAAACCGAAGGGCATCACTCGATAACAGAATGTTCCCCAAGGTGTGATGAATGTTGTCTTCTCCATATCCTCGGGTGCCATCTTAATCTGATTATATCCGGAAAATCCTTCCATAAACGAGAAGATATTGAATTTAGCTGTATTGTCTACCAACATATCAATATGTGGTAAAGGGAAATCATCTTTCGGACTAGCTTTATTCAAGTCTCTATAGTCCACACACATCCGGACTTTTCCATCTTTCTTAGGCATGGGCACAATATTGGCCACCCATTGAGGATATATAGAAGTCACCAGAAACCCCGCATCAATTTGCTTCTGAACTTCTTCCTTGATCTTCACTACCATATCAGAATGAGTTCTTCTGAGCTTCTGCTTTACAGGCACACACTCAGGTTTCAAAGGTAGGAAATGTTGCACAATATCAGTATCTAGACCTGGCATGTCTTCATACGACCAAGCAAAGACGTCGACATATTCTCGTAGCAACTTAATCAACCCCTTCTTAACAGATTCTTCCAGAAGTGCCCCAATCTTTACCTCTCGCACACAATCTTCAGACCCCAAGTTGAATGTTTCCAGATTCTCAAGATGCGGATGAATGATCTTCTCTTCATGCTCAAGTAGCCGGGTGATCTCATCAGGAATCTCTTCAACATCATCTTCCTCTGCCTCAAATACAGGGAATTCAAAATTGGGAGATGGTGTTGGGTCATTATGTTCAATGGGTTTAGAAATCAACCTACATAATGATTTTGGATATGAAAAGATTTAGAATTCAAACAAGGCAAATCATTATGCAGATGAAAAGATTGATTTTATTTTATTTTTTAGGGTTTTATGTGATCACCAATTTCATGCAAAGACAAAAAGGGAAAATAAATGGGGAAAACAAACATTTAACATGAATTTATTGAATGAAAATATCATTGTATTTATGTTGCCAACAATGTTATCACTCCTCCTTTTGGCATAGGAGAAGGGTTTTTAAACAAAGTGATTATTACGTTGACTTGTGGACAACTGTTGGAATATCCACAGCGACCGAATTGTTGCAGACCTCACCAGGGATGATGAAGTTGCTAGAATCCTTTGTATCTTCTTCTAAAACGGCAGCAGCCTCCTCATCTAGACCAGTGTGGATGAAACCTCCACTCTTGAATAACCCTTGCTTGTTGAAAGTACCAGAAGAAAAACCTATGCCAGCCCGGGACTCGTTGTCTTCTAACTCAATCATTTTTCCTAAACAAGTGGTTGCACCACGCTCAATGGCCAGCTTTGCATCTTTGTAGGAAGCAAATGAAGGAGTTCTCTTCTCAATAGGCTCAGCAATAGATAAAGCTTGGAAAGGAGTTCCAACTTCAACCTCAGCATCTATATAAGAGAAGGAAGACAAATGGCTAACTAGGAGAGCCCTTTCTCCCCCTACCACCACCAGCTTCTTGTTTTTCACGAATTTCAATTTCTGGTGTAGGGTGGACGTCACGGCGCCTGCCTCGTGAATCCATGGTCTGCCTAAGAGACAACTATATGATGGGTGAATGTCCATAACCTGGAAGGTAATCTGGAAATCACTTGGTCCGATCTTGACTGGGAGATCAACTTCCCCAATCACAGTTTTGCGAGACCCATCGAAAGCCTTCACAACTACTCCACTCTGCCTCATGGGAGGCCCTTAATATGATAGCTTTGAGAGAGTGGACTTTGGCAATACGTTCAATGATGACCCGGTGTCCACCAGCACATTGGACATGGCGTCGTCTTTGCAATTCATAGATATGTGTAAAGCCAAGTTGTGGTCTCTTCCCTCCTCAGGGAGATCAGAGTCACAAAAGCTCAGGTTGTTGCAAGCAGTAATGTTTGCAACAATGCTATCGAATTGCTCCAAAGTGACATCGTGATCTACATATGCCACATCCAACACCTTCTGCAGAGCCTCTCGGTGTGGTTCTGAATTTAAGAGTAAGGATAACACATATATTTTGGATGGCGTTTGTAGAAGTTGGTCTACAACATTGTACTCGCTCCTTTTGATGAGTCTCAGCATCGCATCACAGTCTTCTTTCACATTGCCACTCGGGCCAACAGAAGTAGGAGTTTTCAGTACGGAGGAGGGCTTAACAGCAAGTGCCGGATTCGAAGAATTCACAGCGTTCCCGATCGGGCGTTCAACAAAATCAGCATTGATTTGAGGCTTCGGCGGTGCTGAAAATACACGGCCACTACGGGTCAAACCGCTAACATCGACAATATTCACAACAGAAGAAGAGGGCAAGGACACCTCTTTCCCATTCTCTACTGCTACGGCGTTGTAGCGATAGGGAACTGCCTTTTCAGAAGAGTAAGGCACAGGACCAGCAGGCTTAATGATCAGAGCGGGAGAAGCCTTCTGCTTGCTACCATTGTACTTGATGATAACAGGCTCGGGTATCCGGAACACTGGGGAGATCACATTGACCTCAGGCTCATTTTCATCAACATTCCTGTTTTGAAGGATCTCAATGACTCCTTCGTCCAGCATTTCCGGAACATCCTTGCGCACCTGGCAACAACCCAATCGGTTAACAGAACAGACTCGGCATCTATCATGGTCATGCTCATAATGACTGTAATCACACAACAAACGATGCATTTGGACCAGAGACTGTTGAATATGACTGACATATTTGACCTTGTATTTTCCAGGGCAACCCTGGACCATGTTGACAGATTTCCCATGTTCAGGCAATGGGTTCTTCTTTACATTAGGGCCTACGTCCTCAAAACATAGAATACCACACCTCACAAGGTCTTGAACCTTGGTCTTCAAAGGGTAACAATTCTCCACGTCATGGCCGGGAGCACCAGAATGGTAAATACAATGTAACTCAGGCTTATACCACCACTGGGGGTTAGCAGGTATAGTCGGTGGGTCTCTCGGAGTAATCAGCTTCCTTTCTATCAAAGAGGGATATAACTCTGCGTACGTCATAGGAATAGGATTGAAGGTGGCCCTTTTCATCTCGTAACTCATGCTGGTTTGATTATTGTTTCGAGGCTGGTAGGTGTAAGACCCCAATTTTGGCCCTAAGATCCCTCATGGCCCATATCATCTCATATCATAGCCTCAAGGATCATTGCATGCCTTTGCTTCCCTCCTAGTGGGTAGGTTGCCTTGTGTGTGTGGTTCTTGATCACCAAGCATGTTTTGCATTTGTATATTATTGCTTTTCATATGTTTATCATCCAAAAAGTACAAAAATATTGTCAGTCTAACCTTGTTGCTTGCAGTTGAAGCAATCATCAGCAATTAGGTCAAAGACAGTCAACAGTCAGTCAAAGCAATGGATGATGGCCATTCTTGTAGAATTTGGCCACCATGACCAATAATCAAGAGTTCACACAACTTGGGACGTCATTGGAAATCAAGGTCTCAAGGAATTAGGGTCTGGAATTCATCAGAAGTAGTTCAATCATGCAAAACCCTAGAAAAGTCAACAGAAAGTCAAACTTGGTCAACTGGCCATTTAATCAGTGATTTGATGGATGGAATTGATTTGAAGGAGTTCATTCATGTCTATACAAGCCTCATATGTCATGTCCAACCTCATCATGGAAGAATTTGAAGTCAAACAGAAAATTTCCAGAAATGGAAACTGGACCTGTAACTGAAACTTACCAAAAATGGAAAGTCTTGATCCTCAAACTTACATCATGATACAAGCTTCAAATGAATTTTTGCCCAACATGAAAGTTGAAGATCTTGTTCTCCCATTTCCAAAAAGTCCAAGAACTCTCAATTCCCATGTGTGGTTGGCAAGTTATGATCGAATCGATTTCAGAAAATCTTGAACTTCAAAAGGCCATATCTCTCAAACCGTTTGGCCAATTTTGGTGGGGTTTTTTCCTACAAGTCACATTTGATCCCCTCTTTCCAAAAATATAAATTTCATGAGCCAAAACTTCACCAATCAAAATGGCATATTTTGACTCTTCTCATTTAAATGCAAGTTTGACCAAGAGTTGACTTTTTGATTTAAACATTTTTTTAACATTTGGCCAATTGGGAAAGCTCAGAAATGTCATTTTAAGTGTGTTTGCAAAGTCAAAATATGCAGTACATGAGGCCATTGTTTGGTTGCTTGAATTGTAAGAAAGGTACAATTTCACCCATGCTCTCCATGCCTACATTTGAACCATGCCTTGGTACCTTCAAACAGAAATTGGCAAGTCATTTTTCTGTCATTTGAAGCCTCACTTGCAGCCTAAAATTAACAGCAAAACAAGAAGCCATGTCTTAGTTGCTTAAGAATTGGAAAAGTACATGTTTGCACCATACTTCCACAACCATGCTTGTACTTACACATAACAGTTTGGTGCATCAGATTTTCTGTCATGGAAAAACACTACTGACTGCACACATGATTCATTTTCTCTAGAATCACAGCCTACCAACCAGAAAACACACTTCCTCTCATTCTTGCAACTTTGCTCAAGCACGATTTCTGCTCAAAATCATCAAAGATCACAGGAACCCTTGGTATTTTCCTCAATTGCTAACATCTTTGAAGCATTCTCAACATTCTTTGGGTGACTGTGAACAAAGGAAAGGCAGCTGCTACATCAACCCCTTCCAATGGCAAAATTCGAACCAGTTTGTTTCAAGCTAGTTTGAGCAAAAGACCTTCAAGAATCCTTCAGCATTGACCATAATCTACCTCTGTTTGAGCTGGAATCATCCAAAACATCACTGTTGCACGAATTTCTTCAAATCAAGTAAGGTTTTCGACCAACCCTTTTCTCATAACTTTACTATGCCATGTGTAGTTTCAATGTTGCTGAGCATTATGAAATTTGAATCATGTCAAATGGTTAATTATACTGTGAGATATATGGATTTCCATTTTGGTGCTCAAGTATGTTTTCAGTCGATTAGCTTTATTGATGATGATTACATGAAAACTATGTGTGGAATATACATGCTGGATGAATGCTGATGAGATTGCAATGCTTACTTTTTATTTCTGGACATTTTGGATTTTCGAGTTCATGAATGATGAAGCTAAATGTTGTTCTGTTTTGAAAACCCTAAGACTCATTTCCAGAAATTCCTGATTGTGTTGATTTGTTGTTTATGATGTGGTTACAAGAAGAATGTTATCATTGCCATGCTGTGTGTTTGATTCAATTCAAAAGTTGTTGTTTGATGATGAATGAGGATGAATGAATGTTGCTGCTATGATGAATCCTGTTATTTTCCCAGAAAAATCCAGCTTCATAGATGCATGTGTATTGGCTGCTGCTATTGTTCATGTTGCATGATATCATCATTTCTAATGCCATGTTAGTTGTTTGTCTGTTGGAATTTCAATTGATGATGATGTTGATGAACCAAATGTTGAATGCCTTGCTGTGCTAAAACCCTAGGGTTTTTCTTAAACCTAGAAAATTCATCCATTGGCCCGTGTACTGTTGCATTGGGCAACAGCCAATCACAACATTTCGTTGTGTGAATCAAAACGCAGAGTTTTGATAAGTGGTGCCCAGAATTACATTTATGCCACCGTTGACCCCATGTTTGACTCCATACCATGCTATCTTGTTCATGTTTCATCCAATTATTCATCAATCTTCTAAAATTCATTTCTCCTTCATTTTTCATCCAAAAATCATGAAAATTTTTGCATCATCTTCACATGGATGTCTAGTATTTGATTATGATTTTTGATTAATTTTTCATTGGCTGGATTTTAATTGGTGTGAGATTTCTTGACATGTATGCACATTTGACACCCTTTGCCATTTATTTTGTGAAATAATGATGATGCATCCTTTGGCCCTGAAATTGTTTTTGTGGTGAAACTAGACTCATTCATCTTCATTTTGGTATAAAGATTGTGCATTTATCATTTGTGGTTTGCTAGTTATGATTTTTTGAACTAGGGTGTGACAATTTGTGTCACACCAATGATGTGCATTTCTTGATTTTTGTTCACATGTCTCCTGGCCTCCAAACAACTTGAAATTTTGCATGAATGATCTCTTACATGTCTAGTTTGTGTATGAATTTTCTGGGATTTAATCATGCTGTTTCCCATTTGATTGTGAATTTTCTTCTCTGCCTAGTCAAATGTTGACTTTTTGTGCTACACATTGCCATTTCATTTGGGAAATCCTCATACCATATTGAATGATCATGAAATTTCATATGTGATAACTAGACATCTTGAGCTTTGCATTGGTCTTAACCTCATTCATTTCTCATCTGTTTTCAAATTGATATGATTTTTTGAAGTTGACCCATGCTTGTTGACTTTCATTATGCTTACTTGAATTTTGTTGACTTCTTGATTTTAATTGACTGCCTTCCTCTCATCCAAATGCCATGAAAATTGACATGCTTGCCATGCTAGGTGTTAGGATTGAATGTGATTTATTTGATAATTTTTGAGATTGTTTGGGTTGACTTTTGAATGAAGTCTTGCTGTTGACCTTTTTGTATGCTTCTCTTGCCATGCTTTGCATTCCTTGGTGTATGAAATGACAATGGTGCATGATTTGATTATGAATCCAATTGAGATTGCTTCTTAAATGTTTGAACATGAATTGGGTTGACCTTTCTTTTCTGTTTGACTTTTTTCTTCCATCTTTGACCCTAGGCTAGTCCTAGTGGTCTTTTGAGCTTACCATTGAGCTATTGTTTCAGGTTAAGCACCAATGCCTCAAAGATCATTCAAATTTGATTGAGTTGGATTGTATATATCATGTGCTAACCCTTGTTTTGTAGGTGTGACTCATATACTTGAGTCTTGTGCTATGCACATTGGTCCCTCTGTGGTTGACTGTTGTTTCATTTTCCTTTGATTTGAACTGTTAACTTGTCTACTAATAAGTTTGACTTTTTCAGGTACTTTAGTTGCTTAAGTTCCTAAACTTGCTTTGCTTTGCTATTTAGCAATTGCTTTTGAGGTATAATTACTTCTTCTTCTTCATGTAGTCTGGAGACCCGGTCTGTTATTTGACCGGGCAAACTGTCTGAAGTCCTCCTTAAGAGGCAATGCCTGTGTGTGTTTAAAATTGTCCCAAGCAGGAAAAGTCCTTCAAGTAAGGCAATTGGTGGAAGGTAGGGATAAGCAATCTATTCCCCACTATTCAGTGTGTCCTCTCTGGCTCCCATTATATGGTTGAAGCATTGAGATAAAAACCCAAGATCTAATCGAGTCAATAAAGGGGAAAGAGTTCCATCTTTCTGAACTCCCCTACTTTCTATTATTTGATGCTCTCTCTGACCTGAGATAGAAGCAATGAGGCACACCCCTCATCTCCTATTCATCTGCTTCACCTTAGCCTCTCAATGGCAAGGTTAAGAGCGACCTTCACCTATTACAGTGGACTTTCAAAGTCAAACCCTCTTGTGTGAGCCCCCCATTGTTTGGCTATAGAGTGTGCTGTTTGCTATTCATTGATTGACTGATTGCTTCATATGCACTTGTTTGCCTGTATGCTATGCATTTATCATCATCAATTGCCATTAATGCATGATCATCTCATTTGCTTTTGTGATGCTATCATTGTTGTTTGCCCATTGAGGACAATTGTAAGTCCATCTCTTTTGGCCATTTGCTCCTATGATATGGAAGGATAGAGTGTAAGACCTTATTGGTCACTCATAGCCTCTGTTTTGTTTGTTTGATTGTGAGGAAGCAATTGTAAGTCCCTGCAAGTTGGCATTTGCTCTCCTGTGATCATGTTGCATTGTTTGATTGTATGTGAGGATACAACTGTAAGTCCCTGCAAGTTGGCATTTGTTTCCTAGGATCATACTGTATGTGAGAGTAAGCCCAGACAGATTGGCATCTAACATCCATGTTTTGCTTTTGTTTGTTTATGTGAGGATGCAATTGTAAGTCCCTGCAAGTTGGCATTTGCTTTCCTATGATCATATGTTGGATATTGGTGTAAGCCCAGACAGATTGGCATCCGGTATCCAAGTTTCTTTTTGTTTTAGGAGATTAGTGTAAGACCATTGAGTGGCTTCTGATATCCTGTTCCGTTTTAGGAGACTTGTGTAAATCCATTTATTGGTATCCGGTATCCGCCTTTTTATTTCTTTGCCTGTGGAGATTAGTGTAAGTCCATAGAGTGGCCTCTGACATCCCGTTCTGTTTTAGGAGATTGGTATAAGCCCAGTGATTGGCATCCGATATCCGCCTTTCTTTCTTGTGTTTATTATTATCCATTGCTATTCCAAAGGACACACTTGAATCATCTGCCATATGATTTCAAGAAGTGAACCTCTAAGAAGTTTTACAATCCATATCCATCCATTCATCCTCATTATGTCCTAAACCTTTTCACACTTCAATTTCAAACTTGACATAGATATTGTGCAAACTTCTTCATGTTTTCCAAACTAAAAACCTGGACCCAAGTCCTTGACTTTTTCAAACTCCATTTTCATAATACTTCTTTCAAATCAATCTTAATCATACTTTGACTTCACTTTCATAATCACAATCAATTAACTTCACTCATTCACTTGTTTTGGCTTTGTCCATTGTTAATCTCTTCATGCATTAGCCATAGGTTTCAATTATCATTGCGGTTGATGTAAATCTTGCCTATCCTTAGTGAGTCGACAGTAAGACTTCCGTACTAAAAACAGGGTTAACCCCTCCAGTGCGTCGAAGCTATCCTCACATGGTGGATGTTGGTCTTGGTCGAGTTTTCTCCCATTGATAATGAAAAGCCTCAATGCTATTGTTTAAAATTGAATCCACCAACCTTTTTGGAAATCTTTTAGCCGAACTACGGCGTTTTGATCCTTACCTTTGATGGAAGGTACGTAGGCAGCGGGTTCATCCGTTCAAACCCAATAATAAAATTGTATATTCTTTTCTCACCATCCCAATCATGTTTGCACAATGCTTATGTCATAACAAATAACAATTTAGTACAACAAGTGTGAAAAGGGCTCCCTAGGAGTACCTAGGACGTAGTGGGTGCCTAACACCTTCCCATTGCGTAATTTACCCCTTAGCCAGACTCTCTGATCTTTTATTAGTTTTCTACGTGTAAAACTTCTTAGGCTTTTGTTCGCTTTTTAGCCAGTCCTTTGGATAAATAAAAGTGCGGTGGCGACTCGAAAATCATTGTATGCTTTGCTTATGGTTTAATCAATAAATCATATAGCGACGAATACACCGCTACAGAAAAGTGGCGACTCTGCTGGGGATATATCAGATCCTTGGTGGTATTGCCTACTTTTCACCCTTGTTGTGCTATATTATTATCTGTTATTTGACATATTTTTGTACAATTTGGGATAACTGTATTGATTGTAATGTTTGAATTGCTTGATATACAATTGCTGTTTGCTTTGGTGATCTGTGAGATGAGTTCTATACCCGAACTCGAGTGCACTCTAGGATAGGAGAATGGCATAGTCTCGTTGACTGGTGTGGAGTATTCCTTAGCCAGTTGACTTGCGAGCCCATTCACTTGGTGGAGGTCATGTTGAACTAATAATGTCACACAAGTTATTTGTGGTTAGACATTATTCTTTCAATCATGTTCCGCAGAAGCCAAGGACCTTAGTTTACCAAACCCATCTTGGCCTATTTTTAGGACCGTAGTGCGGAGGTCGTTCAGATGTCAGTTCTGATACGATTGTTACGCGATACTACACTCATAAGAGTTTCTCTTGAGAATATTCTTGGAATACGAGTATTCGTTCCTCCGATAATATCCGAGAGATGGAACGATGATTATGGGAACCTCTGATAGAACATGTCTGGCAGGTTTAAACCCTAGTACACTCCCTTTGGGTGGTTCTTAACCGAGACTCCATGCTCGTGACTCTCAACAAACCCGTGATTCGTGGTTGAGTCGTTCAAACATTGTTAATATCAATGGATCCCGGATCAGGTGTAAAACCTAAAATCCACCAAAGCGGCTGGTTGATATTAAGAATGTCTGAACCGGTTCATGTACCGTTAATATCAATGGAACTTGGGTGTCGATAAGGTGAAAACCTAAATCCACCAAAATGGATGATTGATATTAGGGATACATAGAGCTTTCCCACGACCTTTGTTTGGTGTGCTTTGCTTGATCCTTGAGTGTGTTTGTTGCATTCATGCATTCACGCATTCATCCGCATTCATGTCATCACAAAAAAAAGATTTTCGAGGAACTTAAAAAAGGGTTTATTTGCAAAATTTTCAGACATGGAAAGACCAAAGAGGCATACAAAGAAGTACAGCTTTAGACAGCCCGATGTAAAAGAGTTAAGGAATCTGACATCGTATGTACTAGATCCCTTGGGTTTCAAAGCTCGCTATGGGAAGCTTCTACCACTGCTCACCACTCAGGTTGACGAAGGGTTGATGAGTACTCTGGCTCAGTTCTACGATCCGTTGCATCACTGCTTCTTATTTCCGGACTTCCAGCTATTGCCAACCTTGGAGGAGTATTCTCGTCTCATTGGGATTCCAATTCTGGATCAAGTGCCGTTCAGTGGCTTAGAGGATATTCCATCTGCTCGAGAGATTGCCAGCTTGTTGCATATAGATGAAGAACTGATTAGAGCTAACCTGACTACCAAAGGCGGAATTCAGGGTTTTCCTTCCGAGTTCCTCATTGCCCAAGCTACCTTTTATGGGAAGGCCATGAGTGAGGATGCCTTTGAGGCTCTCTTTGTATTACTCATCTATGGATTGGTGCTATTTCCCAACTTCGACAAGTTCGTGGACATGAACGCCATTAGGATCTTCTCGGTTCTTAATCCAGTTCCGACTTTGTTGGGTGATACATATGTCTCCTTGCACCTGAGGAATATGAAGAATGGAGGAGTCATTGTCTGCTGTTTACCCCTGCTGTACAAGTGGTTTATTTCGCACTTGCCGCAGACGGTTGCTTTCAAGGAGAACAAGGGATGTCTACGGTGGTCTCAGAGACTCATGTCTCTCACCAATGATGATATCACTTGGTATGATCGCGTGTACGATACCGTCCAGATCATCGACTATTGTGGTGAATTCCCTAATGTGCCCCTTCTTGGTACATGTGGTGGGATCAGCTACAATCCTATACTTGCACGTCGCCAGCTTGGGTTCCCCCTAAAGGATAAACCTAATAGCATTCTGTTAGAAGGTGTGTTCTTTCAGGAGGGTAAAGATCCCCAAGGCCTGAAAGCCAGATTTGTCCGTGCATGGCGCAGTGTTCACAAGAAGAGTAGGAATGAGTTGGGCCCAAAGAACTGCATTGCTTTGGAGCCATACACCTCTTGGGTCAGACAGAGGGCTGCTACCTACTTGATGCCGTATGATTATCCAAGACCTACACCGTTGGATGTGGCTGGGCCTTCAACCCTCCCTACCCAACGTGTAGAGGAGTTGAGAGAAGAAGACCTTTCGCGTGCTTGGATCCGTGAGAGGGAGGAATTGCTGCAGCAGCTCAAGGAGAAGGACGCTATGATTGAATTCCTCGAGCACCGAGTGATCGATGATCCGAACGACGCTTGGACTTCTCTGCTTCCTCAGTCTTCCAAATTCTGGAAGAGGAGGTATGATCGACTTGCAAAGGAGAAAGCTGACATGGAAGCGGCCTATGAGAGAGAGATCAAGAAGTTGTGCACTTCTCGTCTTCCAGCATCCCGAGCTTTTAGGGATCCATAGGATGTCATTTACCTTTTCTCTTTGTATTTTAAAATGCTGTACTTTTTGTCTTGATGTATTGAATGAAATATTTTCCATGAGGAATCAAAAATGCTTAAATTAATCAAAATATTGCAAATAATACCCTAAGGGTTCCTTGAAAACAAAGCATTTGCACAAGCATTTCATGCATCATTCTTGCATAAACAGGTACCCTTTGTTTCTGGTCTTCTTGTCCTAACCTCTGTTCTTCATTTATTTTGAAGACAAGCTGATTCACCGGTATTATACACGAGTCAACTCTGCAAGAATCATGGAGCAGTTGGAACAAGAGAACAGAGAATTGAAGGAAGAGGTCGCCAGACTTGGCGCTTTGATGGAGCAACTCCTTGCCGCTCAGAATCAACCTGCTCCGACGCCTGCAACTCCTGCTCAGAGGACAGTCATTTCAGAGGTAGCTACTTCTACAGTGCCAGTCAGCACCCACGCGCCCAATGCCATGCCGCCCGGGTTTCCTTGGGGCATGCCCCCAGGTTTTATGCCAGATATTCCTGCGCCAACCTTCGCTCAAATGCCGGCGTCTAGCTCGGTCCCTATCGCCGCTCCTCCTGTCGTGCATACCATGCCAAGGGTAGACGACATCATCTATCACTCCGAGCCATCTGAGGGCGCAGACGTTCATGAAAAGATGGATGCCATGAACGATCAATTCCTTGAGCTGAGAAAGGAATTGAGGACTCTTCGAGGCAAAGACCTATTCGGCAAGTCTGCAGCCGAACTCTGCCTAGTTCCCGGTGTCAAGATACCGATCAAATTCAAGGTCCCGGACTTTGAAAAATACAAAGGGAACACCTGTCCGCTTGCTCACCTGGTCATGTACGCCAGGAAGATGTCAACACAGACTGATAATGATCAACTCCTGATTCATTATTTCCAAGACAGTCTATCTGGTGCCGCGCTCAGATGGTACATGAGCTTGGACAGCGCCAACATCAGATCTTTCAATGACCTTGGCGAAGCTTTCGTCAAGCAATATAAGTACAACGTCGATATGGCGCCTGACCGAGATCAACTCAGGTCCATGTCCCAGAAGGACAAGGAATCGTTCAAGGAGTACGCCCAGAGATGGCGAGAGCTGGCAGCTCAAATCACTCCACCGCTGGAAGAGAAGGAAATGACCAAGATCTTTCTGAAGACTCTTGGCTCATTTTATTATGAGCGGATGGTAGCAAGCGCTCCCTCTGATTTCACCGAGATGGTGAACATGGGGATGCGTCTCGAAGAAGGTGTCCGTGAAGGACGGTTGGCTAAGGATGATAGCTCTTCCTCTAAACGATATGGGGCATTTAAGAGGAAAGAAGGTGAAGCACATGCCGTTCAATCTCAGCCCAAACACAGAAGACCCTCTGCTCAGAGGAATCCTGCACGACATTCTGGTCATCAGCACCAGGTGGCTCACATAGCACCTGTTTTCAAGGACAACACTCCTCAACGTCAACAGTATCAGCATCAGCAATAATACCAACAAGCGCAGTACCAACAACAACAATCTCGTCCACAGCAACAGGCTTATCAGCCTCGTGGGAGTACGAGTAATCAGGCAAACATGGGTTACGAAAGGAAGAAGATCAGTTTTGATCCGATTCCTATGTCGTATGCGGAGTTATATCCCTCTCTAATAGAGCGAAAGTTGGTTTCTCCGAGAGATCCTCCGGCTATACCGGTCAACCCTCAATGGTGGTATAAGCCTGACCAGCACTGTGTCTATCATTCTGGCGCTCCGGGCCATGACATTGAAAATTGTTTCCAGCTGAAGACTAAGGTTCAAGACCTTATGAGAAGTGGAATCCTGAGTTTTGAAGACTCTAACCCTAACGTCACCAGGAACCCATTGCCTTCGCATGGGAAATCTGTGAACATGATTCAAGAATGCCTTGGGAGGTACAAGGTCAAGTATGTCAGCCACATCAGGCAGCCGTTGGTTGATTTACATAAGATGCTGTGTCAGTACAGTTATTTGGAGCATAACCACGACAAGTGTCGCGTTTGTTCGGTTAATCGTCTGGGTTGCGATCAAGTACGCAGAGAACTTCAGAAGTTGTTGAATGAAGGTACCATTGAGATTCTGCAGAATCGCAATGTTGATGAAGTCGAACCTGAAGTGAACGTCATTTCACCAGTGTTCAAGCTGCCTGAACCAGTTGTTATTTGCTATAATAGCAACAAGCCAAAGGTTTCCCCTTCCTTGGTCATTAAACCAGCTGGCCCTGTGCCCTATTCATCTGACAAAGCCGTACCTTTCCGGTACAATCCTGTTGCTGTCCAGGATGGGGTCGAAGTGCCTTTGCCTTCACTTCCGTACCAATATTGCTGATGTCAGTGGGTTGACCCGAGTGGTCGTGTGTTTTCCGCACCTGCTAAAGCCCTGTTGCTTCTGAATCCGTTGAGCGCCCTGTGGGGACTGCTGTGAATGTTCAGAATCCGGCACTTGATGTCGCCAAACCCTCCTCATCCGTACGAAAGACTCCTGTTTCTTCAGTTGGCCCAAGTGGCATTGTTGATGAAGAATCTGATGAGATGCTGAGGCTCATCAGAAAAAGCGAGTACAACATTGTAGACCAGCTTCTACACACGCCCTCCAAGATTTCTATTCTTTCTCTACTGCTGAATTCAGAACCCCATAGGGAATCTCTGCAGAAGGTCTTGGACCTGGCATATGTTGATCACGACGTCACCCTGGAACAATTTGATAGCATTGTTGCAAACATTACCGCTTGCAACACTTTGAGCTTTTGTGACGCTGATCTCCCCGAGGAGGGAAGAGACCACAACATGGCTTTGCACATCTCTATGAATTGCAAATCTGATGCAATGTCCAATGTGTTGGTGGACACTGGATCTTCTCTTAATGTATTGCCAAAATCCACACTCTCTCGACTATCATATCAAGGTCCTCCTATGAGGCAGAGTGGGGTTGTTGTGAAGGCGTTTGATGGGTCGCGCAAGACCGTGATTGGGGAAGTTGATCTCCCTATCAAGATAGGACCAAGTGATTTCCAAGTCACTTTCCAAGTAATGGATATCCACCCATCTTACAGCTGTCTCTTAGGCAGACCATGGATTCACGAGGCTGGCGCCGTGACATCCACCCTACACCAGAAGCTGAAATTTGTGAAGAACAAGAATTGGTTGTAGTAGGGGGAGAAAAGGCTCTCCTGGTTAGCCATCTGTCTTCTTTCTCGTACATTGACGCAGAGGATGAAGTTGGAACTCAGTTCCAAGCTTTATCTATTGATGAACCAATCGAGAAGAAGTCTCCTTCATTCACTTCCTACCGTGATGCTAAGCTGGCCATTGAATGTGGTGCAGTTGCTGGTTTGGGGAAGGTGATTGAACTTGAAGACAACAAATCCCGGGCTGGCATTGGCTATGGTTCTGGGGCATGCAATGAGCAAGGTCTGTTCAAGAGTGGAGGGTTCATTCACGCCAATCAACCTGAAGAAGAGGAAGCTGCTGCCATCATTGAAGAGGAAGCAGAGGACATGAACAATTTTGTTATTCCTGGTGGTGTCTGCCACAATTGGGTCGCTGTAGATGTTCCTACAGTCATCCATAGATCAGAGTAAATTGTTCATTTTGTTTAAAACCTTCTCCCATGCCAAAAGGAGAAGTGATGACATTGTTGGCAGCATTTAATACAATGATGTTTTCATTCAATTAATGCATTGTTTAACATTTGTTTTTCCTTTGTTTTCACTTTTTGCTTTTCTGCATGAAATCAGTGATCACAAAAAACCATAAAAACAAAAAAAAAGAGCAAACATTTTTTCATCTGCATAATGGTTTGCTTGTTTAAATGCTGAAGTTTTTTCCTTAACCAAAATCATTATGCAGATTGATCCTAAAACCCATTGAACATAATGATCCAACGCCATCTCCCAATTTTGAATTCCCTGTATTTGAGGCAGAAGAAGATGACGTTGAGGGGGTTCCTGATGAGATTACCCGTCTCCTTGAGCACGAAGAGAAGATCATTCAGCCGCATCTCGAAGACTTGGAAACAGTCAACTTGGGGTCTGAGGATTGTGTTCGTCTGGTGAAGATCGGGGCACTTCTTGAAGAGTCTGTCAAGGAAGATTTGATCAGTTTGCTACGAGAATATTCAGATATCTTTGCTTGGTCCTATGAAGACATGCCGGGTTTAGATACAGATATTGTGCAACATTTCCTGCCTTTGAAGCCTGAGTGCGTGCCTGTGAAGCAGAAGCTCAGAAGAACTCATCCAGATATGGCAGTGAAGATCAAAGAGGAAGTTCAGAAGCAAATTGATGCGGGGTTTCTGGTGACTTCGACATATCCTCAATGGGTGGCCAATATTGTGCCTGTTCCTAAGAAGGATGGAAAAGTCCGTATGTGCGTTGACTACAGAGATTTGAATAAAGCTAGCCCAAAAATGATTTTCCTCTACCACACATCGACATGTTGGTAGACAACACAGCCAAATTCAAAGTCTTTTCCTTTATGGACGGATTTTCCGGTTATAATCAAATCAAGATGGCACCAGAGGATATGGAGAAGACAACATTCATCACACCTTGGGGAACATTCTGTTATCGAGTGATGCCCTTCGGTTTGAAGAACGCCGGAGCCACGTATCAACGAGCTATGACTACCTTGTTTCATGACATGATGCACAAGGAGATAGAAGTCTATGTTGATGATATGATCGCTAAGTCCCGAACGGAAGTTGAGCATGTTGAGCATTTGTTGAAGCTTTTTCAGCGTTTGAGAAAGTTCAAACTTCGCCTGAATCCGAACAAATGTACATTTGGAGTCCGTTCCGGCAAATTGTTGGGTTTTATGGTAAGCGAAAGAGGTATTGAGGTTGATCCTGCAAAGGTCAAAGCAATACAAGAGATGCCTGCACCCAAAACTGAGAAGCAAGTCCGAGGTTTTCTTGGCCGCTTGAACTACATTTCCAGATTTATATCCCACATGACTGCCACATGTGCGCCGATATTCAAGCTCCTCCGGAAAGATCAGTCGCATGATTGGACCGAGGATTGCCAGAAAGCTTTCGACAGTATCAAAGATTATCTGTCTGAACCTCCGATTTTGTCTCCGCCTGTGGAAGGAAGACCTCTGATCATGTATTTAACAGTTCTTGAAGACTCGATGGGTTGTGTACTCGGTCAACAAGACGAATCAGGGAAGAAGGAGTTTGCTATATACTACCTCAGTAAGAAGTTTACTGATTGTGAGTCTCGATACTCTACACTTGAGAAGACGTGCTGTGCTTTAGCTTGGGCTGCTAAGCGTTTGCGCCAGTACATGATAAATCATACAACTTGGTTGATATCCAGAATGGATCCAATTAAGTATATCTTCGAGAAGCCTGCTTTAACTGGGAGGATTGCCCGTTGGCAGATGTTGTTGTCTGAGTATGATATTGAGTATCGAGCTCAGAAAGCTATCAAAGGTAGTATCTTGGCTGACCATCTAGCGCACCAGCCGATTGAAGATCATCAGTCTGTTCAGTATGACTTCCCTGACGAGGAAATTCTGTATTTGAAGATGAAAGATTGCGATGAGCCTACACTTGATGAAGGTCCAGAACCTGGTTCCAGATGGACGATGGTGTTTGATGGCGCTGTTAATCAATATGGAAATGGAATTGGGGCAGTGATTATCACTCCTCAAGGTTCACACATTCCGTTTACAGCAAGGCTAACTTTCAAATGCACGAACAACATGGCGGAGTATGAAGCCTGTATAATGGGACTTGAAGAATGCATTGATTTGAGAATCAAGTATCTTGATGTCTATGGTGATTCGGCCCTAGTTATCAATCAGATCAAGGGTGAATGGGAGACGAACCAGCCAAGTCTCATTCCGTACAGAGATTACGCAAGGAGAATTTCAACATTCTTTACAGAAGTTGAATTTTATCACATTCCTCGAGAGGATAATCGGATGGCGGATGCTCTTGCAACGCTTGCTTCCATGATAGTGGTCAGACGGTGGAATGATGTCCCCAATATTACTGTGATGCGCTTGGACAGACCAGCTCACATATTTGCAATCGAAGAAGTGAAAGATGACAAGCCTTGGTATTTTGATATCAAAAATTTCCTCCAGAACCAGGTCTACCCGCCTGGGGCATCTGTGAAAGATAGGAAAACTTTGAGAAGGTTGTCAGGCAGTTTCTACCTCAGTGGTGAAGTGCTGTATAAGAGGAATTTCGATATGGTTTTGCTCAGATGCGTGGATAGACACGAAGCAAACCTATTGATGACTGAGGTCCATGAGGGTTCATTTGGTACTCATTCCAATGGACATGCCATGGCTAAGAAAATGTTGAGAGCAGGCTATTATTGGCTGACAATGGAGTCTGACTGTTGCAAGTATGTGAAGAAATGTCACAAGTGTCAAATTTATGCGGATAAGATTCATATTCCTCCGACACTCCTGAATGTGATTTCATCACCATGGCCTTTCTCTATGTGGGGAATCGACATGATCGGCATGATTGAGCCGAAAGCATCCAACGGGCATCGGTTTATTCTCGTAGCGATTGATTACTTCACCAAATGGGTTGAAGCCGCTTCATACGCGAATGTAACCAGACAGGTGGTTGTGAAGTTTATCAAGAACCAGCTGATTTGCCGTTATGGTGTGCCAGAGAGGATCATTACTGATAATGGATCCAATCTGAACAATAAGATGATGGATGAGTTGTGCGCTGAATTCAAGATTGCACACCATAACTCCTCTCCTTACAGACCTAAGATGAATGGGGCTGTTGAAGCTGCTAACAAGAATATCAAGAGGATCATCCAGAAGATGACTGTCACGTACAAAGATTGGCATGAGATGCTGCCATTTGCTTTGCATGGATACCGTACGTCTGTACGCACTTCAACAGGGGCAACCCCTTTTTATCTTGTTTATGGCATGGAAGCCGTTCTCCCAGTAGAGGTGGAGATCCCATCAATGCGAGTCTTGATGGAAGCCAAGTTGACTGATGCTGAATGGATTCAGAGTCGTTATGACCAGTTGAATTTGATCGAAGAGAAGCGATTAACTGCCATGTGTCATGGTCAGTTATATCAGCAGAGAATGAAGAAAGCATTCGATAAGAAGGTCAAGCCTCGTGTGTTCCGAGAAGGTGACCTCGTGCTCAAGAAAGTTTTGTCTTTCGCGCCCGATTCCAGGGGCAAGTGGACTCCAAACTACGAGGGTCCATATGTTGTTAAGAGAGCCTTTTCAGGCGGTGCTTTGATGCTTACAACAATGGATGGGGAGGATTTCACTCGTCCTGTGAATTCGGATGCAGTCAAGAGATACTTTGCCTAAAAAAAAAAAAAGTATATGCAAATGAAAAAAAACAGAATAGCTCGCTAAGTTGAAAACCCGAAAGGGCGGCTTAGGCAAAAATGAGCGTCTCGGTGGAGAACCCGCAAGGGTAATCCAGGCAAAAATTAGAGACTTGAAAAAAGAGAATATTTGCATCCCGCTAGATTGAGTACCTCACCCTGGGGCAATCTAGGCAAAAATTAGGGATTTGGCAAATAACTGCATCCTGACAAGACTTTCTGGTTTATCGGTCGTCATTTCGTCAGAAGATTCTCGATTCGTCGTCAACCGAAGCTTCGGATACATCGAGATTCAAATTGGTAGAGAAAGGATCATTATGTTCAATGTAGCCCTCTTCCAATATATATCACTGATTTCAAATTTGTACAGATCTATGGAGCCTTGCCATTTGCAGGCTACCATTCCATCAAATCAATTTGAGCTTTTATCCAATTATTTGCACTCTTATTTGTTTCAATTCAACAAATGTTTTGCGTGTTTTAAATTGATAAAATATCATTGTTTTAAACAAATCAAAATTTTTCAAAAAAAATTGTTTTAAACAAAGTGAACATTCACAAGATTGAAAGGATACTCAAGAATATCTCAGTGCTCTCCCGAGGGTGGCATGATTTCCAACAGGTAGGACATTGGTTCATATTCCTGGTTTGGTGGTATCTTCTTTCTTCAGATCTTTGTTGGGGTTGTTCCTCAAACAGAGTTGTTGTTGGGGTTGTTCCCCCAGTATAGTCGCAAGCAGAGTGTTGTTGAAGACTTCGTTTTCTCCAGCAGCAGTTTTCCCAGCATGGGTGTTTCCTTGTGAGTTTCGGCGGTTGATGGTTTGTCATCTTGGTGCCCCGTCACTTTCACCAGTGGGTCGTATGCCCCAGACTTTATTTGTCTCCTCGGCAGTCATGAGTAGAGCTGTTATTGATATCCCCATCGGATTCGCGAGCAGAGTTGTTATCACTCTTCCCAGTGCAGTTGCCAGCGGAGTTGTCTGTTTCCTCAGCACGATCGTTTTCTTTTGAAGACTCGGTAAGTCAGCGGTTTGATACCCGGTACTTTACCTTTTCCCGGCGAAGTCGTCTGCGGAATTGTTGCTATCTCTCCATCAGAGTTTGTTCTCTTCAGCAGAGCAGGATTTATTTTCCTATTCAGCGGTTGATTGGGTCGACATCCCAGTGTTTTCAACCATCTTTTTTCTCAGCATAGTCTGCAGAGTATTTGTTATGGCAATTTCGCCTGTTGAGTACTCCTTCAATCCCCGGTATGGTCGGATGATGGCCCTACCATCCAGAGAACGGATTGATTTCCTGACTGTTTGTGATCCCCAGTAGAGTGGCTTATATTGCAGAATCTACTTGTTGTGATCAGTTTGCTATGCATATTCTTTCCCAAGTAGAGTGGTTCGTTGCAGAATCTACTTGTTTGATCTGTCCTCCCTCAGTGGGTTGTTCCCCAAGAGAGTAGCCGACAGTTTTCCCCAGTAGAGTTGCTTATGCAGTTAGATTCTATTTGGATGATATCACTCTTCCTCAGTGGGTTGTTCCCCAGCGGAGTTATGTGGAGTTGCTTCTACAACAGTTCGTGCTTGTGCAATGCATCCTTTTGTTTCTCAGTTGACACTGAGATCCCCTGCAGATACTTTGGGACTTCTCTTGTTCCCCTACAGATTCGTCTTGGTGACTGCTTTGCCCATTGTGACTTTCTGTACCCTGATTGGGTGTTTCCTGATATCTCTGATCCTCTGCTTCTTCAGCAGTACCCGCAGATCTTTGCTTTACAGCATGAAGATCTCCGCAGATTGGTTCTCCAGCTGGTTGTTCCCCTGGAAGTATAATACCGGACGTTTTGATTCCTGAACCTGTTTGTGTTGGAGTTGTCTGTTTTGTCCGCATTCATCAAACATAAATCACGCATATTCATGCATATTCATAAACATTCAGATATTCATGTTGCATTTCTTGCCATGTATCTTTTGCTTGTCGTGTTCTCCTGCACGGGTGATATAGATCTCTTTATAGATCTCCCCAAGCAGATGTCGGGTGTTTAAAATCTCTCCATATAGAGTCAGCCCCATAAGCAGAAAATGTTGCCTTTCCTTCTGCAGTTCCCCACTGAGATATATCCTCGTGGATGACGGTTTCTTCTGTTTCCTCCCAACACATATATTGGGATGGATGTTCCTATTTGAGTTACATCCTCATTAGGACGTGTCTTGATTCAGCCTGTCTTTTCGGATTATTCCCGAATTGGCTATTTGTCAAATGTCTTGTGCTTCCCAGTGGGTTGTTCCCCAGCGGAGTAATTTTGGGCCGCTACCCTCATACCTGTGGTTATAAGTCCTACTTTTCCTGGCTTTCTTGACAGAATTTGTGGTTATACACCTTTTATTCTCCAGCCAGAGTTTTGGTTTTCTACCTAACAGTCGGTAGTTGTAAATCCTATTTTCCTGCTCTCCAGCAGTTTGTGGTTTGTTATAAACCCTATTTTGGTTTCCCGTGCGGATTTGTGATTCGTTCTATCCCCACGTGGAGTTGTTGGTCTTCTATCCCGTATTCGGTAGATGTAAACCCTAATTTTGTGGTCATCTCCACCCTTTTTGGCCCTCTGCCTACGAACCAGCAGTCGTAAGTCCTATCTTTGCGGTTTTTCTACTTACAAACCGGTAGTCATAAACCCTGTTTTCTCTACTTGCAGAGTTAACTTTGTTGTTCATCTCAACCGATGACAATTTCCCTTGTGGTTATCTTCATCTAGTTCTTGATGTTGATTTTTTCCTTTGCTTGGATAAGTTGCTCAGATCAGCACTTATATCCCTCGCAAGTCTTTTGTGAATAATTGCCGTATGCTAGCAATTTTATCCCCAGTGGGTCCTTTCACCTTGTGTCAGTGATTGTGTTCCCTGGATCATTGGTTTTCACCAGTGAATCCTCAGCAGATCGCCTTTCATTTACCCTTTTGTCGGTAATGTCTGTTGCTCCTTTTGATTGGTCATCATTATATACCTATTCTGGTATCCTGATGCCTTTCTTTTCGGATTTCTATCCTATAAACAACCTACAACCCGGTTAAGGATAATCTTCCATGCGAGGTTATTATTCACGTTTTGACGGCTATGAATAATATGTCTCATGCGCTCTTTGGTCGGAATCCTTTGTTGATCTTCCCCAGTCGAGTAAGATTCGTTTTCCCGTTGTGGAATCGAATGTCCATCCTATAAACAAGTCTGCTGTTCCAGCTTTCTTCAGGGTGATGAGTGTCTTGGAACACAAACCAATTCACGTCTTCGGATTTTATCCTACAAACAACCTACAACCCGGTCCAGGATAATCTTCCTTTGTGAGTATATTATCCACGTTCTGACGGTAATGGATATTATATCTCGTTCACTCTCGAGTCAATCTTTTGATTGTTTTCTCCACAGAGTCAGATTCGTATTCCTTGTGGAATCGAATGTCCATCCTATAAGCAAGTCTGCTGTTCTAGCTTTCTTCAGGGTGATGAGTGTCTTGGAACACAAACCAATTCACGTCTTCGGATTTTATCCTATAAACAACCTACAACCCGGTTCAGGATAATTTTCCATGCGAGTATATTATCTACGTTTTGACGGCTATAGATAATATATCTCATGCACTCTCTTGTCGAACACTTTGTTTGTTTCCCCAACTGAGTAAGATTTGCATTCTTTACAGAATCAAAAATAGTCATCCTATAAACAAGTCTGCTGTTCTAGCTCTCTTCAGGATGATGAGTGTTTTGGAACACACACCAATTCACGTCTTTGGTCGGTCACCTGTTACATACCTACAACCCGGTATCCTTGGTGTTCCTTCCTGATTTTTGTTACCCTCATACCGGTAACACCTCATTGTTCTTGTGCTTCCCTAGTGGAACTTCTTTTTGATTCTCCCCAAGAGTCAGCTTGTGTCTCTCCAATGGATTTATTTTCCTTTGGAATTCTTTTCCCAGTGTGAGTCCTTCACTCCCCAGTGAGGCCTACAGTCTGTTTTCTGTTATCTTCTAATCAGAGTCGTGTCTTGTTCACGCTGTGTCAGTGTTGTTTATCCCCAACTAAAGTCTTGTCAGAGTCTCTGTTCCTGGTGAGTGTATTACTCCGATAGGATCGTCTTTTCTTCTGTGTTAACCATATTCCCCACAGAATTTGTGTCTTTTGCATACATACATTTGCATCATGAGGTCTCTTAGGGACCAAAATTTGTCTCATTACTGTTATTTAAGCCCATTCTACCGCGTCGAGATGAAGATTTCTAAACTTCACTTCTCCGGCTAGCATGACCTTAAATAGGGGCATCTGTAAGACCCCAATTTTGGCCCTAAGATCCCTCATGGCTCATATCATCTCATATCATAGCCTCAAGGATCATTGCATGCCTTTGCTTCCCTCCTAGTGGGTAGGTTGCCTTGTGTGTGTGGTTCTTGATCACCAAGCATTTTTTGCATTTGTATATTATTGCTTTTCATATGTTTATCATCCAAAAAGTACAAAAATATTGTCAGTCTAACCTTGTTGCTTGCAGTTGAAGCAATTATCAGCAATTAGGTCAAAGACAGTCAACAGTCAGTCAAAGCAATGGATGATGGCCATTCTTGTAGAATTTGGCCACCATGACCAATAATCAAGAGTTCACACAACTTGGGACGTCATTGGAAATCAAGGTCTCAAGGAATTAGGGTCTGGAATTCATCAGAAGTGGTTCAATCATGCAAAACCCTAGAAAAGTCAACAGAAAGTCAAACTTGGTCAACTGGCCATTTAATCAGTGATTTGATGGATGGAATTGATTTGAAGGAGTTCATTCATGTCTATACAAGCCTCATATGTCATGTCCAACCTCATCATGGAAGAATTTGAAGTCAAACAGAAAATTTCCAGAAATGGAAACTGGACCTGTAACTGAAACTTACCAAAAATGGAAAGTCTTGATCCTCAAACTTACATCATGATACAAGCTTCAAATGAATTTTTGCCCAACATGAAAGTTGAAGATCTTGTTCTCCCATTTCTAAAAAGTCCAAGAACTCTCAATTCCCATGTGTGGTTGGCAAGTTATGATCGAATCGATTTCAGAAAATCTTGAACTTCAAAAGGCCATATCTCTCAAACCGTTTGGCCAATTTTGGTGGGGTTTTTTCCTACAAGTCACATTTGATCCCCTCTTTCCAAAAATATAAATTTCATGAGCCAAAACTTCACCAATCAAAATGGCATATTTTGACTCTTCTCATTTAAATGCAAGTTTGACCAAGAGTTGACTTTTTGATTTAAACATTTTTTTAACATTTGGCCAATTGGGAAAGCTCAGAAATGTCATTTTAAGTGTGTTTGCAAAGTCAAAATATGCAGTACATGAGGCCATTGTTTGGTTGCTTGAATTGTAAGAAAGGTACAATTTCACCCATGCTCTCCATGCCTACATTTGAACCATGCCTTGGTACCTTCAAACAGAAATTGGCAAGTCATTTTTCTGTCATTTGAAGCCTCACTTGCAGCCTAAAATTAACAGCAAAACAAGAAGCCATGTCTTAGTTGCTTAAGAATTGGAAAAGTACATGTTTGCACCATACTTCCACAACCATGCTTGTACTTACACATAACAGTTTGGTGCATCAGATTTTCTGTCATGGAAAAACACTACTGACTGCACACATGATTCATTTTCTCTAGAATCACAGCCTACCAACCAGAAAACACACTTCCTCTCATTCTTGCAACTTTGCTCAAGCACGATTTCTGCTCAAAATCATCAAAGACCACAGGAACCCTTGGTATTTTCCTCAATTGCTAACATCTTTGAAGCATTCTCAACATTCTTTGGGTGACTGTGAACAAAGGAAAGGCAGCTGCTACATCAACCCCTTCCAATGGCAAAATTCGAACCAGTTTGTTTCAAGCTAGTTTGAGCAAAAGACCTTCAAGAATCCTTCAGCATTGACCATAATCTACCTCTGTTTGAGCTGGAATCATCCAAAACATCACTGTTGCACGAATTTCTTCAAATCAAGTAAGGTTTTCGACCAACCCTTTTCTCATAACTTTACTATGCCATGTGTAGTTTCAATGTTGCTGAGCATTATGAAATTTGAATCATGTCAAATGGTTAATTATACTGTGAGATATATGGATTTCCATTTTGGTGCTCAAGTATGTTTTCAGTCGATTAGCTTTATTGATGATGATTACATGAAAACTATGTGTGGAATATACATGCTGGATGAATGCTGATGAGATTGCAATGCTTACTTTTTATTTCTGGACATTTTGGATTTTCGAGTTCATGAATGATGAAGCTAAATGTTGTTCTGTTTTGAAAACCCTAAGACTCATTTCCAGAAATTCCTGATTGTGTTGATTTGTTGTTTATGATGTGGTTACAAGAAGAATGTTATCATTGCCATGCTGTGTGTTTGATTCAATTCAAAAGTTGTTGTTTGATGATGAATGAGGATGAATGAATGTTGCTGCTATGATGAATCCTGTTATTTTCCCAGAAAAATCCAGCTTCATAGATGCATGTGTATTGGCTGCTGCTATTGTTCATGTTGCATGATATCATCATTTCTAATGCCATGTTAGTTGTTTGTCTGTTGGAATTTCAATTGATGATGATGTTGATGAACCAAATGTTGAATGCCTTGCTGTGCTAAAACCCTAGGGTTTTTCTTAAACCCAGAAAATTCATCCATTGGCCCGTGTACTATTGCATTGGGCAACAGCCAATCACAACATTTCGTTGTGTGAATCAAAACGCAGAGTTTTGATAAGTGGTGCCCAGAATTACATTTATGCCACCGTTGACCCCATGTTTGACTCCATACCATGCTATCTTGTTCATGTTTCATCCAATTATTCATCAATCTTCTAAAATTCATTTCTCCTTCATTTTTCATCCAAAAATCATGAAAATTTTTGCATCATCTTCACATGGATGTCTAGTATTTGATTATGATTTTTGATTAATTTTTCATTGGCTGGATTTTAATTGGTGTGAGATTTCTTGACATGTATGCACATTTGACACCCTTTGCCATTTCTTTTGTGAAATAATGATGATGCATCCTTTGGCCCTGAAATTTTTTTTGTGGTGAAACTAGACTCATTCATCTTCATTTTGGTATAAAGATTGTGCATTTATCATTTGTGGTTTGCTAGTTATGATTTTTTGAACTAGGGTGTGACAATTTGTGTCACACCAATGATGTGCATTTTCTTGATTTTTGTTCACATGTCTCCTGGCCTCCAAACAACTTGAAATTTTGCATGAATGATCTCTTACATGTCTAGTTTGTGTATGAATTTTCTGGGATTTAATCATGTTGTTTCCCATTTGATTGTGAATTTTCTTCTCTGCCTAGTCAAATGTTTACTTTTTGTGCTACACATTGCCATTTCATTTGGGAAATCCTCATACCATATTGAATGATCATGAAATTTCATATGTGATAACTAGACATCTTGAGCTTTGCATTGGTCTTAACCTCATTCATTTCTCATCTGTTTTCAAATTGATATGATTTTTTGAAGTTGACCCATGCTTGTTGACTTTCATTATGCTTACTTGAATTTTGTTGACTTCTTGATTTTAATTGACTGCCTTCCTCTCATCCAAATGCCATGAAAATTGACATGCTTGCCATGCTAGGTGTTAGGATTGAATGTGATTTATTTGATAATTTTTGAGATTGTTTGGGTTGACTTTTGAATGAAGTCTTGCTGTTGACCTTTTTGTATGCTTCTCTTGCCATGCTTTGCATTCCTTGGTGTATGAAATGACAATGGTGCATGATTTGATTATGAATCCAATTGAGATTGCTTCTTAAATGTTTGAACATGAATTGGGTTGACCTTTCTTTGCTGTTTGACTTTTTTCTTCCATCTTTGACCCTAGGCTAGTCCTAGTGGTCTTTTGAGCTTACCATTGAGCTATTGTTTCAGGTTAAGCACCAATGCCTCAAAGATCATTCAAATTTGATTGAGTTGGATTGTATATATCATGTGCTAACCCTTGTTTTGTAGGTGTGACTCATATACTTGAGTCTTGTGCTATGCACATTGGTCCCTCTGTGGTTGACTGTTGTTTCATTTTCCTTTGATTTGAACTGTTAACTTGTCTACTAATAAGTTTGACTTTTTCAGGTACTTTAGTTGCTTAAGTTCCTTAAACTTGCTTTGCTTTGCTATTTAGCAATTGCTTTTGAGGTATAATTACTTCTTCTTCATGTAGTCTGGAGACCCGGTCTGTTATTTGACCGGGCAAACTGTCTGAAGTCCTCCTTAAGAGGCAATGCCTGTGTGTGTTTAAAATTGTCCCAAGTAGGAAAAGTCCTTCAAGTAAGGCAATTGGTGGAAGGTAGGGATAAGCAATCTATTCCCCACTATTCAGTGTGTCCTCTCTGGGCTCCCATTATATGGTTGAAGCATTGAGATAAAAACCCAAGATCTAATCGAGTCAATAAAGGGGAAAGAGTTCCATCTTTCTGAACTCCCCCACTTTCTATTATTTGATGCTCTCTCTGACCTGAGATAGAAGCAATGAGGCACACCCCTCATCTCCTATTCATCTGCTTCACCTTAGCCTCTCAATGGCAAGGTTAAGAGCGACCTTCACCTATTACAGTGGACTTTCAAAGTCAAACCCTCTTGTGTGAGCCCCCCATTGTTTGGCTATAGAGTGTGCTGTTTGCTATTCATTGATTGACTGATTGCTTCATATGCACTTGTTTGCCTGTATGCTATGCATTTATCATCATCAATTGCCATTAATGCATGATCATCTCATTTGCTTTTGTGATGCTATCATTGTTGTTTGCCCATTGAGGACAATTGTAAGTCCATCTCTTTTGGCCATTTGCTCCTATGATATGGAAGGATAGAGTGTAAGACCTCATTGGTCACTCATAGCCTCTGTTTTGTTTGTTTGATTGTGAGGAAGCAATTGTAAGTCCCTGCAAGTTGGCATTTGCTCTCCTGTGATCATGTTGCATTGTTTGATTGTATGTGAGGATACAACTGTAAGTCCCTGCAAGTTGGCATTTGTTTCCTAGGATCATACTGTATGTGAGAGTAAGCCCAGACAGATTGGCATCTAACATCCATGTTTTGCTTTTGTTTGTTTATGTGAGGATGCAATTGTAAGTCCCTGCAAGTTGGCATTTGCTTTCCTATGATCATATGTTGGATATTGGTGTAAGCCCAGACAGATTGGCATCCGGTATCCAAGTTTCTTTTTGTTTTAGGAGATTAGTGTAAGACCATTGAGTGGCTTCTGATATCCTGTTCCGTTTTATGAGACTGGTGTAAATCCATTTATTGGTATCCGGTATCCGCCTTTTTATTTCTTTGCCTGTGGAGATTAGTGTAAGTCCATAGAGTGGCCTCTGACATCCCGTTCTGTTTTAGGAGATTGGTATAAGCCCAGTGATTGGCATCCGATATCCGCCTTTCTTTCTTGTTTGTTTATTATTATCCATTGCTATTCCAAAGGACACACTTGAATCATCTGCCATATGATTTCAAGAAGTGAACCTCTAAGAAGTTTTACAATCCATATCCATCCATTCATCCTCATTATGTCCTAAACATTTTCACACTTCAATTTTCAAACTTGACATAGATATTGTGCAAACTTCTTCATGTTTTCCAAACTAAAAACCTGGACCCAAGTCCTTGACTTTTTCAAACTCCATTTTCATAATACTTCTTTCAAATCAATCTTAATCATACTTTGACTTCACTTTCATAATCACAATCAATTAACTTCACTCATTCACTTGTTTTGGCTTTTTCCATTGTTAATCTTTTCATGCATTAGCCATAGGTTTCAATTATCATTGCGGTTGATGTAAATCTTGCCTATCCTTAGTGAGTCGACAGTAAGACTTCCGTACTAAAAACAGGGTTAACCCCTCCAGTGCGTCGAAGCTATCCTCACATGGTGGATGTTGGTCTTGGTCGAGTTTTCTCCCATTGATAATGAAAAGCCTCAATGCTATTGTTTAAAATTGAATCCACCAACCTTTTTGGAAATCTTTTAGCCGAACTACGGCGTTTTGATCCTTACCTTTGATGGAAGGTACGTAGGCAGCGGGTTCATCCGTTCAAACCCAATAATAAAATTGTATATTCTTTTCTCACCATCCCAATCATGTTTGCACAATGATTATGTCATAACAAATAACAATTTAGTACAACAAGTGTGAAAAGGGCTCCCTAGGAGTACCTAGGACGTAGTGGGTGCCTAACACCTTCCCATTGCGTAATTTACCCCTTACCCAGACTCTCTGATCTTTTATTAGTTTTCTACGTGTAAAACTTCTTAGGCTTTTGTTCGCTTTTTAGCCAGTCCTTTGGATAAATAAAAGTGCGGTGGCGACTCGAAAATCATTGTATGCTTTGCTTATGGTTTAATCAATAAATCATATAGCGACGAATACACCGCTACAGTAGGCCTGTTGCTGCGGTCGATGCTGTTGTTGCTGATATTGCGGATGTGGTTGCTGATTGTTACTATGTTGCTGATACTGTTGATTGTCTCTGAAAACAGGTGCTATATGAGCCACCTGGTGCTGGTTACTGGCGGGACGCACAGTCTTCCTCTTCACAGAGGGTCTTCTTGGTTTCTCATGGGAGATCACAGCATGTGCCTCTCCATCTTTCTTCTTTGCAAACGCCCCATAACGTTTGGCAGAAGAGCCTTCTTCTCTGGTTAGACGTCCTTCTCTAACCCCTTCTTCTAGACGCATCCCCATATTCACCATCTCGGTGAAGTCAGAAGGAGCGCTAGTGATCATCCGCTCATAATAGAATGAACTCAAAGTCTTTAGAAAGATCTTGGTCATTTCCTTCTCTTCTAGCGGAGGCACGATTTGTGCTGCCAACTCTCGCCACCTCTGGGCGTACTCCTTAAATGTTTCTTTATCCTTCTGGGACATGGCTCTCAATTGATCTCTATCGGGAGCCATATCCACATTGTACTTGTACTTCTTGACGAAGGCTTCGCCGAGATCATTGAAGGATCGAATGTTCGCGCTGTCTAAACCCATGTACCAACGCAAAGCGGCACCGGACAGACTGTCCTGAAAGTAGTGGATGAGTAGTTGGTCATTATCGGTTTGAGTCGACATCTTCCTGGCATACATGACCAGGTGGCTGAGAGGATAAGTATTTCCTTTGTACTTTTCAAAATCAGGGACCTTGAATTTCACAGGGATCTTCACATTTGGAACCAAGCAGAGTTCGGCAGCAGACTTGCCGAAAAGATCCTTCCCTCTGAGAGTTTTCAATTCCTTGCGAAGCTCAAGAAATTGATCATTCATAGCATCCATCTTCTCATAAACATCTGGACCCTCAGACGGCTCAGAATGATAGATGGTGTCGTCTACCTTGGGCAAAGTATGCACGACAGGAGGAGGAACGACAAGGACCGGGCTAGATGCCGGCAGAGAAGCAAAGGTAGGAACAGGACCCTAAGGCATGAAATTTGGAGGCATCCCCCACGGGAACCCGGTTGGCATGGCTGTTGGAACAAAGTGTGCACTGGCAGCGGGCACAGTAGAGGAGACAATCTCGGAGATAACTGTCCTCTGGGGAGGAGTTGAAGGTGTCGAAGAAGACTGGCTCTGGGCAGCCATGAGTGACTCCATTAGGGCAGTCAATCTGGCCACTTCCTCTTTCAGCTCGCGGTTCTCTTGCTTTTAGTGATCCATCAGTCTTGAAATGTTGGCTCTAGTGTAGTACCAGTGAGTCAGCTTGTCTTCAAAATAAATGAAGGACACAGAGTTAGACCACAGGGCAAGGGACCGGAAACAAAACCTGCTTATGCATATGATGCATGCAATGTTTGTGCATATGATTTGTTTTTTATTTCAAAGGAACTTTAGAGTTTTATTTGCAAATTCTGGAAATATTAAGCATTTTATCACATATGGAAATATCTCATCAAATAATATCAGGGAAAGAAGTGCAGCATCGTCAATCATGTACAAGAGAAAAGGAAAATAATCATCCTATGGATCCCTAGAAACAATCATTTAAAGCTTGGGACACAGGAAGATAAGATGCGCGAAGCCTCTTCACCTCCCTCTCGTAGGCTGCCTCCATATCGGCCTTCTCTTTAGCGAGTTGATCATACCTCCTCTTCCAGAACTTAGAAGACTGAGGAAGTAGAGAAGTCCATACATCATCAGGGTCATCAATAACCTGATGCTCAAGAAACTCAATCAACGCATCCTTCTCCTTAATCTGCTGAAGCAACTCTTCACGTTCACGGATCGAGGCACGTGAACGGTCTTCGTCTCTCAACTCCTCTACTCCTTGATTAGGGAGGGTTGAAAGCCCATCCATAATCATAGGTGTAGGTCTCGGATACTCGTAAGGCATGAGATACTCAGACGCCCTCTTCCTAACCCAAACAGTGTAAGGCTCCAAAGCGATGCAATTCTTAGGACCCAACTCTTTCCTTCCTTTCCTATGAATCTTGCGCCAAGCGCGGACCATTCTAGCTTTCAATACTTGGGGATCTTTACCCTCCAGAAAGAACACGCCTTCTAACAGAATGTTATTAGGTTTATCCTATAGGGGGAACCCAAGCTGACGACGCGCCAAAACAGGATTGTAGTTAATCCCACCACATGTACCAAGAAGAGGCACATTGGAGAATTTACCACAAGAATCAATAATCTGCACCCCATCATACACACGGTTGTACCAAGAGATATCATCATTAGTGAGAGACATAAGTCTCGTGGACCACCATAGACATTCCTTGTTCTCCTTGAAAGCGACCGTCTGAGGTAAGTGAGAAATAAACCACTTATACAACAGAGGCAAACAACACACAATGGAGCCACCACCTTTTGCATTCCTCGTATGCAAAGAGAAGTAGGTATCGCCCAACAGAGTCGGAACGGGATTAAGAGTAGGGAAGATCCTAATAACGTTCACATCCACAAACTTGTCGATGTTGGGGAATAACACTAACCCATAGATGAGAAGTACAAATATGGTTTCAAATGCGTCCTCACTCATGGCTTTCCCATACACAATAGCTTGAGCAATGAGGAACTCAGAAGGGAGACCTTGAATTCCCCCTTTGGTAGTCATATGAGCATCAACCAGAGATTCATCTATGTGTAACATGTATGCTATCTCTTGAGAAGTAGGAGCCCTTTCCAAGCCACTGAACGGAAACCGATCTAGAATAGGTATACCCACAAGGTAAGCATACTCCTCAAGGGTAGGCAAAAGCTGGAAATCCGGAAACGTGAAGCAACGGTACAAGGGATCATAAAACTGCACCAATACACTCACCAATCCTTCATCCACCTGAGTAGTCAGAAGAGGAAGAAGCTTCCCAAAACGAGCCTTGAAACCCAAGGGATCTAATACATAAGATGTCAAATTCCTTAACTCTTTCAAGTCTGGTTGTCTGAAACTGTAATTCTTTGTATTCCTTCTTTATCTTTCCATTTCTGAAAATTTTGCAAATAGACCTCTTAAGTTCCTTGAAAATTTTCTCATTATTTTGATGATATGAATGCAAATGGGTGCATGAATGCATGAATGCAACAATCACACTCAAGGATCAAGCAAAGCACACCAAATAAAGGTCATGGGATGGATCATGTTATCCTTAATATCAACCATCCATTTTGGTGGATTATGGTTTACACCTTATCAACACCCAAGTTCCATTGATATTAAGGATACATGAACGGATCAACCATGAATCAAGGGTTTGTTGCAAGTCACGAGCATGGAGTTTAGGTAAAGAACCACCCAAAAGGGAGTGTACTAGGGTTTAAACCTGATAAACATGTTCTACAAGAGGTTCCCATAGTCATCATCCCATCTTTCGGATATTATTGGAGAAACGACTACTCGTATTCCGAAAATATTCTCAAGAGAGACTCTTATGAGTGTAGTATCGCGTAACAATCGTATCAAATCTTACACTTGAACGAATTTCGCACTACATCCTAAGAATAGGCCAAGATGGGCTTGGTAAACTAAGGTCCTTGGCTTCTAAGGTCTATATTGGAAAGAGTAATGTCTAACCACAACTTACTTGTGTGACATTATTGATCCCAACATGACCTCCACCAAGTGAATGGGCTTGCAAGTCAACTTGCTAAGGAATAACTCCACACAAGTCGACAAGACTACGCCATTCTCCTATTCTAAGTGCACTCGAGTCCGGGTATAGAACTCATCTCACAAAGATCACCAAGCATACAAGGAATTAATATTCAAACAATTCAATCATTACATACAATACAGTAATCCCAAATTGCACAAAAATATGTCACACAAAAAAAATATACAATACAATACAACAAATATGAAAAGTAGGCAAAACCCACTAGGATGTTTCGATCCCCAGCAGAGTCGCCACTTTTCTGTAGCGGGGTATTCGTTACCATTAGAGATATTGACTAAATCCAAGGTAAACCATACAAGTCGAGTCGCCACTGCACTTCTATTTATCTAAAGGAATGGTTAGAAAGCGATCAAAAACCTAAAAGTTTTATCGAATCAAAAACTAGTAAAAATGTCAAAGATCTGGGTAAGGGGGTTGGTTATGCAATGGGAAGGTATTAGGCACCCAAAGCATCCTAGGTACTCCTAGGGAGCCCTTTTCACATTTGTTGCAAAGGTTGTTGCTTTTTTTAAAAAAAAAATTATTTGTGCAAACATTATTGAAGGGATGAGAAAGGCGTGTATGTTTATCTAATGTACTACTTACTAAAAGAAGGGTCAAAAGAAAATGATTCGCACGGACATCGCATCCACTGCATACGTATCTCATCTAAATCTGAGAATCAGAGTCTTCGTAGCTCGGCTACCTATGGGTTAAAGAGGAGTGTGCTCGCTAAGACATCGCGTCTTATGCCTATGTATCTCATCTGGGATGAAAATCAGAGCAAAACGTAGTTCGACCACCTATGGGGTAAGGGTTGTGTTTTGGGGTGAACGACGTTACTACGCAATATACCGGATGCTCGACCTTTGGAGACTTACTCGCCTGTAGTAGAAGGAGATAATGTGTTCTTAGGAGAAGAAAAATCAATGAGTTTGGGGTGTTTAGGGATGCTCATGCAAAAAGGCAGTCCTAGATGAAGGAACCGCGCTACCTTAATTGACATGCCACGAGGCTATACGAAACCTAAGAAATCGGTAACATGCGAGAAAAGTAAAGGGATCGAGAGATCTACCGTACGGATAAAGATCCGAAGTAACAACAATTAGATAAATAAGAAACCCAAAGACTCTTCCAAGCTAAACACCATCAAAGAAAGTGAGTCAGTACAGGTAATCGGAATAAACCTCCAGGTGGTATCCCACAAATAAAGTGGAACACCAGGCAAGCCATCTCTGCAAGAGTCATATGAGTCCTCACAAAACAAAACTCAACAAACAGGTTAGAGAAACAAGATAGGGTAATCAGGAGTTGCCCCCAAATCAACATGTAACCACATGAATCATGCCATTAAAATTCACAAAAGCTCACAAAAAGCAACCAAGGGTAGGAGGCCTAAACCTCTTGTCAAACACATGCATCAAAAGGGTATCAAATTCACCCATAATACCTCATACATTCAGAGCATTCAAATTAAAAGGATAAAGTAATGGGAATAAGGCAAACCTGACTGGAGAGATCGAATGAAATTGAATTGCCCGGTTGGGTTTGCAAAGCAATCTGAGGGTTTATATGAGAGGGAATTGGTTCTTTGCCGATGAGTTCCCTTCAGTCTCTGGAGGTTGCTCTGAACTTTGTTAGCTCTTCTCTCACTATCTTTTTCCCTGCCAGGGTAATAGGAATAGAATTGCCTTTTGTTTCATTGAAACTCTGAATTTATAACCTGATTTTTGTGGACCTGTGGGCTCAAATGAGAGAGCCCCAAGTCCAAAAAAATTCTGTTATATTTTATTTATTTATTATTATTATTATTTTTATTTTTATTTTCATTTTTTCGTTTTTTCGTTTTTTTTTTCGTCTTTTCGTTTTTTTTTTAAACACGTGGGCTTCGCCTAGCGAGTATGACAGTTCAAGAAATTCCTCTTAGCGTAGGTGATTCTGGTGGCTTTTCTTGGGACTCGCCAGGCGACCCATTCTGCTCGCCTAGCGAGCATGACAGCTCATGAACAAACTTTTACTCCTTCAAGATTAACATTTTGACTGACGAATAGACCCCATTTAAACCTGTTGGAAGTATCTCAAGTCATTCCCTTGTGTTGACTGATCATCTAAATAGAACCCACAAAGTGTCTTGGATGATACTCAAGCTTCAAACAAAAGATGTTAGTGACACATTTTTGTGCTTTTGGTTAGTAAACAAAAGTAAGAGAAACAATGATGTATAATTCAAGCATGCTTGGTGATCTCAAACCAATCACAAGGAGTCCCACCCAAAGGCAAAGGGAACCAAGATGCTAAAGATCCTTGAGGCAATGCAAATGCAATGTTATGATGCCATGAGGGATCTTAGGGTCAAAATTGGGGTCTTACAGCGCCTTCAGCCAGATCTTCCGACATTGTTGTTAGGGATCCTTAGGATGACTAGTCTCCTTTTCTCTTGTATCTTTTTATTTTGGTTTCTGAAATTATACTCAATGTAATCCTTCCAATTTATATAAATAAAAAGAGATTTTTGGTGATATCAAATTATTGCAATTGCCATTTATATATTATATATTTGCAAATGATATAGTAAATTCCTTGGTAATGAAAAAATAAAAATCAAAGCATTGCATTTCATGCATCATTTGCATAAGCAGGTTTTTGCCAGGTGTCTGATTGGTGTTTCTTCTGTGCTTTAGCCAAGCTGACTCACCGGTACAATACCAGAGCTAATCATACAAGAATTATGGAGCATTTAGAGCAAGAAAACAGAGAGTTGAAAGATGAGATTGTCCGGCTGACTGCCATGATGGAGTCAATTATTGCTGCTCAAATCCAAGCTTCTCCAATGCCTGCAACTCCTCCCGCGAGGACTGTTATTTCTGAAGTGATTACCTCTACCGTGCCTGTTGCTATCGCCCACTTCGCACCAAACCTGCCTGCCGGATTCCCGTGGGGAATGTCGCCCAATTTTGTGCCAGAAGGCTTTGCACTTACCTTTGCTTCCATGCCGGCATCTAGCCGGATCATGATCGTGCCACCTCCAGTTGTGCATACTTTGCCTCGCGTAGAGGATACCATCTATCACTCCGAGCCGTCTGAAGGTCCAGATGTCTATGAAAAGATGGACGAAATGAAATATCAATTTCTTGAGCTGCGCAAGGAATTGAAAACGCTGAGAGGTAAAGATCTGTTTGGGAAGAGTGATGTCGAGTTGTGTCTAGTATCCAATGTCAAGATCCCGGTGAAATTCAAAGTGCCTGACTTTGAAAAGTATAAGGGGAATTCTTGTCCGCTCAGTCATCTTGTGATGTATGCCCGCAATATGTCGACTCAGACAGATAATGACCAATTGTTGATTCACTACTTCCGGGATAGCCTGACTGGTGCTGCACTCCGTTGGTATATGGGGTTGGATAGTGCAACATCCGCACTTTCAATGACCTAGGTGAGGCTTTTGTGAAGTAATATAAAGACAATGTGGATATGGCGCCGGATAGAGACCAGTTGAGGTCTATGTCTCAAAAAGATAAGGAGACATTCAAAGAGTACGCGCAGAGATGGAGGGAGTTGGCTGCCCAGATCACTCCTCCTTTGGAGGAGAAAGAGATGAAAAAGATCTTCTTGAAAACCCTGAGTTCATTTTATTATGACCGCATGATCGCCAGTGCCCCCAGTTATTTTACCGAGATGGTAAATATGGGGATGAGACTTGAAGACTTAATTCAAACGAGGAACCCACCGTAGATCCCAGAACCACTTCCTTGGTGGTATAAACCTGAGCTTCATTGTGCTTTTCATCAAGGTGCATCTGGGCATGATATTGAAAACTGATATCCGTTGAAATATGAGGTTCAGAAGCTCATGAAGAGTGGTATGGTGTCCTTTGAGGACCGTGCGCCAAATGTGAAAGCAAACCTTTTACCCGCTCATGGGAACTCTTCAGTGAATATGGTGGACGGTTGTCCTGGAGAATTCAAAGTTTTTGATGTCCGGTTTATCCAAAGATCTTTGGTGCAGATGCACAAAGATATATGTTTAGTAGGTGACTGTGAACATGACCATGATGGTTGTGTTGTGTGTAGTGTGAACCCAAGAGGGTGTGTTGTGGTGAAAAGGGACATCCAGCATCTCATGGATGAAGGCATGATCCAAATTTGTCAATCTCATCATGTAGATGACGACGTCAATGTCATAGTGCCCATTTTCAAGCAACAAGAGCGGTTGGTGATTCAGTATGATAGCAGCAGTAGCAAGAATGTCAGTCAAAGATCAGTATCGCCGTTGGTAATATGGTTAGCGGGCCCAGTCCCGTATTCATCTGATAAGGCTGTATCATACCAGTATAATGCTATAATGTTGAAGAATGGTCAAGAGGTCTCGTTACCTACGACTAGTTCAGTGGTGAGCATTGTTGATGTTACAAAGGTGACCCGCAGTGGTCGAGTGTTTGGGCCGGTGGTCCCAGAGGAAGTAATTATTGGTAAGAAAATGGAAGTACCTGATGTAGATTCGATTGGTTGTTCAAAGGATAAGTCTGGTGAATCTAGAAACTTGAAAGCCAATGATGATGATGAGGTACTCCGGCTGATAAAAAGAAGCGAATTCAATGTGGTTGAGCAGCTGCTTCAGACCCCCTCGAAGATTTCAGTGTTGTCTCTACTTTTGAATTCTGAAGCGCACAGAGAAGCACTGCAGAGAGTTCTTGAACAAGCGTATGTGGAGCAGGATGTTACTGTGGATCAATTTGATCACATTATGGCTAACATCACTTCATGTAATAATTTGAGCTTCTATGACGAAGAACTCCCTGAGGAGGGAAGAAATCATAACCTGGCTTTGCATATTTCAATTAACTATAAAAAAGATTCTTTATCAAATGTGCTAGTTGACACCGGTTCGTCACTCAATGTGCTTCCAAAGTCAACTTTGTCGAAGTTATCTTACCAAGGAGCTCCCATGAGGTATAATGGGGTAATTGTCAAAGCCTTCAATGGCTCGCGCAAAACGGTAATTAGTGAAGTGGACCTTCCAGTCAAGATAGGTCCGAGTGATTTTCATATTACTTTTCAAGTAATGGATATCCACCCGGCCTACAGCTGTTTATTGGGAAGGCCATGGATTCATAAGGCAGGGGTTGTTACCTCCACTCTGCACCAGAAGCTCAAATTTGTCAAGAATGGAAAGCTAGTGATTGTGGGAGGAGAGAAGGCATTGTTGGTTAGCCATCTGTCATCTTTCTCATATGTGGAAGCTGAGGATGAGGTCGGAACTCCTTTCCAAGCCTTATCTATTGCTACTGAGAAGAGAGTTAGGGCACCTATGTCCTCGTTGAAAGATGCTCAGAAGATTGTTGAAGAACTGGTTTGGGGTTTCATAAGGGCTCGTCAGCTGTTAAATCTGAAGATATGCAACTCAGCTTCCGTAGCGGAGGGTTCATTCATGGCAATGAACAACACTCAGCTGCTGTGCTAGAGGATAGTGAAGAGGAGGACTGCACCAACTTTGTAACGCATGGAAATACATGCAACAATTGGACTGCCGTTGATATTCCTGTTATTTTGCATCGATCTAAGTAATTGCTTTTATATTTTAAAAATCCTTCTCCTATGCCTAAGGGAGAAGTGAACATTGTTTGGGCATTTTAAATTGATCATCAATAAAATTAATTATATGCATCCACATCTTTGATGTTTATTTTTACTTTTTGCTTTATTATGAAAATGGTAATCACAAAAAACATAAATAAACAATATAATTGTCCATCTACATAATATTTGGTCACAAATTCACTTCTCTAAAATCTAAATATCAAATCATTATGCAGGTTGGTTCCTAACCCCATTGAATACAATGATCCTTCTTCTTCTCCAAATTTTGAATTCCCTGTGTTTGAGGCCGAGGAGGAAAGTGATGTAGAATTGAGTGAGGAATTGTCTCGTCCTCTTGAGCAAGATGAAAAGATTATTCAGCCATTTGAAGAGCAGATTGAGCTAGCCAACTTGGGTACCGAGGATGATGTGAAGGAAGTCAAGATCGGGTCTCGATTATGTCTAGATGCTAAGAAGGGGTTGATTGATCTTCTTCGAGAGTATTCAGATGTGTTTTCTTGGTCCTATCAAGACATGCCTGGGTTGGATTCTGAGATTGTAGAGCATAGATTATCGTTAAATCCAGAATGCCCGCCAGTCAAGCAGAAGTTGAGAAGAACGCATCCTGATATGGCTGTGAAGATCAAAGAGGATGTTCAGAAGCAGATTGATGCTGGTTTCCTTGTGACCGCTGAGTATCCATAATGGGTGGCCAATATTGTGCTTGTGCCAAAGAAAGATGGAAAAGTCCGCATGTGTGTTGATTATAGAGATTTGAATAAAGCCAGTCCGAGAGATGATTTCCCTCTGCCACACATCGATATGTTGGTAGACAATACTGCTAAATTCAAAGTCTTTTCGTTTATGGATGGATTTTCCGGACATAATCAGATCAAGATGGCACCCGAAGATATGGAGAAGACCACATTCATTACACCCTGGGGAACATTTTGTTATAGAGTGATGTCTTTCGGTCTAAAGAATGCTGGTGCAACTTACCAAAGAGCAATGACTACTCTTTTTCATGATATGATGCATAAAGAGATCGAAGTATATGTCAATGGCATTATTGATAAATCAATTGACGAAGAGGAACATGTTGAGCATTTGTTGAAGTTATTCCAGCATTTGAGGAAGTATAAACTCCGTTTGAATCCCAATAAGTGCACTTTTGGTGTTCGTTCTAGTAAGTTGTTGGGCTTTATTGTCAGCGAGAAGGGTATTGAAGTTGATCCTGCCAAGGTCAAAGCAATACAAGAGATGTCTGCACCCAAAACTGAGAAGCAAGTCAGAGGTTTTCTCAGCCGCTTGAATTATATTTCCAGATTCGATTCCCACACGACTGCCACATGTGCGCCTATATTCAAGCTTCTTCGGAAAGATCGGTCTTGTGATTGGACCGAAGACTGCCAGAAAGAATTTGATAGTATCAAGGAATATTTGCTTGAACCTCCTATTTTGTCTCCACCCGTTAAAGGAAGACCATTGATCATGTATTTGACTGTGCTAGAAGATAGTATGGGTTGTGTTCTTGGTCAGCAAGATGAGACTGGGAAGAAAGAATTCGCAATTTACTACCTCAGTAAGAAGTTCACCGACTGTGAGACTCGGTATTCAATGCTTGAGAAGACTTGTTGCTCATTGGCTTGGGCCGCTAAGCATCTGCGTCAGTATATGTTGAGTCATACCACTTGGTTGATATCCAAAATGGATCCAATCAAGTATGTATTTGAAAAGCCTGCTTTAACTGGGAGGATAGCCCGTTGGCAGATGTTATTATCAGAGTATGATATCGAATACCGATCTCAGAAAGCGATCAAAGATAGTACCTTGGCTGACCATTTGGCTCACCAACCGATTGAAGATTATCAGTCAGTGTAGTATGATTTTCCTGATGAAGAGATTTTGTACTTGAAAATGAAAGATTGTGATGAACCATTGCTTGAAGAAGGGCCAGAACCTGGTTCCCGTTGGGGCATGGTATTTGATGGAACTGTTAATCAATATGGAAATGGCATTGGGGCAGTGATTATTACTCCTCAAGGCATGCATCTACCATTTACAGCTAGATTGACTTTCAAATGTACAAACAACATGGCAGAATATGAAGCTTGCATTATGGGGCTTGAAGAGGCCATGAATCTCAGAATCAAGTATTGGATGTCTTCGGTGATTCGGCTTTAGTTGTGAATCAGATCAAAGGAGAATGAGAGGCGAATCAACCCGGTTTGATACCATATAGAGATTATGCGAGGAGGATTTCAACTCTCTTTACAAAGGTTGAATTTCATCATATCCGTCGAGATGAGAACCGGATGGCAGATGCTCTTGCAACATTGGCATCAATGATTATAGTGAAGTATTGGAATGAAGTTCCCAATTTATCTGTGATACGTCTTGATAGGTCAGCTCATGTGTTTGTTGTTGAAGATATCAAAGACGAGAAGTCGTGGTATTACAACATCAAGTGTTTCCTCCAAAGTCAAATTTACCCGCCTGGGGCATCTTAGAAAGATAAGAAGGCTTTGAGAAGATTAGCCGATAATTTCTACTTGAATGGTGATATACTGTACAAGAGAAACTTCGATATGGTTTTGCTCAGATGCGTGGATAGAGACGAAGCAGACTTGTTGATGACTGAAGTGCATGAAGGTTCCTTTGGTACTCATTCCAATGGACATGCGATGGCAAAGAAGATGTTGCGAGCAGGTTACTATTGGCTGACAATGGAATCTGACTGTTGCAAGTTTATGAAGAAGTGCCACAAGTGTCAAATCTATGCTGATAAGATTCATGTTCCTCCGACACTTTTAAATGTTATCTCTTCCCCATGGTCCTTCTCCATGTGGGGAATTGATATGATTGGGATGATTGAGCCCAAAGCTTCGAATGGACATCGTTTCATTTTAGTGGCAATCGACTACTTCACAAAATGGGTTGAAGCGGCATCATATGCAAATGTAACAAAGCAAGTTGTTGTAAGGTTTATCAAGAATCAGATTATATGACGTTATGGTGTGCCAAGTAAGATCATTACTGACAATGGATCGAACTTGAATAACAATATGGTGGAAGCTCTTTGCGAAGACTTCAAAATTGCGCATCATAATTCTTCTCCCTACAAACCCAAGATGAATGGGGTTGTTGAAGCTGTGAATAAGAACATCAGGAAGATTATCCAGCAGATGGTTGTCACATATAAGGATTGGCATGAGATGCTCCCATTTGCTTTATATGGGTATCGTACATCCGTCCGCACTTCAACAGGGGCAACCCTTTTCTCTCTTGTATATGGTATGGAAGCAGTGCTTCCCGTAGAGGTTGAGATTCCCATATTGCGTGTGCTCATGGAAGCCAAGTTGACTGAAGCTGAATGGTGTCAAACCAGGTTTGACCATTTGAATTTTATTGAAGAGAAGAGGTTAACTGCCATGTGTCATGGTCAGTTATATCAGCAAAGGATGAAGAAAGCTTTTGATAAGAAAGTCAGACCTCGTGTATTCAGAGAAGGTAACCTTGTGCTCAAGAAGATTTTGACGTTCAAGCCAGACTCCATAGGAAAATGGACTCCCAATTATGAAGGCTCATATGTTGTTAAGAGAGCTTTTTCAGGCGGTGCTCTGATTCTTACAACTATGGATGGTGAAGAGTTCACTCGTCCAGTGAACACAGATGCAGTCAAGAAATACTTCACCTAAAAAAAGAAAAGAAAAGAAAAGAACAACTCGCTAAGTTGAAAACTCGAAAGGGCGGCTTAGGCAAAAATGAGTGTCTCGGTGGATTGAAAACCCGAAAGGGCGATCCAGGCAAAAATTAGAGACATAAAATAAAAAGAATTTCCCGATAAGTTGAGTACCCAACCTTGGGACAACTTATGCAAAAATTAGGGATTATGGCAAGTAACTGCATTCTGCCGATCTTCAGTGATTTTGTTTGAGCACAAGAGTTGACATCAGTTCATCATCAACAGCGGTCAAGAGCACAGTGGATATCAAGAGTTGGTAGAAGGATTAAGGATCATTTGTATTCAATGTACCCCTTTTCCATGTAAATTACCATTTTTAAACTTTGTAAAAAGTCTATGGAGTCTTGTCATTTACAGACTACCATCCTATTAAATAAAGTTGAGCCTTTATCCAAATTGTTTCTGCACTTATTTACGTCACCCAATAGTTTTAAATTTTATTATGATCATTTTGAAATTAAAGTTTTAAATCAAAATTAAGTTTTCTTTAAAATATAAAAGCAAGAACTTTTCCAAAGCAAGTAACAGTAATATCAACAGCATCTTAATGGATAGCAAGTCTTTAAGTGCGAAGCATCTGTGGTTCCCCAAGCAGTAACTCTTCGGGTATCCCTAGACTTTAGTGTTGATTCATTTCCTCAATGGAATACTGTTATCCCCAGCTGATGGATTCAGTTCCTCGGTGGAGTGTTTGATCCCTAGTGGAACTTCTTTATCCCCAGCCGAGTTGGTTGATTCAGATACCCTGTGGCGTGTCCTTGTCCCCAACAGAATTTCGGCCTTCCCCAGCAGAGTTTTTGCATCTCTAGCAAAGTTCATATCTCCTCAGCAGGGTTGGTCTTCAGAGATTTGGTTGATCTTCCCCAGTGGATTGCATTTGCTCCCAGTCAGAGTTTCCTCCTAGTTTTTGAGCAACTTTTATTGACTTATTTTCTCTGTAGGGTTGTATCCCATTTTTATGGTGTTGACCTCTTTCCCCAGTTAAGGTTGAGCCTTTTTGGGATGTTGATCTCTCTGTTCTCCGGTAATTGTCTCCATATTTTATGGATTGGCCGAGGATTGTACTGGTGATTCAATTTCTTTGCGACACCTCTGTATCCTTCATGATAGTGTTGTCAGCATAATCATCATATATACATATACATATACATTCATATAATTTCATGATTTGCATATCCTGCATCTTCATATTTGATTTGTTTGAGATTCTCATTCTTTGTTATGGCAGTACTTTATCCCCATACCAAATCTGGTGTCTATCCTCCCTCAAATTGTAGAGCGTCAGCCCCTTAAGCAGAAAGACTTTAACCTTTCTTTGTTTCCCCACTGAGTTTGTTTTCCTCGTGGATGATTATTATTTCAGTTTCCTCTCCATTAGATTTTCTGGATGGAATTACTCCCCTTGAGTTATATCCTCATTGGGTTGAGTCTTGATTGACCGTTTTCTTTCTAGCTCTTACCTAGATAGATGTTTTGGTCCCCTAAGAGTCTATTACCCAGTAACTGGTAATATTCTTCTTAGTTTGTTGTTTGTTACTTCTTGCCCAATACCCGGCAAAAGTACCCTTTTTTCTCTCCTCAATAGAGTCCCCTGGAAGTATATCCTTGATATGTTCATCCTAACAGGTGACAGATATCTTTCTTTCCCCCGCAGGAGTCTATCCTTGATATGTTCACTTTAACCAGTGATGGATATTCTCATCTTTGGTATTCTACCCAGTAAAAAGGTAGTTGTAATCCCTATTTTGTTCCTCAGAGAGTTAATCATTGATATGTTCATCTTAACCGATGATGGATTTTCTTCTCCTTGTGGTCTTCTACCCAGTAACTGGTAGTTGTAAATCCTACTTTTTCCCCTAAGCGGAGTCTATCCTTGATATGTTCACTTTAACCGGTGACAGATTTTCTCTTCTTTGGTATTCTATCCAGTAACTGATAGATGTAATTCTTATTTTTAATCCCCTTTTCAGAGTCTATCCTTGATATATTCATCTTAACCGGTGACGGATTTTCTCTTTGATTGGTCTTCTATCCAGTAACCGGTAGTTGTAAATCCTACTTTTTCCCCTCGCAGAGTTGATCCTTGATAACCGGTGACGGATTTTCTCTCCGACGGTTTTCTATCCAGTTTTCGATAGATGTAATTCCCCTTTTTTGTTCAGTTGCTATATCCTTGATATGTTCATCCTAACCGATGACGGGTATCCTCCTTGACATTCCCAGGCAAGTCTATCCTTGATATGTTCACTTTAACCGGTGACGGATTTTCTTCCCTGTCGAGTCTATCCTTGATATGTTCATCCTAACCGATGACGGATACTCTCATCTTTGGTCTTCTACCCAGTAACAGGTAGTTGTAAATCCTATTTTCTACAGTTTTCCCCAGCAAGGCTATTCTTACCCAGCAACCGGTAATGAATACCCCCTCCTGGCGTTCCTCAGCGAGTCATCCTTGATATGTTCATCCTAATCGATGACGGATGTTCTCTCTCTCAGATCTTTATTATCTCCTCACCCAGTAAGAGGTAATAGATAATAAATTTCTGCTCCTCCTGTGTTGAAGTTTATTTCTTCCCCAGTTGAGTTGAGTGCGCATTTCCTTAGTGAAATCGTTTTTCCCCTGCACAAGTCAAGTACTTCAGTTTTATCCTGACTTACTCGTATTCCCCTGCAGGTTTTGTTGTTATTTCCCCGGCTGAGTCTTTCCATTTTATGGGATCCCTCGAGTCCCCCCAGTAGTTTTAAGTCGTAGCCTGGCCTACGCATAACCTCCTTTATCCCCTAGAGTCTCTGTCTCCCCAGCGAGTTTTCCTTATGGAATGCACTATGCTCCTGCGGACTTTTGGTCTCTCTGATTTCTTTTTCCTTTGTGGCAATATTTCCCCACAGGGCATTAATTTTTGCATTCATGTCATATGCATCATGAGGTCTCTTAGGGACCAAAATTTGTTTCTATATGTTGTTATTTAAGCCCATTCTACTGAGTCGACATGAAGATTTTAACCTTCGCCTCCTCAGTTAGAATGTCCTTAAATAGGGGCAGTTGTAAGACCTCAATTTTGACCCTAAGATCCCTCATACAATTTCATCATAAGCATTAGCATTGGGATCATATCTTGGCATCCTCCTTACCCCTCCTTCATTGGGTTTGTTTTGGGAGAGATCACCAAACACTTTGTGATTATATCATACTTGTATATTATCATTTTACTAACCAAAATACCAAAAATATGTCTTTGCATTTGCCTAACTTTTTTTGTAGGAAGAGCATGATCTCATTGATTCATCAAGTCCACATCTAGGGTTTGAGACCCTCATGAACAAAGATCACAACCAAGAATTGACTCAATAATGTTTATAAGCATCATATATGAGTCCCAATGATCTCTACATGTTATATTGATCAAGTTTTCTTCAAGATTTTGAGGGTGATTTGCCTTGGAAACCCTAGTTTGACTGGGTATCTTGAGTAACTTCTCCAAAAATCTATCTCACTAATTGATCAAATTTCTCAAGGGACACTTCAAAATTCATCATATTATGCATATATGATCTACCATGAGCCAATAAAGTCAAGAGAATTGGAAATTAGCAAGTTGGTTGATGGGGGTTGGCCAGATGGATTCATCTGATCAAAACTGGGTCTCCTTAGACCCTATCTCCTACAATTTTCACCATATGAAAATTATTCCAAGATAAAACATACTCTAAATGACATTCCAAACAACTTTCATGTTGATACCTAGAGCTAGTGTTTCTTGGAAAATCATTTTCTATGTTGAAACATTATAGGTCATTTTGTCTAAACCCTAATTTGAAAGTCAACTTCCCAAGGCCATAACTTGCTCAATTTTTATGAGATGAAAGATTTACAAGTTTCACAATCAAATTCAATGTGTCTACTTCAACTTTGATGTTTGTAGTGGGAGCTAATTCAACTTTTTTGAGCATGTGATATGAGACTACATTATAGGTCACTTTTGACCTATACCATTGATCAAGTGATTTTTCCCAACTTCAAAAATGCATAACTCTATCATTTCAAATCCAAATGACATGAAATTGGTTACCATTTTGAAGTTATTTTAGAGAGCTACAACTTTGATGAAGACACGTTTCTCATTTGAAGCTCATGTAAAAAGTTAAGCAAGGTGGAATATTGAGACATATGGCTTGACACTTAGAAAAATTTTGATATGTCAAAAATTTCCAAACTTCCACCTCAAATTTCTCCAAGTTCCAAGATCCAAATGAAAAATTGTTCAACATCAAACTTGTTCCTCTTGATCTCACCTTTCCAAAGAGCTCAAACTCACTCATTTTTGACTTGAAATGCATAGGTTGCGCATGGCTTAAACAGGCTGATATCATTTGGCATGGATCAATCTTCAAGCATCAATGAACATTTGCCTTGCAATCTAAGCTAACTTCAAACCATCTGATATGCAATTTTTGACCTCAAGCTATCATTTCATGGGCCTATGCTTGCCCATGCACAATTGCATCATCATTTGCCAATTTTGGAAGGTGGAAGTGAGTGTGCAAATATCACTTGATTCATCTATAAATAGAGCTTCAATTGCTCAGAATTCACAACACCATTGCGCCAGCTTTGATCCCCCATTGAAAACCCTTCACTCTCAAAGGATAAACCTGATAAATTCATTTGAATTTGAGCTTGAATCTCCACTGTTTTGGAATTCAATTCTCTAGGAATTCAATGCTTCTAAACCTTTCCATTCTCTTCCTGCAAGCAAGTAGAGTGAGTCCAAGCACAAGCCAGATCAAGATCCATCAAGTTCAAACCTCCATTGAAGGTAGTTTTTAGAAATTTTAAACTCTTCGATTCTCTCAAATTCTTGCTCAATTCTACTGATTTTTTGGTTGTCTGAAGTCTTACCAATGTAGGCAAGAAGATTGAGTTGCTTTGAGGTTAAATCGAAGCAACTCAGTTCATGTACCTCAATTTTCAATTCCACATATCTCTCAATATATTTGGAATTGGAATGAATGGAGGTCAGATTCGAGCTCAGTGCCATTTTTTCTTCAAGATCATGTCCTTGTTTCTTTTTTTAGTGATGGTTCATCTTGACCAGTCCGGTGAGGTCCACCGGAGAAGATGACCGGAGCTCTGGCTTCGGTGGTGACTTGGCAAGGCTGTGAACCATAGGATCCATGTATCACGTTCTAATCCTGAGTGTTGCTTTGAATTACCATTTGTGCCACGTGGTTGACTCATGTACATGTGGAACGCGCATTTAGGATCATCAGATCTGCCACCTCAATTAATGAGGGAGATCTGATGGTCCACGTAATTTAGAATTTCTGAATTTTTGTTTTAATTGCATTTTCTTCAATAATTCATATTAAATTTAATATTGATCCAAAAAATATGGGACTTTCACCAAAAATTCTCAAATATTTTTCTCTATCCTATACTGAATAAAAATTATTTTTTGGATCATTATTAATATTTTTCATGAATTAATTGATTTTTCATTTGTTTTTAATTGCTTAAAAATACTTTTAAATGTCCAAAAATTATGAATTTTTTTCTCCAAGGTCTTTTGACCTTGGTTGACCTATGATAAATCTCATGGCCATTTCTTTGGTGTTTTGATGAGATTTTAGGAATTGGACAAAAAATATTTGAATTAAATGCACTATTTTATTATTTTTAATTGAATAAATGTCATTTAAATTTTGTTGATCATTTGTATTGACTTGTTTGAGTTTGCTTGTTTTGTTGTTGGGCCTTGGTCAAGGTTGATTTGACTTTGTCAAGTTAATATCATTGGATTTAGGGGATTGGTGGAATGTACATTCCATCTCCCAAAATGAATGAATGATATTAATTTAATAAAAGTCCTCCTTTGACCAATTTATGATCTCATTCATCCCCTTCCCACTTCATCTCATTCCTCTTCTTAATTCATTCGTTCCATTTGGCCTATGATATCTCAAAGTCTTAATGCTAGTTGATTGAAAAATTGACATGAGTATGGATGAGATTAAACCACACCTTTTGCATATTATTTTTTGTGTGTGGTATGTCTCATGAGCATAGTTCACTATACTATGTCTCTAACATGCATTAACACCAAAATTCTATTGCCCGACCTCAAATAGTTGTGACTTCTACATAAGTTCAATTATGATTGCTTAACATAGCGCTAAATTTTTGACACAAAAGGCATAAGCATTCTAGTTAGTGAGATTGTAAGTCTCCCCTCTTCCATGGTATTGTGTGGAAACTTGGCCTTCTTTCCTTACTCTGGAAGATGTTTTGGTTCAAGGATCCATGCTTGTGATAAGTGGGTTGAGTGTTCTCCAAAGAATGTCTTGAAAAGCAAAGAAAAACAAAACTAATCTCTAACTTACTAACTATTGACTTTTAATTTCAAGTTTTTATCTTAATGCAATTTATTTTTAGCACTTTATTTCATTTGCCATTGTACATATCACTCTAATTGTTTATGTTAATGCAATTTTCACTTTGTCCACTTGGACCATATTGTGTGATATATTTTGTTTGTATATACTTTGTTTGTTTGTGTGGTCTTTGACCATTAATGTACATAATAATCATAAAAACCATTAAAAAAACTTTTGAGTGGACTGTTGGCTTGATCTTGGACAAATGGACTTAGAATCTAGGCAACCTCCCTAAGCTAAAGGACTTGGCCAATGCCAATTTGTGAAGAACCAAGTGCTTACAATTTGAGAGCCCAGATAAATGGATTTAAAGGACTTGCCCGATATTTTCCTCCAAGCAAAACAGCTATGTTGAGAGCCCAGATAAATGGATTTAAACAGAAAGATAACGAGTCTCTTTTCGAAGCATGGGAAAGATACAAAGACATGATGAGACTTTGTCCACACCATGGTTTAGAGGACTGGTTAGTGATTCATACCTTCTATAATGGTCTCTTGTACAACACAAGGTTAACAATAGACGCCGCAGCAGGTGGTGCACTTATGGATAAACCTTATGCCGATGCTTATCAACTTATCGAAAGCATGGCCCAAAATCATTATCAGTGGGGAAGCGACCGAGCAATGGTAGAGAAACCTCAAACGAAAAGTGGCATGTACGAGATAAGTAGCCTTGATCATGTAAATGCAAAAGTGGAAGCCCTTGCCCAGAAAATTGAAAGTTTGAATGTATCACCTCCAACCACCGTAGTTGCCGCAACTCAGAATTGCGAAGTCTGTGGAATCCAAGGTCACACTCCTGCAGATTGTCAACTCCTAACAGGAATCCAAGCAGAGCAAGTGAATTATGCTCAAGGAAATCCCTACTCGCACACCTATAACTCAAACTGGAAGAATCATCCTAATTTTTCATATAAGAATAATAATGCTTTATACGCACCAGGACAGGCTCCAAATCAAGCCCCAGCTATACCTCCTGGATATCAAAAGCCGACCCCATCTACACCTAACAATAATGTTCCTAGGAAATCCAACTTGGAAATAATGATGGAGAACTTCATAGCGTCTCAACAGCAAACCAATAAAGATTTCTTAAACCAGAATATACACACTAGCGAATAAATCAAACAACTAGCAAGTAAAGTAGATGCCTTGGCTACCCATAATAAAATGCTGGAAACACAAATATCACAAGTAGCTCAACAACAAGCGCCTACTGCTGCCCCAACTGGTACATTTCCTGGACAGCCCCAACCTAACCCGAAAAGCCACGCTCATGCAATCATACTAAGAAGTGGAACGGAAGTGGAAGGACCAGTAGATCCAAGAACTGAAAACCAAAACTCTAAAAAGTCAACTGAGGAAGAAAGTACACCTAAGGAAAAGGAAGAGAGTAATAAGGAAACCGTAGAAAAGAAAGAACCTTATGTACCTCCACCACCTTATAAACCACCTATCCCTTACCCTCAAAGGCTTATTAAAACCAAAGATGCGGGCCAATTTAAAAAATTTGTTGACCTACTAAAACAATTAAACGTCACAATTCCGTTTACAGAAGCTATTACGCAGATGCCCTCATATGCTAAGTTCTTAAAAGAAATTCTTTCTAACAAAAGGAAACTTGAAGATAGCGAAACTGTTACACTCACTGCTGAATGTAGCGCTATAATCCAGAATATGCCTCCTAAACTTAAAGATCCAGGTAGTTTCTCTATACCCTGTCACATAGGAAAATTTGTCATAGATAAAGCCTTATGCGATTTAGGAGCCGGTATTAGTGTTATGCCTTTATCCATATGCAAGAGACTTGAAATGGGAGAATTAAGACCAACTAAAATGTCTGTGCAACTGGCAGATCGTTCTGTTAGATATCCTGTAGGAATTCTTGAAAACGTTCCCGTGCGCATAGGTCAATTCTACATTCCAACCGATTTTATAATTATGGACATTATAGAATATGATGTTACACCCATTATATTGGGAAGACCATTCTTAGCAACCGCCGGTGTAATCATAGACGTAAGACGAGGATGACTCACTTTCGAAGTAGGAGAAGAGAAAATTGAGTTCATTCTTTCCCAATTTTTGAAAGCACCTGCAATAGAAGATACATGTTACTTCATGGATATCATCGATGAATGCATAAAAGAAACAGAGTTAGAGAATGACAAATCGTCTGACTATCTTGTAGAAGACAAACTCAACCAATGTTTAGCAATAACACCGGACCCTACGCAATGCCTTAAGAAACCAACCCTAGACCTGAAAACACTTCCCAAAAATCTGAGATATGAATTCCTAGACTTAGAACTTGAACGACCAGTGATAGTTAATGCAGACCTAGGAAAGCTCGAAACCGAAAAAACTCCTACATATCTTAAGAAAATATCCAACCGCACTAGGGTACAACATCACCGATCTTAAAGGAATAAGTCCTTCTATTTGTATGCATCGCATCATGCTAGAAGAAGACTGTAAAACTTCTAGGGAACATCAGAGGAGACTAAACCCGATCCTGAGTGAGGTAGTGAAGAAGGAAGAAACCAAGTTATTAGAGGCAGGTATCATATATCCTATATCTGATAGCAAATGGGTTAGTCCTGTACACGTAGTACCAAAGAAAGGAGGTATAACAGTTATCGAAAATGAATAGGGAGAAACTATAACCAAACGAATCGAATCGGGATGGAGAATGTGCATTGACTATAGGAAACTAAACAAAGCAACCTGAAAAGATCATTTCCCTTTACCATTCATTGACCAGATGTTAGAACGATTAGCAAAACATTCTCATTTCTGCTATCTAGACGGTTACGCAGGCTTCTTTCAAATACCAATTCATCCTGATGACCAAGAAAAGACAACATTCACGTGTCCTTTTGGCACCTTCGCTTATAGACGAATGCCGTTTGGTTTGTGCAATGCTCCTGCAACCTTCCAAAGGTGCATGATGGCGATATTCGCCGATTTTCTCGAAAATATCATGGAAGTATTTATGGACGACTTTTTCGTATGCGGACAAAGCTTTGAAGAATGTCTTGAAAACCTAGAAAGAGTTCTAGAACGATGTGTAAAAGTAAACCTAGTACTTAATTGAGAAAAATGTCACTTTATGGTACAAGAAGGAATTGTTTTAGGACACATCATCTCAAATAGAGGAATTGAAGTAGACAAAGCCAAAATAGAAGTAATCGAAAACCTTCAACCTCCGAAAACTGTGAGAGAAGTACGAAGCTTCTTAGGACATGCCGGTTTTTACCGATGATTCATTAAAGACTTCTCTAAAATAACTAAACCTTTGACCGGACTATTAATGAAGGATGCTGAATTCATCTTCGACAATAAATGTTTAGAAGCATTCCAAACGCTTAAACAAGCATTGATCTCCGCACCCATAATGCAGACACCAGATTGGAATGAACCATTCGAAATAATGTGTGATGCCAGTGATTATGCCGTGGGCGCTATTTTAGGACAACGAAAGGATAAAAAGCTTCACGTCATATATTACGCAAGTAGAACTCTAGATGAAGCACAAATGAATTACGCCACAACCGAGAAAGAACTCTTAGCAGTAGTGTTTGCACTAGATAAGTTTCGTTCTTACTTGGTCGGAGCTAAAATAATCGTTTACACCGACCACGCTGCTATCAAGTACCTCTTAACAAAAAAGGATGTTAAACCTAGACTCCTGAGGTGGATCCTGTTGCTACAAGAGTTCGATCTGGAAATCAAAGATAAAAAAGGAACTGAAAACGTAGTAGCAGATCACCTCTCTAGACTTGAAAACCTGGAACCGGAAACAACATCGATCAACGATGATTTCTCGTACGATAAACTTATAGCTACTTTGGAAGAAAATAAAGCTGATAAACAGGTAGAAACCACCTTAGCTATATGTGTTACACCATGGTACGCTGATCTCGTCAATTATTTAGCTGCCGGAATAGTTCCACCTACTTTATCCTACCAGCAAAAGAAACGATTCTTCTATGACATAAAACAATATTACTGGGATGACCCTTTACTTTTCAAAAGAGGCCCCGATGGTATTTTCTGTCGGTGTATACCTGAAGAATAGGTAGAAAATATAATCCAACACTGTCACTCCGCTCCTTATGGTGGACATGCAAGTACATCCAAGACCTGCTCCAAAATCCTACAACCCAGTCTTTATTGGCCAAACATATGGAAGGATGTGCATGCGGCTATCAAGAAATGTGATAGATGTCAACGCACAGGAAACATATCTAGACGTGACGAAATGCCACAAAAGGGCATTTTGGAAGTAGAGATTTTCGACGTGTGGGGGATAGATTTCATGGGACCTTATCCACCTTCTTTCGGTAACAAATACATACTCGTAGCGGTTGACTACGTATCAAAATGGATTGAAGCTATAGCTTCTCCAACAAACGACACATGAGTAGTAACTAGACTCTTTAAGAATATAATATTTCCAAGATTTGGTGTCCCAAGAATAGTAGTCAGTGATGGTGGATCGCATTTCATATCTAAGGTACTCGAAAAACTACTGTTTAAGTATGGCGTAAGGCATAGAGTAGCGACACCTTACCATCCTCAAACCAGTGGGCAAGTGGAAGTGTCTAACAGAGAAATCAAACGAATATTAGAAAAAACAGTCGCCACCTCAAGGAAAGACTGGTCATTGAAACTACCAGAAGCTTTATGGGCGTATCGAACCGCTTACAAAACTCCCATAGGGACAACCCCATTTAAGCTTATTTATGGAAAATCCTGCCACCTCCCGGTAGAATTAGAACATAAGGCCTACTGGGCTATTAAAAATCTAAATTTAAACTATAAGGCCGCCGGTGAAAAGCGAATCCTTGATATAAATGAATTAGAGGAACTCAGACGAGACGCTTACGAAAATGCCAGAATCTACAAAGAAAGAACAAAACAATGGCATGACAAGCGCATATCAAGGAAAATCTTCAAACAAGGCGATACAGTCCTGTTATTCCACTCTAGGCTAAAGTTATTCCCGGGAAAACTACGATCTAGATGGTCAGGTCCCTTCCAAATCACCAATGTTTTTCCCAGTGGAGCGGTGGAAATTAAAGGAAAATCCATTGAACCGTTTATCGTAAACGGGCAGCGTCTAAAACATTATCATCATGCAGAGAACATTGAAGATTCACAAGTCCTGCACTTAGACGTAGTGCCCCCAAATTTTATAGATTATATTTGATAGTGTTTATGTCGAGCTTGCGACATTAAACAAAGCGCTTAGTGGGAGACAACCCACAATTTTTCTTTATCTTTATTTTTATTTCTTCTTTAATTATTCTTCTAAATTTTATTTAGTATTCATTCTTAATTTATTTTAACTTATAAAAATTTTATTCTTTTCTGCTTTCGGCATTTGGCCAAATCCTGACTAAAACTCTTGTTTTTCTTTTCTCTAGCTAACACTAACCTGATGGGACAAATTGATCGTATGGGTATCAAATTCAGAGGGAAAGCTCAGAAACAAAAGTTTGAGGAACTAGTAGAGAGAGAGATGCTACCTAGTTTGTATGCTGATGATTGGGCAATGACTTCCCTTGGACTAAGAGAGAGTGTCTTGTATTTGCTGAGTCAAATAGGGTGGGAAACCACTCCTATCCGTAGACAATTCGTCACTTACCGGAGACTGACTCTAGTATTCCTTAGTTCTCTGATCTATCTACCCAGCCATGGAAAAGGAATAAGCAGAGGTTTCATCCAGTTCAGAATGTTCAACATGGAGTATCAATTTAACATTCAAGACTTTACCAACCTTTTAGGTTTCCCTACCTCTTTTGATACATTCACAGTGAGCCAAGAAGAACTTTTTGAATATAGAGAACTTGAACACTTTTGGGGAGGCTTGACTGGAAATGACGATCCCGAGGAACATGAGTTTCTTTCTGGAAACATACATAACCCGACCTTTCGTTATTTCCATAAGATCCTGGCTCACACCTTATTTGGGAAGAAGTCAAACAGTACCTCAGTTTCACGTGATGAACTCTTCATCATATTTTGTGCTTCCCATAACCGTCCAGTAAACGGTGCCACTTTTATGTTGGCAAATTTTGACCGCCTTATCCAAGATGAACGAGCACCAATTCAAATAGGCGGCTTGATAACCATGATTGGTAATGCTATCGGATTACGTCAACCTATGCTTGACTTAAGCCCTTTTTGTGACATTGCGACTATGAGTATACCTTTCCTCTTCAACACTATGTTTATAGCAAACCTAGGGTCTGAAGAGTTTGAGCTTATAATTAACAACCAAGTTCTTTGTCTATTCACCTTGCCTAGTCCAAGGACTAGTGTTCATAACCGCAATAACTGGCTCTACAACCTGAACAGAATACCCTCTCCTACTAGATCTACTGAATCCATCCAGGACTATGAGATTTGTGACGACCAGATCCCTTATGCTGAATCTGACCCTCAGACACCATATGGTTATAATGATATTGATCCTCCTCCTCAACCTGTCTCGACCGAAGAATCGGCAATACCCGATCTTAGACATCATATGCCCGGAGCAAATTATAACACCACCATTCAGGCTTTGATGTCAGAACATGACGCCCTCAGAGAAGAGTTAGCTAACATGGGACAAGAATTTATGGGATACATGAACAGTATGACAAATCAGTTCCACGAGTTGCTAAACCGTGTTAACTCCTTTGCTCCTCCGGCCAGAGATCATGCAGATGAATAGATGTTGTTTTTTTTCTTAGTTACTTAGTTTTAGTTTAGGTTATTCATTAATTTTGTTTCAAATTATTTTAGTATTTGTTTTTCTTTCGCATGTTTGCTTTTGTCTTCCAATGTTACATTATGATTATTTTATGAAGCTATTGATTTATTTTACTTTCTTATGACTTATGCAATATCTATCAATAATGCTCTCTACTGTTGCTACCCACATAACTTATTAAAGATATATATATATATATTATGAAAGTAGAATAGCATACAAGGCAATTTAAAAATATCACAATAGCAAAATAAAATAAACATATGCATAACAAAATAACAACAATAAAATATAATGATAAAAACAAGGTACGTTGCAAGAATGACTGTGTGACGAGCGTCACACAATCCATTACGGTCGTCACACCAAGTGCCTGTGACGCCCGTAACACCCCTGTCACGAGCGTGACACCTACAGACTATGTGAACGTTACTAACCGTTGGAGACACGACCGTTACACCATCCACTTTTTACCTTCCCCATTTATTCACATTTACCCACATTTACTTACTTTTCAACCACTCCCTTTCCAACTTCCAAATCTTTTCCTATAAATACCCACCATACCTTTCTTCATACACCACAAACCATTCTATAAAATCAATTTCATTTCCCTTCTCCCCTTATTACCTCTTTCAAACCACTTATCGGTATGGCGGGAAACCAAGATTTCGGAAATATCATTTTCCGATCCGAAGATGAAAATTATCAAAGGGAGCAGTTTGAGCGTTTCCAACAGTGATCCTGATTTAAATTGTTTACAAGAATTAGGATTACTTCAAGGTATAGAATGGATGCTCCGCCTCGCTGATTTAACCTTTCTTTGCACTCATAATCAACCTACCTACCCCGCTCTCACCTTAGAATTTTTAAGTTCTTATTCGTACAACACTCCTACCGGTGAAGAGGAGTACTTAACCGGTACCGCAACCTTCCGCATGTTCAACACCGAGTACTCCCTATCCCAAAACCAATTGAGCACCATGCTACAATTTCCTGTAGAAGGTCAAGTCCACCCTAGGATACCTCCGAACTCCCAGTGGCATATAAACGCCTTCGACCTCTTTAGAAAAATTTCCGGTGTGGAAACCAACAACTGGGATGTATTACTTGCTTCGCATATACATAACCCAACCATCCGGTACTTCATCCGCATCCTGCAAAACACTATTTTTGGTCGACCGAACAACAGCAAAGTCAACGCCAAGGAATTATTTTTCCTCCACTGCGTCTTTGCAGCAGATACACAGGTAAACGCTGCCTCCTTCCTATTTCATCATATCCGCACCCTATGTGCTAGAGGCCGTCAACCTTTTGTAATCGGTGGATTAATCACCACCATAACACTTGGCTTAAATCTTGGGGATCGACTTTAGAATTTACAATCTCTCCCACCCCTATTGATAGATATAAGCTACTGTCGGTCCAGCCGCCTAATCAAAAACAGGGTAGGCGGAGGGTATTACCTTATGGTGAACAACCAGGAAGTCCCAAGCGTTGTTTTACCCAACATTGCCTTAACAGATGTCACCAATCCCAACCGCCACATCTATGATCTGAATGCTCCCAAAGCTACCGAACCTACGCAAGCAAACCCGCCTTCAGACGAGTTTGCAGAAATGGAGCAAGGTGATCAGGTTCTTGCACAACAATCAGTCCCGCTCAACCCTTCCGATAATGCAGCTGGTTCATCCTCACGACGTCGTCGACGAAGAAGGCCAGCAACCAACGACGACATCATGGATGCTATCGATGGTATGCAAGCGCAGAATCTCGAAGTGATGCAGATGATGCGCCAGATGCAACAACAACAGGAAGCAAGAAATGCCATAACCGACCAGCGGTTCGCTGAGTTGCTCAGCAGGTTTGACGACTTAGACGTACGTCAACGATCACCAGGTCCAAGAACCAGAGGCGGCAGGCAGCATTGATTTTAGTTTTTTCTCTCTTTTCTATTTCTTTTGTTTTCTTTGAAACATTGGGGACAATGTTTCATTTAAGTGTGGGGGGAAAACCTTGTTCTTTAAATCTTCCCTTTTCAAGTATGTTATCTTTCCCTTGTCATTGTTATTTCTCTTTCTTATAAATATATATATATATATATATATATATATATATATATATATATATATATATATATTTATATATATATATATATATATATATATTTATTATAATATATATTTATTCTAAATTAAGTCCCTAGTGTGAAAAATTTCTATTATCTATTCCCTCAAATTTTCATGAGCCATAAAAAATTTCAACACACTCAGTAAATATAAAGGTTGCCTATTTCATCAAACTTGAGAAAAATCAAGACAAAATTATTACCATACCAACGCTCTAAACAAACCTCAACATGTTAGATCAGAAAGGTACCTGTTATACAAGTCCCTGGACTTTTAACTTTATAGTAACCCCGAGTAGTTTATACAAGAAGTCAGCACCATCTTAATAGCAAACTACGTGGAGGGCCGATGAATATAAGTGAATGATTCCCAAAATAAATAAATATATATATATATCAGGAAATGCACTAACTAAGTTAGGTGATCCTTATCAGGAAATAATATCACATTCTGGGACTCGATTTAATTAAATTATATTATTATTCGCTTCAATTTATTTCATTTTATTCGATACTACTGGGTATTTTTCCTTCTATTTATCTCAGGTAGCTTATTTGAAGCATAAGTGAAAAAGGAAGAAAAGGAGGTGCAAAAAGGAATGAAGAGAAGCAATTTCACTAAAGCCGAGCCCAAAACTACAAGCCATGAGCGCTGAGCCTGTGACGACCGCCACACAAGGTGTGACGAGCGTCACGCCCTGCTGCCTTGTGTTACGAGCGTAACACATGGTGTGACGAACGTCACACCATTCTCCTATATTTTTGGCTTCAGAAACGCAACAGAGGCACGTTGATGCCTATTCTTCCGCTTGACTCCGGAAACGTGAAGACCAATTACGCAAGGCACTTTTGGAAACGGTTAAAAAAAGTGGATTAGTATAAATAGGACCAATTATGGAACCCTAAAGAGTTCAGAATTTTTTCCCAGTTTTTGGCATAGCTTTATTTTTACTACTTTCTATTTTTTCAGCATTCTACCTTTATTTGCAATTTTTATTTTTTTTTCCAGTCAATCTTTCAGCACTTAATTAATTTTTCACACAATAGTTTCTACACCGGAAGCTATTGTGTATCTTTTGCTGGATCTAACCTTACGTTAGATCCTAGATTTTTATTCCTTCACTTTTTATTTTCCTGTCCGATTGAAGAATTCAAGAACAAATCCAACCGGTCTGTGGTGGAGTGTTCAAGATTGCCATTAATTATTCAGGTTCTTTAATTATTGTTTGAATTTATATATGCCCTGCATTATTGTTTATTTATATTGTTTGCCTGAGATGGATTTATTTAAGCATGATGATTGTTTAGATCTGTTTAGCATGTCCGGCTAATTTATTTAGGTATCGGTATGTAAAGTAAGCGGAATGAAGGAATCAAAACTAAGTTGGCTTAATTACGTTTAAAAATAAAATCACTCTTTTTATGGTCTCAATTTACAGGTTTAATACCAAGGTTTTTGTACGAGAGTAAAAGACTAAAGAAGTTAAAATCAATAGAACGAAAGTTTGAGTTTTTAACTGGACAGTGTAAATTGAACATTAATTCTAGATCAGGGCGAAAGCAATTTTTAGAGTTAATTAAATTCTAACATTTTTCAAAAAGTATTTTTAAAAGTTAAATGTGAGAACGAGAGTTAAGCATTTGAATTTAATTATATAATCTAAGTCAACAGAGCGAGAGTTTGAGACGAGGGTGTTTAAACGATTAGTATTTTCTTAAAAAGAGTTTCTATAGATTCTATTGTTTTCAAAAAGTGATTTTGGACTTAACTAATAAGTGACAGCTACGTTAATTTAAAGTCATGGTCTATTCAACAGAGCGAGAGTTTGAGAGAAGACTTTTAATCAATGGTGTCCACTGAAAAGATTTATTTTAAAACCAAGAAACCAACGAAGACTTGATTCCCTAATTACGACGAACTACATACCGATATCCGTTTAATTGATATTTAACCTAGATCCTATTTTAGTTTTAACTTTTCCCCCAAACAATCAAAGTATCATCCGCCTTAGCTTTACGAAGTAACCTTAGAAAACGGTATATCGATTCATAAGTCCCTCTGGGATCGATATCTTTTAAAATTACGCGATAGAACTGTGCACTTGCAGTTAGTACCCCAATTCGACTCATAAAGTCGCGATCAATTGCTACCCATTTGGTCAGATATTTTCAACTCTAAACTTTTAAACTTTGTGCATAGGGTAGTCTCTTCATCTTCTCCCCATTTCTTTAATTTCAAAATCTCTCCCTCCATTTTCAAAACCTTCCTTGTGTGAACTATTTTTGTTCTAAACTTTGACCACTTTTACAAAAAAGATAGAAACTTTGGCCTTATGCCATTGCATTTTCAAACTTCTTTTCTTAAATCAAACTTGTAAATAAACTTAACTATATTTAACTTAAACTTTCAAAAAGCCAAAAAAGAACTAACTCATTCAAACCATTTTAGGCCTTTGTTCCTTTCAAACTTAAATTTTGTTAAAATTAATGCATCGATTTTGAAATTTGTATCACGAACTACGAGGTTTTGATCCCTCATTTTTATGTTGGTACGTAGGTACAAGATCGAAGGTCTTGTTAAACACAAAAATATAATTAATGAATTCTTTTCTCATCCCCTCATTCTATTTGTTTGTAAACATCACTTTGTACAAAATACATATGCACACAAAAAGGGCTCCCTAGGAGTACCTAGGACACTTTGGGTGCTTACACCTTCCATCTGTGTAACCAACCCCCTTACCTGTGATCTCTGATTTTTATTACTTTTTATTTCAAAAATTCTTACTACTTGGGTTTTGTTCATACTTTTTCCCTTTACCCTTGGAAACAATAAAAGCATGGTGGCAACTCTTGTTAATTGATCTCTAGCTTGTCAATAGCTTGATGATCATGAATTTCCCGCTACACGTGGATAGACACGAAGCAGACCTGTTGATGACTGAAGTCCATGAAGGTTCCTTTGGTACTCATTCCAATGGACATGCTATGGCAAAGAAGATGTTGAGAGCAGGTTACTATTGGCTGACAATGGGATCTCACTGTTGCAAGTTTGTGCAGAAATGCCATAAGTGTCAAATATATGCGGATAAAATTCATTTTCCTCCAACACTGTTGAATGTCATTTCCTCTCCATGGCCCAATTATTGTGATTCTTATTTACTTCTGTTAAATAAATTGAATTTTTATGATGATAATTTTGAAATAAATTAATGAATAATTATTTTTCTTGAAATAATAAAAGCAGACACTTTAAGAATAATCGGTTTCAGTAAGGAATGTCAACAGCAATCTAAGAACAAGTAAGTCTTGAATTGTGAAGCATTGTTGGTCTTGCCCGAGCAGTTGATTTGGTAACTTCTTCCTCCCCAACAGTTCACCATTTATCCCCGGCTTGGTTGATGAGCTTCTCCCTGAATATTTCATCATCCCAGTAGAGTTGGTGGGTATCATCTCCAATTGAGCTGATGATTGGTTCCCTTTGTAAATCCATATTCCCCAACTGAGGTGCTCATGTTTTGCATCCCCCAGTTTGTGATTTGGATGACCAGACCCTAGAGATCCAGAACCTTTATTTGGTTTCCATTTGCATTTGATTGTGTTGCATAACTTCGACAATTTCTCCTTTGTGTGAATCAGATCCGGTTATCTTTACCTTGGAATTGGCTTATTTCACAATTTCCGAGAAAAATTTGATGATTATTGAGGACTGTGACGGTCTTTGTCACAGCATCCCCAGAAATTTGCTTAATTCCTCGTTCAGAGTTTTATCTCTTGTATTCCCTAGTAGAGTTCATCTTCTGATAGAAGTTCCCTCTTTCCCGGCAGTGTTTGATTCTGAGTAGTATTTGATTTCGTCCCCTGCAAGGTTGTCTCCCATTTAACATGGTGTTGACTTAAAATTCCCCACAGTGTTGATTTTTTTGGATCCTCAGCAGATCCTTCCCTATCCTCGGTATGTTTAGTTGATCATCCTTCAGCAATGCTCTCTTCCCGCAAAGTTTGCCATGATTGATTGAACCATGACTTTCCCAGCCATAGTAGATTCATTCTAAGCTAGATGATTTATTTTCATCCCTAGCACTTTCTCCAGTTGTGTTTCCGTCTTGTTGAGATTAGCCGAGTGTTGCAGTGATGATTCAAATCTTTGTTATTTGTATCCTTTGTGTTGTGTTGTCAGCATAATCATAATCATATACATACATATTCATGCATAAAACATAGCATCCGATATTTCATTGTTCATTTTTGTCGCATTAATTTTTCTCCTGATCCCCTCCATTGGTGATATTGTTTCCCCATGCAGATTTGGTGTGTTTGTCCTCCTTCAATTGTAGAGTGTCAACTCCTTAAGCAGAAAGAGCTTAACCTTTCACATTCCCCTTGAATTATATCCTCATTGGGTTAAGTCCTTATTTGACCGTTTCTTTCTAGTTTTTACCTAGATAGATCTTTTGGTCTCCGAGAGTCTATTACCCAGTAACCAGTAATATTCTTCTTGATGTTGAGTACATTACTTTTGCCCAATACCCGGTAAAATGTAATCCACTTCCTTTGTGTTTCCCAGCGGATTCATTTTCATGTTTCCTCGAAGAGTCTATCATTGATATGTTCACTTTAACCGGTGACAAATTTTCTCTACTTTGAGGTATTCTACCCAGTAACTGGTATATATGAATCCAATTTTCCCAGGCAGTTTATCCTTGATATGTTCATCCTAATCGGTGACGGGTATTCTTCCGTTTTGGTTTTCTACCCAGTAAAAAGGTAGTTGTAATCCCTATTTTATTCCCCAGAGATTCTATCCTTGATATGTTCACTTTAATTAGTGACGAAATTTCTCTTCTTTGTGATCTTCTGCCCAGTAACTGGTAGTTGTAAATCCCATTTCCCCTACTGAGTATATCCTTGATATGTTCCTCCTAACTGATGACAGATATTCTCTATTTATCGTCTTCTGCCCAGTAACCGGTAGTTGTTATTCCTATTTTTCCCCAGGTGGTATATCCTTAATATGTTCATCCTAACCGATGACGGATATTCTTCCTTTGAGTTTATCCTTGATATGTTCACTTTAACCAGTGACAGATACTCTCTCCGTTGGTCTTCTGCCCAATAACCGGTAGTTGTAAATCCTATTTGATTTCTCTCCCCAGTAGGTTATTCTTACCCAGTAATCAGTAATGGATACACCTCTTTTTCCTCAGCGAGTCATCCTTGATATGTTTACCCTAACCAGTAATGGATGTCCCTCTGTCAGAGTATATTATCTTCTTACCCAGTAACCGGTAATAGATAATATATCTCTTTTACTCCTGTGTTGAAGTTCATTCTTCCCCAGTTGTGTTTTAGTGTGTATTTCCTCAGTGAAATCGCCATCCCCTATTTGGTTTGAGTATTTCAGTTTTGTTTTGATCTATTCCTATCCCCTGCAGATTTCCTTTATCCTCAGACCGAGTCCTTCCATTGATTTATTTTGGTGGAAAACCCCTCATGTCTCCAGTAGTTTTCAAGTCGTAGCCTAGCCTACGCATAGCTTTTTATCCTCTAGAGTCTCTGTCTCCTCAGTCAGTTTTCCTTACGAAATGCATTACGCTCCTTTGGACTTTCAGTTTCTCCGGACTATTTTCCTTTGTGGCAATATATTCCCCACAAAGATTACCTTTTACATACATATCATATGCATCATGAGGTCTCTTAGGGACCAAAATTTGTTTCTAGATGTTGTTGTTTAAGTCTATTATACTGAGTTGATACGAAGATTTTGACCTTCACATCCTCAGTTAGAATGTCCTTAAAATAGGGGCAGCTGTAAGACCCCAATTTTGACCCTAAGATCCCTCATACTTTCTCATCATTTGCATTGGCTTTGGGATCACATCTTGGCATCCTCCTTACCCCTTATACATTGGATTTGCATTGGGAGAGATCACCAAGCACATTTGATTGTATCATACTTTGTTTTTCTTTGTTTACTAACCAAAATACCAAAAATATGTCTATGTGTAGCTTTGTTTCTTTTGTAGGTAATGTGTGCATCCACCAATGCCTCATCAAGCTTACAATTAGGGTTTGAGATCCTCAGTGCAAGGAGATCAATCAAGATATGATTCACATTGGTTCTAGACATCATATATGGATCCCCATTATCTTCACTTATCATTTTGATCAAGAAATCATCAAGAGTTTGAAGCTTGTTTGCCTTGGAAACCCTAATTCATCTAGGTATCTTGTGTGACTTCCTCAGCAAGTTTCTTCAACATTTAATCACATATTTCAAGGTATACTTCATATTACATCATCTTATAAATATATCATCCTCCATGAGTCCCAAAGATCAATATAACTTTAAGTTTGCAAGTAGGTTCAAGGTGGTTGACCAGAGAAAGTCAATTGGTCAAGATTGAGGTTCCCTAGACCCTATCTCCTACATTTTTTGTCATATGAAAATGATTCCAAGATAAAAGTTACTCTTTATGAAATTACAAACAACTTTCATGTTTACATCAAGAGCTAGTTTTTCTTGGAAAGTCATATTTTATGGTGAAAGATTATAGGTCATTTTGTCTGAACCCTAGTTAGGAGGTCAAATTCCAAGGAGCATAACTTGCTCAATTTTTATGATATGAAGGACATACAAGTTTCATGATCAATTTCAAGGTGTCCTATCCAAATTTGTTTCTTTGAGAAATTACAAATTCAACTTGCAAGGGAATGTTCCAAGAGGAAAGATTATAGGTCATTTTGGGCCATTACCATTGAACAAGAAATTTTCCTCAACTTCTAAAATGCACAACTCCTTCATGCCAAGTACAAATAAGGTAAATTTTGTGATCAAATTGAAGATTATTTAAATACATACAACTCTTATGAATGAACTTTTTCCATTTGAAGCTCATAGCAAAAGTTATTCAAGGTGGAAGAAGTGGATATTTGACTTGGTACTTAGAAAATTTTCAATTATGTTTGATTTCTCAAACTTCACCATGATCAAAGCTTTAAATGGAAAAGTGTTCAACATGAAAGTTGTTCCTGTTGATGTCACCTTTCCAAAAACTCCAACATTGCCTCATTTGGACAATATTTGAATGATATGTGCATGGTTACTCTTCATGGTTCCATTTGGATGAATCACATAATCATTTCTCAATTACAAATGCATCGCCTCGTGTTAAAATTTCAGTTTCATTCATGATCATTTTCGGACCTGATTACATCATCTCATGGGCCTATCACACGCCCATGCAAGCATGCTCTTCAATTTCTATTTTTGGCCAAACTTTGGAAGTGTGTGAAAAGCAATGAACATGGTTATAAATACATGCCCTTGGTGATCAAATAGAGGATCCTCTTGGCCATTCTTTGACCCCCTTCTTCCCCAACCCTCATTAAAAGGATAATCTTGAAGATTTATTAAGAAATCGAGTTTCAATTCTCATTCTATTTTGGAATTGAAACTCCAAGAATCCAAGCTTTTTATTCATCAATATCATCTCCTGCAAGCTTCTAGAGTCAACCTAAGCTAAATTAGAAGCAAGATCAAGTTGATTTAAAGCTCCCCGGAGGTGAGATTTCAGAAACTTCTCTTCTTCGATTCTCCCTCATTTTTCATCAATTTTGATTGACTGTTGGTTTGCTGAAGTCCTACCAATGTAGGAAACAAGATTGAGTTGCTTTGAGGTCAAATCGAAACAACTCAGTTCATGATCCTCAAAATTCAAATCCATGTATCTTTCATTATACTTGAAATTAGAGAAAATTGAGGCCAAATTCGAGCTCCTGAGCATTTTTTATTTAAAACCATGTCCTTGGTTTTCATTTTGGTGAAGGTTTGTGGTGGACCAGTCTGGTGAGGTCCACCGGAGAAGAAGACTGGAGCTAGGGCTCTGGTGGTGCGTTGGCACTCTCTCAACCTTTTGATCCATTTGAAATGTTCTAATCCTGGTCCTTGCTTTTGATTACCATGCGTGTGACGCAGTTGACTGAGGTGTTTGTGGAATGTGCGTGCATGGTTATCAGATTTGCCACCTTAATTAACGAGGGAGATCTTATGGCCCGTGATTTTCCATATTTTCTTATTTTTCATTTAATTGTGTTATTTTATTTAATTCATAATAAATCCATTTTTAATCCAAAAAATATGGGACTTTCAGCAAAAATATTTAAATATTTTCTATTCCATATTCTGAATTAAAATTATTTTTTGGATTGATTTTGGTATTTCTCATGAATTAAATGTTTTTTTGCATATTTTTAATTGTTTAAAAATACTTCTGACTTTTTAAAAATCATGAAATTTTTTGTCTAAGGTCCTTTGACTTTGTTTGATCTAGGATAAATTCCTTGACCATTTATTTGGTGTTTTGAAGGGATTTTAGGTTTTGACCAAATTAAAATGTATTTTAATTCATTTTTAATGTGATTTTTAATTGATTAAATGTTAAAAATATTGTTGAGCCATTTTTATGGTCTTGTGATGTTTGACTTTCTGTTTGGGCCTTGATCATGGTTGATTTGACTTTTGTTGGATCAAAACCATTGGATTTAGGGGATTGATGGAATGTACATTTCATCTCCTAAAATGAATGGATGGTTTTGACTTGATGAAATTCCACTCATGATAAATTTGTGTTTCTATCTTCCCCTCCCTCTTCATCTTCAACCCTATTATTTCCCACTCCCCCATTTGACCAATGAAATCTCTAAGGTCTAAAGTCTAATTGATTCATCAATGATCTTGTGTCAGATGAATCAATACGAGTATGACTTAGATAGGTCCCTCCCTTCTTTTTTAGTGTGTGGTATATTTAGGAGTTTGGGTCTTTATACCAAAGCTCTAACATGCATTAACACTTATAATTTTATTGTCCAAACTCAAATAGTTGTGACTTCTACATAAGTCCAATTATGATTGTTTAATATAGAGCTAAATATGACCCTCAAGTCATAGCATTCTAGTAAGTGAGATTGTAAGTCTCCCATTATTCATGGCATTGTATGGAGACTTGACCTTTTTTCCTTTCACGGGAGCTAGTGGCATACTTGTTGAATTATCCAAGTTGGAGCCCTTATCATGGAAGATGTCTTGGTTTAAGGATTCATACTTGTGAATGAATGGTTGAGTGTTCTCCAAAGAATGACTTAATCAATTAAAATTTACCATTAACTCTTGACTAACCATTGACTAACTTTTATTCATTATGCTTTTACTTTCAAGCCATTTACTTTATAAAATTTAAATTTCTGTCATTTATCATTCATTGCCATTTACATTTCATATAACTTGTTTATGTTCCAAGTCATCTTCACTTTACTCATTTGAGCCATATCTTGTGATTGTATATATTGGCTTGTGTGTTTTGATTTTGTTTATGGTCTTAGGACCTTAAAATACATAATAACAAAAAAAACATAAAAAATATTTGGTGGACTGTTGGGACTTTATCTGAGCTTTGGACTAGAAGTAGGCAACATTCCATGTGCTAAAGGACTTGGCCAATGCCAAAATTTGAGACCAAGTTATTCTTGACAAGTGAATTTTATATGATGAAAGACTTTGGATCTCTTTGATTCATCTGCTACTTTGTCTTTGTGCTTAATTGTTATTCTCTTATTGCTTGTGTCTGATGTTTTTTTTCTGAGTTGATCGAGGAATATTTCATCTGATACATTGGAAGACAATGAATATTGCTAGCTATTAGAATGCTTACTTGGATGTGGCTATCTTTATTTGATGCCCTGATCTTTATGATGTCTAAATATTTCTCATTGCTTATTGATTATTGCTTGATTAAAGTCCAAAGGAAAATGGGTTTCTATATGACATTCTTGTCTGTTGGATTACATCTCATTGGTTAGATCTTTTCAACTCTTAACTTTTAATTTGTGCTTAGGATAGCCTCTTCATCTCCCCATACTTCTTAAATTTCAAAACTTCTCCCTCTCTTCAAAAATCTTATTTACTTATAACTTCAAACTTAGACATATGTTTAATAATTAGAAACCTTGGCCTTAGACCATTGAATTTTCAAACTTCTTCTTAAATCAAACTTGTAAATAAACTTAACTATATTGATCTAAATTTCAAAAAGACAGAAAGAACTAACAACCCCATTCAAATCTTTGACCTTTTCTGCCTTTTATTGTTAAACTTTTGTTAAAAACAATTCACCAACTTCTTTGGAATTTTTACCACAAACTACAAGATTTTGATCCCTCATTTTTATGTTGGTACATAGGCACGAGGTCGAAGGTCTTGTCAAACACAAAATATAATTAATAAATTCTTTTCTTATCCCCGCACTCTATTTTATCAAACATCTTTTATACCAAAAACACATGCACACATAAAAAAGGGCTCCCTAGGAGTACCTAGGACACTTTGGGTGCTAACACCTTCCCTCTGTGTAACCAACCCCCTTACCTGTAATCTCTGGCATTTTATTAGTTTTGATTTGAAAACTTCATATCTTTGGGTTTTGTTCGTATTTTTCCCTTTTCCTTTGGAAACAATAAAAGCGTGATGGCGACTCTGGTTTTAATGACGTTAAGCTTATCCATAGCTTGGTGGTCATAAATTTACCGCTACACCAATAAGTGTATATTTGGTGTTCACTATTGTAAGTTGTTGGGCTTTATTATCAGCGAGAAGGGTATTGAGGTTGATCCTACCAAGGTCAAAGCAATACAAGAGATGCCTGCGCCCAAAACTGAGAAGCAAGTCAGAAGTTTCCTTGGCCGCTTGAACTATATCTAAATATTTATATCGCATATGATTGCCACATGTGTGCCAATATTCAAGCTTCTTCGAAAAGATCAGTCTTGTGATTGGACCAAAAATTTCTAGAAAGCTTTCAACAATATCAAAGAATTTCTGCTTGAGCCTCCGATTTTGGCTCCACCTGTTGAAGGAAGACCTTTGATCATGTATTTGACTGTGCTTGATGACACTATGGGTTGTGTTCTTGGTGAGTAAGACAAAACTGGAAAGAAAGAATATGCAATTTACTACCTCAGTAAGAAGTTCACCGACTGTGAGACTCAGTATTCTATGCTTGAGAAGACATGTTGCGCATTGGCTTGGGTTGCTAAATGTTGAATCATACTACTTGGTTGATATCCAAAATGGATCCCATCAAGTACATTTTTTAGAAGCCTGTTTTAACTAAGAGGATCGCCCGTTGGCAGATGTTGCTATCTGAGTATGATATTGAATACCAAGCTCAAAAAGCTATTAAAGGTAATGTCTTGGATGACCATTTGGCTCACCAGCCGATTGAAGATTATCAGTAAGTACAATATGATTTTCCTAACGAATAGATTGTGTACTTGAAGATGAAAGATTGTGATGAACCATTGCTTGAAGAAGGACCAGAACCTGGTTTCCGTTGGGGCATGGTATTTGATGGAGTTGTTAATTCATATGGTAATGGCATTGGGGCAGTGATTATTACTCCTCAAGGCACTCATTTTCCATTTACATCTAGATTAACCTTCAAATGTACGAACAATACGGTTGAGTATAAAGATGGCATTATGGGGCTCGAAGAAGCCATTGATTTGAAAATAAAATATCTTGATGTCTATGGAGATTCAGCTTTGGTAGTTAATCAGATCAAAGGTGAATGGGAGATGAATCAACCCGACTTGATACCATATAGAGATTATGCAAGGAGGATTTTAACTTTCTTTACAAAGGTTGAGTTTCATCATATCCCTCGAGATGCAAATCGAATGGCAGATGCTCTTGCAACGTTGGCTTCCATGATTGTGGTGAAATTTTGGAATGAAGTTCCCAATCTAACTGTGATGTGTCTTGATAGGCTAGCTCATGTGTTTGTTATTGAAGAAGTCAAAGATGAATAGCCATCGTATTATGATATCAAATGTTTCCTCCAAAGTTAGATTTACCCGTCTAGGGCATCTTTGAAAGATAAAAAGACTTTGAGAAGATTAGCTGGCAACTTCTACCTTAATGGTGATGTGCTTTATAAGAGAAATTTTGATATGGTTTTGCTCAAATACATGGATAGACACGAAGCAGACCTATTGATGACTAAAGTCCATGAAGGTTCCTTTGGTACTCATTCCAATGGTCATGATATGGCAAAAAAAAATGTTGAGAGCAGGTTACTATTAGCTGACAATAGAATCTGACTATTGCAAGTTTGTGAAGAAATGCCATAAGTCTCAAATTTATGCAGATAAGATTCATGTTCCTCCGACACTGTTGAACGTCATTTCCTCCCCATGGTCTTTCTCCATGTGGGGAATTGATATGATTGGCATGATTTAGCCCAAAGCATCAAACGGACATCATTTCATTTTAGTGGCTATTGACTGCTTCACAAAGTGGGTTGAAGCGGCATCGTATGCGAATGTGACCAAGCAAGTTATTGTGAGTTTTATCAAGAATCAGATTATATGCCGTTATGGTGTGCCACGTAAGATCATTACGGATAATGGATCAAACTTGAATAACAATATTGTGGAAGCTCTTTGTAAAGACTTTAAGATTGCACATCATAATTCTTCTCCCTACAGATCCAAGATGAATGGGGTAGTTAAAGCCGCGAACAAGAAAATCAAGAAGATTATCCATAAATGGTTGTGACGTACAAAGATTGGCATGAGATGCTCTCGTATGCTTTGCATGGGTATCGTACATCCGTCCTCACTTCAAGAGGGGAAACCCTTTCTCTCTTGTATATGGCATAGAAGTTGTGTTCCCCGTAGAGGTTGAGATCCCTTCATTGCATATCTGGATGGAAGCCAAGCTAACTGAAGTTGAATGGTGTTAGACCAGGTTTGACCAGCTCAATTTGATTGAAGAGAAGAGATTGACTACCATGTGTCATGGTCAGTTATATCAATAGAGAATGAAAAAATATTTTGATAAGAAGGTCAAGCCTCGTGTGTTCAGAGAAGGTGACCTCGTGCTCAAGAAGATTTTATCTTTCAAACCTGATGCTACGGGAAAATGGACTCCTAATTATGAAGGAACATATGGTGAAGAGGTCATGCGTCTTATGAACGTCGATGTAGTCAAGAAATACTTCGCCTAAAAAAGAAAAGAATGACTCGCTAAGTTGAAAACCCGAAAGGGCGACTTAGGCAAAAATGAGCGTCTCGGTGGATTGAAAACCCGAAAGGGCGATCTAGGCAAAAGTTAGAGACATAAAATAGAAAATTTATCCCGGTAGATTGAGTACCCCACCTTGGGGGAATTTAGGCAAAAATTAGGGATTATGGCAAGTAACTGCATCTGGCTGATCCTGATTTTGAGCAGCTTTGAACGGTCATTTGATTCCGATTCATCACTCTCAACCAAAGACAAGAGCATAGGTGGATTTCAAGAGTTGGTAGGGTGAGTAGTGGTCATTATATTCAATGTAGCCCTTTTCCATGTAAATCACCATTTTCAAACTTTGTAAATATCCATGGAGTCCTGGCATTTGTAGACTACCAATCTATTAAATAATGTTAAGCTTTTTATCCAATTATCTCTATTCTTGTTTGTTTCCATTTTAATAAAATTGAATTTTATGATGATAATTTTGAAATAAATGAATAAACACTTTTCTGAAATAATAAGGCATTTACTTTAAGAACAATCGATTTCAAAAAAGGAATGTCAACAGCAATCTAAGAACATGTAATTCTTGAAGTATGAAGCATCGTTGTCTTCCCCAAGCAGTTGGTTGGTGATTTTACCTCCCCAATAGTTCATTCCCAACATGGTCGATGAGTTGCTCCCCAAGCAATTTATCATCCCCAGTAGAATTAATTGGTTTGTTCCCCAAACAATCCATCATATATCTCCAGTAGAGAAGATGTGCTGATCTCTTTGTAGTTCATCATATGTCCCCAACTGAAGATTTATGATCTTCGTTTGCATTTGTGTTTGTGAATGAGCCTCATATATTTGTGAAACTTTATTTCGTTTTCAGATCCCCAACACTTTTATTTAGTTGCATAGTTATGGCAGTTTCCCCCCGGCGCGAGTCTGTAGATTCGGTTGATTGCTCATGTACCTTGGAATTGGTTTATTACTCAATTTCCAAGAAGAGTCTGATGACAGTAGCTTTCCTTTGAGGAATGTATGTTGAATTGTATCCTCGTGTGGTTTTCTTGTCCTGGCAGATTGTGTATCCCCCGTGAAGCCCCACAGAGTTTGATTTTTGATGAAATCCCAAGTAGTTTGCCTGATTCCCCACTTAGAGTTTTGCCTCTTGTTGTGACTTGGACCCCTGGTGGAGTTCCATCTTCTGATAGAAGTTCTCTTCATTCAGACAGTATTTTGATTATGGGCAGTTTTAATGTCATCCCTTGTAGGGTTGTCTCCCATTTGATATGGTGTTGACCTAAACTCCCCGCAATGTTGACTTGTTGATTCGAAATATATATATATATCCCTCAGCTTGAGATGTGGGTCTTTAGCAGATCTCCTTTGTCCTCAATATTTTGGTTGATATTTTGAGCATTTCTTTCTCTCCTAGTGGAGTTTGCCAGTCTGTATTTTCTCATCTCCAAAGAGTTTGAGTTTTAAGCAAGATCTTTGTTAATCTTGGTTTATGCCCTAGTACTATCTCATCCTCTTTTGAGAGTTGAGTTTGAGTTGGATTTGTTCTAATCCTTTTAATTTCTACGGATACATACATATATATATAATATATAATATATATATATTATATATATATATATTATATATATATATATATTATATATATATATATATAATATATATATATAATATATATATTATATATATATATATATATATATATATATATTATATATATATTCATTCCTTCAGAGTGCTGAGTTTTCAACAATGTTTGGTTGGACGCATGTTCTCTATGACTTTCCCCAACCAGAGTTGAATCTATCTTGCATATAGGATTTTTATCCTCGATGATTTATTTTCATCCCTAGCAGGTTCTCTAGTTGGTGTTTCCATCTTATTGAGATTATCCAAGTATCTAGTTGTGATGATTCAAATCCTCATTCGTTTGTATTCTTTGTGCTCGTTTGTCAGCATAAACATGGCATCAGATATTTCATTGTGCATTTTTTGTTGCATTGACGTTTCTTATGATCCCCTACTCTGGTGATGCTACTTCCCCATGCAGATTTGGTGTTTGTCCCCCCTCAATCGTAGAGTGTCAGTGTAAGACCCCAATTTTGACCCTAAGATCCCTCATGTTATCTCATCATTTGTGTAAGACCCTAATATTGACCCTAAGATCCCTCATGGCATCATATCATTTGCTCAATGCATTGCCTCAAGGATCATAGCATGTGTGGCTACTTTACCCTAGGGTTGGGACTTGTGTGAGTGGTTTGAGACCACCAAGCATGCTTGAATTGTATATTATTGATTTTCTTATTTTGACTACTAACCAAAAGCACAAAAATATGTCACTAACTCTTTTTTTTTAAGCTCAAGTGATCATGTGCTCCCATGCTCCTAGAAGGCTCCTAAGCTCAATGAAGTGGCTAGATGAAGATGAGAGCAAGCATGACAATGGTCCGCAAAGTTCCTAATCATCATATATGTCTCCCAAGTATCTCAATTTTCCAATTTGATCAAGATAAACCAAAGGGCTTGAGGATTGTTTCCCAAGGAAACCCTAATTCAATTGTGCATTGATTGTGCCTTGCTCATGAAGCAACCTCAACTTATGATCAAATTCAATCAATGGAAGTTATTTCATTCATTATTTTTATGCATATATGAGACTATGTGAGTGTAAGACCCATATTTTGACCCTAAGATCCCCCATGGCATCATAACATTGCATTTACATTGCCTCAAGGATCATAAGCATCTTGGCTCCTTACCTTTGGGTTGGGATCTCTTGTGAGTTGGTTTGAGATCACTAAGCATGCTTGAATTGTATATTATTTCTTTTTTCATTTTTATTTCACTAACCAAAAGCACAAAAATATGTCACTAACATCTCTTGTTTGTAGCTTGAGCAGTCACAAGGTCCAAAGCTTCTAGGAGATCCTATGTGCATTGATAGGGCCAATTGAAGATGAAAGAAAGCATGGCAATGGTTCCCAGAGCTATCATCCATCAAATATTCCTCCCAAGTATTTCAATTCATCATTTTGATCAAAGCAAATCAAGGGGTTTGAGGTTTGTTTCTCAAGGAAACCCTAATTCATCTGTTCATCAACTGTGCCTTGCCCATGAAGCAATCTCAACCCATGTTCAAATGCAATCAAGGTAAGTTATTTAATTCATAATTTCATGCATATTTGAACTCATATGAGTGTCCTCAATCATCAATTCATTAAGATATGAGGTTTGGAGTTGAGAAGTTGATCAGTCAATTCATCTGACTATTTTGAAATACACTGAGACCTAACTTTTTATGTGTTTGTCAAATGGAGATGACCCCAAAAGGAAAACTGTTCTTAAGGCTCATATGAACAACTTTCATGTTCATCTAAAACTGATTTGAAGCTTGAAAGGTCATTATCCATTCCAAGACATTATAGGTCGTTTTGACTGAAACCCTAATTTTGGGTCAACTTCCCTAGAACATAACTAATTCATTTTTCATGATTTTGAGATGGGATCAAATGAATTGGAAAGCTTAATATGTCTACTTCAAATGTTATGTTTAGAAAAATTCCAAAATATCAAACTAAATACATGTGATAATGCAAAACATTATAGGTCACTTTGGACCAAATGCATTGAAATGTGAAAAAGTCCAGCTTCAAGTGCCCATAACTTCTTCATCAAAAATCCAAATGATGCAAACTTTAAGTCCAAATTGATTGCCTTGAAAATATATACAACTCTTACATTGAAGATTTTGTCATTTGGAGCTTGCATTATTGAGATAGAAGGGCTTGAACTTTGGCAAATTTTGAAAATCTCACATGTGCATGTTTTGCACCCTACACTTCATGTCCACTTTTCACCAATTTCCAAGGCCCAAATGGAGTTTTGATAAACATAACAAATGATCCTTATGAAATAAGCTTTCCATCCATTACTCATAAGGTGGTCCATCCATTTTTTATTGCATTTTCGAAGGCTTGAACATAATAGTGCAATTTTGGAAAATCATTTAATTTGCATTGCATGAGCTACTACCATCCAATCTGCACGTCCAATTTACTTTCATCATGCATCAGCTTTCAATTCCAGTTGGAATTGGGCCCTCCATGCGCCTGTATAGGCCCATGCATGGAGGCCCTTTCCATTCATGCAAATTTGAAATCATGCATTCAGCATTGCCTTGCCTATAAATACAATGCCATAGCTTCATAATTTCTCAACCTCAAGGCGCCCCAAATGCTGCTAAACTGAAACCACAACCATCACTAACGGAACTAGCTCACTTTTCTTCAAATTTTTCAGATCTGAACTTTGGTTTCCTCGATCAATTTTCAGATCTTAAAGTTCCTAAACCTTATTCTCCTTGATCTATAGTGTGGACTGTAAGCAATAGCACCAAGGAATTGTTACTTCAAGCCCTGCAAATCAGAGGTTCACCTCAACTTTTATTTTCTTTGAATCTACTTGCATAGTGCTTATTTCTCATTATTGTTGTGTGATCTGAAGTCCTCTGCATAGAGGCAACATTATTGTGCTTTCAATTTTCAAAAATCATGAAGTTCATATGAACACCACAGATCTTCCACTTTTGATTTCTCTCAATATAGAGATCTAGAATGGATTTGAGTGGTACAGGGGTGATGTACATCACCCCAGCTCTCGATTGATGCCTGGATCGTGCCTTTTGGTTACCATTTTAATCTCTGCAATTTTGGGCTTGGCCGGAGAAGACGGTGGCGCTGGCCACCGTCTGGTCTCCAGATTTGATCTGGATCGTCCATTCATTTTTCCAGATGCAATCTCACGTGTCCATTGTTATGACTTTTTATTAGGCTTGGTGTGTTGCAGTTGACTCACGCATATGGTGAACACGCGCTTCTTAGCCGTGTGATGATCCACGTCAATTAATGAATCTCCATCAAGTGGTCCACATAATTTCCTATTTTCTGATTTTTAATTCTTTTATTTCTTTTAATTCTATTTCTCTTTAAAAATTCATATCTCTCTCATTATTGGTCCAAAAAATATGAGACCAACTTCATTTTTCTCCTTTTAATTTCTACTTTCTAAAAATGATTTTTAATATTTTTTATTTTATCATTTGCTATTTTTTAGTAATTTTCTCTTTTCTGATTATTTTTAATTCATTTAAAATATATTTTGTTATCCAAAAAATACAAAAATATTTTTCCAACCTCTTTGAATAATGATAAATCTATGAAAAATATTCTCATCAATTTATTAATTGATTTAAGATTTATTTGAGATTTTAGTTCAATTAGGTTATTTTTATGCATTTTTAATTGATTTAAAATAGTTTCTGATTTCTAAAAATGCTGAAAATTTTTGTCAAACTTTGTTTGACCTTGTTGAACTTGGGATAATTCATTTGGACTTTTCAAAGTTGATCTGAAGTGAGTTTGAAGTTTGACCTTTCTTTATTATTTTAATTCAAGTTTTATTTTAATATTAAAAAATGCCAAAAATATTTTATTTGTTTCTTGACTTCTAATCTTCATCTTGCTTTTGTTTTCTATTGTTTGACCTTGATCTTCTATATCTTTGGCCAATGCTTGTTGGTTATCTCATTCCATTTCTATTAATGCACTTTAATTCTTCATCTTCTTCTTCTTCTTTTTTCTTTTTTTCTTTTTTTGATCAATGAGTTAAAAGTTGGTGGTTAGCATTGATACATGGAGGTTTAATCTTCCTTGATTCAAATCTAATTCATCTTGATCATGGATCAAGTGAATGGCTTTGCATTAAGGATAGGTTGCTTCCTAAATCATGCAAAGAACCTAAATCAATACAAGATCATTTCTCATCTTCTTTTTGGCATGGCAAGTTGTTGGAGTTTGATTCACTAATCAAAATCTCTAACTTGTGTTGTTGCCTACATTATTATTGACCGATCTCAGATAGTTGTGAATTCTACATAAGTCCAATTACGATTGCTTAACATAGCGCTAAATTGCCTTATGGCACACTAACTCTAACACTAACCATTAACCATTAACATTTAATTCTTGCACTTTACATTTATGCAATTTTCTATTCTTGTACATATTATTCATTTGCTTTTTCCTTTGCTCATTTGAGCACATGTTTATGTTAAATGCAATTTGCCTTTTGCTCACTTGAGCACGTAATTGTGTATATATCATTGTGCATGTGTTTTGTTTTGATTGTTGTGGACCAAATGCAAAAAAATGGACAAATGGACTTAGTTTCTAGGACATCCCCTATGCAAAATGGAGTAAAAAGGACCTTAATTGTTGAAGATGGATTAGAAGGACCAAATCTCTAAACTTACTCTTGTCCATTCTTGATTTGTTTCATGGAACCTTTTGATGTGTGTGCTTTTGTGCTAGGGAATCCTATTTGATCCAAATTGAAGAACCATTGCCATGTTCATCCAAAGTGAAAGATACAAGAGCCATTGAGGAAATATACTTTTCATTGGGAAATATAACCCATTCAAATACTTTTGTGGTTTCAATGGCCACTTCTTATTAAAAACTTTTCATAACTTTTAGCTATTAGGTTTGAGTTACCCTTGAGGTAGATGTAATGCTCACATATATCCTTAGTGATGGACAATGAGCCTTCCATGCTTATTATAGGGTTAACCCCTCACTAGCATGTTGAAGCTATCCTCACATGGTGGATTTGTGGTTTTAGGTTGAGTTTTCTCCCTTGGATAACAAAAGACCTTAAGGCTTTTGGACCAATCAATTCACCAACTTGTTTTGAGATTTTTATCCCGAACTAAAAGGTTTTGATCCTAATCTTTTTTAAGATGGTACGTAGGCAATGAGTTTATCCATCCAAACACAAAATGTAAATAACTTGTATATTCTCTTCTCATCTCTTCAATCATGTTGGCACAAATAAATTTTCACGAAATACCAACCTTACAACAAGTGTGAAAAGGGCTCCCTAGGAGTACCTAGGATGTTTTGGGTGCTTAACATCTTCTCATTGCATAACCAACCCCCTTACCCCGATCTCTGACATTTTTACTAGTTTTTGATTCAATAAATTTTTTAGGTTTTTGTTCGCTTTCTAACCATTCCTTTGGATAAATAGAAGTGCGGTGGCGACTCGACTTATATGGTTTACCTTGGATTTAGTCAATATCTCTAATGGTAACGAATACCCCGCTACAACGAGTATCCTCAATCATTCATCCATCAAGATTTGACGTTTAGCCTTGAGAAGTTGACCAGTCAAGTCATCTGACTAAACTGAAGATCATTGAGACCTAACTTTTTATGTGTTTGTCAAATGAAGATGACCCCAAGATCAAATATGTTTTTAAGAACCATATGAACAACTTTAATGTTCATTAAAAATTCATTTGAAATTTGGAAGGTCATCATTCATTTCAAAACATTATAGGTCATTTTGACTGAAACCCTAATTTTGGGTCAACTTCCCAAGGACCTAACTTCCTTATTTTTTATGATTTTAAGGTGTGACCAAGTGAATTGGAAAGCTTAATATGTCTAGTTAAAATGTTATATTGGAAAAAATTTCATAATCCTAAAAGAAACACATGTGATAATACAAAACATTATAGGTCACTTTGGACCAAAGTCATTGAATTTGAAAAATGTCCAACTTCAAGTGCCCATAACTTTCTCATTAGAAATCCAAATTATTCCAAATTTAAGTCCAAATTGTTCATCTTGAAAATATCTACAACTTTTATGTTGAAGGTGTTTCCATTTGAGGCTTGTATCATTGAAATAAAAGGGCTTGAAGTTGCTTGTTTTTGGCAAATTTTTCAAAGATATGTTTTGTACCCAAAACTTCAAAGCCAGTTTTCATAAAATTCCAAACTCCAAATGGATTTTTGTCCAACATGACTTTTGTTCCTTATGTCAAGAGCTTTCCAACCATTTTTGGATTTTCCATGTGAGAGTTTCGAAGAGGTGAATGTTTATGTTCAATTTTGCAATTCACATTATAACTTGATGTACAAGCTAATGCCAAGCCAGTTGCACGTCCAAATCATTTCTACTTGAGCTCAGCCTGCATTTCCATTCACTTTTGGGCCTCACATGCGCCTGTACAGGCCCATGCATGGAGGATCCAAAATTCATGCACACGAGCATTGCACCTCATTGCCTCAAGCTCAGCTATAAATAGAAGCTCTTCCTCATTCAAAAACCAACCTGAAGGAGATCTGAAACTCTGCTGGATTGAAACCTCACCCTCACTCAAAGGAATTTCAGTTTTCATTTCTCAATTTCAAGCTTGAATTTCAACATCCTTAGTTGATCTTCAAGTCTTAATTCTTTAGCCTTGCATCATCATCACATCTCCAGGTCAAAATTGGATCAAGAACTTGAGCAAATCGTGTTGTTCAAAGCTGCATTTCAGAGGTATATCACTAAACTATTTGGATATGGATCGTACAATACAATGTGAATTGCTTAAGTTTGAACTGTTTTCTGAAGTCCTCGAGCACGAGGCAGGCCAGTGGTGGTCTTAATTTCATGAATTGTGCCATTTCAGTTTGTGTACCTTGATCTTCAAGCTCTGATTTCTCATTAAATAGAAACATTGAGGAAGATCCAAGGTTATAGGGGTGATGTACATCACCCCAGCTTCATTTTGGTTACCTACTTGTTTATTTTCATTAAGTTTCAAAAACCTGCGCGTGGTGGCCGAAGTTGGTTCTCTGGCCGGAGAAGATGATGGTTTCCACCACCATCCCCACGTGGATGCTTCTGGTCTTTTGGATCTTGGAAAAATGTTATAATCGTGGCCTTTGCTTTTGTTGACCTTTTTTAATACATTGTGTGATGCGCTTGACTAGAGAACATGATATGATCGTGCCTCTGGACCGTGTGATCATGCCACGTCAATTAATGAGACAGATCCAATAGGCGCTAATTTTTGCTATTTTCTATTTTCTGTTTTAATTTCATTAATTCCTTTTATTTTCAAAAATTCATAAATATTTTATTTGAAGTCACAAAAATATGAGACCAATGGCAAAAAAATTCTTGAAAAATCTAGTTTCATATTTTGATTTTTAATCATTTTTGTGACTTCATTTAATATTTTTTGTGAATTATTTGGTTTTAATAGTTTTTAATTTATTTTAAATACTTTTTGATATCTGAAAATTCCAAAAATATTTTCTTAACACATATGGATCTTGATGAGCCAATGAAAAATAGTCTCATCAATTTCTTAATTGATTTGAGATTTTAATTCATATTGTGTTATTTTTATTGTTTTTAATTGTTATAAAATAGTTTCGGATTTCAAAAATTGTTGAAAAATTTGTCAAACCTTGTTTGACCATGTTAGACCTATGAGAATTTAATTGGACTTGTTTAAGTTGATTTGAATTGAATTTGAGGTTTGACCATATTTTGTCCATTTTAATTTTGCATTTATTTTAATTCCAAAAATACCAAAAAAATATGTTTGACTTGTTGACTTCTAATCTTCATTTCTCTTCTGTTTACCATTGGTTGATGATGATTTTATTCACATTTGACCATTTGTGTTTGACACTTTATTTCTCTTTCCATTTCATTTCATCTTCATCTCATTTCTTTTTTTTATTTTGGCCAATGAGTTAATGTCTTATGGTTGGTCTTGACATATGAGAGGTTTAACCTTCTTTGATCCAAATCAAACTCAACTTGATCCATGATCAAGTGAGTTGCTTTGTGTCCAAGATAGGTTGCTTCTTGGTCAGGCAAAAAACCTAAAGTCCATACAAGGTCTTTCTTCTTTTCTTTTTGCATGACAAGTTGTAGGAGATTGGCTTACTAGTCATGATCTCTAACTTGTGTTTATTTGCCTATAGTTTTATTGACCGGCCTCAAATAGGTGTGACTACTACATTAGTCCACTTACGATTGCTTAACATAGCGTTAAATTGTCTTATGACACACTAACATAACCATTAATTACTAACTTTAAATTCAAGCATTTAATTTCTTGCAATTTACTTTCTTGCTCATTTATTCATATTGCTTTTCCCTTTGCTCACTTGAGCACATACTTTATGTTTATCCCATTTTCTTTTTGCTCATTTGAGCATATTATTGTGTATAAATATATTGTTGTCTTGTGTTGGTTTTGCTTTTGTTTGTGTGAACCCAATGCAAAAGGAGAAAGGACTTAGAATTAGGACAATACATATGCTTAAAGGAGTTCAAGAGCAACTAGGCCTCATGCCTTTAGAATGCTAAACTTGTTGAAGAGAAACTAGGCCCCATGCCTTTAGAATGTTAAATCTTAAAGTTGACTTCAAAGGACTCCCTAATCTAAACTCATTCTTTGTCCATTCCACTTATTGTGTTGTAAACTTTTTGATGTTTGCTCTTGTGTGATAGGGATTCCATCTTGAGATAGTAAGAAGGACCATTGTCATGAGTAGCCAAGTTAAGAGAGACAAGCCAAATGGAGATCCTAGGAGCTTGAATATAATTGTGTGATTGCTTGTTGTTTGCTAAGTCCAAAGGAAAGGAGCATCTTGAATCATCTCTATGATTTCACGAAAAGGAACTCCAAGGGTTTTATCTCTTCTCTTATCTTTGTATGCTTTAGGACTAGCCCTTCTCTTCTTCTCTCCACTCTAACCCAAGCCAAACTCTTCAAGTGCAAACTTTGACTTTGTTTCAAACTAGAAACCTAGGCCTTATGCCTTTGACTTTTCAAAATCCTTTTCATTAATACTCATTGTGAATAAACCTTAATTCAACTTTGACTTCATTTTGGTAAATAATCTAACTTGTAAATACCACTCACTTCAAGTTGATTTTGTGGTTCCAATGGCCACCTTTGCTAAAACTTTTCATAAACATTAGCCATAGGTTTGAGTTATCATAGTGGTTGATGTAAACCTCACCTTATCCTTAGTGATTGGACTATAAGTATTCCATACTTATTATAGGGTTGATCCCTCACTAGTATTTTGAAGCCCTCCTCACGTGGTGGATTGTTGGTTTAGGTTGAGTTTTCTCCCTTTGATAACAAAAAACCTTAAGGCTTTTGATCAAATTAATTCACCAACCTTTGAGATTTTTACCCCGAACTACGAGGTTTTGATCCTACCTTTGTGATGGTACGTAGGCAATGGGTTCATCCATTCAAACAACAAAATTGTAAATATAACCTATTCTTCTCATCCCCCCAATCTTTTGCACATATTTTCATAAATACCAACCTACAACACATATTTGCAAAAAGAGGTTCCCTTAGAGTACTAAGGATGTTTTGGGTGCGTAAAACCTTCCCATTTCATAACCAACCCCCTTTACCTAGATCTCTAACATTTTTATTAGTTTTTTATTTGATAAAACTTCTTACTTGGTTTTTGTTTGCTTTTTTAACCTTTCCTTTGGACAAATAAAAGTGTGGTGGCGACTCGAATTATATGTTTACTTTTGGTTTAGTCAATAAACCATAAGGTAACTAATACCCCGCTACAGAAAAGTGGCGACTCTGCTGGGGATGAATAATTCCCTAGTGGGTTTAGCCTACTTTTTGCTTGTATGTGTTGTATGTTTATTGGTGACATATTTTTGTGCAAATTTGGGATGACTATATTGTTTGTAATGTATGAATTGCTTGATATATCAATTGCTTGTATGCTTGGTGGTTTCTTATGAGATGAGTTCTATACCCGAACTCGAGTGCACTTATGATAGGAGAATGGCATAGTCTTGTTGACTTGTGTGGAGTTATTCCTTAGCAAGTTTACTTGCAAGCCCCTTCACTTGGTGGAGGTCTTGTTGGGATCAATAATTTCACACGAGTAGTCGTGGTTAGGCATTACTCTTTCCAATATAAACCTTAGAAACCAAGGACCTTAGATTACCTAGCCCATCTTGGCCTATTTTAGGACGTAGTGCAAAGGTCGTTCAAGTGTAAGATTTGATACGATTGTTACGCGATACTACACTCATAAGAGTCCCTCTTGAGAATATTTTTGGAATACGAGTAGTCGTTTATCCGATAATATCCGAAAGATGAGATGATGACTATGGGGACCTTTTTAGAACATGATTGTCAGGTAGAACCATAGTACACTCCCATTGGTTGGTTCTTAACCGAGACTCCATGCTCGTGACTTACAACAAACCCTTGATTCGCGGTTGATCCGTTCTCGTATATCCTCAATATCAATGGAACTTGGGTGTTGATAAGGTGTAAACCATAATCCACCAAAATGGATGATTGATATTGATGATGACTCGAACCATCCCGTGACCTTTGTGTGGTGTGACTTGCTTGATCCTTGAGTGTGATTGTTGCATCCATGCATTCATGCATTCATTTGCATCCATGTCATCAACACTGAAAATTTTCAAGGAACTTAAGAGACCTATTTGCAAATTTCAGACATGGATAAGCAAAGAAGGAATATGAAGAAGTACAGTTTCAGACAACCCGACTTGAAAGAGTTAAGGAGTTTGACATCTTATGTATTAGAGCCTTTGGAGTTCAAGGCTCGCCATGGGAAGCTCTTGTCTATTCTTTCTACTCGGGTGGATGAAGGTATGATGAGTGTGCTAGTGCAGTTTTACGATCCTCTGTATCGGTGCTTCACTTTTCCGGATTTCCAGCTATTGCCTACACTTGAGGAGTATGCCTATCTCATGGGTATACCTATTCTGGATCAGTTGTCGTTTAGTGGTTTGGAGAGGGTTCCTTCTTCCCAAGAGATTGTTGACCTGCTTCACATAGATGTATCTGAGATTGTTGCTCATATGACTACCAAAGGTGGAATTCAAGGTCTCCCATCTGATTTTCTCATTGCCCAAGCTACTTTGTTTGGGAAGGCCATGAGTGAAGACGCCTTTGAAGCTGTATTTGTACTTCTCATCTATGGGCTAGTGTTATTCCCCAACATCGACAATTTTGTGGATGTAAACACTATTAGGATTTTCTCTACTCTTAATCTCATTCCGACTCTGTTGGGTGACACTTATTTCTCTTTGCATATAAGGAATGCAAAGGGGGGTGGATCCATTGTGTGTTGTTTGCCTCTGTTGTACAAGTGGTTTATTTCTCACTTGCCACAGACGCTCACTTTCAAGGAGAACAAGGGATGTTTACGGTGGTCTACGAGACTTATGTCTCTCACTAATAATGATATCTTTTGGTATAACCGTGTGTATGATGGTGTCCAGATTATTGACTCTTGTGGAGAATTCTCCAATGTGCCTCTTCTTGGTACATGTGGTGGAATTAACTATAACCCTATTTTAGCTCGCCGTCAGCTTGGGTTCCCCTTAAAGGATAAACCTAACAACATTCTGTTGGAAGGTGTGTTCTTTCAAGAGGGTAAAGATCCCTAGAATTTGAAGGATGGGATGGTCCGCGCCTGGCGTAAAGTTCATAGGAAGGGAAGGAAGGAGCTTGGTCCGAAGAATTGCATTGCTTTGGAACCTTATACCGCTTGGGTGAGGAAGAGAGCTCTCGATTACCGCATGCCTTATGATTATCCGAGACCTACCCCTATGGTTATGGTTGGGCCTTCAACCCTCCCTAACCAAGGAGTAGAGGAGTTGAGAGATGAAGACCGGTCGCGTGCTTGGGTTCGTGAGCGAGAGGAACTTCTTCAGCAGCTTAGAGATAAGGATGTAGTGATAGAGTTTCTGGAGGATCAGGTTATTGATGAGCCTAATGATATGGTTACTTCTCTTCTTCCTCAGTCATCCAGGTTTTGTAAGAGGAAGTATGATTGACTTGCTAAGGAGAAGGCTGATATGGAAGCAGCTTATGAGAGAGAGGTGAAGAGGCTTCGTGCAGCTTATCTTCCGATCTCGAGAGCTTTGGACGATTGCTTCTAGGGCTCCATAGGATGTTTATTCTTCTTTTCTCTTGTATTGTATTTGGTTATCAAAGTTGTACTACTTCATTGGTGTAAAAAATTTCCAAATATTATTACTATGAATATTCCATATATGTCTTAAAAGATTAATATTTGCAAATAGATCTCTATAAAGTTCCTCTGATAAAAACAAACCATATGCACAAACATTGCATGCATCATATGCATAAGCAAGTTTTGTTCTGAGCTTCTTGATCAGTGGTCTAACTCTTTGCTCTTCATTTATTTTGAAGACAAGCTGACGCACCGGTATAACACAAGAGCTAATCATCCCAAGATCATGGAGCACTTAGAGCAAGAGAATCGGGAACTGAAGGACGAGATCGCTAGGCTGACTGCCATGATGGAGTCAGTGTTGGCTGCTCAGAGTCAAGCTTCGCCTACTCCTGCAACTCCTCCCCAGAGGACTGTCATTTTTGAGGTGGCTACCTCAACTGTGCCTGCTACAACGGCCCATTTTGCTCCTTCTATGCCAGCCGGGTTCCCGTGGGGAATGCCCGCCAACTTTGTGCCAGAGGGTTTTGCTCCTACTCTCGCTTCTCTGTCGGTATCTATCCTGGTCCTTTCTGTGCCACCTCCCGTTGTGCATACCTTGCCCAGAGTTGAAGACACCGTCTATCATTCTGAGCCATCTGAAGGCCCAGACGTCTATGAAAAGATGGATGAAATGAAAGACCAATTCCTTGAGCTACGCAAGGAACTGAAGACTCTGAGGGGTAAGGACCTCTTTGGTTAAAGTGCTGTTGAGTTGTGCCTTGTGCCCAATGTTAAGATCCCTATCAAGTTTAAAGTACCTGACTTTGAGAAATAAAAGGGAAACACATGCCCGCTCAGCCATCTTGTGATGTATGCTCGCAAGATGTCAACTCAAACTGACAACGATCAACTTCTTATCCACTACTTCCATGACAGTTTATTTGGTGTTGCACTCCGATGGTACATGGGTTTGAAGAGTTCGAACATCCGCTCTTTCAACGATCTTGGCGAGGCCTTCGTCAAGCAATACAAATATAATGTGGATATGGCTCCTGATAGGGACCAACTGAGGGCGATATCGCAGAAGGACAAGGAGACCTTCAAAGAGTACGCCCAAAGATGGCGCGAGTTGGCAGCTCAGATAGTGCCACCCCTAGAGGAAAAAGAGATGACAAAGATATTTCTGAAGACTTTGAGCTCTTTCTACTATGAGAGGATGATTGCTAGTGCTCCCTCGGACTTCACCGAAATGGTGAATATGGGAATGAGACTGGAAGAAGGAGTCTGTGAAGGACAGCTATCCAAAGAAGACAGCTCTTCAGCAAAGAGATATGGGAGCTTTGCAGAGAAGAAGGAGGGAGAGGCACATGCCGTGTCCTCCCATATCAAGAGAAGACCCTCTGTGAAGAGGAAGAACGTGCGCCCTGCCGTTAACCAACACCAGGTGGCTCATATAGCACTTGCCTTTCGAGAAGTTCATCAACAACAACAACAACAATAATAATATAAACAACAACATCATCCACAACAACAGGCCTACCAGCCTCGAAACAACAATAACACCAGCACCAGCAACTACGAGAGGAAGAGGGTCACTTTTGATATGATTCCAATGACTTATGCTGAGCTCTATCCTTCTTTGATCGATAGAAAGCTGATTACTCCACGAGACCCTCCCGTTGTACCTACCAATCCTCAGTGGTGGTATAAGCCAGAACTTCACTGTGTATATCATTCCGGTGCCCCCGGACATGATGTGGAGAATTGCTACCCGTTGAAGACCAAGGTGCAAGACCTTGTGAGAAGCGGAATTTTGTTTTTCGAGGACGTAGGTCCTAATGTGAAGAAGAACCCATTGCCCGAGCATGGGAAAGCTGCTGTAAATATGGTCCAGGGATGCCCTGGCAAATATAAAGTCCTATATGTTAATGATATCAGGCAATCTTTGGTCGAGATGCATAAACTGTTCTATGGATACAGTCACTACGAGCATGACCATGATAGGTGTCAGGTGTGCACTATCAACGAAAGAGGATGCCGACAAGTTAGAAAGGACATCTAAGAGATGCCGGATCAGGGAATGATCGAGATACTTCAGAATCACAACGAGGATGAAGTCGATGTTATCTCTCCCGTATTCAGAATTCCTGAGCCTGTTGTCGTCAAATATGATGGCAGCAAGAAGAAGGTATCACTAGCTCTTGTGATCAAGCCAGCGGGTCCTGTCTCGTATTCATCAGACAAGGTTGTTCCCTACAGGTACAACGCAGTTATGCTAGAAGATAGGAAGGAGATGTCGTTGCCCTCCACCTCTGTGGTGAGTATCTCAGATGTTAGTGGTGTGACCCGTAGTGGTAGTGTTTTCTCGGCACAACCGAAACTCCATGAAGATGTCGTGAGAAGAACTGTTGTTGTTAATCTTGCTGGTCCCGTGGGAACTTCTTCTTCCAATCCTACTACTGTTGTGAAGGGTGTTGACCCTGTTGTTGATAAATCTGTAAAAGCTCTTATCCCGGTTGACCAGTCTGGCGCTTTGAGAGAGGACTGTGATGAGATGTTAAGGCTCACCAAAAGGAGTGAATACAATGTTGTTTATCAGCTGCTACAAACTCCATCAAAGATATATGTGTTATCTTTGTTGATGAATTTTGAGCCACACCGCGAAGCTTTGCAGAGGGTGTTGGACGTGGCATACGTGGATCACGATGTCACTATTGAACAGTTTGATAACATTGTTGCAAACATAACCACTTGTAACAATTTGAGCTTTTGTGATGCTGATCTTCCTGAGGTGGGAAAAGACCACAATTTGGCCTTATACATTTCAATGAACTGCAAGGATGATGCCTTGTCCAATGTGTTGGTGGACACAGGATCATCGCTTAATGTGTTGCCAAAATCCACTCTGGCCAAACTTTCTTATCAGGGGCCTCCCATGAGGCAAAGTGGAGTGGTTGTTAAGGCGTTTGATGGATCGCGCAAAACCGTGATCGGCGAAGTAGAACTCCCGATCAAGATTGGACCTAGTGATTTCCAGATCACTTTCTATGTCATGGATATCCATCCGTCTTACAGCTATTTGCTGGGCAGACCATGGATTCACGAGGCAGGCGTCGTGACATCCACCCTACACCAGAAGTTGAAATTCGTTAAGAATAAGAAGTTGGTGGTGATAGGTGGAGAGAAGGCTCTCTTGGTTAGCCATTTATCTTCCTTTTCCTACATAGATGTTGAGGATGAGGTTGGAACTCCGTTCCAAGCCTTATCTATTGCTGAGCCTTCAAGGAAAGGACTTTCTTCATTTGTCTCCTACAACGATGCAAAGTTGGCCATTGAGCATGGTGCAACTACTGGTTTGGGGCAAATGATCAAGTTGGAAGATAATAAATCCCGAGCTGGAATAGGGTACTCTTCCGGTGTTTCCAATGAGCGTGGGATGTTCCAGAGTGGAGGTTTCATCCACACTGTTGAAGATCAAGAGGCTGCTACCATTGTTGAAGATGATGAAGAGGAAGATCTCAACAACTTGGTCATCCCTGGAGGAATCTGCAATAATTGGGTCGTTGTTGATGTTCCAACAGTTATCCATAAGTCAGCGTAATATGTTCATTTTGTTTGAAAACCCTTCTCCCATGCCAAAAGGAGAAGTGATGACATTGTTGGCACATTTTGATTAATACAATGATATTCATTCAATAATCACATGTTAAATGTTTGTTTTTCCAAATTCTTTTTCCTTTTTGCTTTTTGCATGAAATTGGTGATCACCATAAAACCCTAAAAAAGAGAATAAAATCAATCTTTTCATCTGCATAATGATTTGCCTTGCTTGAATTCTGAAATCTCTTTTATATACAAAATCATTATGCAGGATGATCAAACCCATTGAACATAATGATCCAACACCATCTCCCAACTTTGAGTTCCCTGTATTTGAAGCAGAAGAAGATGATGTTGAAGAGATTCCTGATGAGATTACCCGTCTACTTGAGCACGAGGAGAAGATCATTCAGCTGCATCTTGAGAATCTGGAAACAGTTAACTTGGGGTCTGAAAACTGTGTTCGTGAAGTGAAGATTGGGGCACTCATTGAAGAGTCTATTAAGAAGGGGTTGATTGAGTTGCTACAAGAATATGTCGATGTCTTTTCCTGGTCGTATAAAGACATGCCTGGTCTAGATACTGATATTATGCAACATTTCTTGCCATTGAAGCCTGAGTGTGTGCCTGTGAAGCAGAAGCTCAGAAGAACTCATCCTGATATGGCAGTGAAAATTAAAGAAGAAGTTCAAAAGCAAATTGATGCGGGGTTTCTGGTGACTTCTACGTATCCTCAATGGGTGGCCAATATTGTGCCTGTGCCTAAGAAAGATGGAAAAGTACGAATGTGTGTGGACTATCGAGACTTGAATAAAGCTAGTCCAAAAGATGATTTTCCTCTACCACACATTGATATGTTGGTAGATAATACAGCTAAATTCAATGTCTTCTCATTTATGGACGGATTTTCCGGTTACAACCAAATTAAAATGGCACCCGAGGATATGGAGAAGACAACATTCATCACACCTTGGGGAACATTCTGTTATCGAGTGATGCCCTTCGGTTTGAAGAACGCCGGAGCCACGTATCAACGAGCTATGACCACCTTGTTTCATGATATGATGCACAAGGAGATCGAGGTGTATGTTGATGATATGATTGCTAAGTCAAGAATGGAAGTTGAACATGTAGAACACTTGTTGAAGCTTTTCCAGCGTTTGAGGAAATATAACCTTTGTCTGAATTCCAACAAGTGTACATTTGGAGTCCGTTCCGGCAAGTTATTGGGCTTCATTATTAGTGAAAGAGGTATTGAGGTTGATCCTGCAAAGGACAAAGCAATACGAGAGATGCCTGCGCCCAAAACTGAGAAGCAAGTCTGAGGTTTTCTTGGCCGCTTGAATTATATCTCCAGATTCATATCCCACATGACTGCCACATGTGCGCCTATATTCAAGCTCCTCCGGAAAGATCAGCGTCATGATTGGACCGAGGTTTGCCAGAAGGCCTTTGACAGTATCAAAGAGTATATGTCCGAGCCTCTGATTCTGTCTCCGCCTGTTGAAGGGAGACCATTGATTATGTACTTGACGGGGCTTGATGATTCTATGGGTTGTGTCCTTGGTCAGCAAGATGAATCAGGGAAGAAAGAACATGCAATATACTACTTAAGTAAGAAGTTCACTGATTGTGAGTCTCGGTACTCAACGCTTAAGAAGACATGTTGTGCTTTGGCTTGGGCCGCTAAGCGTTTACGCCAGTATATGTTGAATCATACGACTTGGTTGATATCCAAAATGGATCCAATCAAGTATATCTTTGAGAAGCCTGCTTTAACTGGGAGGATTGCCCGTTGGCAGATGTTGTTATCTGAGTATGATATTGAGTATCGAGCTCAGAAAGCTATTAAAGGTAGTATCTTGGCTGACCATTTGGCACATCAACCAATTGAAGATTATCAGTCTGTTTAGTACGACTTCCCAGATGAGGAGATTCTGTATTTGAAGATGAAAGATTGTGATGAGCCTACGCTCGATGAAGGGCCAGAGCCTGGTTTCCGATGGGGCATGGTGTTCGATGGTCCTGTTAATCAATATGGAAATGGTATTGGGGCAGTGATTATTACACCTCAGGGCACACATTTTCCTTTCACAGCAAGGCTAACTTTTAAATGCACGAATAACATGGCGGAGTATGAGGCCTGTATTATGGGTTTGGAAGAGTGTATTGATCTTAGGATCAAACATGTTGATGTTTATAGTGATTTGGCCCTTGTTGTTAATCAGATTAAGGGTGAATGGGAGATGAATCAGCCTGGTCTCATCCCATACAGAGATTATGCGAGGAGGATTTCAACTTTCTTTACTGAGGTTGACTTCCATCATATTCCTCGAGATGAGAATCGAATGGCAGATGCTCTCGCTACGCTTACTTCAATGATTATAGTAAAGTATTGGAATGAAGTCCCCAATATTACTGTGATGCGCTTGGATAGACCAGCTCATGTATTTGCAGTTGAAGAAGCGAAAGATGATAAGCCATGGTATTATGATATCAAGTGCTTTCTCCAAAGTCAGACTTACCCGCCTGGGGCATCTGTTAAAGATAAGAAGACTTTGAGGAGATTGTCTGGCAGTTTCTACCTTAATGGTGATGTGTTTTATAAGAGAAATGTTGACATGGTTTTGCTCAGATGCGTGGATAGACACGAAGCAGACTTGTTAATGACTGAAGTCCATGAGGGTTCATTTGGTACTCATTCCAATGGACATGCTATGGCAAAGAAGATGTTGAGAGCAGGCTACTATTAGCTGACAATGGAGTCTGACTGCTGCAAATATGTGAAGAAATGCCACAAGTGTCAGATTTATACGGATAAGATTCATATTCCCCCGACACTTATGAATGTTATTTCCTCACCATGGCCTTTCTCCATGTGGGGAATCGACATGATTGGCATGATAGAGCCAAAGGCGTCTAACGGTCACCGTTTTATTCTCGTAGCTATTGATTACTTCACCAAGTGGGTTAAAGCGGCATCATATGCAAATGTGACCAGGTAGGTGGTCGTGAAGTTTATCAAGAATCAACTCATATGCCGATATGATGTGCCAGATAAGATCATTACTGATAATGGATCTAACTTAAACAACAAAATGATGAAAGAGCTGCGTAGCGACTTCAAGATTGCACATCATAATTCTTCTCCATATAGACCCAAGATGAATGGGGTTGTTGAAGCTGCTAATAAAAACATCAAGAAGATTATTCAGAAGATGGTTGTTACGTACAAAGATTGGCATGAGATGTTGCCATTTGCTTTGCATGGTTATCGTACATCCGTCTGTACTTCAACAGGGGCAACCCCTTTCTCTCTTGTATATGGCATGGAGGTTATGCTCCCAGTGGAGGTCGAGATCCCATCAATGAGAGTCTTGATGGAAGCCAAGTTGACTGAGGCTGAATGGGACCAGAGTCGTTATGACCACCTGAATTTGATTGAAGAGAAGAGATTAACTGCCATGTGCCATGGTCAGTTATATCAGCAAAGGATGAAGAAAGCCTTTGATAAGAAGGTTAAGCCTCACGTGTTCCGAGAAGGTGACCTCGTGCTCAAGAAAGTCTTGTCTTTCGCGCCCGATTCCAGGGGCAAGTGGACTCCAAACTATGAAGGTCCATATGTTGTTAAGAGAGCCTTTTCAGGTGGTGCTTTGATACTTACAACTATGGATGGGGAGGATTTCACTCGTCCTGTGAATTCAGATGCAGTCAAGAAATACTTCGCCTAAAAATAAAAACAGAATAGCTTGCTAAATTGAAAACCCGAAAGGGCGACTTAGGCAAAAATGAGCGTCTCGGTGGATTGAAAACCCGAAAGGGCGGTCTAGGCAAAAGTTTGAGACATGAAAATATATATATATATATATATATATATATATATATATATATATATATATATTATATATATATCCCGCTAGATTGAGTACCTCACCCTGGGGCAATCTAGGCAAAAATTAGGGATTTGGCAAGTAACTGCACCCTGACAAGACTTCGTTTTTCAACTGTCATCTGTCAAAGATTCTCGCTCAGTGATCATCAATTGAAGCTTCAAATACATTGGATTCGGAGTTGGTGGAGAAATGGTCATTATGTTCAATGTAGCCCTTTTTCCAATATATATCACCAATTTCAAATTTTGTAAAAATCCATGGAGTCTTGCCATTTGCGGACTACCATTCTATCAAATAAATTTGAGCCTTTATCCAATTCTTTGCACTCTTATTTGTTTCTGTTTAACAAATGTTTGCATGTTTTAATTGATAAATATCATTGTTTTAAACGAATAAAGTTTTTATAAACTGTTTTAAACAAAGTGAACATTCACAATGAATGAAAGGATAGTTGGAACGTCTTCAGTGCTCTCCCAAGGATAGTACGATCTCCAAAAGGTAAGACATTTGTTCATATTTTTTGGCATCCTTATGTCCTCTTCATCAGCTTTCAGGTTGTCTCCCCAGCGAGCGCAGAAAGAACAAAACAGTATCAACTCCCCAGAGAGTCTGGAGTTTTGGCCTCGAGCTTTTAGATATGTGTATACCTCTACATCAGGCACTAGCATTTGTGTTTTATCAATTATATGGTTGTCGTCCCTTGTGCGGACTAACCTAAAATCCCTTATAGATTGATAAAAGTTGATATGCTATCTATTCATGAGGAAGTTTATCTTTCCCCAGTATGAGTAGAAGTCCTCGGCGGAGTAAGCGTGTGTTCCCGGTATAGGTATCTTTCAGATATTTCCTTAGCAGTAGTTGCCTAGAGCAGTTGGTGAAGGGTTTGTTCCCCTTTTCACCCCAGCATGAAACGTATGGACTAAGGATTCATTTCCGTTTCCCTCATCCAGGATAGTTCCTCCGGGAATGCTTGCAGTTCATCCCCAGTAGGGTTGGCATCACAGACTATCCCCAGTATGGTCGCCTACAGCCCATTCTTAGTGGAGTTGCCTGATCCTAGCTTGACATTTGTATCCCCTCCATGGTTGAGGATTTCTTCCAGTATTGGACGGTGATGAGGAAGACGTGTTATTTCCTTCCCCAGCGGAACAATTGGTTCTTTCTCCCCTCAGTAGAGATGTCTCTTCAGCGGTTAGAAGAGAGTTTTTGATTGGTGTGTATCTGTTTGGTGGTTGTTCCCCACGGAATCTCACATCACCCCCTAATAAGATCCCCAGTAGAGTTCTTCTATGACGGGTCTTATTGATATATCTGCATGTTCCCCAGCTGAGACTTCGCCTATTCCCAGCGGTGGTCTATGACTCTTGGTATTTGATGCATCCCCCACCAGATTTGATTTCTCCTGTGGGTCTGGCCTTTCTCTTTTGAGATGTTATACCGGATGTCCGTCCATTGATTCTCGGACCTGTTTGTGTTAGATATGTCTGTCTGTCAGCATTAATCATACATAAATCACGCATATACATGCATGCTTATAGCATTCAGATATTCATGTTGCATTCCTTGCCATATATCCTTGCTTGTTATCTCCTGCTACTGGTGAAATGTTCTTCCCTAAGCAGATGTTTGCGTCTGATCTCTCCATATAGAGTCAGCCCCATAAGCAGAAAGTGTCTATCTTTCCTTCTACATTCCCCACTGAGTTATGTCCTCATGGATGATCTTTGTTTCAGGTTCCGCCCCAACTATGTATCGGGATGGAATTACTCCCCTGAGTTATATCCTCATCGGGTTGAGTTTTGTTTGTTCGTGTCTCTCTAGTTTGTTCCTAGATTGACTCCTTTCTTGTTATTTCCCTACAGTTCCCTGCGGTTTAGTTGATCAATTGATCAGTAACCAGCAATTGTTCATCCTTTTCCCCAGTGGAACTTTGTGGCCTTCTATCCAGTAACCGGGAGTTGTAAGTCCTATTTTTGTGGTTTTCTACCCAGTAACCGGTAAATGTAATCCCCTCTTTGTTGGTTATCTTTATCCAATATTCGGTATTGATATTCCTTCATTTTTTTAGTATACCACCCAGTAACCGGTGATATATCTCTCGGATAATTGCTCTTATCAAGCAATTTATCCCCGCCGAGTCATCTTTCATTTACCCTTGTTTGGTAATGATTGTTTCTCCTTTTGATTGGTCATCATTTTATGCCAAGTACCCGGTATCTCGATGTCCTTTCTTTTTGGTCGATTTATCCTTTATTAACCCAGTAACCGGTTGTGGATAATCTTCCATGCGGGTATGTTATCTACGTTATGACGGTAATAGATAATATATCTCATGCGCTCTTCAGTCAAAGTCTTTTTCTTCCCCCGTTGAGTAAGATTCGTATTTCTTTATGGAATCGAATGCCCATCATGTAAGTCAAGTTTGCTTTTTCAGCCCTCCTTTCGGATGATGAGTGTCTTGGATTTGTTCCCAATTCACGCCTGGTTGGTCACCTATTATATGCCCAGTAACCGGTATCCCTGGTGTTCCTTCCTTTTGCTCTTTATTATGACTTTTTGTCCCCCTGTGGAGTCAGATTTTCTTGAGTTGAGATGTGCCTATTTAGGTCCTCTTCAGATGTTTCGGATGATTGATATCTCTCACCCTTATATCGGTCTTAGATATTCTATCTCCCTGAGCATGTTGTTCTCTCACCCAGTAACCGGTGTTTTGATAACATGTCTCCCTTTTGAGTTTATTACCCAGTAACCGGTAATATCTCGTTGTTTCTTCCTTAGCTGGCTCCTTTATGGATTTCCCCATCTGAGTCCGGATTTTCATCTGAAGTATCCTTTGTGGATAGTTTTGATGTATTGGCATATTCCTTTATACATGCATCTTTGCGTCAGCTCGAGTCTTTCCATCGATTTATTTTTGTGGAATCCCTTCGTGTCTCCCAGCAAGTTTTAAGTCGTGACCTGCTCACGCATTTTACCCTATTGTCCCCTCAGAGTCTCTGTCTCCCTAGTGAGTGTGTTACTCCTATGGACTTTTCAGTTTCTCCTTATTTCTTTTCCCTCGTGGTAGTTATTCACCATGAAGATTTTATTTTACATACATACATCTGCATCATGAGGTCTCTTAGGGACCAAAATTCGTCTCTTTGTTATTATTTAAGCCCATTCTACCTCGTTGAGATGAAGATTTTAACCTTCATATCTTCGGCTAGAATGACCTTAAATAGGGGCATCTGTAAGATCCTAATTTTGACCCTAAGATCCCTCATGGCATCATATCATTTGCTCAATGCATTGCCTCAAGGATCATAGCATGTGTGGCTCATTTACCCTAGGGTTGGGACTTGTGTGAGTGGTTTGAGACCACCAAGCATGCTTGAATTGTATATTATTTCTTTTCTTATTTTGACTACTAACCAAAAGCACAAAAATATGTCACTAACTCTTTTTGTTTTGAAGCTCAAGTGATCATGTGCTCCCATGCTCCTAGGAGGCTCCTAAGCTCAATGAAGTGGCTAGATGAAGATGAGAGCAAGCATGACAATGGTCCACAAAGTTCCTAATTATCATATATGTCTCCCAAGTATCTCAATTTGCCAATTTGATCAAGATAAACCAAAGGGCTTGAGGATTGTTTCCCAAGGAAACCCTAATTCAACTGTGCATTAACTATGCCTTGCTCATGAAGAAACCTCAACTTATGATAAAATTCAATCAATGGAAGTTATTTAATTCATTAGTTTTATGCATATATGAGCCTATGTGAGTATCCTCAATCATTCATTCATCAAGATTTGAAGTTTGGCCTTGAGAAGTTGACTAGTCAAGTCATCTAACTAAACTGAAGATCACTGACACCTAACTTTTGATGTGTTTGTCAAATGAAGATGAACCCAAGAGAAAAAATGTTCTTAAGAACCATATAAACAACTTTCATGTTCATCAAAAATAAATTTGAAATCTGGAAGGTCACCATTCATTTCAGAACATTATAGGTCATTTTGACTGAAACCCTAATTTTGGGTCAACTTCCCAAGGACCTAACTTCCTTATTTTTTATGATTTTTAGGTGATACAAAGTTCATTGGAAATATTAAGATGTCTACTTCAAATGTTATGTTGGACAAAATTTCATAATCCTAAAAGAAACACATGTGATAATACAAAATATTAAAGGTCACTTTGGACCAAAGTCATTGAATTTGAAAAATGACCAACTTCAAGTGCCCATAACTTTCTCAATTAAAATCCAAATGATGCAAAATTTAAGTCCAAATTGTTCATCTGGAAAATATCTACAACTTTGATGTTGAAGGTTTTTTCATTTGAGGCTTGCATCACTGAAACAGAAGGGCTTGAAGTTGCTTGTTTTTGGCAAATTTTTCAAAGATATGTTTTGTACCCAAAACTTCAAAAGCAATTTTCATAAAATTCCAAACTCCAAATGGATTTTTGTCCAACATGACTTTTGTTCCTTATGTCAAGAGCTTTCCAACCATTTTTGGATTTTCCATGTGGGAGTTTCGAAGAGGTGAATGTTTATGTTCAATTTTGCAATTCACATTATAACTTGATGTACAAGCTAATGCCAAGCCAGCTGCACGTCCAAATCATTTCTACTTGAGCTCAGCCTGCATTTCCATTCACTTTTGGGCCTCACATGCGCCTATATAGGCCCATGCATGGAGGATCCAAAATTCATGCACAAAAGCATTGCACCTCATTGCCTCAAGCTCAGCTATAAATAGAAGCTCTTCCTCATTTAAAAACCAACCTGAAGAAGATCTGAAACTCTGCTGGATTGAAACCTCACCCTCACTCAAAGGAATTTCAGTTTTCATTTCTCAATTTCAAGCTTGAATTTCAACATCCTTAGTTGATCTTCAAGTCTTAATTCATTAGCCTTGCATCATCATCACATCTCCAGGTCAAAATTGGATCAAGAACTTGAGCAAATCGTGTTGTTCAAAGCTGCATTTCAGAGGTATATCACTAAACTATTTGGATCTGGTTCTTACAATACAATGTGAATTGCTTGAGTTTGAACTGTTTTCTGAAGTCCTCGAGCAAGAGGCAGGCCAGTGGTGGTCTTAATTTCATGAATTGTGCCATTTTAGTTTGTGTACCTTGATCTTCAAGCTCTGATTTCTCATTAAATAGAAACATTGAGGAAGATCCAAGGTTACAGGGGTGATGTACATCACCCCAGCTTCATTTGGGTAACCTACTTGTTTATTTTCATTAAGTTTCAAAAACCTGCGTGTGGTGGCCGGAGTTGGTTATCTGGCCGGAGAAGATGGTGGTTTCCACCACCATCCCCACGTGGATGCTTCTAGTCTTTTGGATCTTGACAAAATGTTATAACCATGGCCTTTGCTTTTGTTGACCTTTTTAAATACATTGTGTGATGCGCTTTACTGGAGAACATGATATGATCGCGCCTCTGGACTGTGTGATCATGCCACGTCAATTAATTAGACGGATCCAATAGGCGCTGATTTTGTTATTTTCTATTTTCTGTTTTAATTTCATTAATTCCTTTTATTTTCAAATATTCATAAATATTTTATTTGAAGTCAGAAAAATATGAGACCAATGACAAAAAAATTCTTGAAAAATCTAGTTTCATATTTTGATTTTTAATTATTTTTGTGACTTCATTTAATATTTTTTGTGAATTATTTGGTTTTAATAGTTTTTAATTCATTTTAAATACTTTTTGATATCTGAAAATTCCAAAAATATTTTCTTAACTCATATGGATCATGATGAGTCAATGAAAAATAGTCTCATCAATTTCTTAATTGATTTGAGATTTATTTGAGATTTTAATTCATATTGTGTTATTTTTATTATTTTTAATTGTTTTAAAATAGTTTCTGATTTCAAAAACTGTTGAAAAATTTGTCAAACCTTGTTTGACCATGTTAGACCTATGAGAATTTAATTGGACTTGTTTAAGTTGATATGAATTGAATTTGAGGTTTGACCATATTTTGTCCATTTTAATTTTGCATTTATTTTAATTCCAAAAATACCAAAAAAATATGTTTGACTTGTTGACTTCTAATCTTCATTTCTCTTCTGTTTACCATTGGTTGATGATGATTTGATTCACATTTGACCATTTGTGTTTGACACTTTATTTCTCTTTCCATTTCATTTCATCTTCATCTCATTTCTTTTTTTTATTTTGGCCAATGAGTTAATGTCTTATGGTTGGTCTTGACATATGAGAGGTTTAACCTTCTTTGATCCAAATCAAACTCAACTTGATCCATGATCAAGTGAGATGCTTTGTGTCCAAGATAGGTTGCTTCTTGGTCAAGCAAAAAACCTAAAGTCCATACAAGGCCTTTCTTCTTTTCTTTTGGCATGGCAAGTTGTAGGAGATTGGCTTACTAGTCATGATCTCTAACTTGTGTTTATTTGCCTATATTTTTATTGATCGGCCTCAGATAGGTGTGACTACTACATTAGTCCACTTATGATTGCTTAACATAGCGCTAAATTTTCTTATGACACACTAACATAACCACTAATTACTAACTTTAAATTCAAGCATTTATTTCTTGCAATTGACTTTAATGCAATTTACTTTCTTGCTCATTTATTCATATTGCTTTTCCCTTTGCTCACTTGAGCACATACTTTATGTTTATGCCATTTTCTTTTTGCTCATTTGAGCACATTATTGTGTATAAATATATTGTTGTCTTGTGTTGGTTTTGCTTTTGTTTGTGTGAACCCAATGCAAAAGGAGAAAGGACTTAGAATTAGGACAATACATATGCTTAAAGGAGTTCAAGAGCAACTAGGCCTCATGCCTTTAGAATGCTAAACTTGTTGAAGAGCAACTAGGCCTCACGCCTTTAGAATGCTAAACTTGTTGAAGAGCAACTAGGCCTCATGCCTTTAGAATGCTAAATCTTAAAGTTCACTTCAAAGGACTCCCTAATCTAAACTCATTCTTTGTCCATTCCTCTTATTGTGTTGTGAACTTTTTGATGTTTGCTCTTGTGTGATAGGGATTCCATCTTGAGATAGTAAGAAGGACCATTGTCATGAGTAGCCAAGTTAAGAGAGACAAGCCAAATGGAGATCCTAGGAGCTTGAATATAATTGTGTGATTGCTTGTTGTTTGCTAAGTCCAAAGGAAAGGAGCATCTTGAATCATCTCTATGATTTCAATAAAAGGAACTCCAAGGGTTTTATCTCTTCTCTTATCTTTGTATGCTTTAGGACTAACCCTTCTCTTCTTCTCTCCACTCTAACCCAAGCCAAACTCTTTAAGTGCAAACTTTGACTTTGTTTCAAACTAGAAACCTAGGCCTTATGCCTTTGACTTTTCAAAATCCTTTTCATTAATACTCATTATGAATAAACCTTAATTCCACTTTGACTTCATTTTGGTAAATAATCTAACTTGTAAATACCACATACTTCAAGTTGATTTTGTTGTTCCAATGGCCACCTTTGCTAAAACTTTTCATAAACATTAGCCATAGGTTTGAGTTATCATAGTGTTTGATGTAAACCTCACCTTATCCTTAGTGATTGGACTATAAGTCTTCCATACTTATTATAGGGTTGATCCCTCACTAGTATGTTAAAGCCCTCCTCACATGGTGGATTGTTGGCTTAGGTTAAGTTTTCTCCCTTTGATAACAAAAGACCTTAAGGCTATTGATCAAATCAATTCACCAACCTTTGAGATTTTTACCCCGAACTACGAGGTTTTAATCCTACCTTTGTGATGGTACGTAGGCAATGGGTTCATCCATTCAAACAACAAAATTGTAAATATAATCTATTCTTCTCGTCCCCCAATCTTTTGCACATATTTTCACAAATACCAACCTACAACACATATTTGCAAAAAGAGGTTCCCTTAGAGCACTAAGGATGTTTTGGGTGCGTAAAACCTTCCCATTTCATAACCAACCCCCTTACCTAGATCTCTGACATTTTTATTAGTTTTTTATTTGATAAAACTTCTTACTTGGTTTTTGTTCGCTTTTTAACCTTTCCTTTGGACAAATAAAAGTGTGGTGGCGACTCGAATTGTATGTTTACTTTTGGTTTAGTCAATAAACCATAAGGTAACGAATACCCCGCTATAATTTGCATTGGCTTTGGGATCACACCTTGGTATCCTCCTTACCCCTCATTCATTGGGTTTGCATTGGGAGAGATCACCAAGCACATTTGATTGTATCATACTTTATTTTTCATTGTTTACTAACCAAAATACCAAAAATATGTCTAGTGTAGTTTCATTTCTTTTGTAGGTAGTGTGTGCATCCATCTGTGCCCCGTCAAGACAATATTTAGGGTTTGAGACCCTCGGTACAAGGGATCAATCAATTAAAAGTTAACAATGGTTCTAAGCATCATATATAGATCCATGTATTCTTTATTTGTCAATTTGATCATGAATTCATCAAGAGATTGAAGCTTGTTTGCCTTGGAAACCCTAATTCATTTGGGTATCTTATTTAAATTCCTCAGTAAGTTTCCTCATCAATTGGTCAAAGATATTATGGGATACTTCATTACACATCATAACAAGCGTATATGATCCTCCATGATCCCCAAATAGCAAAAGAACTTCAAGTTTGCAAGGTGGTCCAAAGTAGTTGATAAGAGAAAGCCAACTGGTCAAAACTGGGGTTCCCTAGACCCTGTCTCCTATAATTTTTGTCATATGAAAATTATTCCAAGAGAAAATTTACTATTTATGAAATTCCAAACAACTTTCATGTTGACATCAAGATATAGTTTTGCTTGGAAATTCATTTTTTATGGAAACATATTATAGGTCATTTTGTTTGTGCCCTAGTTAAGAGGTCAACTTCCATGAATCATACATTGCTCAATTTTTATGATATGAAAACCATCCAATTTTAATGATTAATTTTAATATATCTTCTCAAACTTTTATTCTTTGATAAATATCAAATTTAACTTGAAAGGGCATGTGCCATGAGGAAACATTATAGGTCATTTTGGATCATCATCATTGAACAAGCAATTTTCCTCAACTTCTAAAATCCATAATTCCCTTATGAAAGATTCAAATGGTGTCAAATTTATGACAAAATTGAAGAGGATTGAAATATATACAACTTTGGTGAAGAAACCATTTTCATTTGAATCTCATAACAAAAGTTATTCAAGGTGGAAGAAGTGCTCATTTGACTTTATACTTAGAAATTTTTCAACCATGTTTGATTTCTCAAAATTCATCACGATCCAAGTTCCAAATGGAAAAATGTTCAACATAAAAGTTGTTCCCCTTCATGTTATAATTCCAAAACATCTAAGATCATGGAATTTGTATCATTTTTGAGAGACTTGCATATGGTTACTTTGCATGGCTTGTTTTGGAAACTTTTAAACTCAATTTTCAAATACCTTTGCATGGCTTCATGTTATGATCTCAGCATGTTGTGTGCATGAGTTTAGACTTAATGCAATCATCATTTGGGCCTAAATGCATGCCCATGAATCCATGCAACTTGAGTTGCTATTTTTGGTTCAAAATTGAAAGTGTGTAGAAATTAATGCAAGAGACTATAAATACATTGCCTCCTACTCAGAATGAGGAACACCTTGCCCAAGTTTTGCTCCTGTAACCTTACCATCTCCATTAGAGGATAATCTTGAAGGTTTTCATTTGAAAATCGAGTTTCAATTTCACTTCTCTTTTGAAGTTGAAACTCCAAGAGTCCAAGCCATATGAGCTCTCTTTTCATCTCCTACAAACAAGTAGAAGCAAGCCCAAGCCAATTGAGATCCAAATCAAGCTTCATCACTGCAAATAGAAGGTGAATTTTGTGAAACTTTCTCTCTTCGATTCTCTCTCAATTCTCCATCATTTCCATTAATTTTTGGTTGGCTGAAGTCCTACCAATGTAGGCAACAAGATTGGGTTGCTTTGAGGTCAAATCGAAGCAACTTAGATCATGCACCTCAAATTTCAAATCCACGTATCTTTCAATATACTTGGAATTGGGAGAAATTGAGGCCAGATTCGAGCTCCTGAGCATTTTTCCTTTAAATTAGTGTATGCACTTTTTATTTTGGTGAAATTTGGTGGTGGACCAGTCTGGTGAGGTCCACCGGAGAAGATGATCGGAGCTAGGGCTCCGGTGGTGTGATGGCTTAATCTTATTCATCTAATCCGTGCCTTATGTTCTAATCTCACCCCTGGGGTTGAATGACCATGTTTGCAGTGCGTTTGACTTGAGTGTACCATGGACACCGCACCCGTGGGCATCAGATCTACCACCTCAATTAATGAGGGAGATCTGATGACCCTTGTTTTTTTGAATTTTATTATATTTTCTGATTTTATGATTAATCCTCTTATTTTATTTAATTCATAGAAATTTCATTTTAGTCCAAAAAATATGGGACTTTCACCAAAAATCTTTAAATATTTTTATCTTCCATATTCTGAATTAAAATCATTTTTTGGATTAATTTTGATATTTTTCATGGATTAAAGGATTTTTAACTTGTTTTTAAATATTTTAAAATACTTATGACTTTCCAAAAATTATGAAAAAAAATTTCTAAGGTCCTTTGACCTTGTTTGACCTAGGATAAATCCATTAGCCATTTATTTGGTGTTTTGAAGCGATTTGAGGTTTTGTCCATTTAAAAATGCATTTTAATTCATTTTAAAATTGATTTTTTATTGTTTAATTGCTTTAAAATATTGTTGAACCATTTAATTGACCTTGTGATGTTTGACTTTTTGTTTGGCCTTGGTCATGGCTGATTTAACTTTTGTTTGACCAATACTATTGGATTTAGGGGGTTGATGAAATGTACATTTCATCCCCCAAAATAAATGGATAGTATTGATCAGATGAATTTCCTCATGTGATCAATTTGAGTTTCTATTTCCCCTTCCATCTTCATCTTCATCCCACTTATTTCCCAACTTATCCATTGAACAATGAAATCTCAAATATCAATAGCCAGTTGATTCATCATTGACCTTGTGTCAAATGAATCAACATGAGTCTGATTGAGATAGGTCTCCCCCTTTTTTTAGTGTGTGGTATGTTTTAGGAGTATGTTTCTTTGTACCATATCTCTAATATGCATTAACACCAATATTTTTTTGCCCCGCCTCAGATAGTTGTGACTTCTACATAAGTCAAATTACGATTGTTTAACATAGAGCTAAATATGTCCCACAAGGTAAATCATTCTAGTAAGTGAGATTGTAAGTCTCCCATTCTTCATGGCATTGTGTAAAAACTTGACATTTTTTCCATCCATGAGAGCTAGTGGCATACTTGTTGATTTATCCAAGTTGGAGCCTTTCTCATGGATGATGTCTTGGTTCATGTATTCATACTTGTGAATGAATGGTTGAGTGTTCTCAAAATAATGACTTAAACAATTAAAACTCTTCACTAACAATTGACTAACTTCTTATTAACATTGCTTTACCTTTAAGCCATTTACTTAATGCAATTTAAATTCAAGTACCTTTATCATTCATTTCCATTTCCATTTCATGCAAGATGTTTATGTTTCAGTCATTTTTACTTTGCTCATTTGAGCCATATCATTTATGCTTGTATGTATTGTGTGCCTTTGATTTTGTTGTGTTTATGGTCTTAGGACCTTAAATACCTAATAACAACAAAAAACCCTAAAAAATATCTTGGTGGACTGTTGGACTTGATCTGGACTCCTGGACTTATAAGTAGGCAACACTGCCTATGCTAAAGGCTTTGGCCAATGCCACTATTCTAAGACTGAGATATCTTTGAAAATTCTTTTCATCTGATGCAAGCCTTCAGTGCCCCTTAGTTCATATGTCACTTTGTCTCTATGTTTAATTGTTATATTGTTATTTTGATTCTGTTTGATGATTGCTTCTGTGAGTTTGTCAAAGGAATATTTCATCAGATACATTTAAAGACATTTGAAGACTGCTTGCTATTGGAGTGCTTGCTTAGATGTTATGGCTATCTTTATTTAATGCCTTGGTCTTCATGATTAATTTCTTGAATATTTCTTATGCTTGTTGCTTGCTCAAAAGTCCAAAGGAAAATGGGTTTCTAGCTGACATTCTTGTCTTGTGGATTGCATCCCATTGGTCATATCTTTTCAACTCTTTACTTTTAATTTTTGTCTAGGGTAGCCTCTTCATCTTCTCCCACTTCTTTAATTTCAAAATCTCTCCCCCTTTTCAAAATCTTCTTTGCCTGTGATTTCAAACTTTGATATATTTTAAAACTTTTTCTTAAATCAAACTTGTGAATGACCTTAATCATATTAATCTCAATTTCAAAAAGAAAAAAAAGAATTAACAAACCCATTCAAATCTGTGGTCGTTCTTGTGCCTTTCTCTACTTGACTTTTGTTAAAATCGATTCACCAACTTCTTTGAATTTTTTACCATGAACTATGGGGCTTTGATCCCTTATTTTTATGTTGGTAGGTAGGCATAGGACCAAAGGTATTGTCAAACATAAAAATATAATCAATAAATTCTTTTCTCATCCCCTCCCCCCCAATTCATTTTTTATCAGACATTATTTTGACCAAAAACACTTGCACAAAAAAAGGACTCCATATGAGTACCTAGGATACTTTGGGTGCTAACATCTTCCCTCTGTGTAACCAACCCCCTTACCTGTAATCTTTGGCATTTTATTAGTTTTGATTTGAAAACTTCTTACCTTTGGGTTTTGTTCATACTTTTTCCCTTTTCATTTGGAAACAATAAAAGCGTGGTGGCGACTCTGGTTTTATTGATGTCAAGTTTATCCATAGCTTGATGGTCATGAATTTACCACTACAGAAGTAAAGTGGTGACTCTGCTGGGAAGTAGTCCTCAGTGGGTTTAGCCTACTTTTGTATGTGTATATATATTGGTGTATTTGATTTTTGTTTGTATATATTGTTTGTATGATATAATATGTCTGTTGTGTTTAGTAATCTTTGAGAGGTGAGATAAGTTCTAACCCAAACTTGAGTACAATTAAGATAGGAGGATGGTATAGTCATGTCCGACACATGTGGAATAGTCCTTAACGAGTTAGCTTGAGACCCATCTACTCAGTGGAGACCCCCTTGGAATTATTGATGTCACATGAGGAAATCGTGGATAGGCATTACTTTTTCTGACCTGGGAGTCCGAGAAGCTGAGGACCGTAGAACATTTACCCAACTTAGCCTATTTAGGACGTAGTGCGGAGACAATTCAAGTGTAGACTTGATAATAGTTATTACCCGATACTACACTTAGGCGAGTTTCTTTTGAGAATACTATGGGTTGATGAGTCATTTATCTAAACGTATAGTATCCGATGGATGGGATCACGACTCTGGGAACTTTTTAGAACACCCTCTATAGGTTTTTATCCTTAGTACACTCTTTTGGGATAGTTCTTAACCTTACTCCATGCTCGTGACTTACAACAAACCCTTTGATTCTTGGTCGATCTGATCAGTCTCATCAATATCAATGGAACTTGGGTGTTGATAAGGTGAAAACCCTAATCCACCAAAATGGATGGTTGATCTTAATGATGACTTGATCCATCCCTTGACCTTTGTTTGTGTTTTCCTTGTGTGTGATCCCTTGTGTGTGATTGTTGCATTCATGCATACATGCGCATCATGACATTCATCACAAAAAATATATTTTAAGGAAACTAAGGTCTTGTTTGCAAATATTTTTAGACCATGGATTATGAACGAAGGAACACTAAGAAGTACAATTTAAGATGTACTGATTCGAAATAGTTAAGGAAGTTGTCATCCTTTGTATTAGATCCCTTGGACTTCAAGCAACGTCATGGGAAGTTCTTGTCCTTATTATCTACTGATCTGGTTAAAGGGCTTCTGAGTGTTTTGGTTCAGTTCTATGACCCTCTCTATCGGTGCTTCAGTTTTCCTGATTATCAGCTTGTGCCCACGTTAAAGGAATATGCCCATCTCTTGGGTATGTCGATATCTAACAAGGTACCTTTTAATGGATTGGAGGAGATCATGAGATCTCACGTCATAGTTAAAGCTCTTCATTTAAAGAAATCTGAGATTGATGTTCATTTGGTGAAGAAAAGAGGGATTCTATGATTGACTGATGAGTTTCTCATTGGTAGAGCTACTGCTTTTTCTCACGCCGGCAGTATGGATGCTTTTGAAGCTATCTTTGTATTGCTAATCTATGGTCTAACTTTGTTCCCTAACATTGACGGTTTTGTTGATGTTAACGCCATTAGAATCTTCTTGATTGGGAATAATGTCCCTACTTTGTTGGATGACACGTATTTCTCTCCATACCTAAGGAATTCTAAGGGTGGTGGAACCATTGTATGTTGCATTTCTCTTTTGTACAAGTGGTTTATTCTGCACTTGCCTCAGACGCCTGCTTTTTTGGAGAACAAGCAATGTCTACGGTGGTCCCAGAGACTTATGTCTCTCACTAATGCTGATATTGTTTGGTATGATTCTGCTTTTGATAGCATGGATATTATTGATAGTTGTGGTGAATTCTCTAATGTTCCTCTTAGTGATACACAAGGAGGAATCAACTACAACCCAAAATTGGCTCGTCTTCAGCTTGGATTCCCCTTGAGAGATAAACCTAATAACGTTCAGTTAGAGGGTCTATTCTATCATGAGGGTAAAGATCCCCAAATTTGTAGAATAGGATGATGCGTGCTTGGCACAATTAGCATAGGAAAGGAATATCCAATCTTGGTCCATGCAACTGTGTAGCTTTGGAAGCTTACACTATTTGGGTGAAGAAGAGAGCTTTGGATCTCAAGATGTCGTACGCCTGCGAAAGACCTATGTTTATGGTTATGGTTGAGCCATCAACTCTCCCTAACCAGGATGTAGAGGAGTTGGAATATGCATTTACTGAGATGAATCAAGAGAGAGACTTATGGGAAGAGCAGTTCCATGCTTTGAACCGAAAGCATGAGAAGTTGTAACTTGAGTCCAAAAACAAAGATGCATTTATTGAGATTCTTAAGGAGCGTGCAATGAAGAGACAGAGAGATCTATAGGATTTATTTTCCTCTATTATGCCTCAGCCTTTCGGTGCTTGGAAGAAGATTGTTGATTAACTTGTCCTCGAGAAAGCTCAGACGAAGACGTCATTTGAGTCAGAGATTAGACGTATCCGGAGGAAGTATACTCCCTTAGCCAGATCATCTGACGCAGTTGCTAGGGATCCTTAGGACGATAGTTTCCTTTTTATCTTGTATTTTGTATTTTGGTTTCTAAATTGTACTCAGTGTAATCCTTCCAATTTTATGAATAAAAAGAGATTTTATGGTCAATTTAATTGTTATTGTTGATTATCATTACTAATTGAAAATATTTGCAAATGAGACTTCATATGTTCCTTGAAATTAAAAACAATCCAAAACATTACATTTCATGCATCATTTGCATAACAGGTTTCTTCCGTCAGATGTCTTATCAGTTCTTCTTCGGTGTATCAGCCAAGCTGACTCATCATTATAACACTTGAGTTAATCGTCTAAGAAAAATGGAGCATCTTGAACAAGAGAACATGGAACTCAAGGATGAGATTTCCAGACTCACTGCTCTAATGGAGCCTGTAATTCTTGCTCAGAATCAACCATCTCCGCCTCCTGCAACTCATCCTCCTCAGAGGACTGTTATTTCAGAGATTGCCTTGACATTTGTGCCTGTTACTGTTGCCAGCCAATTTGCGCCTGCTATGCCTGCTGGGTTCCCTTGGAGAATGCCACCAAACTTTGTGCCTGAAGGGTATGCACCAACATTTGCTTCTATGTAGGCATCTGTAGCAATAAATTCATGATCATCAAGCTATGGATAAGCTAGACATCAAATAACAAGAGTCGCCACCGCGCTTTTATTGTTTCCAAGGGAAAGGGAAAAGTATGAACAAAACCTAAAAGTAAGAAGTTTTCAAATCAAAACTAATAAAATGTCAGAGATTACAGGTGTTAGCACAGAGGGAAGGTGTTAGCACCCAAAGTGTCTTAGGTACTCCTAGGGAGCCCTTTTTGTGTGCATATGTATTTGGTACAAAAATGATGTTTACAAACAAAGAGAATGGGGGGATGAGAAAAGAATTCATTAATTATATTTTTTGTGTTTGACAAGACCTTCGGACTTGTGCCTACGTACCAACATAAAAATGAGGGATCAAAACCTCGTAGTTCGTGATACAAAATTCAAAGTGGATGTATTGCTTTTAACAAAAAATTAAGTTTGAAAGGCACAAAGGCCTAAAAATGGTTTGAATGAGTTAGTTATTTTTTGGCTTTTTGAAAGTTTAAGTAAAGTATAGTTAAGTTTATTTACAAGTTTGATTTAAGAAAAGAAGTTTAAAAATGCAATGGCATAAGGCCAAAGTTTCTATCTTTTTGCAAAGTGGTCAAAGTTTGGAACAAAATAAGTTCAAACAAAGAAGATTTTGAAAAGGGATGGAGAGATTTTGAAATTAAAGAAATGGGGAGAAGATGAAGGGACTAATCCTATGCATAAAATTAAAAGTTAAGAGTTGAAAAGATCTGACCAAATGGGTAGCAATCCAATAGACAAAAATGTCAATAGAAACCCAGAATTCCCTTGGACATTTAGAATCAAGCAACACACAAATGCACAACTATATTATCTTGAAGAGCAAAGGCATCAAATAAAGATATCCACATCCAAGCTTTAGCCATTTCATGATCTTCTTCAGATTAGCCCATGTAACAGATGGATTCCATAAGTCACAGGTTTAAAATAGCAGCTTCACAATGATCATATTGCAGATGAGCTCAGAGGGATCTTGAATGATGTATCAGATGAAGTCAAATTACAAGCACTTGGTTTCTCAATAAGTTGGCATTGGCCAAGTCCTTTAGCATATGAATGTTGCCTAAGTTCTAAGTCCATTTGTCCAAGATCAAGCCAACAGTCCATACAAAGGTTTTTTAGGGTTTTTGTTGTTATTATGTACATTAATGGTCAAAGACCAAACAAACAAGCAAAGTATACGCAAACAAGATATATCACACAATATGGTCCAAATGGACAAAGGGAAAATTTCATTAACATAAACAATTAGAATGATATGAACAATGGCAAATGAATAAAGGCTAAAATTAAATGACATTAAAATAAATGGCTTGAAATTAAAAGTTAGTTGCTAATGAGTTAGAAGTTAGTATTGTTTTTCTTTTTTGCTTTTTTTATTTTAAGACATTCTTTGGAGAACACTCAACCCACTTATCACAAGCATGGATCCTTGAGCCAAGACATCTTCCAAAGGAAGGAAAAAAGGCCAAATTTCAACACAATACCATGAAAGAGGGGAGACTTACAATCTCACTAACTAGAATGTTATGCCTTTTGTGTCACAAATTTAGCGTTATGTTAAGCAATCGTAATTGGACTTATGTAGAAGTCACAACTATCTGAGGTCAGACAATAGAATTTTGGTGTTAATGCATGTTAGAGACATAGTATAATGGACTATGCTCATGAAACATACCACACACAAAAAGAATATGCAAAAGAGGTGGCCTAATCTCATCCATACTCATGTTAGTTTTTCAACCAACTAGCTTTAGGACTTTGAGATATCATAGGCCAAATGAGATGAATGCATAAAGAAGGGGAATGAGATGAAGAGGGAGGGGAATGGATCAAAACTCAAATTGGTCAAAGGAGGACTTTTACCAAATTAATATCATCCATTCATTTTGGGAGATGGAATGTACATTCCATCAATCCCCTAAATCCAATGATATTAACTTGACAAAGTCAAATGAACCTTGACCAAGGCCCAACAACAAGAGTCAAACTCAAACAAGTCATCACAATTGGTCAATAAAATTATTTGGCATTTATTCAAATTAAAAATACTAAAATAAGGCATTTAAATTAAATATGGTTTGTCAAATTCCTAAAACCTCATCAAAACACCAAATAAATGGCTATGAGATTTATCATAGGTCAAACAAGGTCAAAGGACCTTGGAGAAAAAAATTCAGAATTTTTAAAGACTTAAAAGTATTTTTAAACAATTAAAAACAAATGCAAAATCAATTAAATCATGAAAATTATTAATAATGATCCAAAAAATAATTTTAATTCAGAATATGAAACAGGAAATTATTTAAAAATTTTGGTGAAATTTTCATATTTTTTGGATCAATATTAAAATTAATATGAATTAATGAAAATAAAAGGAATAAAAGAAAATCAGAAAATAACAAAAAAAAGGTGGACCACTTGATCTCCCTCATTAATTGAGGTGGAAGATCAAGTGGTGAGAAGCGTGCGTTCCATGGTGCACTACAGTCAACGCGGCATAGGCTTGGTATTTGAAAGCAACGCACGAGATTAAAACAATTTGAAACAGATCAATGGCTCTGAACACTTCCAGCGCATCACCGGAGTCCAAAGGTCGGTCATCTTCTCTGGTGACCCTAGCCGGATTGGTTCACTCATCACCATCAATAAAATGAAAAAGGAGGACATGATCTGAAAGAAAAAATGGCGTAGAGCACGAACCTGACCTCAATTTTAACTAACTCCACATATATAGAAAGATATGAGGAGTTGAATTTTGAGGTGTGTCAACTGAGTTGCTTTGATTTGACCTCTAACAAATTCAATCTTCTTGCTTACATTGGTAGGACTTCAGACAACCAAAGATCCAAGAGAATTGAATGGAATTAAGAGAGAATCGAAGAGATGAAATTTTCTGGAAAATACCTTCAATGCAGGTCTGGATTCACTTGTTCTTACTTTGGCTCGTGCTTGATCTTGCTCAGGATGCTTGCAGAAGTAGATTAGAATGCACAAAAGGTCTTGGATCCCTGGAGTTTTGAATCTCAAAACAGTGAGATTCCAACTCAATTTCCAAAGGAAATTCTCAGGATTATCCTCTCAAATGGAAGGGTTTGGTGTTTGGGATCAAAGCTGGCACGAAGGGGTCCCTAATTCTGAGCATATGGTGCTCTATTTATAGTTGAATCATGTGATATTTGCACCTTCCAAATGAGTTTCCAAAATTGGCAATGAGTGATGCATGTGTGTATGGGCGTGTACAGGCCCATGAGATCATTCCATTTGATCCATAATTGAGTGTGAACAAGTCTGAAATCAAATTGGAGTGCTAGGCAATTGTAGATGGAAGCTTGAAGTTTGATTTTTGTCAAATGATGATGCAATGTTCAAGCCATACGCAGCCCATTCAAACCTTGTCCAAAATGAATGAAATTGGACGTTTTGGAAAGGTTAAATCAAGAGGAACAACTTTCATGTTCAACACTTTTCCATTTGAAGCTTGTATCATGATCAATTTTGAGGTGGAAGTTTGGAAATTTCAACATGTTGAAAATTTTTCTAAGTGTCAAGCCATATATCTCAATATTCCACCTTTCTTAACTTTTTATGTGTGCTTCAAATGAGAAACATGTCTTCATAAAAGTTGTATCTCTTTCAAATACCTTAAAAATAGTCACCAATTTCATGTCATTTGGATTTGGAATGATAGAGTTATGCATTTTTGAAGTTTGGAAAATCACTTGTTCAATGGTATAGGTCAAAAGTGACCTATAATGTAAACCTCATATCACATGCTCATAAAAGTTGAATTAGCTCTCACTCCAAACATAAAAGTTGAAGTATAAATATTGAATTTGATTTTGAAACTTGGAAATATTTCATCTCATAAAAATGGAGCAAGTTATGGCCTTGGGAAGTTGACTTTCAAATTAGGGTTTAGACAAAATGACCTATGATGTTTCAACATAGAAAATGATTTTCCAAGAAAAACTAGCTCTAGGTCTCAACATGAAAGTTGTTTGGAATGTCATGTAGAGTAACTTTTCTCTTGGAATAATTTTCATATAGTGAAAATTTTAGGAGATAGGGTCTAGGGAGACCTAGTTTTGATCAGATGAATTCATCTGGCCAACCACCATCAACCAACTTGCTAACCTTCAATTCTTTGGACTTTCTTGGCTCATGGTAGATTATATATGCATAAGATGATGAATTTTGAAGTGTCCCTTGATAAATTTGATCAAATGTTAAGATAGCTTGTTGGAGAAGTTACTCAAGATACCCAGTCAAACTAGGGTTTCCAAGGCAAATCACCCTCAAACTCTTGAAGAAAACTTAATCAATATAACATGTAGGAAACAATGAAACTCATATATGATGCTCATAACCATTCTTGGATCAATTCATGGTTGTGCTCTTTGTCATGAGGGTCTCAAACCCTAGATATGAACTTGATAAATCAATGGAGATCGTGCCCTACCTACAAAAGAGTTAGGCAAATGCAAAGACATATTTTTGTATTTTGGTTAGTAAAGTGATAATATATATAAGTATGATACAATCACATAGTGTTTGGTGATCTCTCCCAAAACAAACCCAATGAAAGAGGGGTAAGCAGGATTCTAAGGTATGATCCCAATGCTAATGCTTATGATGAAATTGTATGAGGGATCTTAGGGTCAAAATTGGGGTCTTACAGTAGCTAGCCCGGTCCTGTTTGTGCCTCCTCCTATTGTACATACTCTGCCTCGTGCCGAAGAAACCATCTACCATTCTAAGTCGTCTGAAGGTCCAGATGTTTATGAGAATATGGATGAGATGAAGGATTAATTTCTTGAGCTACGCAAGGAATTGAAGATCCTAAGAGGAAAGGATTTATTTAGTAAGAGTGATGTTGAGCTATGTTTAGTTCCCAATGTCAAGATTTTGGTGAAGTTCAAGGTCCCAGACTTTGAAAAATATAAAGGGAATACTTGCCCTCTAAGTCATCTTATCATGTATGCTAGAAAGATGTCTACTCAGACCGACAATGATCAGATACTTATTCACTACTTCTAAGATAGTATGACAGGTGTTGCACTTAGATGGTACATGGACTTGGATAATGCTAGTGTCTGTACTTTTAAAACCTTGGGTAAGGCCTTTGTCAAACAATATAAGTACAATTTTGATATGGCTCCCGATCAGGATCAATTGAGGTCAATGTCTCAGAAGGAAAAAGAGACATTCAAAGAATATGCTCAAATATGGAGAGAGCTTGCTGCCTAGATTAGTCCACCTCTGGAGGAGAAGGAGATGACTAAGATATTCTTGAAGAAGCTGAGTTCATTTTACTATGGACATATGATTGCTAGTTCCCCTAATGATTTCACCGAAATGGTGAACATGGGGATGAGATTGGAAGAAGGTGTCCGAGAGTGTTGGTTATCCAAAGATGAAGCGTCGGCGAGCAAGAAGTATGGTGGTAGATTCTCCAAAAAGAAGGAAGGAGAAACTAATGCAGTATCGGCAGGGAGGCAGAGGAGGCCTCATGTGAGGAAGAATTCTCAGTCCCGTCAACATCAACATCAAGTATCATCAGTAATTCCAGTCTTTACCAATAATTCAACAAATTAATCAGTTCCTATTCAACAACAACATCAACAACAACGTACCAACAACAACAACAACAATCATCATCAGAACTTTGAGAGGAAGAATGTCTCTTTTGACCCTATTCTGATGACATATGCAGAATTGTACCCTTCCTTGGTAGTCAAGAATCTTATCCAACCAAGGAATCCTCCACAAATTCCTGAACCATTTCCATGGTGGTTCAAACCTGACTTGCATTGTGCCTTTCACTAGGGAGATCCTGGTCATGATATTGAAAATTGCTATCCCCTAAAGTACGAAGTTCAGAAGCTGGTCAAAAGCGGTATGGTGTCCTTTGAGGACAGAGCGCCGAATGTTAAAGCCAACACATTGCCTACTCATGGAAATGCTTCTGTGAACATGGTAGACAGTTGTCCTAGGAATTTCAGGGTCTTTGATGTCCGTCATATCCGTAGGTCCTTGGTGGAAATTCACAAAGACTTGTGTCTAGTAAGCCATTATGAACATGACCATGATGGTTGTGTTATTTGCAGCGTTAAACCTCGAGGGTGTGTAATTGTTAAAAGGGATATTTAAAGGTTGATGGATGAGAATGTTATTCAGGTTCAACAGTCAAGGTATATAGGAAATGATGTGAACATCATCGTACTAGTGTTCAAGACCCCTGAGCGGGTAGTTATTCAATTTGATAGCAGCAACAAGAAAGAAAACAGATCGGTATCATTGTTGGTTATACGGTTAGCGGGCCACGTCCCCTATTCATCTGATAAATTTGTGTCGTATAAGTATAATTCTACCATGATTGAGAATGGTCAAGAAGTTCCTCTTCCAGCTGCAAATCCAGTGGTGAGTATTGGGGATGTAGTGAAGGTGACCCGTAGTGGTCATGTTTTTGGTCATTTATCACCAAGAGTTGTGGAAGATGTTTCTGTGGGTAAAGAGGCAGAGGTTCCAGCAGTTGATCTGGTTAGTGCTCCAACTTGTCAGCCTGGTGAATCCAGCAGATTAAAGACTAACGATGATGATGAGGTGTTGCACCAGATTAAAAGTAGTGAATTCAATGTTGTGGAGCAATTGCTTTAAATGTCCTCAAAAAAATTTGTGTTGTCATTATTAATGAATTCTAAGGCACACAGGGAGGCTTTGTAGAGAGTATTGGAGCAAGCCTACATGGAACATGATGTTATTATGGATAAGTTTGACCATATTTTTCCTAACATTACTTCATGTAAAAACTTGAGCTTTTGTGATGAAGAACTTCTAGAGGAAGGTAGAAATCACAACTTGGCGCTTCACATTTCAATGAACTACAAGGAGAACACTCTGTCCAATATGTTGGTTGATACTGACTCAACATTGAATGTGGTTCCCAAGTCAACTCTAGCAAGACTTTCTTATCAAGGCTCCCCAATGAGGTACAGTGGCTTGGTGGTTAAAGCGTTTGACGATTCTCAAAAAACTGTCATTGGAGAAGTGGACCTTCCAGTGAAGATAGGTCCGAGTGATTTTCAAATTAATTTTCAAGTAATGGATATTCACCTGGCCTGCAACTGTTTGTTGGTAAATCCATGGATCCATGAAGTTGAGGCCATAACTTCGACGTTGCATCAGAAATTGAAATTTGTGAAGAACGGCAAGCTCGTCGTTGTTGATGGAGAGAAAGCGCTTTTAGTAAGTCATTTGTCATCCTTCACCTATATGGAAGCTGAGGAAGAAGTTGGAATGCCATTCCAAGCTTTGACTGTTGCTGATGAATTGAAGAAGACTGGGGCACCCATGTCTTCTCTAAAGGATGCCAATAAGGTTATTCAGGCTGGTGGCACTAACAAATAGGGTCGAGTTGTGGAAGTTGTTAAAAACAAGAATAGAGCAGGGCTGAGATTTCAGCAGGGACCATTCAACGCCAATGTCAAGGCTATACAAGAAGTTTACCGACATCAAAAAAGGGATAACCAGACATTTACCGATGACTGGAGTGAAACTCGATGTTTACCGACACCGAAACAATGGCGTTTACCGACACCAAAAAGAGAACACACGCGGGTACTGACATGACACTTACCGGTATCACAAGAATGACATCTTCAATATGTCAGGGCAAGGCTAAACACTTGCTGGGGGTCTCACTGGGGGGAATCAAGTTTTCCTTTCACGGACGAGTGAGGAAATAAACCTTTCCAGGGAGTTATCAATCCTGAATGCTGTCAGGAGCAACTGTAGCAAATGTGCCGTACAGATGTTGAACAACGATCCGCCTCTACCGGGGATACGGTCTGATTAGGTTAACACATGAATGCATATGTTTGAATTTTTCTATGGCGTAATGCTCCATATTGAATGGAAATGCTACGCGATTTGAGGATGCAATGATTACTACATGCAAGATGCAAAATGATGAAAACTCCTGCTGGGGAGCAAATGGGTTGCTCTGCTGAGCACACAAATCTGAATAGATTCTCTAACTCTGCGAGGAGACGCACTGCTGGGAGTGCTCTGCGGGGGAATAGCACCAACTTCTCACTCATGCTGGGGAATGGCACTGCTGCTGGAGAAAGGATCCCACCGGGGACAACCTTCACCGGATCCAATCCACTCGGGGACTCTGCTAGGGAAACAAACAATGCCCACCTCTGCTGAGGATAGTGACCAATCCACATGTAGGATAAACTCTACTGGGGATAATTTCCACCGAACCTGATCCACCTGGGGAACTCGCTGGGGAAAACCATCAACACAAACCTTTGCTGGGGAGATCTGCTAGGGGAAAACAATCACAACCCTGATGGGGAAAGGCATACTCCGTTGGGGAAATAATAGACCAAACCATGCTAGGGATACAGTACTTCAAACCCGACTGCTGAGGAATAAACTACTCCACTGACACCTCCGCTGGGGATACAACATCCTCCCGACTCAGTGGGGATTAACGATCTTCAGACTAGCTGGGGATAAACCCACTTTCAGGCCTGCTAGGCAACTGCTGGGGAAGAACAGTTCTAATAGCTTTCAGACTTGCTTGGGGAAACTAGCACTTCCAAGCCTGTTGGGGAAATATCCTCAATCCTGCTGAGGAATTCCTAATCTGGAATACGCTGGGTAGACAAGTCCTGAACTTGCTTCATCTGCTGGGGAAGATCCCCACCCTTTCACACTACCAGACAGTGCTGACAACATCCATGGACAAACCGTGACTTATCTGCTTCAGCTGGGAACCAAAGGTGATGACCTGCAAAACAGCAAGACAAACATGCCCCAGGGGATTGCATGGACAAGATACACCCAAATGTACTCAACATTCAAAATGATTTTCAAATGTTTTATCTTCCTGCACGTTATTGTCTAGCCTTCATGTCTTTATATGCAATGTTTATCAAAAATTCGGACGTTTTTGCAAACAAAACAGCAAAAATAAAAACAAGAGAGCAATTTATCTGAATAACAACTTTTATTGATTGAAAATGTGCCTGAAAAGGCGAATACATCAGGAAGCAATTCCTAGAAAGAGGTAATTGCGCACAAAAGGAAAAATCTATCCTAATGGCAATGTGAACACGGCATCCACCATTTCCTAATTCTGTTATGACTCACAGATCATCAGTTTTCTCCCAAATTTCCTTGCTTTCTGAGAAGAATGACTGGACCGATCTTATCCTTCTAGATGGTAGACTATGAAGCGCGATGAAGTACAGATAACTCAGACTGTAGTCTTCGCTTTAATCCCTCTTTTGGCTGGATCGCCCTTTCGGGTTTTCAATCCACCGGGATACCCATTTTTGCCTAAGCCGCCCTTACGGGTTTTCGACTTACCGGGTGTACATATTTTTTCATTCTTTATCCCTAACTTTTGCCCGAACCTTTCTCTCTCTTTTTTTTTTTTGGTTCGCCGGGATGCCCTTTTTTGCCTGGACTCTTTTTTTTTTTCGTCCAGCGGGTCAATTTATGCGAAGTATTTTTTGACTACATCTGAGTTAACAGGGGACGGAAAATCTTCACCATCCATAGTTGTAAGCATCAAGGTTCCACCGGAGAAAACCTTCTTAACAACATATGGACCTTCGTAATTAGGAGTCCACTTGCCCCTGTTATCTGTACCAGGAGGAAGTATCCTCTTCAAAACTAAATCACCAGTCTGATAGCTTCGAGGACGCACTTTCTGATCAAAGGCTCTCTTCATCCTTCTCTGATACAACTGCCCATGGCACACAGCTGCTAACCGTCTCTCTTTGATAAGGCTCAACTCGTTAAACCTTGTTCGAATCCATTCAGCTTCGTCAAGCTTGACATCTAGCAAAACTCTCAGAGAAGGAATCTCCACTTCAACAGGTAGGACTGCTTCCATACCATACACAAGGGAGTAAGGGGTTGCCCCTGTCGACGTACGTACTGAGGTACGGTACCCATGCAAAGCGAAAGGCATCATCTCATGCCAATCCTTGTACGTCACGACCATCTTCTGCACAATCTTCTTAATATTCTTGTTTGCCGCCTCTACAGCACCATTCATCTTCGGTCTGTAAGGAGAAGAATTGTGATGTTCAATCTTGAAATCTTTGCAAAGCTCTTTCATCATCTTGTTATTGAGATTCGAACCATTATCAGTGATGATTCTCTCAGGAACCCCATAACGACAGATGATTTCCTTCTTAATGAACCGGGCAACCACTTGTTTGGTAACATTAGCATAGGAAGCTGCTTCCACCCACTTGGTGAAGTAATCAATCGCAACCAGGATGAAGCGATGTCCATTAGAAGCAATAGGCTCAATCTTCCCAATCATATCAATGCCCCACATCGCGAATGGCCAAGGCGAATTCATGACATTCAGAGGGCTTGGTGGTACATGCACTTTATCAGCATAGATCTGACATTTATGGCACTTCCGAGCGTACTTGAAACAATCGGATTCCATAGTCATCCAGTAATAACCGGCTCTCAACAATTTCTTGGACATTGCATGACCACCAGCATGGGTACCAAAAGATCCTTCATGCACTTCTTGCATCAATATGTCTGCTTCGTGTCTATCCACGCATCGGAGCAGAACCATGTCAAAGTTCCTCTTGTACAACACGTCATCCTGATTCAAATAAAAGCTTCCAACTAGCCTTCTCAGGGTTTTCTTGTCATTCTTTGACGCTCCCTCAGGATACTCCTGACCCTTGAGGAAATTCTTGATATCAAAGTACCACGGTTTCTCATCAACAACAGACTCGGCTGCAAACACATACGCAGGCCTCTCGAGTCGATTCACCGCAACATGTGGTACATGATTCCACCAATGAACTTTGATCATAGAAGACAAAGTAGCCAGGGCGTCAGCCATCTGATTCTCATCTCGGGGGACGTGATACAGCTTCAATTTCTTGAAGAACGTCAGGATCCTTCTGGTATAGTCTCGATAAGGAATCAAATGCGGCTGATTGGTATTCCAATCTCCATTGACCTGGTTGATCACTAGAGCGGAATCTCCATAAATGTCCAGAGTCTTGATCCTCATATCGATGGCTTCTTCTATCCCCATGATACAAGCCTCATATTCAGCCTCGTTGTTGGTCACATCAAAAGTCAATCTGGCAGAAAAAGGTATATGAGCCCCTTTAGGATTAATAAGCACTGCCCCAACATCGTTGCCATTCATATTCACAGCCCCATCAAACATCAGTGTCCACTTGTCATCAGGATCTGGTCCTTCCTCGACAGGAGGCTCTTCACAATCTTTCATCTTCAGATACATGATGTCTTCATCAGGGAATTCAAACATCATCGGCTGATAATCATCGATCGGTTGCTCGGCAAGGTAGTCTGACAAAATACTACCTTTGATGGCCTTCTGCGACGTATACTGGATATCATATTCTGTTAAAATCATCTGCCAACGAGCAACACGTCCGGTGAGAGCCGACTTCTCAAAGATGTACTTCACTGGATCCATTTTAGAAATCAACAAGGTAGTATGGTTCAACATATACTGTCTCAGTCGGCGAGCAGCCCAGGCCAAAGCACAGCAAGTTTTCTCGAGCTGTGAATATTTTATTTCACAGTCGGTAAACTTTTTGCTAAGGTAGTATATGGCATGCTCTTTTCGACCAGACTCGTCATGCTGTCCCAATACACATCCCATCGAGTTTTCAGTCACTGACAGGTACATTATCAGAGGTCTCCCAGGGACTTGAGGGATAAGGATTGGAGGTTTCTGTAGATACTCTTTTATCTTGTCAAAAGCTTTCTGACAGTCATCATTCCACCTGATTGCTTGATTCTTCCTTAGCAATTTGAATATCGATTCACACATGGCAGTTAGGTGAGATACAAACCGAGCAATGTAGTTCAATCTCCCTAAAAACCCACGAACCTGCTTTTCTGTTTTCGGTTCAGGCATTTCTTGAATAGCTTTTACTTTTGCTGGATCAACCTCAATCCCTTTCTCACTGACAATGAAACCCAACAGCTTACCGGATCTCACACCAAACGTACACTTGTTTGGATTCAGCCTCAGTTTGAACTTTCTCAGTCTGTCAAACAGCTTCTGCAAATTTACCAGGTGCTCCTCTTCTGTCTGCGACTTCGCAATCATATCATCCACGTACACTTCAATCTCTTTGTGCATCATGTCATGAAAGAGAGTCGTCATAGCCCTCTGATAGGTAGCACCGGCATTCTTCAGCCCAAATGGCATCACCTTATAGCAGAACGTGCCCCAAGGTGTAATGAATGTCGTCTTTTCCATGTCCTCTGGCGCCATCTTGATCTGATTATAGCCAGAGAAACCATCCATGAAAGAGAAAACCGAGGATTGAGCCGTATTATCAACCAATACATCAATGTGAGGTAATGGGAAGTCATCTTTCGGACTCGCTCTATTCAAATCCCGGTAATCGACACACATTCTGACCTTACCATCCTTCTTAGGCACGGGAACGATGTTGGCTACCCACGGGGGGTAAGTAGTCACTGACAGAAAACCCGCATCCAATTGCTTCTGAACCTCTTCCTTGATCTTGACAGCCATATCAGGACTAGTTCTACGAAGCTTCTGCTTGACTGAAGGACAATCTTCTCTGAGAGGTAGCCTATGCACCACAATATCTGTATCCAACCCAGGCATATCTTGATACGACCAGGCGAATATCTCTACATATTCTCTCAGCATTTCAATCAACCTTCTCTTGACATCTTCCTTCAAAGCAGCCCCGACCTTGATCTCTTTTCTGACGTCCTCAGTACCAAGATTAATGATCTCCAACTCCTCCTGATGAGGTTGGATGACCCTTTCCTCCTGCTTCAATAATCTGACCAGTTCTTTAGGGAGTTCACAATCTTCCTCACTCTCCTCTTCAGCTTGGTAGATGGGATTATTGAAATCATACTGAGCCATAACAGAACTGTTTATAGTGGAGTCCGTAAGATCACTTCTGCATGTTTAATGCTTTATTTTAGAAAAAAGAGTTCAAGAAAGTCACAAAAAACAAAAAACATTGCCATTTTTATTGTTTTGAAAAATGAAAAACAAAACAGAAAGACAGGGATCACAAAATTGTTTGCAAAACGTCCTTTATTAATGATATCATTGAAAAACATGATGAGGCCCTACAATGAACCACTACGCCTTGGGCAGAACGTAGGGTTTTGTGCAAAATGAAAAACAAAAGAAAATTACTCTGTTTGAGGAGTAACGTGGACCACTTCTTCAGCTGTCCAATTGTTGATTGACTCCCCTGGTGCACACGGGCGAACCCAGTTGTTCAGATCACAATCACTGTCACCGTCTTCACTACTGGCTGCAAAGACGTCACCATGATTCATCAGCCCAACGCTGGTAAAGGTACTCGGCCCTTTCTGCTCACCCTACTCTGCCTGCAGAGGTGGATAACCAATACCGAACTTATCTTCTTTGACGGGCAGGTCAACCAACTTGCCCCAGCCTTCTGCATTGCCCGAGTTGACAACCTCCACAGCCTGTTTGTAGGATGCAATTGAGGCACTTGGCTTCTTCTGCTCAGCAAAAGCCACCCTCTCAAGAGCAACGGTCTCAAACGCCTGGCATAGAGTTTCATGGATCTCGCCATCTACCTCCATATACTTGAAAGAGGATAAATGACTCACCAGAATGTCCTCCTCGCCGCACACAGTCATAATCTGACCGTTCCAGACATACTTCAGCTTCTGATGGAGAGTTGATGAAACTGCCCCAGCCCCATGTATCCAAGGACGCCCCAATAAACAACTATATGCTGGTTGAATATCCATCACATAGAAGACAATATTGAACACCTCCGGGCCAATCTTCACAGGCAAAGTGACTTCACCAAAAACAGACCGTTTGGATCCATCAAATGCACGAAAAATAAGATCACTCGGAGTGAGGAAAACCCCTTCAACATCTATCTTGCTCAAAGTCTTCTTGGGCAGCACATTCAACGACGAGCCAGTGTCCACCAGCACATGAGACAACACTGCGCCTTTGCACTCCATAGTGATATGCAGGGCTTTGTTATGATTGCGACCTTCAGGTGTCAGATCTAAGTCTGTGAACCCCAAGCCATGCCTTGTGCTCACATTAGCAATAACTCCCTCCAACTGATTGACAGAAATCTCCTGAGGCACGTAAGCCAGATTCAACATCTTTAGCAAGGCATTACGGTGTGCCTCAGAGCACAACAGCAATGAGAGTATAGAAATCTTGGACGGAGTTTGATTCAGCTGATCTACAATCTTGTAGTCACTCTTCTTAATAATCTTCATAAACTCCTCCACGTCTTTCTCAAACGAACCCTCAGGTGCTTCTTTCTGAACAGATTCTTCTTCAACCACAGCCTGCTTGCCCTTTGCTTTGGCGAGAGCCTCAGCATTGTTATCTCTCAAAGGCTGCGGTGCAAACAGACGACCGCTCCTTGTAAAACCTCCAGGACCCCCTACATTGTCCACCACTGGACCCACAGCTGCAGGAATTCTACTTGGCAAACTAATTGTCACGGGAGACTGATTCACTGGCCTGATCTGACTTTCAACCCTTCTGTTGTTGCGGTAGGCATTATCATACTTCCACGGCACAGCCTTACTATCCTCAACAGACCTTCTTCCAGAAGCAACGATAGTAGTGGGAGCACTGACGGTTACTGGAGCAGAAATGGTAACAGGAGTACCAACGGTTGCAGGTGCGTTAACATTTCTCTAGCCACGTCCCTCGGACGGTTTGAAATAGATGGTGACAGTTGACACTACCCCATTATCTTTCACGGCCCGACTAAACTGCAAACAACCCTCATCAATCAGATTCTGGATACCAGCCCTCAACTTATCACATCCATTCTTTGAATAAACACAATCTGAACAGCCCTGGTCACAGCCCGGGAATACTCCCCCATTCAGCAGACGCTCTTTTACAACCAACAGCGAGGTCTGAACATCATCAACCTCAACCACCAAATCCAAGGCCTCCTCACCTTCCACATTATTCACCCTATGCGCACCATGCTGAGGCATAGGGTTGTTCACAACATTAGGCACAGGAGCAAAATTGATTGTTTTGGCGTCAATTAAGTCTTGGACCTTATGATGAAAAGCCCGGCAGTTCTCAATATGGTGCCCCGGCGCACCAGAATGGAAGTCACAACGAACATTGGCATCATACCCAGGTGGTATCTTTGTCAACGGAGTCATTGTACGCAACTCAACAAACCCCAATCTAAGCAATTCGGGCAGCAATTCAGCATAGGTCATAGGCAACGGGTCGAAACGGCGATCCGGCATCCTCTGTCTCAGCTGATACGGACGTTGTTGTTGTTGTTGTTGTGATGGTTGAACTCTCTGTTGTTGCTGTTGACGTGGTTGAGGTGCTGGAATGGTTACAGCAGCAACCTGGCGATACTGACCTCTGTTCACATTTCTTTTACTGTACACGGCATTAGTTTCACCCTCCCTCCTTCGGGGTGCCCCAGAAAATGGCTTCTTCGAAGATGAAGAACCGGCATCCTGAATCTTTCCAGCTTTAATGAGACTCTATGTCCTCTCCCCACAGATCACAACGTCAGAAAAGCTACCAAATGGGAAACTCCCCATCCGGTCCATAAACACTCCTTGTAAGGTTCCGATAAACATATCGGTCAACTCCTTTTCAAGCATCGGAGGTTGCACCCTTGCAGCTAATTCACGCCATCTCTGGGCGTACTCCTTGAAACTCTCTCCAGATTTCTGACATAGACTCTGCAACTGAGTTCGGCTCGGCGCCATGTCCATATTATGTTTGTATTGCCTCAAAAAGGCTTCACCCAGATCTCTCCAGCTTCTGATAGATTCTCTTTTCAGCTCCATGTACCAATCCAAGGAAGCTCCAGACAAGCTATCCTGGAAGAAATACATCCACATCTTTTCATCGTCTGTGTAGGCAGAGATTTTTCTGAAATAGGCCTGCACATGGGTGCGAGGACAGGAAGTACCGTTGTATTTATCAAAAGATGGCGCCTTGAACTTGTAGGGAATTCTCAATCCATCCACTAGGCCCATATTCGTAACATCAAACCCCAAAGAGTTCTGACACTCCATGGCTCTGATCTTCTCAACTAAGGCATCAACTTTCCGATCCCTCTCATCAGTTCTTACAACCTCGTCGTCTTCACTGAGCAATGTAAACATTTCTTCCTGCCTGTCAACCAGCGGAGCAGGATGGCGAATGAGAGCACGGGTTGCTCTGACACTAGCAGTCTCTAGAGCAATAGGCTGACCATTAATTCTGATACCCCTCAACTCATCACCCACGGCATAGTCATTGACGGGAGCAGCAGCAACATTATCATTCACAAGAACGCCCACTGGCGAGGCACGACTAGGAGGTGGGAGCACAGCTTCTTGTCTCTGGGCTAAGGCACGCAGCTCCTCTTGCCCTTGAACGACCCCTTGCATCATGGTCATGAATTGGGCCATGTTAGCCCTCATCTCAGCCAACTCAGCTTGCACCTGGTCCATGTTCCTCTGTTGATTCAACCGGGTTGCGTAGCGGTGCGGACGTTGATCAGCAATCCTGCCTGACACAGGAACCAGAGTGAGAAGTCTCGATCAAGAACACCTGTAATGCAAAATGATATGTGTATGATGCTAATGATGCGTATGATGCACATGATATGTTCATTTCTCAGGCATTCAAGAGCCTAATTCATCTTTCAAGAAATGGCAACCTGCAGCAAGAACAACACAGAAACAACATACACAAGATAATGAGCACAAGGTGAAACATCAACAACCTCATCTATAGACATGAGCAACAAGGATCAATACAACAATATTCAGACAAAGATCCACATGATCAGAGTACAACAATGAATCCCATCCAACAAGCCTGGAGGTGATTCTCGACATGAACAACAGATACAAGCTAGGAAAGATGCCCTCCAGGAATGAGCGTCTTCAGATACTGGCACTGGTCTATCAACAGGTCACATTCTGAACATTCTGGCAGAGGAGTGAGCTTCTCCCTCAGTTGTCTTCTGAGCTCCACAACTTCTCCTCCAAGCTGGCTCTCTGATGCACGTCTCAAGTCTACCTCCTTCTTCAACTGAACATCTCTGTCTCTCAGCTGATTTTCCAGGTCTCTTATCTTCTTCTTATAATTGGCTTCCGCTCTCTGCAACCTCAAGCACTCATGATGTTCTTCATTCAACAAGGCCTCCATCTCCTCATAAGACCTCTTCTTGCTCTTCAATCTACTAGCATCTTCACCCTGCATGCCTTTGAGTTGATGAGCCAAGTTCAACTTGTCAGCTTTGGCTTTGTAAAGCTCCATCTGGGTATCTTGTTCCTTTTCTTTCAACCGACGATTCTCCATCAAGGCTTGCTTGTAGTGCTCAGCAGGCACACTCTCAGCAAGGATCAAAGGTGGTTGCTCTTGCAATGACTCCATCCTAGCATAGGGTAACAGCAAAGTCTCAACTCTCTTCTTGACCCAATCAAGGTAATCAGGCATAGCAACGCAAACTTCTTCCCCAGAACAGCTCCATCCTTGACACCAATGGTCTTCCAAGCTCTTCCTACTTGCTCCAATCTAGCAGGGTCACTCCGCTTCTCAAAATACACACTTTCTGCTGTCTCAGCATCTAGTGGTCTTCCATTCATCACAAACCCCAACTGGCGAAGAGAAAGAACCGGGTTGTAATTGATGCAACCCTTAGTCCCTACAAGTGGCACATTACGAAATTCTCCACAACTCACGATGACACTACGCACATCCATCCGGTAAGATTGCCATCTGATATCATAGGAGGTAAGAGACATAATCCTCTGAGTCCACTTATGAGTGCTCTGAGTATCCACAAACGGTCCACTGACTGGCAGGAGAGACAAGAACCATCTGAGCAACAATGGGAGACAGCATCTGATAGCTCCACCCTTACCATGTCTATTGTGAATAGCATAGTAAGTGTCAGCTAACAAAGTAGGAACTGGGTTTCCTCCAAGGAAAATAGTGACAACATCATAGTCCACAAAATTAGGCATACTCGGGAACAACACAATTCCATAGATCATAACGGCCAACTGAGCATGAAAAGCTTCCCAATTCCCCTTCTTTGCTTCTTCTTTAGCCATCCTCACCAGGAACTTCAAAGGCAAACCCACAACATCACCAATCGACTTCCAATTGTCACTCACTTTCTTGATACTCAAATGAAAAGCTCTGGCGACAACTCTGAAATCCACCTCCTTTGGAACATCCAAGAAAGGAACCTGATATCTGATCGGGACATTCAGTAGAATAGAGTACTCTTCAAGAGTAGGCGCTAACTGATAATCCTGGAAAGTGAAGCAACGGAGCTCTGGGTCATAAAACTGTAGAAGAGTCTGCAACGGCACTGGATCTACCACCATCTTCAACAGTGTCAACAAATCCCCATACTGATCAACAAACACCTTCTGATTACCGTTGGTCACAAAGTTGCTCAACTCTATCAAAGACGTCAATGGCTCACGGTGAAAACTGTAGGTGCAAGTCTTCCTCTTCAACTCTGGAACGGTTGCCATCCCTCACAGTGAATAGACTCCTGAATGAACCTGAGAAATGATATGCATGAGGAGATTAGTTTTTTTTCTTTTTTTTTTTCATTCATTTTTTTTATTGCATTATTTTTTTGAAAATAAATATGCTATGATGCAAATGATGCAAACACGACTGGTCGACTGTGTGTTACGGAGCACAGGTTCAAAGCTTCGGCTTGAATTCGGAACCACACAGTCATCTGAGACCCAAAGTCATTTGAGACCCCAAACTGCAGAACCAAGTCACCAACAGAACCCAAGAGTCACCAACAAGTCACCAACAAGTCACCAACGGTACCTGTAATAATGATCATTCCCTCCCCACTCACGGGTGTCATCTAGGCCAGGGTAAAGTCAAGAGAAACGCAGGATAAACAACCCTTTCATAGAATATCATCATGTACACACCCGATGTATGCACCGATAATACCCCATCAGGATCTGAACTGCTCGTGATATCAAGTTCCGCTAAGTGGCGCAATACCACCCGCTTCCCAAGAATCACTCTATTCCTAGGTGTCCTAGAGTTCACTCATAGCCTGGGTATTGGGCCTTTTACCTCATGTAACTCCCACCCCACAGAGAAACAGACAACCAGCCAGCATAGATGAAAATATGATGAATGCAAACATAAATGCAAACATAAATGCAACCATAAATAAATGAATGCAATAAATGAAACAGTAAAAGCAACCAAACCCTATTGTAAAGAGCGCTAGGAGAGACTCGCTTAGGGAAGATGGACCAGCAGGAGGTCAACTTCTCTTATTCCCCAGCAGAGTCGCCAGCTGTCGCATTACGCGAAAAACCGGCGGGAAAACGAAACAACAGAGCCGCCACCGTGCGTTATTTATCCCAAAAGAGGGAAAGGAAACGCTCGAAGTAAACCTGGAAAGAACATGGTCTCGCGACCAGAGAAATATGGGATCGGGAGTCGGTTATGCGAAGGGAAGGTATTAGCACCCCTACGCATCCGTCGTACTCGACGGGATCCACACACAAAAGAATAAAAGAAAGGTTGCTAAAGACCGCTCACAAACTGCACAAGGTTGGAAGGAAACACAGAAAGACAAAAGAAATGGGACTCGGCAGGATATCGCATCCTGGGCCTACGTAGCCTGTCAAGCACAGACATCAGAGTCGACATAGTTCGGGACAGGGGAAACGTGCTCGCTAGGATGTCGCATCCTATGCATACGTATCTTCTTTGACCGGAGAAGAATCAGAGCACTCATAGCTCGGCTAACGCACGCCAAACAAAACCCACACAGGAAACCGACTGCCAATCGCTGGACTTACGTCAGACTCCACACACACAGGCAAACATGGAAACTGAATGCCAATCGCTGGACTTACATCAGACTCCGAACCAACAAACACACACAGGAAACCAACTGCCAATCGCTGGACTTACGTCAGTCTCCAACAAGCAAACAAGACACGGGAAACCAACTGCCAATCGCTGGACTTACGTCAGACTCCAAACACACACAAAGGGGTTGCAAAAGAAAAAGGGCGCCCGGAGAGATCAGCTCATCTCCTACCTACGTACCTCATCTGGTATGAGGATCAGGGCGACGTAGTTCCCCAACGCAGGGAAAGAACTTCTAACCTAACCAGAGACTGGGAAATGACAAACTAGAAGGGAGTCTGACTCGAGCCTAATAGTTATCATGTAATCCACAATGGTCCTAGGTTGAGGTTTCTATCTAACTTGCACAGGGAGCAAGCTATCCTAAACAGCACAGTCAAACAAACACGAGCACAATAAACAATCACACACACTATATGCAAGCAGTTTGGGCTCATACAAGGCTAGGCTGCAAAAGCAAGCCAACTGGAATGGGGTGTTTTTAGCTCTTAACCCTAACATTGAGAGTTAGGGTGAAGCAGATGAAAAAGGAAGTGAGGGTAAGACCTCACAGCTCTTATCCCTGGCCTGAGAGAGCTTGACTCAAATAGAAAGTGTGGGAGTTCAAAATGTAGGAACTCTTCTCCACAGATGACTAACACTACAAGAGTTTGGGTTTTTATTCACAATGCATCAACACATGGTGTGTGAGCAAAGTGAATGACACACTGAGTAGCAGGAGATGGATTACACATCTCTTTTATCTGCCAATTGCCTCTTAAGAGGTCTTTACCTGCTTGGCACAAAATTAAACATTCACAAGCATTGCCTCTTAAGGAGGGCTTCAGACAGGTGCCTGCCCACATAACAGGACAGGTCTTCCAGACTACATGAAGTCAGAAGAATTATACCTCAGTGGTAAGCAAACCACAATCTAGCAAAGCAAGTTCAAAATGAACTCAAAGCCACTTAGGTACCTGTGAAAAAATCTAAACCAATCAGTTCAACTACACAGACAAACAAACAACAGTTAATCACACAGACAGACAAAGCATCAGGCAACAATGAGCAAGGCACAAGCACAAGTGCATTTGTTCTCAAAGCCTACAAAACAACACATTGTTAGCCAACATCAACCAATAATCAGGCTTAAATGAATGAGCCACTCCAATCATGGCAATGTGCATCTGAACCTGAAATCCACAATCCAAATGGTAAGTCCACACCACTAGGTCAAATCCTAGGGTCAAAAGAGGGTCAAAAAGTCAAAACAGAACTTCAAACTTGACACAAAGCAACCTCAAACACTTATGGACATATCCTAAAAAGGCTCATACCAAAATCATTAACCAAATGCATTTCATGATCAAGTGAAGTCAAAGGTGATTTCAAAGCATCCAAATGGTCAACATGAATGAAAAATCTCAATCAAAACAGAAATGATTCCAAAAAATCTGGAAAAAATCATGAGCAATATAGACATCCATAACATTCATCACACAAAAAATCAGGAGCATTGGACATCATTAAGCATGGCAATCACGTAGCACAATTCAAACAATCACATGTGTGACACAAATTGTCACACCAAGTTAGCACAATCATAAAACAGAATTGGATCATGGGAAAAATATCAAACTAAAGCCAAAATGTTCCACAATGTGCCTAGAAACTACACACAAAATTTCAGAGTCATTGGATAAGAAACAAGCATTTTATGATGAAAGGAACAAAGCAATATCATGAATGGATACATGTTCAATCACCCTAGGACAAATCATTTTTAAAGCCAGGCACAACTTTGCAATTTATGATCATAAAAAAGTAGACAGGATAGGGAACACATAGCAAAAAATTGAGATCAAATTGATGCATTTTCCTATTTTATATGATTTTTGGAAGTTTGGAAAGAATTTGAAAGTGAAATGAGCCAAACATGGAATAATGTGGAGGGAAAAGGAAAATGGAAAGCCATTTGAAAAAAAGCCTTCGCTCGGTATCGAACCGAGTCCACTTTTAAATTCTAAGCGCGCCAACCAAAACGGTGGCGTTTTGACCTAAAGCCCTAAACACAAGCGCGTTTCCAGAATTCCAGATTTCGTAGCTAATGCATGAGTTTTTCGTAGCAAATCTGTAGCAAAATCCTAGCCAATACTGGAAATGCATGAGCTTCAAGGTTGAAGATGAAGATCATGATGATCTTCATCTGAATTTCCAGAAAATTCACAAAGTGTCCAGAAATTGACAAAAACTATACCATTCGTAACATCATTCCACGTACATTCAAGATCCATAAATAAATCATGCAAAAATAACAACACATGCTCGGATCGAAGAAAAGAAATAATTGCATCAAATTTTCAATTGAGCATAACGTCATCAATACAGCACCATTTCACTCAAACTTTGTATCAAAATGCTCACCAACGAAAGATCTTCATGAATATCCTAATAATTTGCAAAATAATCAAACTCGAAAACTGACCTTCTTGATGAACAGAACTTGGAATCACGTGATGTAAGGCTTGTAATGGCTCAATTCTTCTCCATAATGCTTAATGAGGTAGTTGATGATGAATTTGAAGCTCAATTGCACACGAATCCAGCTTAATTTGCAAATGCCATGGATGCTCCAAGCTTTGAATCTAGCTCAATATGCCACGATTTGCCTTGATTCCACGTTCAAATTTGCTCAGAAATGCTTCAGGAGGATGAATCAATCAATAGAAAGTGTTCATGTGTGAAGAAATTGAAAAAAAGTTTGAGAGAAAAATTTTGTGAATCTTGGAATTCAGATCTGAAAGGTGTCTTAATGATGGAAACAGTTATGATTATCAATATATACTTCATGTTAATGATGTTTAAAACTTGTTTAAGCCTAATTCAAATGAGATTAATCAATTTTGAGGTGTATGTGCAAAATGAAATTTTCACTTCATGCACCCCATGCATGCGTGAACAGTACCAATTCCTGGCCCAAGTCCTCTTAAAATCAGTCCATGCACCCTTTTGAAATGGTTTTTTATGCTCATGATCATCCAAAATGATGTTATGCAATTTTCTTCACAAATCTTCATGAATAAGTCAAAGACCATTCAAATGAAATTCATGTCATGTAATGGTATGCTTGGAAAGTACATGCTATGAGGATCAAAATGCAAAAAGAACCACTCATTTTGGAGCTTTGGTTCAAAAGTTATGTCCATTTGAATTTTCAAACACACTTTGTCATGATTGGATCATATCTCCTCAACCACACATGAGAAATTCATTATTTTGGACTTTTTGGAAATGGTAGAGAAAGATCTTCAACTTTCATGTTGGACAAAATTTCATTTGAAGCTTTGTTGATGATGTAATCTTGAGTTGAAGTTGGTCTAAAACCTTGCCATTTTTGGAAATTTCAAATTACAGGTCACTTGCTATTTTTGGAAAGTCTTGATCTGACTTCAAATTCTTCAATGTTGATGTTTGAAATGTCAAATGAGACTTGTTTGAACATGAATGAAGCATCTCTAACCACTTCCCACCTCCAAATCCACAGTTGATTTTGCAGTTGACTTCTGTTGACTCTTTTGGGTCTCAGATGAATTGCACATGCACTGATGAGTTCTGAGCCTTCAACACTTGGCCAAGTAGCTTCAAAATGATCCTTGAGTCATTTAAGCTCAATGGAACCACCCTAGGGCTGTGATCTCATGTAAAATGCTCGTGTTGCCTTGCACAGTTGAATCTCCTGATCAGTCTTGCCTGATGAGATGTAGCATGCTATGCAATATGAATGCAATGTTAATGACCTAAAAATGAAATGTATATACAAATGGGAGGTGCAAATTTGAGGTGCTACAACACCCAACTGCCATTATTGAAGACAGTGATGAAGATGAAGTTTGTACCAACTTTGTAACATATGACCAGACTTGCAACAAATGGATTGTTGTTGATGTTCCCGTTGTTATACACCATTTGAAGTAATTTGTTTTATTATTTTAAGAAAAATCCTTCTCATATGCCTAAGGGAGAAGTGAAAAATTGTTGGGCATTTTCATTATTATCATTAATAAAATACAATTTTATTCATCCATATCTATGGTGTTGGTTTTTACTGTTTGCTTTTTCTGAAAATGATAATCACAAAAAAAACATAAATAAATAATAAAATTTCCATCTGCATAATATTTGTTTGCACTCCATTTCTCTAAAATCAAAATATCAAATCATTATGCAAGTTGGTTCTCAAACCCATTGAATGTAATGATCTTACTCCCTCTCCAAACTTTGATTTTCTTGTGTTTGAAGCTAAGGAAGAAAATGATGATGAAGAAGTATCTGATAAGTTATCCCGTTTACTTGAGCATGAGGAAAAAGTCATTCAATCATTTGAAGAGCAGATTGAATTAGTCAACTTGGGTTCCGATGATGATGTGAAGGAAGTCAAGATTGGGTCTCAACTATGTCAAGAAGCTAATAAGGGGTTGGTTGATCTTCTTCGAGAATATTTTGATGTGTTTGCTTGGTCCTATCAAGATATGACTAGTTTGGATTCTGAGATTGTGGAGCATATATTTCCTTTGAAGCCAGAATGCCCGTCAATCAAGCAGAAGTTGAGAAGGACTCATCCTGATATGCCAGTAAAGATTAAGGAGGAAGTGCATAAACAAATTGATAATAGTTTCCTTGTTACCTCTGAGTATCCGCAATGGGTGGCCAATATTGTGTCGGTTCCTAAGAAGGACGGAAAAGTCCGTATGTGTGTTGATCACAGAGATTTGAATAAAGCCAGTCCGAAAGATGATTTTCCTCTACCACACATTAATATGTTAGTAGACAATACAGTTAAATTCAAAGTCTTTTCGTTTATGGATGGATTTTCCGGTTATAATCAGATCAAGATGGCACCCGAAGATATGGAGAAGACCATATTCATTACACCCTGGGGAACATTCTGTTATAGAGTGACGCCTTTCGGACTAAAGAATGCTGGTGCAACATACCAGAGAGCCATGACTACTATTTTTCATGATATGGTGCACAAAGAGATTAAGGTCTATATTGATGATATGATTGCTTAGTCAAGAGATGAAGAAGAACATGTTGAGCATTTGTTGAAGTTATTCCAGCGTCTGAGGAAATATAAACTCCGCTTGAATCCCAATAAGTGTACTTTTGGTGTTCATTCTGGTAAGTTGTTGGGCTTCATTATCAACGAGAAGGGTATTGAAGTTGATCATGCCAATGTCAAAGCAATACAAGAGATGCCTGCGCCCAAGACTGATAAGCAAGTCAGAGGTTTTCTCAACCACTTTAACTATATTTTGAGATTTATATCGCATATGACTGCCACATGTGCGCCAATATATAAACTCCTTCGAAAAGATCAGTCTTGTGATTAGACCGAGAATTGCCAAAAAGCTTTTGACAGTATCAAAGAGTATCTGCTTGAGCCACTGATCATGTCTCCAGCTATTGAAGGAAGACCGTTGATGATGTATCTGACTGTGCTTGACGAGAGTATGTGTTGTGTTCTTGGTCAGCAAGATGAAACTGGGAAGAAAGAATATGCAATTTACTACCTCAGTAAGTTCACTGACTGTAAGACTCAATATTCTATGCTTGAGAAGACATGTTGCGCATTAGCTTGGGCTGCTAAGCGTTTGCGCCAGTATATGTTGAATCATACTACTTGGTTGATATCCAAAATGGATCCAATCAAATACATTCTTGAGAAGCCTGCTTTAACTGGTAGGATTGCCCGTTGGCAGATGTTGTTGTTTGAGTATGATATAGAATACCGAGCTCAAAAAGCTATTAAAGGTAGTGTCTTGGCTGACCATTTGGCTCACCAACCTATTGAAGATTATCAGTTAGTACAGTATGATTTTCCTAACGAAGAGATTTTGTACTTGAAGATGAAAGATTGTGATGAACCATTGCTTGAAGAAGGGCTAAAGCCTGGTCCCTGTTGGGGAATGGTATTTGATGGAGCTGTTAATTCGTATGGTAATGGCATTGGGGTAGTAATTATTACTCCTCAGGGCACTCATTTTCCATTTACAGCTAGATTGACCTTCAAATGTACAAACAATATGGCTGAGTATGAAGCTTGCATTGTGGGGCTTGAAGAGGCCATTGATCTCAGGATTAAATATCTTGACGTATATGGAGATTCAACTTTGATTGTGAATCAGATCAAAGGTGAATGGGAGATGAATCAACCCGGTTTGATACCATATAGAGATTATGTGATGAGGATATCAAGTTTCTTTACAAAGGTTGAGTTTCGTCATACTCCTCGAGATGAAAACCGGATGGCATATGCTCTTTCAACATTGGCTTCCATGATCATGGTGAAGTTTTGGAATGAAGTTCCCAATCTGACTATGATGCGTCTTGATAGTCCAGCTGATGCGTTTGTTATTGAAGAAGTCAAGGATGAAAAGCCATGGTATTATGATATCAAATGTTTCCTCCAAAGTTAGATTTACCCGTCTGGGGCATCTTTGAAAGATAAGAAAACTTTGAGAAGATTAACTGGCAACTTCTACTTGAATGGTGATGTGCTTTATAAGAGAAATTCCACTATGGTTTTACTCAGATGTATGGATAAACACGAAGCATAATTGATGATGACTTAAGTCCATGAAGGTTCCTTTGGTACTCATTCCAATGGACATGCTATAGAAAAGAAAATGTTGAAAGCAGGTTACAATTGGCTGACAATGGAATCAGACTGTTGCAAGTTTGTGAAGAAATGCCACAAGTGTTAAATTTATGCAGATAAGATTCATGTTCCTTTGACACTGCTGAATGTCATTTCCTCTCAATGGACTTTATCCATGTTGAGAGTTGATATTATTTGCATGATTGAGCCCAAAGCTTCGAACGAACATCGTTTCATTCTAGTGGCTATTGATTACTTCACAAAGTGGGTTGAAGTGGCATCGTATGCAAATGTGACCAAGCAGGTTATGGTCCGATTTATCAAGAATCAGATTATATGTCGTTATCGTGTGCCAAGTAAGATCATTATCGATAATGGATCAAAATTGAATGACAATATGGTGGAAGCTCTTTGCAAAGACTTCAAGATTGCACATCATAATTCTTCTCCCTATAGACCCAAGATGGGGTTGTTGAAGCTACGAACAAGAACATTAAGAAGATTATTTAGAAGATGGTTGTGACGCATAAAGATTGGCATGAGATGTCGTCCTATGCTTTGCATGGGTACCGTACATTCGTCTGCACTTCGATAGGGGAAACCCCTTTTTCTCTTGTTTATGGCATGGAAGTTATCCTCCCTGTGAAGGTTGAGATCCCATCATTGTGTGTCTTGATGGAAGCCAAGTTAACTGAAGTTGAATGGTGCCAGACTAGATATGATCAGCTGAATTTGATTTAAGAGAAGAGGTTGATTGCCATGTGTCATGGTCAGTTATATCAACAGAGAATGAAAAAATCTTTTGATAAGAAGGTCAAGCCTCGTGTGTTCAGAGAAGGTGACCTCGTGCTCAAGAAAATTTTACCTTTCAAACCTGATGCTAGGGGCAAATGGACTCCTAATTATGAAGGCCCATATGTTGTTTAGAGAGCCTTTTCAAGTGGTGTTTTGATTCTTACAACTATGGATGGGGAAGAGTTCACGCGTCTTGTGAATGTCGGTGCAGTCAAGAAATACTTCTCCTAAAAAGAAAATAACAACTCGCTAAGTTGAAAACCCGAAAGGGCGGCTTAGGCAAAAATGAGCGTCTCGGTGGATTGAAAAACCAAAAGGGCGATCCAGGCAAAAGTTAGAGACATAAAACAGAAAATTCATCCTGGTAGATTGAGTACCCCGCCTTGGGGCAATCTAGTCAAAAATTAGGGATTATGGCAAGTAACTGCATTTGGCTGGTCCTGATCTTTGAGTAGTTTTGAGAGGTCATTTGGTTATGATTCATCATTCTCAACCAAAGACAAGCACAATGGACTTCAAAGTTGGTAGGAAGAGTAGTTGTCATTGTATTCAATGTAGCCCTTTTCCATGTAAATTATCATTTTCAAACTTTGTAAAGATCCATGGAGTCCCGCCATTTGTGGACTACCATTCTATTAAATAAAGTTGAGCTTTTATCCAATTATTTGTTATCCTTATTTGTTTCTGTTTCAAAATTGAATTTTTATGATGATAATTTTGAAATAAATAAATCAATGGACAAACATTTTCCCAAAATAATGAGGAATTTACTTTAAGAACGATCAATTACAAAAAAAGAATGTCAACAATAATCTCAAGGATAATAAGTCTTGGTATGTGAAGCATTATTGGTCTTCCCCGAGCAGTGGTTTGGTGACTTTACCTCCACAACAGTTTGTTGTTCATCCCCAACATGATTGATGGGTTGCCACCCCCAAGCAATTTTTCATCTGTGGAAGAGCTGATGTATTGCTCCTTCCCTAGCTGAGGCGTTTTTGTTTTTGTATTGATGAATGAATCCTGGATTATCCTAGAACCTTCATTTGGTCTCCATATCCCTGATGCATTTATTTATGTGTTGTATAGCTGTGACAGTTTCTCCCTTGCGTGAGTCTGCAGATCTGGTTGATATTTTGGCACCTTAGAGTTAGGTTTATTTCTCAATCTCCAAGAAGAGTTTGTTGACTATTGCTTTCCTTTTGAGGAAATTATTGTTGATCTTTGTATCCTCTTGTGGTGTTTGATTTGTCTTGGTAGATTGTTGTATCCCTAGTGAAGCCCCACAGAGATGTTGGGTAGAATCCCCAGTATATTGTTTGGTTCTCCCCACTCAGAGCTTTTACCTCTTATTATGACTTGAGACCCTAGCAGAATTCCATCTTTTGATAGGAGATTTCTTCCTTCAGGAAGTATTTGGTTCTGAGCAGTATTGTTGGTGTCCATTGCAGGGTTGTCTCCCAGTTGATATAGTGTTGACTTAATGTTCCCCGCAGTGATGACTTGTTGCTCTGATAAGGATCCTCAGCAAATCCTTCTTTGTCCACGGTACTTTAGGTTGGATGCATGTTTTCCATGCCTTTTCCCAATCAGAGTTGATTTGAATATTATTTTGAGTTAGGATTTTTATCCTCGATGATTTATTTTCACCCCTAGAAGGTTCTCCAGTTGGTGTTCCCATCTTGTTAAGATTAACCGAGTATCTAGTTGTGATGATTCAGATCTTCGTCATTTGTATCCTTTGTGCTCGTTTATCAGCATAATCATATACATATTTATGCATATACATGCATAAAACACAGCATCAAATATTTCATTGTGCATTTTTTTATCGCATTGACCTTTCTTTTGATCCCCTACTTTGGTGACATTATTTCCCCACGCAGATTTGGTGTGTTTGACCTCCTTCAAGTGTAGAGTGACAGCCCCTTTAAGCAGAAAGAGTTTATCATTTCTTCTTCCCCACTGAGTTATTTCCTCGTGGATGATTACTATTTCAGTTTCCTCCCTAGTTCATTACCTGGATGGAACCACTCCCCTTGAGTTATATCCTCATTGGGTTGAGTCTTGTTTGACATTTTATTTCTAGTTCTTACCTAGATAGCTATTTTGGTCCCCCCGAGAGTTTAGTACCCAGTAACTAGTAACATTCTTCTTAGTGTTGAGTACTTTACCTGTGTTAATTTACCCAGTAACCGGTAAAAGGTAATTTAATTTTTTGATTTTCTCCAGCGGATTCGTCTTTTTGTTTCCCCAACAATTTTATCCTTGATATGTTCATCTTAACCGATGACGAATATTCTTCTTGTTCAGTATTCTACCCAGTAAAAAGGTAGTTGTAATTCTTACTTTTCCCCAGAAGAGTTCATCCTTGATATGTTCACTTTAATCAATGACAGATTCTCTCTTTTTTTGGTATTCTATCTAGTAAAAAGGTAGTTTTAATTCCTATTTACAGTATTCTGTCCAGTAATGGAAGATATAAATCCTATTCTCCCCCCTGAGTTTATCCTTGATATGTTCATCTTAACCGGTGACATATATTCTCTCTTTGGTATTCTATCCAGTAACCGGTAGTTGTAATTCCTATTTTTCCCCGACAGTCTATCCTTGATATGTTCATCTTAACCGGTGATGGATATTATTCCCTTTGAGTTTATCCTTGATATGTTCACTTTAACTGGTGACAGATACTCTCTCTCTGGTCTTCTACCCAGTAGCAGGTAGTTGTAAATCCTATTGATTTTTTCCCCCAGTAGGTCATTCTTATCCAGTAACCAGTAATGAATATGCCTCATTTTTTCTCAGCGAGTCATCCTTGATATGTTTACCCTAACTGGTAACGAATGTCCCTCTGTCCAAGTGTATTATCTTCTTACTCAGTAACTGGTAGTAGATAATATATCTCTTCTACTCCCGTGTTGAAGTTTTTCTTCCCCAATTGAGTTTGGTTTCATATTTCATTGAGTAATCAATTTCCCTTTTGCGTTTGAGTATTTTAGTCTCGTCCTGATTTACGCATTTTCACAGCGGGTGTCTCTTGTTGTATTGATGTTATCCCAATACATGTAGATTCACTTTTTTCCCCAACCGAGTCTTTCCATTGATTTATTTTCATGGAAATCCCCTCGTGTCTCCAGCAGTTTTCAAATCGTAGCCTGGCCTACTCATAACTTTTTATCCCCCAGAGTCTTTGTCTCCTCAGTGAGCTTTCCTTCTGGAGTGCATTATTCTCCTATGGATTTTTAGTCTCTCTGGATTCTTTTCCTTTGTGGCAATATATTCCCCATATAAATTATTTTAACATTCATATCATATGCATCATGAGGTCTCTTAGGGACCAAAATTTGTTTCTTGATGTTGTTATTTAAGTCCATTCTACTGATTTGATATGAAGATTTTAACCTTCACATCCTCAGCTAGAATGTCCTTAAATAGGGGCAGCTGTAAGACCCCAACTTTGATCCTAATATCCCTCATGCTATCTCATCATTTGCATTAGCTTTGGGATCACACCTTGGTATCCTCCTCACCCCTTATTCATTGGGTTTGCATTAGGAGATATAACCAAGCACATTTGATTGTATCATACTTTATTTTTCATTTTTTACTAACCAAAATACCAAAAATATGTCTAGTGTAGCTTCATTTCTTTTGTAGGTAGTATGTGCATCCATTTGTGCCACCATCAAATCCATATCTAGGGTTTGAGACCCTCAGTACAAGGGATCAATCAAGGAAAGGTTCATAATGTTTCTAAGTATCATATATGGATCCCCATGTTCTTTACTTGTCAATTTGATCAAGAATTCATCAAGATATTGAAGCTTGTTTGCCTTGGAACCCCTAATTCATCTAGGTATCTTGTGTGACTTTCTCAGCAAGTTTCCTCATCAATTGGTTAAAGATATTATGGGATACTTAATTTCACATCATAACAAGCATATATGATCCTCCATTATCCCTAAAGAGTAAGATAACTTCAAGCTTTCAAGGTGGTACAAAGAGGTTGACTAGAGAAAGCCAACTAGTCAAAATTGGGGTTTTCTAGACCCTATCTCCTATAATTTTTGTCATATTAAACTTATTCCAAGCATAAAGTCACTCTTTATGACATTCCAAACAACTTTCATGTTGACATCAAGAGCTATCTTTGCTTGGAAAGTCATTTTTATGGTAAAAGATTATAGGTCATTTTGTATATGCCCTAGTTAGGAGGTCAACTTCCATGAATCATAACTTACTCAATTTTTATGATATGAAGACCATCCACATTTTATGATTAATTTCAAGACGTCTTCTCCAACTTTTCTTCTTTGATAAAGATCAATGTCAACTTGCAAGGTCATGTTCCATGAGAAAACATTATAGGTCATTTTGGGTCATCATCATTGAACAAGCAATTTTCCTCAACTTCTAAAATCAATAACTCCCTAATGTAAGATTAAAATGGTGTCAAATTTGTGACCAAATTGAATATGAGTGAAAGAGCTACAACTTTGGTGAAGAAACTATTTTCATTTGAAGCTTATAACAAAAAGTTATTCAAGGTGGAAGAACTAGTCATTTGACTTTATACCTAGAAATTTGTGAACCATGTTTGATTTCTCCAACTTCCACCTCAAAATTCATCATGATCCAAGTTCCAAATGGAAAAGTGTTCAATAGAAAGTTATCCCCTTCATTTTAGATTTCCAAAACAACCAAGATCATGGCATTTGGATCATTTTTGAGAGATTAGTGCATGGTTACTTTGCATGGCTTGTTTTGGCAACTTTTGAACTCAATTTTCAAATACCTTGCATTGCTTCATATTATGATCTCAGCATGTTGTATGCACAAATTTGGACTTAATGCAATCATCATTTGGGCCCAAATGCATGCCCATGCACCCATGCAACTTGAGTTGCTATTTTTGGTTCAAAATTGGAAGTGTGTAGAAATGAATGCAATAGCCTATAAATACATTACCTCCTGCTCATAATGAGGAACACCTTGCCCAGGATTTGCTCCTGCAACCTTACCATCTCCATTTAAGGATAACCTTGAAGGTTTTCATTTGAAAATCGAGTTTCAATTTCACTTCTGTTTTGAAGTTGAAACTCCAAGAGTCCAAGCCATTTGAGCTCTATTTTCATCTCCTGCAAACAAGTAGAAGCAAGCCCAAGCCAATTGAGATCCAAATCGAGCTTCATCATTGAAAACAGAAGGTGAATTTTGTGAAACTTTCTCTCTTCGATTCTCTCTCAATTCTCCATCATCTCAATTAATTGTTGGTTGGCTAAAGTCCTACCAATGTAGGAAACAAGGTTGAGTTGCTTTCAGGCCAAATCGAAGCAACTCAAATCATGCACCTCAAATTTCAAATCCACGTATCTTTCAATATACTTGGAATTAGGAGAAATTGAGCTCATATTCGAGCTCTTGAGCATTTTTCCTTTAAACTAATGTATGCACTTTTTATTTTGGTGAACTTTGGTGGTGGACCAGTCCGGTGAGGCCCACCGGAGAAGATGACAGGAGTTAGGGCTCTGATGGTGTGCTGACTTCATCTCATCCATCTGATTTGTGCCTCATGTTCTAATCTCAGCCCTTGGTTTGAATCACTGCGTTTGCAGCGCGTTTGACTTTAGTGTACCATGGACACCTCACGCGTAGCCATCAGATCTGCCACCTTAATTAATGAGGGAGATCTGATAGCCCTTGTTTTTTTAAATTTTATTATATTTTCTGATTTTATGTTTAATCCTCTTATTTTATTTAACTCATAGAAATTTCATTTTTAATCCAAAAAATATGGGACTTTCACCAAAAATCTTTAAATATTTTTCTCTTCCATATTCTGAATTAAAATAATTTTTTGGATAACATTTGATATTTTTGATGGATTAAATGATTTTTAACTTGTTTTTAAATATTTTAAAATACTTCTGACTTTCCAAAAATTATGAATTTTTTTGTCTAAGGTCCTTTGACCTAGGATAAATCTCTTGGCTATTTATTTGGTGTTTTAAAGGGATTTGAGGTTTTGTCCATTTAAAAATGCATTTCAATTCATTTTAAAATTGATTTTTTATTGTTTAATTACTTAAAAATATTGTTGAACCATTTAATTGACCTCGTGATGTTTGACTTTCTATTTGACCTTGGTCATGGTTGATTTGGCTTTTGTTTGACCAATACTATTGGATTTAGGGGGTTGGTGAAATGTACAGTTCATCCCCCAAAATGAATGGATAGTATTGATCAGATGAATTTCCTCCTATGATCAATTTGAATTTCTATTTCCCTTCCCCCTTCATCTTCATCCCCATTCTTTCCCAACTCATCCATTGACCAATGAAAAATTAAATATCAATAGCTAGTTGATTTATCAATGACCTTATGTCCGATGAATCAACATGAGTCTGATTGAGATAGGTCCCCCCCTTTTTTCAGTGTGTGGTATGTTTTAGGAGTATCGTTCTTTGTACCATATCTCTAACATGCATTAACACCAGTACTTTATTTCCCGACCTCAGATAATTGTGACTTCTACATAAGTCCAATTATGATTGCTTAACATAGAGCTAAATCTTTCCCACAAGGTAAATCATTCTAGTAAGTGAGATTGTAAGTCTCTCATTCTTCATGGTATTGTGTGAAAAAATGACCTTTTTTCCATCCATGAGAGCTAGTGGCATACTTGTTGATTTATCCAAGTTTGAGCTCTTATCATGGATGATGTATGGGTTCATGTATTCATACTTGTGAATGGATGGTTGAGTGTTCTCCAAAGAATGACATAAACAATTAAAACTCTTCACTAACAATTTACTAACTTCTTATTAACACTTCTTTACTTTCAATTCATTTACTTAATGCAATTTAAATTCAAGTACCTTTATCATTCATTGCCATTTACATTTCATGCAAGATGTTTATGTTTCAGTCATTTTTACTTTCTCACTTGAGCCATGTCATTTGTGCTTGTATGTATTGTGTGTCTTTCATTTTGTTATGTTTATGGTATTAAGACCTTAAAATACCTAATAACAACAAAAAAGAAACCCTAAAAAATATCTTGGTGGACTGTTGGACTTGATTTGAACTCCTGGACTTAGAAGTAAGCAACATTCCCTATGCTAAAGGACTTGGCCATTGCCACTATTCTGAGACTGAGATATCTTTGACACTGCCTTTCATCTAATGCAAGCCTTGAGTTCCCCTTGGTTCATTTATCACTTTGTCTTTATGTTTTATTGTTATATTGTTATTTTGATTGTGTTTGATGATTGCTTCTGTGAGTTTGTCAAATGAATATTTCATCTGATACATTTGAAGACATTTGAAGACTGCTTGCTATTGCAGTGCTTTCTTGAATGTTATGGCTATCTTTATTTAATGCCTTGGTCTTCATGATTAATTGCTTGGATATTGCTTATGCTTGTTGCTTGCTCAAAAGTCCAAAGGAAAATGGGTTTCTATATGACATTCTTGTCTTGTGGATTGCATCCCATTGGTTAGATCTTTTCAACTCTTAACTTTTAATTTTTTTTCTAGAGTATCCTCTTCATATCCTCCCACTTCTTTAATTTTAAAATCCCCCCCCCCTTTTCAAAATCTTCTTTGCTTGTGATTTCAAACTTTGACATGTTTTAGTTATTAGAAACTTTGGCCTTATGCCATTGAATTTTAAAAAAAAAATCTTAAATCAAACTTGTGAATGAACTTAATCATATTGACCTCAATTTCAAAAAGACAAAAAAGAATTAATAACCTCATTCAAATCTTTGGCCGTCTTTGTGCCTTTCTCTGCTAAATTTTTGTTAAAATCAATTCACCAACTTCTTTGAAATTTTTACCACAAACTACGGGGTTTTGATCCCTCATTTTTATGTTGGTATGTAGGCATAAGACCAAAGGTCTTGTCAAACACAAAAATATAATCAATGAATTATTTTCTCATCCCCCTCATTCCATTTTTTGTCAAACATCATTTTGACCAAAAACACTTGCACACAAAAAAGGGCTCCCTAGGAGTACCTAAGACACTTTGGGTGCTAACACCTTCCCTTTGTGGAACCAACCCCCTTACCTATAATCTCTAGCATTTTATTAGTTTTGATTTGAAAAACTTCTTACCTTTGAGTTTTGTTCGTACTTTTGCCCTTTTCCTTTGGAAACAATAAAAGCGCGGTGGCGACTCTGGTTTTATTGATGTCAAGTTTATCCCTAACTTGATGGTCATGAATTTACCGCTATGGTCAGCCCCTTAAGTAGAAAGAGTTTATCCTTTCTTCTTCCCCACTGAGTTATTTCCTCGTGGATGATTGTTTTTTCAGTTTCCTCTCCAGTTCATTATCTGGATGGAACCACTCCCATTGAGTTATATCCTCACTAGGTTGAGTCTTATTTGACCGTTTCTTTCTAGATCTTACCTAGATAGATCTTTTGGTCCCCAAAAGTTTATTACCTAGTTACTGGTAATATCCTTCTTGGTGTTAAGTACTTTACCTGTGTTAATTTACCCAGTAAACGATAAAAGGTAATTTACTTCTTCTTTGATTTCCCCAGCAGATTCGTTTTTACGTTTCCCCAGCAAGTCTATCCTTGATATGTTCATCTTAATCGGTGAAAGATATTCTTCCTGTTTAGTATTCTACCCAGTAATCGGTAGTTATAATTCCTATTATTTCCCCAGAGAGTCTATCCTTGATATATTCACTTTAACCAGTGACTGATTTTCTCTTCTTTGCAGTATTCTACCCAGTAAAAAGGTAGTTATAATTCCCATTTGCGGTATTTTGTCAAGGTATGGCAGATATAAATCCTATACTCCCCTTCAAGTATATCCTTGATATGTTCATCTTAATCGGTGACGAATATTCTCTCTTAGGTATTCTACCCAGTAATAGGTAGTTGTAATCCATTCTTTCCCGGTAAGTCTATCCTTTATATGTTCATCCTAACCGATGATGGATATTCTTTCTCTGAGTTTATCCTTGATATGTTCATCTTAACCGATGATGGATACCCTCTTTTAGGTCTTCTACCCAGTAACCAGTAGTTGTAAATCCTATTTCTTGTGGTAGTCTATCCTTGATATGTTCATCTTAACCAGTGACAAATATTCTTCCTCTTTCCCCAGGTGGTCTATCCTTGATATGTTCATCCTAACTGATTACTGATATTCTTCCCTTTGAGTTTATCCTTGATATGTTCACTTTAGCCGGTGACATATACTCTCTCTTCGGTCTTCTACCCATTAAAAGGTAGTTATAATTCCTATTTGGTTTCTTTTCCCTGATAGGTTATTCTTACCCAGTACCGATAATGAATATTCTCATTTTCCTCAGCGAGTCATCCTTGATATGTTTACCCTAACCGGTAACGGATGTCCCTCTGTCGGAGTATATTATTTTCCTACCCAGTAACCGGTGGCAGGTAATATCTCTATTTTACTCTGGTGCTGAAGTTTTTCTTCCCCAATTGAGTTTGGGCTCGTATTTCTTTGTGAAATCGAATTTCCTTTGGCTTAAGTGTTTCATCTTTATTCTGATCTATTATTGTCCCCCGCAAATAGCTTTATCCCTAGTCTGAGTCTTTCCATTAATTTATTTTCATGGAAATCCTCTCATGTCTCCAACAGTTTTTAAGTCGTAATCTGACCTATGCATAGATTTTATTCCCCAGAGTCTCTGTCTCCTCAATGAGCTTTCCTTATGGAATACATTATGCTCCTATGGATTTTCAATCTCTCCAGATTCTTTTCCTTTGTGGCAATATGTTCCCCACAAAGATTACTTTTGCATGCATATCAGATGCAACATGAGGTCTCTTAGGGACCAAAATCTGTTTCTTGATGTTGTTATTTAAGTCCATTCTACCAAGTTGATCCGAATATTTTAACCTTCACATCCTCAGCTAGAATGCCCTTAAATAGGGGCAGTTGTAAAACCCTAATTTTGACCCTAAGATCCCTCATGGCATCTCATCATTAGCACTGGCTTTGGGATCACACCTTGGTATCCTCCTTACATCTAATTCATTGGGGTTGTACTGGGAGAGATCACCAAGCACATTTTATTGTATCATACTTTATTTTATTTTATTTACTAACCAAAATACCAAAAATATGTCTAGTGTAGTTTCATTTCTTTTGTAGGTAGTGTGTGCACCCATCTGTGCCCTATCAAGATCATATTTAGGGTCTAAGACCCTCAATGTAAGGGATCAATCAAGGAAAGTTTCATAATGGTTCTAATCATCATATATGGATCCCTATGTTCATTATTTTTAATTTTGATCAAAAATTCATCAAGAGATTGAAGCTTGTTGCCTTGGAAACCCTAATTCATCTGGGTATATTGTCTGACTTACTCAACAAGTTTCTTCATCAATTGGTCAAAGATATTATGGAATACTTCATTTCACATCATCTTATTCATATATGATCCTCCATGAGCCCTAAAGGGCAAAAGAACTTCATGTTTGCATGTTGGTTCAAAGAGGTTGACCAGAGAAAGTCAATTGGTCAAAACCGGGGTTCCCTAGACCCTATCTCCTACAATATTTCTCATATGAAAATGATTCCAAGAGCAACGTTACTATTTATGACATTCCAAATAACTTAAATGTTGACATCAAGAGCTAGTTTTTCTTGGGAAGTCATTTTTTATGGTGAAAGATTATAGGTCATTTTATGTGTGCCCTAGTTAGGAGGTCAAATTCCATGAACCCTAACTTGCTCATTTTGTATGATATAAATACCATCCAAGTTTCATGATCAAATTAAACATATCTTCTCCAACTTTTCTTCTTTGATAAAGATCAAATTCAACTTTCAAGGGCATGTGCAATGAGTAAACATTATAGGTCATTTTAGGCCATCATCATTGAACAGGCAATTTTCCTAAATTTATAAAATCCATAAATCCCTTATGAAAGATCCAAATGGTATCAAATGTGTGACCAAATTGAAGAGGATTGAAAGGGATATAACTTTGATGAAGGAATTATTTTCATTTGAAGCACATAGAAAAAGTTATTCAAGGTGGAAGAAGTGGTCATTTGACTTTATACTTGGAAATTTTTCAGCTATGTTTGATTTCTCCAACTTCCACCTCAAAATTCATCATGATACAAGCTTCAAATGGAAAGGTGTTCAACAGAAAAGTTGTTCCCCTTCATGTCACCTTTCCAAATAGTCCAAGATCATGGCATTGGAAGCATTTTCAAGGGCTTGCGGATGGTTACATTACATGGTCCCATTTGGATAATTCTCATGACCAATTCTCAAGTACAATTGCATGGCCTCATGTTAAACTTTCAGCATCATTCACACACGATTATGGACCATTTACAATCATTTCGTAGGCATATCACACGCCCATGCAAGCATGCACTAACATTGATATTTTTGACATTTTTTGGAAGTGTGTAGAAATGAATCGTGGAGCCTATAAATACATGCCCTCCTGCTCAGAATGAAGGGGACCTTGCCCAATCATTGCTCCTGCAACCTTACCATCTCCATTAGAGGGTAATCTTGAAGGTTTTCGTTTGAAAATCGAGTTTTAATTTCACTTTTGTTTTGAAGTTGAAACTCCAAGAGTCCAAGCCATCTGAGCTCTCTTTTCATCTCCTGCAAACAAGTAGAAGCAAGCCCAAGCCAATTGAGATCCAAATCGAGCTTCATCACTGCAAACAAAAGGTGAATTTTTGTGAAACATTCTCTCTTCGATTCTTTCTCAATTCTCCATCATTTCCATTAACGTTTGGTTGGCTTAAGTCCTACTAATGTATGCAATCAGATTGAGTTGCTTTGAGGCCAAATCGAAGCAACTCAGATCATGCACCTCAAATTTCAAATCCACGTATCTTTCAATATACTCGGAATTGGAAAAAATTATGGCCAGATTCGAGCTCCTGAGCATTTTTCCTTTAAATTAGTGTATGCACTTTGTATTTTAGTGAAGGTTGGTGGTGGACCAGTCCGGTGAGGTCCACCGAAGAAGAAGACCGGAGCTAGGGCTCCGGTGGTGCGTTGGCACCCTTCCAACCATTTGATCTCATGTGAACGTTCCAATCCTAGCCCTCGCTTCTGATTATCAAGCGCGTACACACATTGACTGTGGTGCATAATAGAGCGCGCGTGTTGGCCACAGATCTACCACCTCAATTAATGAGGGAGATCTGATGGCCCTTGTTTTTTCTATTTATTTTTATTATTCTAATTTTATTTTAAATACTTCTATTTTATTTAATTCATAATAAATTTATTTTTAATCCAAAAAGTACGAGACTTTCACAAAAAATCTTTAAATATTTTCTTCTTCTATATTTTGAATTAAAATCATTTTTTGGATTAAATTTGATATTTTGTGTGAATTAAATGATTTTTGACTTGTTTTTAAATATTTTAAAATACTTCTAAGTTTCCCAAAATTCTTTTTTTTTACTAAGGTCCTTTGACCTTGTTTGACCTAGGATAAATTCTTTAGCCATTTATTTGGTGATTTGAAGGGGTTTGAGGTTTTGTCCATTTAAAAATGCATTTTAATTCATTTTAAATTTGATTTTTAATTGTTTAATTGTTTGAAAATATTGTTGATCCATTTGGTTGACCTTGTGATGTTTAACTTTCTGTTTGGCCTTTGTCATGGTTGATTTGACTTTTTGTTTCATCAATACCATTAGATTTTGGGGGTTGATGAAATGTACATTTCATCCCCCAAAATAAGTCGGTAGTATTGATCAGATGAAATTCCTCCTATGATCAATTTGGGTTTCTATTTCCTTTTCACTCTTCATCTTCATCCCCATTCTTTCCCAACTCATTCATTGGCCAATGAAATATCAAATATCAATTGCTAGTTGATTCAACAATGACCTTATGTCGGATGAATCAACATGAGTCTGATTGAGATAGGTCATTCCCACTTTACTTTTGTGTATGGTATGTTTTAGGAGTATGGTTCTTTGTACCATATCTCTAACATGCATTAACACCAATATTTTTATTGCCCGACCTCAGATAGTTGTGACTTCTACATAAGTCCAATTACGATTTCTTAACATAGAGCAAAATTTATCCCATAAGGTAAATCATTCTAGTAAGTGAGATTGTAAGTCTCCCATTCTTCATGGCATTGTGTGAAAACCTGACCTTTTTTTTCCATTCATGAGAGCTAGTGACATACTTGTTGATTTATCCAAGTTGGAGCCCTTCTCATGGATGATGTCTTGGTTCATGTATTCATACTTGTGAATGAATGGTTGAGTATTCTCCAAAGAATGACTTAAACAATTAGAAATCTTCACTAACATTTATTAATATTGATTTACTTTCAAGTCATTTACTTAATGCAATTTAACTTCAAGCACATTTATCATTCATTGTCATTTACATTTCATGCAAGATGTTTATGTTTCAGTTATCTTCATTTTGCTCACTTGAGCCATATCATTTGTGCTTGTATATATTGTGTGCCTTTGATTTTGTTGTGTTTGTGGTCTTAGGATCTTAAAATAATTAATAACAATAAAAAACCCTAAAAAATATGTTGGTAGACTGTTGGACCTCTGCCCTTGACTTGATATGAACTCTTGGACTTAGAAGTAGGCAACATTCCTTATGCTAAAGGACTTGGCCAATGCCATTATCTTGAGACTAAACCATCATTGACAGTTTCCATTTATCTTATACAAGCTTTTATTCCTCTAGGGTTTATCTGTTATTTTGTCTTTGCGTTTAATTGTTATACTGTTATCATTGTTAATTGTCTGATGATTGTTTTTGTGAGTTTACCAAGGAAATATTTCATCTGATACATTTGAAGACATTTGAAGATTGCTTGCTATTGGAGTACTTGCTTGGATATTATGACTATTTTTATTTGATGCCTTGGCCTTCATATAATTGCTTGGATATTGATTATACTTATTGTCTGCTCAAAAGTCCAGAGGAAATGGGTTTCTTCTGACATTCTTGTCTTGTGGATTGCTTCCCATTGGTCAGATCTTTTTAACTCTTAACTTTTAATTGTTGTCTAGGATAGCCTCTTCATCTCCTCCCACGTCTTTAACTTTAAAATCTCCTCCCTCCTTTTAAATAACTTTCTTTGTTTGTGTTTTCAACTTAAACACATTTTAAAGGATAGAAACTTTGGCCTTATGCCATTGATTTTCAAAGCTTTTTCTTAATCAAACTTGTGAATAAATTTAAGCATATTGACCTCAATTTCAAAAGACAAAAAGAATTAACAACCTCATTTAACTCTTTTGACCTTTGTTCCATTTCTTTTAAACTTTTGTAAAAATCAATTCACCAACTTCTTTGAAATGTTTACCACGAACTACGGGGTTTTGATCCCTTATTTTTATGTTGGTATGTAGGCATAAGACCGAAGGTCTTGTCAAACACAAAAAATATAATTAATGAATTCTTTTCTCATCCCCCCATTCCATTTTTATCAAACATCTTTTCAACAAAAACACTTGCAAACAAAAAAGGCTCTCTAGGAGTACCTAGGACACTTTGGATGCTAATACCTTCCCTTTGTGTAACCAACCCCTTTACCTGTAATCTCTGACATTTTATTAGTTTTGATTTTAAAACTTCTTATCTTTGGGTTTTTGTTCGTACTTTTCCCTTTTCCTTTGGAAACAAATAAGGCACGGTGGCAACTCTGATTATTCAAACGACGTCGGGTTTATCCATAGCTCGATGGTCACGAATGCACCGCTACAGTGGTTAGTGAGTTATTTCGCGAGGGATCAGTTATAACGGCTTTGTTAATTCGTCGTGGGATTATAATGATAAGACCATTCATACAAGGCCACAAACATCAACAATAAAGAAATAAGGGATTCTAAAACAAACCTGACCGCTTTCATAATTTTGTTTAATCTCTTATTTACTTTTCGCATTAAAACTCGAAAACCCTCATTTTTACTAGTTTTTATACATTGCACACATTTTATCTTGTTAGAAGCAGTCCTTGTGGATTTTATCTTTTTATTACTGCGATATTATCGATACATTTTTCAAGAAGTCATCAGATAGCATGTTACCATTGTCGGGTTAAACTCTAGAATTTGCATAACTGTATATTTACGATACAGAGAATGAAATTCAAAATAGAATTAATGGAATCTGGTATGTCATATAATAAATTTTTTAGATTTCCATTGAATATTATGTTTTCATTTAGGTCGAAACTGATGCTTTAGCCTCTGTATTACATAAATTTCTTAAATGTTATGCCTCTATTAAATGTTTCCATGTTGCTGAATCTATTGTTTCAAATGACAGTGTTGAATTATGAAATTATACGTCTTTATATTATTGGGTTGTATGACAAATAGTGGTGTTGACGTGGAGATTGTCAATAAATTGTCTGAAATGTTGTATCAAAACAACGTTTATGCTCAATCATTTCGAATGGCAATGGATATATTGAACCGAAGGAATATTTCTGATTTGAAACTCTGGCTGAGTTCAGCCCAGAAAAGTGATGGAAGGATATACAATCAACCCACTATTTCTGAAGTGGCTGCTTTGATTGTTGGAGATGTTGATACGCAAAAAAAGAGATATTATAATGCAAAAACACTCTGATGATCTTCAAAGAATAGATGAGTACCATACAAACTATTTAGGATATCAATATCCATTGCTTTTTCCATATGATGAAGATGGTTATATGCCTAATGTGAAACATCTATAAAGGACCTCAAACACTTATTTGATTAATATTCCATTGATTCTAAAAGGTAGATTAAAGATATTCCATGGAACAGGCGACAAAAAGAAACCGACTTACAATAAGAGAGTGGTTGGCATTTCGAACCCAACCCAGACCAAATGAGGCACCGACATTATTGAAATCACGAAGGTTTTACCAACAATTTTTTGTCAATGGATTTACAATGATGGAATCAGAAAGACTTAGGTGGCTTAGAAAAAATCAATCAAAACACATAATAAAAAAGTATCACAATTTGAGTGAATAATTCAAATGGTCAAACCCAAGGTTCAAACACAGGAAAGAGGTGTGTGTTGCCTTCACCTTGTAGCGGGGTATTCGTTACCATTAGAGATATTGACTAAATCCAAGGTAAATCATACAAGTCGAGTCACCACCGCACTTCTATTTATCCAAAGGAATGGTTAGAAAGCGAACAAAAACCTAAAAGTTTTATCGAATCAAAAACTAGTAAAAATGTCAGAGATCTGGGTAAGGGGGTTGGTTATGCAATGGGAAGGTGTTAGGCACCCAAAGCATCCTAGGTACTCCTAGGGAGCCCTTTTCACATTTGTTGTAAGATTGTTGTTTTTTTTTTGTGAAAATTTATTTGTACAAACATGATTGAAGGGATGAGAAAAGAATATACAAATTTATTTACATTTTGTGTTTGAATGGATGAACCCATTGCCTACGTACCATCTTAAAAAAAGATTAGGATCAAAACCTCGTAGTTCGGGGTAAAAAAATTCAAAACAAAGTTGGTGAATTGATTGGTCCAAAAACCTTAAGGTCTTTTGTTATCAAAGGGAGAAAACTCAACCTAAAACCACAAATCCACCATGTGAGGATAGCTTCAACATGCTAGTGAGGGGTTAACCCTATAATAAGCATGGAAGACTCATTGTCCATCACTAAGGATAAATGTGAGTATTACATCTACCTCAAGGATAACTCAAACCTAATAGCTAATGGTTATGAAAAAAGGGTTTGATTAAAAAGGTGGCCATTGAAACCACAAAAAGTATTTGAATGGGTTATATTTACCAATTAAAAGTATTTACAAAAAATATGGTTAAAGTGGATTAAAAGGTTCAATTCAAAATAAGTGTTATGAAAAATAAGTTTTAAAATCAAAAGCATAAGGCTTAGGTTTCTAATGTTGAAAACAAAAGTTATTGTTTGCACAAAAAGTTTTGGCTTGGGTTAGAATGGGGAAAAAAGAAAAAAAAAGGGTTAAATTCCTAAACATACAAAAGATAAGGGAAAAGAAAATAAAACCACATTGGGAGTTCCCCTCTTGAGATCATATTGATGATCCAAGTAGCTCCCATCCTTTGGAATAAGCAGTCACAAACAAATATCTCAAGCCATTAAGCACAGGTAATCGGAATAAACCTCCAGGGGGTATCCCACAAATAAAGTGGAACACCAGGCCATCTCTGTAAGAGTCATGTGAGCCCTCACAAAATACTCAACAAACAGGTTAGAGAAACAAGATAGGGTAATCAAGAGTTGCCCCCAAATCAAAATGTAACCATATGAATCATGCCATTAAAATTCACAAAAAAGCTCACAAAAAGCAACCAAGGGCAGGAGGCCTAAACCTCTTGTCAAACACATACATTAAAAGGGTATCAAAAAATTTCAGGTTGAAAGTATAAAGTAGTGGAAATAGAGCATACCTGATTGGGGAGGATCGATTGAAATTGAGTTGCACCCGTGAGGTTTGCAGAGCAATCTGAGGGTTTGCCTCTGGAGGTTGCTCTGAACTCTATCAGCTCTTCTCTCACTTTCTTTTTCCTGCCAGAGTAATAGGAATGGCCTCCTTTTGTTTCACTGAAACTCTGAATTTATAACCTGGTTTTTGTGGACCTGTGGGCTCAAATGAGAGAGGCCCAAGTCCAAAAATTTTTTTGTTATATTTTATTTATTTATTTATTTATATTTATTTTATTATTTTTTTCGTTTTTCTCTTTCTTTTTTTTTTAGTAAACAAAAGTAAGAGAAACAATGATGTATAATTCAAGCATGCTTGGTGATCTCAAACCAATCACAAGGAGGCCCACCCAAAGGCAAAGGGAACCAAAATGCTCATGATCCTTGAGGCTATGCAAATGCAATATTATGATGCCATGAGGGATCTTAGGGTCAAAATTGGGGTCTTACAGATGCCCCTATTTAAGGTCATTCTAGCCGGAGAAGTGAAGGTCAAAATCTTCGTCTCGACGAGGTAGAATGGGCTTAAATAATAACAAAGAGACAAATTTTGGTCCCTAAGAGACCTCATGATGCAAATGTATGTATGCAAACAGTACGAACTCTATGGGGATATGTGTCCACAAAGAAGAAAAGACATCCGGAGAAACTGACAATCCATATGAGAAATACACTCAATGGGACAGAGACTCTGGGGACTCTTATGGGGATAGGAGAGGGAATAAAATGCGTGATCAGGTCAGGACTCAACGCTTGGGGAACAGAATTCCAAAGGGAAAATATCCAATGGAAAGACCCGAGCTGACTCAAAGGTGCATGTATTGGGGAATATGCCAATACAGCAAAAACTAACCACAACGGATACTTCGGATAAAAATCCGGATGAAAACAATCCACTAAGGGACTTCGCTGGGGATGCCTAAAAGGACACTCCTGGGGAAGCAGCGGGACGAGGTATTACCGGTTACTGGGTAATAAGCTCAAGGAGACATGTGATTTGATCGTCGGTATGAGGGTGAGATACAACATGCTCGGGAAGAATGAATATCTAAGACCGGTATAAGGGTGAGAGATATCAATCAACCAAATCATCTGAGGTAGACCTAAAAAGGTATATCTCAACTCAGGAAAATCTGACTCCATAGAGGACAAAAAGTCATAATAGGGAGCAGAGAGGAGGGAACACCAGGGATACCGGTTACTGGGCATATAATAGGTGACCAACCAAGGCGTGAATTGGGGAATATTCCCAAAACACTCATCATCCAAAAGAGGGCTAAAAGCAAACTCGATGATAGGATGGATATTCGACTCCGTAAAGGGGGTACGAATCTTACTCAACTAGGGAAGAACAAAAGGCTTCGACCAAAGAGTGCATGAGATATACTATCTATTACCGTCAGAACATAGATAATATACTCGCATGGACGATTATCCACAACCGGTTACTGGGTTAATAAAGGATAAATCGACCGAAAAGAAAAGGCATCGGGATACCGAAACTAGGTATATAATGATGACCAATCAAGGCGTGAATTGGGGAATATTCCCAAAACACTCATCATCCAAAAAGAGGGCAAAAAGCAAACTCGATTATGGGATGGACATTCGACTCCGAAAAGGGGGTACGAATCTTACTCAACTGGGGAAGAACAAAAGGCTTCGACCAAAGAGTGCATGAGATATACTATCTATTACCGTCAGAACATAGATAATATACTCGCATGGACGATTATCCACAACCGGTTACTGGGTTAATAAAGGATAAATCGACCGAAAAGAAAAGGCATCGGGATACCGAAACTAGGTATATAATGATGACCAATTCAGGGGAGGAACAATCGTTACTAACAACAACAAGATAGACGAGAGATGACCCGCTGGGGATAAATTGCGTAATTAGAGCAATTATCCAAGAGATATATCACCGGTTACTGGGTGGTATATTAAGGAATGTCAATATCGAATTTTGTATAAAGATAACCAACAAGGAGGGAATTACATCTACCGGTATGAGGGTAGAGAACCACAAAAGAGAGTACCCGTCATCGGTTAGGATGAACAACAATCAAGGTTTAACTCTGCACGGGGATAAAATGGGGTTTACAACTACCGGTTACTGGGTAGTAGACCATAGAAATATGACTTACAACTACCGGTATGAGGGTAGAGAACCACAGACTCCGCCGGGATAATAATTACTAATTATTAAGCGATTATTCATTTACCACGGGGAAACAGGAAAAGAGTATCAAGAGACCGATCTAGGATCAAACTAGATAGGCACACCAAATCAAGACTTGTCCCGGAGAGGATATAACTTAATGGGGAAAATCATCCCAGTATATGTGTTGGGAAGAAACAAAAACAATCAACATCCACGAGGATATAACCCATGGGGAATATGGAAGAAAGGATAGACACTTTCTGCTTATGGAGCTGACTCTATATGGAGAGATCAGACACACACGTCTGCTTGGGGAAGTATATCACCAAATAGCAGGAGACAACAAGCAACGATATATGGCAAAGAATGCAACATGAATACCTGAATGTTATAATTATGCATGAATATGCATGGTTTATGTATGATGTATGCTGACAGACAGACATATCTAACACAACCAGGTCCAGGAATTAACCACCCGGTACTACATCTTAAGAGAGAAAGCCAAGTTCACCAGAGAGTATCCAATCTGCAGGGGATCAGAGATACCAGGAAGCAAAGAACTCTGCAAGGGATGAATCATCAATCATTCCAGCTGGGGACGAGAGTTATCACAGACAAGGTCCACCACACCAAAAACTCTACTAGGGAATCTATCCGAGGAGATAAAGGATTTATCGGGATCAACCACCAAATACCGCTCTTGCCCAAAGAGATCCAAGCTGCTGAGGAAGAAAGATTGTTACTCTGCTGAAGGGAAGAGAGGTGACTCTCAACAAGCAATCCACTTGGTAGGATAAACCACAAGGGGTTCCGGAGGGAGGAGATACAGTCATGCCAGGAATATGGACAAAAATCTTACCCTGTTGGGGATCGTACCACCCTTGGGAGAGCATTGAGGATCTCCTAAGTATCCTTTCGTTATTGTGAATGTTCACTTTGTTTAAAAACAAATTATAAAAAAATTTGATCGTTTAAAACAATGATATTTTCTTAATCAAAACATACAAAACATTTGTTGAATAGAAACAGATAAGAGTGCCAATAATTGGATAAAAGGCTCAAATTTATTTGATAGAATGGTAGTCTGCGAATGGCAAGACTCCATAGATCTTTACAAATTTTAAATTGGTGATATATATTGGAAAAGGGCTACATTGAACATAAGGACCATTTCTCCACCAGTTCTGAATCCGATGTATTTGAAGTTTTGGCTGATAATGAGCAAGGATCTCTGACGGACGACAGTTGTAGAACAAAGTCTTGTTAGGAGGCAGTTACTTGCCAAATCCCTAATTTTTGCCTAGATTGCCCCAGGATGAGGTACTCAATCTAGTCGGATACCTATATTTATTTTTCATGTCTCTAACTTTTGCCCGGATCGCCCTTTCGGGTTTTCAACCCACCGAAATGCTCATTTTTGCCTAAGCCGCCCTTTCGGGTTTTCAACTTAGCGAGCTATTCAGTTTTTTTTTAATTATTTTTTTTAGGCGAAGTATTTCTTGACTGCATCTGAATTCACAGGACGAGTGAAATCCTCCCCATCCATAGTTGTAGGTATCAAAGCACCGCCTGGAAAGGCTCTCTTAACAACATATGGACCTTCATAGTTTGGAGTCCACTTGCCCCTGGAATCGGGCGCGAAAGACAAAACTTTCTTGAGCACAAGGTCACCTTCTCGGAACACACGAGGCTTGACCTTCTTATCAAAAGCTTTCTTCATCCTCTGCTGATATAACTGACCATGGCACATGGCAGTCAATCTCTTCTCTTCAATCAAGTTCAGCTGGTCATAACGACTCTGAACCCATTCAGCATCAGTCAACTTGGCCTCCATCAAGACTCTCATTGATGGGATCTCCACCTCTACTGGGAGTACCGCCTCCGATCTTGACTTAGCGATCATATCGTCAACGTACACCTCAATCTCCTTGTGCATCATGTCATGGAACAAGGTAGTCATAGCTCGTTGATACGTGGCTCCGGCGTTCTTCAAACCGAAGGGCATCACTCGATAACAGAATGTTCCCCAAGGTGTGATGAATGTTGTCTTCTCCATATCCTCGGGTGCCATTTTAATCTGATTATATCCGGAAAATCCGTCCATAAACGAGAAGACATTGAATTTAGCTGTATTGTCTACTAACATATCAATGTGTGGTAGAGGGAAATCATATTTCGGACTAGCTTTATTCAAGTCTTTATAGTCCACACACATCCGGACTTTTCCATCTTTCTTAGGCACAGGCACAATATTGGCCACCCATTGAGGATATGTAGAAGTCACCAGGAACCCCGCATCAATTTGCTTCTGAACTTCTTCTTTGATCTTCACTGCCATATCAGGATGACTTCTTCTGAGCTTCTGCTTTACAGGCATGCACTCAGGCTTTAGAGGTAGGAAATGTTGCACAATATTAGTATCTAGACCAGACATGTCTTCATATGACCAGGCAAAGACGTCAACATATTCTCGTAGCAACTTAATCAACCCCTTCTTAACAGATTCTTCCAGAAGTGCCCCAATCTTTACCTCTCGCACACAATCTTCAGACCCCAAGTTGACTGTTTCCAGATTCTCAAGATGCGGCTGAATGATCTTCTCTTCATGCTCAGGTAGACGGGTAATCTCGTCAGGAATCTCTTCAACATCATCTTCCTCTGCCTCAAATACAGGGAATTCAAAATTGGGAGATGGTGTTGGGTCATTATGTTCAATGGGTCTAGAAATCAACCTGTATAATGATTTTTGGATATGAAAAGCTTTAGACTTCAAACAAGGCAAATCATTATGCAGATGAAAAGATCGATTTTATTCTATTTTTAAGGTTTTATGTGATCACCAATTTCATGCAAAAAGAAAAAAGGGAAAATAAATGGGAAAAACAAACATTTAACATGAATTTATTGAATGAAAATATCATTGTGTTTATGCGCCAACAATGTCATCACTCCTCCTTTTGGCATGGGAGAAGGGTTTTTAAACAAAGTGATCATTACGTTGACTTATGGACAACTGTTGGAATATCCACAGCGACCCAATTGTTGCAGACCCCTCCAGGGATGATGAAATTGCCAGAATCCTCTGTATCTTCTTCTAAAACAGCAGCAGTCTCTTCGTCCTGACCAGTGTGGATGAAACCTCCACTCTTGAATAACCCTTGCTTTTTGAAAACACCAGAAGAAAAACCTATGCCAGCCCGGGATTCGTTGTCTTCTAACTCAATCATTTTTCCTAAACTAGTGGTTGCACCACGCTCAATGGCCAACTTTGCATCTTTGTAGGAAACAAATGAAGGAGTTCTCTTCTCAATAGGCTCAGCAATAGATAACGCTTGGAAAGGAGTTCCAACTTCAACCTCAGCATCTATATAAGAGAAGGAATACAAATGGCTAACCAGGAGAGCCCTTTCTCCCCCTACCACCACCAGCTTCTTGTTCTTCACAAATTTCAGTTTCTGGTGTAGGGTGGACGTCACGACGCCTGCCTCGTGAATCCATGGTCTTGAAATATTGGCTCTAGTGTAGTACCGGTGAGTCAGCTTGTCTTCAAAATAAATGAAGGACACAGAGTTAGACCACAGGGCAGGGGACCGGAAGCAAAACCTGCTTATGCATATGATGCATGCAATGTTTGTGCATATGATTTGTTTTTTATTTCAAAGGAACTTTAGAGTTTTATTTGCAAATTCTAGAAATATTAAGCATTTTATCACATATGGAAATATCTCATCAAATAATATCAGGGAAAAGAAATGCAGCGTTGTCAATCATATACAAGAGAAAAGGAAAATAATCATCCTATGGATCCCTAGAAACAATCATCTAAAGCTCGGGACACAGGAAGATAAGATGCGCGAAGCCTCTTCACCTCCCTCTCGTAGGCTGCCTCCATATCGGCCTTCTCTTTGGCGAGTCGATCATACCTCCTCTTCCAGAACTTAGAAGACTGAGGAAGTAGAGAAGTCCATACATCATCAGGGCCATCAATAACTTGATGCTCAAGGAACTCAATCAAAGCATCACTCTCCTTAATCTGCTGAAGCAACTCTTCCCGTTCATGGATCCAGGCACGTGAACGGTCTTCGTCTCTCAACTCCTCTACTCCTTCATTAGGGAGGGTTGAAGGCCCAGCCATAATCATAGGTGTAGGTCTCGGATACTCGTAAGGCATGAGATACTCAGAAGCTTTCCTCCTTACCCAAGCAGTGTAAGGTTCCATAGCAACACAATTCTTAGGACCCGACTCTTTCCTTCCTTTCTTATGAATCTTGCGCCAAGCGCGGACCATCCTAGCTTTCAAGCCTTGGGGATCTTTACCATCCTGAAAGAATACACCCTCTAACATAATGTTATTGGGTTTATCCTTTAAGGGGAACCCAAGCTGCCGACGTGCCAAAACAGGATTGTAGTTAATCCCACCACATGTACCAAGAAGAGGTACATTGGAGAATTCGCCACAAGAGTCAATAATCTTCACACCATCATACACATGGTTATACCAAGAGATATCATCATTAGTGAGAGACATGAGTCTCGTGGACCACCGTAGACATCCCTTATTCTCCTTGAAGGTGACCGTCTGCGGTAAGTGAGAAATAAACCACTTATACAACAGAGGCAAACAACACACAATGGCGCCACCACCCTTTGCATTCCTCATATGCAAAGAGAAATAGGTATCGCCCAACAGAGTCGGAACGGGATTAAGAGTAGAGAAAATCCTAATAGCGTTCACATCCACAAACTTGTTGATATTGGGGAATAATACTAGCCCATAGATGAGAAGTACAAATATGGCTTCAAAGGCATCCTCACTCATGGCCTTCCCATACATAGTAGCTTGAGCAATGATGAACTCAGAGGGGAGACCTTGAATTCCACCTTTGGTAGTCATATGAGCACCAACCAGAGATTCATCTATATGTAACATGTCAGTTATCTCTTGTGAAGCAGGAATACTCTCCAAGCCACTGAACGGCACCTGATCCAGAATAGGTATACCCACAAGATAAGCATACTCATCAAGGGTAGGCAAAAGCTGGAAATCCGAAAACGTGAAGCAACGGTACAAAGGATCATAAAACTGCACCAATACACTCATCAATCCTTCATCCACCTGAGTGGTCAGAGGAGGAAGAAGCTTCCCGAAACGAGCCTTGAAACCCAAGGGATCTAATACATAAGATGTCAAATTCCTTAACTCTTTCAAGTCTGGTTGTCTGAAACTGTACTTCTTCGTATTCCTTCTTTGTCTTTCCATGTCTGAAAATTTTGCAAATAAACCCCTTAAGTTCCTTGAAAATTTTCTTATTATTTTGATGATATGAATGCAAATGGGTGCATGAATGCATGAATGCAACAATCACACTCAAGGATCAAGCAAAGCACACCAAACAAAGGTCATGAGATGGATCATGTTATCCTTAATATCAATCATCCATTTTGGTGGATTATGGTTTACACCTTATCAACACCCAAGTTCCATTGATATTAAGGATTCATGAACGGATCAACCATGAATCAAGGGTTTGTTGTAAGTCACGAGCATGGAGTTAGGTTAAGAACCACCCAAAGGGAGTGTACTAAGGTTTAAACCTATCAAACATGTTCTACAAAAGGTTCCCATAGTCATCATCCCATCTTTCGGATATTATTGGAGAAACGACTACTCGTATTCCGAAAATATTCTCAAGAGAGACTCTTATGAGTGTAGTTTCGCGTAACAATCGTATCAAATCTTACACTTGAATGACTTTCGCACTACATACTAAGAATAGGCCAAGATGGGCTTGGTAAACTAAGGTCCTTGGCTTCTAACGTCTATATTGGAAAGAGTAATGTCTAACCACAACTTACTTGTGTGACATTATTGATCCCAACAAGACCTCCACCAAGTGAATAGGCTTGCAAGTCAACTTGCTAAGGAATAACTCCACACAAGTCGACAAGACTATGCCATTCTCCTATCCTAAGTGCACTCGAGTCCGGGTATAGAACTCATCTCACAAAGATCACCAAGCATACAAGGAATTAATATTCAAGCAATTCAATCATTACATACAATACAGTAATCCCAAATTGCACAAAAATATGTCACAAAAAAAATACAATACAATACAACAAATATGAAAAGTAGGCAAAACCCACTAGGCAAATTATTTTTCCCTAGCAGAGTCGCCACTTTTCTGTAGCGGGGTATTCGTTACCATTAGAGATATTGACTAAATCCAAGGTAAATCATACAAGTCGAGTCGCCACCGCACTTCTATTTATCCAAAGGAATGGTTAGAAAGCGAACAAAAACCTAAAAGTTTTATCGAATCAAAAACTAGTAAAAATGTCAGAGATCTGGGTAAGGGGGTTGGTTATGCAATGGGAAGGTGTTAGGCACCCAAAGCATCCTAGGTACTCCTAGGGAGCCCTTTTCACATTTGTTGTAAAGTTGTTGTTTTTTTTTTTGTGAAAATTTATTTGTGCAAACATGATTGAAGGGATGAGAAAAGAATATACAAATTTATTTATATTTTGTGTTTGAATGGATGAACCCATTGCCTACGTACCATCTTAAAAAAAGATTAGGATCAAAACCTCGTAGTTCGGGGTAAAAAAATTCAAAAAAAAGTTGGTGAATTGATTGGTCCAAAAACCTTAAGGTCTTTTGTTATCAAAGGGAGAAAACTAGACCTAAAACCACAAATCCACCATGTGAGGATAGCTTCAACATGCTAGTGAGGGGTTAACCCTATAATAAGCATGGAAGACTCATTATCCATCACTAAGGATAAAGGTGAGTATTACATCTACCTCAAGGATAACTCAAACCTAATAGCTAATGGTTATGAAAAAAGGGTTTGATTAAGAAGGTGGTCATTGAAACCATAAAAAGTATTTGAATGGGTTATATTTACCAATTAAAAGTATTTACAAAAAATATGGTTAAAGTGGATTAAAAGGTTCAATTCAAAATAAGTGTTATGAAAAATAAGTTTGAAAATCAAAAGCATAAGGCTTAGGTTTCTAATGTTGAAAACAAAAGTTATTGTTTGCACAAAAAGTTTTGGCTTGGGTTAGAATGGGGAAAAAAGAAAAAAAAGGGTTAAATTCCTAAACATACAGAAGATAAGGGAAAAGAAAATAAAACCACATTGGGAGTTCCCCTCTTGAGATCATATTGATGATCCAAGTAGCCCCCATCCTTTGGAATAAGCAGTCACAAACAAATATCTCAAGCCATTAAGCACAGGTAATCGGAATAAACCTCCAGGGGGTATCCCACAAATAAAGTGGAACACCAGGCCATCTCTGCAAGAGTCATGTGAGCCCTCACAAAATACTCAACAAACAGGTTATAGAAACAAGATAGGGTAATCAAGAGTTGCCCCCAAATCAAAATGTAACCACATGAATCATGCCATTAAAATTCACAAAAAAGCTCACAAAAAGCAACCAAGGGCAGGAGGCCTAAACCTCTTGTTAAACACATACATTAAAAGGGTATCAAAAAATTTCAGGTTGAAAGTATAAAGTAGTGGAAATAGGGCAACCTGATTGGGGAGGATCGATTGAAATTGAGTTGCACCCGTGAGGTTTGCAGAGCAATCTGAGGGTTTGTCTCTGAAGGTTGCTCTGAACTCTGTCAGCTCTTCTCTCACTTTCTTTTTCCTGCCAGGGTAATAGGAATGGCCTCCTTTTGTTTCACTAAAACTCTGAATTTATAACCTGGTTTTTGTGGACCTGTGGGCTCAAATGAGAGAGGCCCAAGTCCAAAAAAAGTTTTGTTATATTTTATTTATTTATTTATTTATATTTTTTTTTTTTTTTTTTTTTTTTTTTTTTTTAGTAAACAAAAGTAAGAGAAACAATGATGTATAATTCAAGCATGCTTGGTGATCTCAAACCAATCACAAGGAGTCCCACCCAAAGGCAAAGGGAACCAAAATGCTCATGATCCTTGAGGCTATGTAAATGCAATGTTATGATGCCATGAGGGATCTTAGGGTCAAAATTAGGGTCTTACACACCTTATGTTGGTAGGCCTAAATATATGAATCAACTCTATTTCGACAAAGATAAGATGCAATTATGTTGAATTTCCTGATCTTTTCATTACATTTACATGTAACCCCAACTGACCCGAAATACAACGTTTACTTGGATCAATTAATTTGAAACCAAGTGATCATCCGAACATTATCTCAAGAGTGTTTAAACTAAAGTTTAATGAGTCATTTTCTAATTTGACCAAGAAAGATGTGATGGACAAGGTTCTTGCATGCAAGTCTCTTTTTTTGAGGTTACACGACGGGTCTCTTACAAATTAATTGTTTAAAATAAATTAATAAACATTTTACAATTATTTTAAAAAAAATAAATTACCTAATTTTTTCTTTTATTTTCGATCTTCACTTTCTTTTCTTTATTCTCTCTCAAATATATATATATATATATATATATATATATATATATATATATATATATATATATATATATATATATAATATATATATATATATATATATATTATATATATATATATATATATATATATATATATATATATATAGGTTTTTTTACAAAAATAACCCACTTTTTCAAGGAAATTCCCAAAATACCCCTGGTTTAAAAAAAATTCCCAAAATACCCCACTTTTAGGAGGAGTCGCCAATTGAATTGGAGACTCCTCTTAAAGCTTGAATGGAGGCGCCAATTGGATTGGCTAGGGCAGGTGTCCTAGCCAATCCAATTGGCGCCTATGTGTAGGTTTTAAGAGGAGTCGCTAATTCAATTGGAGACTCCTCCTAAAATGCATTTTTTGTCTTATAAATAGATGCGTTGTGTGACTAATTGTTCCATATCTCATATAATCATTTGGCTATCATGTTTGGTGTTCTTCGCTGATACGGAAAGGTGATTTATGCGAGAGACAAACCTCAAATGTTGATGCTGTTTTGGAACATCACCACGTTCGATCAACTGAAGAGGGAGCTGGTTCGTTAGTTAGATGGGAAAATACCAGAAGGGGAAAAAATCAGAAGTATTGAGAGACTTGACAATATCTTTGGCTGGGTGCGAATGAAGACTGATAAGGATGCTAGGGAAATGATGTTCGGTCGAGACGACATCAATTTGATTGTTGTAATCAGTTAGAAATATTAATGTTTTCAGATGTTTTGTACTGATGTTTTTTGTGAACCTCGTTGTAACAAGAACTTAATGGTATATAATGATTGAATGTTACAGAAATACAATGTTACAAAAAGCTTAAGACCTAGATGATGCTCCTCGATTGGGACAGTTGTTCTTGTTGTGTCCTGGTTGACGACAGATACTACATAATCTTATCATTTTATCTGTGGAATCCATCTTTGTTCTTATACGTGTGCTGTTTGGCCTTCCTTTCTTCTTTCTACGTATCTCGTCATTGTGCCAAACAATATCTCCTTCACATGGAGGCCAGTAATCCTCCATTGGTAGTACTGAGAAGCTTTGAGTATATACATTCATGATGGTGTTGGCCTTGTACACATCAGATAAATGGTTGTAAGCGTCTTGACGAGTATAAGCGCATGCTGCTATGACATGGGAGCAAGGTGTGTGGAAGGCCTGGAATTTTCCAAAATCGCACCAACTTCTGTTTAGTCTAACAGCGTAGGCTAAATTTGGTCTCCCCTCATTGTTGCCCATTGTTTCTTGGACGCTGAAATTTTGTCTATGACAGTCAAAGACTGTTAAAGCGTGTGTGCTAGCTTTGATGCTCTCCTCTTTCATGACCTTCATGCAACACGCACTGAATACTTGCCCGGACATTAACACTGCACTCCATCTTTCACCTCTGGTTGCGAACATAGAAGCCAATCTATAATAGGTTGATCTTACCAAAGTGGTTATCGGCAGATTTCGAATTCCTTTGAAAACCCCGTTCATGCATTCCACAATGTTTGTGGTCATGTGGCCCCATCGACAACCTCTGTCAAATGCCCTTGTCCACTGCTCTACTGGTATGTTATTTATCCATCTCCATGTGTCTTCATTAGACAGTCTAATTTCATCACGATAATATTGAAATGACGGTTGAGTTAAAGCATACCCAGCATTCACCACCTTCTTGCGAAGATTCTTATCTTTTATAGCACGCATGAAGTTTTGTGCAATGTGTCTGATACAGTAGACATGTGTAGAAGGAGGATCATGCCATCCGTTGTCATGGTTGTTGTAGGAACTCTCAATGGCAGCATGTCTATCAGAAATCAAACAGAGATTGGCTTGTGGAGCCACACGCGTTCTGAGATGTCGAAGAAAGAAACCCCATCCACCAGCCGTTTCACCTTCAACAAGAGCAAAGGCAATGGGAAAGACATTGTTGTTGCCGTCTTGTGCAACCGCCATGAGCAAAGTACCCTTGTATTTTCCGTATAACCAAGTGCCATCAATTTGAATAATAGGTTTGCAGAATGCGAAACCTTTGATGCACGGGTCAAATGCCCAAAAGAGACGGTGAAATATTCTGAAATTCTGGTATCAGATATGAGATGTCGAAGGTAATGTCACGACACTAATATCTGAGTAATGCAAACAGAATAAAGATAGAGAATAGTAATGCAAGATACACAAGCAATTGTTAACCCAGTTCGGTCCAACTCACCTACATCTGGGGGCTACCAAGCCAGGAAGGAAATTCACTAAAATAGAATCAGTTCAAAGACTCTCCGTACACTTCAACAAGTTACAGTCTTTCTCACCTAATCTCTACCCGTGCAATTTCTACCCAAGCACTCTTAGATATGAGAACCCACTCACTTCCCTACAATAACACCTGTGATCTTAAACAACAATCCCTTGAGAAAAGAAAACACTTTTCAATAACACACACTTGATTTTACTTCACAGTTTCAATCAAGTAGACACACTCTTGATCTTGCTTAACAGCTTTGATCAAGAAGACACACTCTTGATCTTGCTTCACAACTTTGACCAAGAAGACACACACTTGATCTTGCTTCACAGCTTTGGACACACTCTTGCTTAACAGCTTTAGAGTGACAAATTACAACCACAAATTAGTCCAATTCAATCATCAAAAGATGACTTGAATGGCTTACAAGTCTCACGACTAAACAAACACAAACCCTAGCTCTCTCTCTATATATTTCGCTCAGTATTGGTTGTGTTGTAAAACAGGTTTTCTAAGTCCCTTTTTATAGAAGCTTTCAGCTGGGCTTGGACATCTTGAAAACCCTAAATCTATTTTCCAATTAAATCTTCCCATGACAGCTGGTTAGATCTCCTTGGAAAATAAGTAAATCAGGTTGTAATTAATGATTGAATGCGCCTGCAAATCAGATCTTCAATCAAACATAGATTGCCATTAATTGTGCAATCACAAAACACCAGACATTCCTACTGAATGTTCTGTGTACAGGATGTCATGACATCGGGTCTGACATCCTGGAACAATCCTGCATAATTCCATAATTCCATTATTAATTTCCAGCAGGTACAACCATATCAGATGCCATGACATTGTGTATGACATACTGAAACAATCCTGCATGATCATGTCTTTCTTTTAAACTCCAGCAGGTACACACATATCAGATGCCATGACCTTGTGTATGACATTCTGAAACTATCCTGTATGATTATGTCTCTTAAGCTCCAGCAGGTACATAGGATATCTCATGTTAAGACATCACACATAACATCTTGTGAACACTATTTGTTTTACCAAAATTGTTGCCAACACTTAGAACCAACAAACTCCCCCTTTGGCAAATTTTGGCTAAAACATATATCTGTCCTTTTTGTTCACAAGAAAACTATCAGCAGTTAAACAACAGCAGAAGCAAATACAATTACTAGTTATAGCTACTAGTAATACACATATGCGCAAGGGTACTTCTCCTCCCCCTAAATCTGTGCAACACAAACAGAATTACTAGTTATGGATGCAACTAGTAAGACACACAAATGCACAAGGGTACTATTTCTCCCCCTAAATCTGTGCATTCATCTCCATGAAAATAACAGCTACTGAACCACAGCACCTGTACCAGCCAGAATGTCATTCTGACATCTGCTTCAACATCAACACCTGTGCACCACATCAGACATCCCCTTTGACATCTGTAAACAAAACAACATTCTGTTCTAACACATGTGCACTTCCTTCAATAATAGTTGTCCTTCTGTCCAGCCACATACATCTCCTCACAGCTCCAGCTCCACATAAACACTTCTCCCCCTTTTTAGTCAAAATTGACCAAAGGTGACCAATTAGACAAAATAAATGTCAATTAGCCTAGCAGAGAATGTCAGATCAGATGTTAAAAACATAATTGTTCAGGAGATACAAACCATCATCATACACAACTGTGATAGCTGAGATAATGAACAAATCCAAGGAACTCATTAAGAGCCCAAAATATTACAAACAGACATCAATGAGGACTGCCACAAATTACACATTTTTCAAAAAACAATAAAACTTCAGCATCAACACCAGAACAGCTTCCAAAACATCAGCACACCTCACACAATCTTCAGTCTTCAACACAATGGGGGGGACCATCAATCAGAGGAAGAAGTATCACCTTCACCTTCAGAGCCTTCAGAGCTTTCAGAGTTGCCACTAGATTGAGCTTTTGACCTCTCTCTTGAGGTATTGACATCTGAATGTTCACCAGCCTTCTCCATTTCTTCCTTTTCTAGGCTCCTAATAAGAACTTCCAGAGCTTCTTTTCTTGCCTTGGCTACCCTTATACCATTATCTAGTTCCTTGCAGGTATCTTTTAGTTGATCAATTAAGCTTCCTTGAGATGCAGCTCCCTTTTGGCAGATGTCATGACAACATCATTGACATGACTTCCCTCAAACAACTTATAATGAATGGATAGTGGGGACTTTCTTCTGCTTGGAATGTCATTTGTATTGAGTATGCCTGGTTGTTGACTCAGGATAATACCACAAATAATGGATGGGAAGGCAATGGGCAGCTTCACAGCATTTGTGGAGGCATGTCTGACAATTTGGTCAAACATAAACTTTCCAAACTCATAGTTAATCCTGGTTCCAATGGCATGAATGATTCTTCCAAGACTAATGGAGATGGTAGAGATATGATTAGTAGGCCCCAATTAGCTGAACCAATCTTGTGCAAGATGGCATATTTGATAGTTAGCTTGCTAGCTGATAGGTGATTCCTACTAGGCCATTCCTTAACTTGGTCAGCTGTAATAATCCTACAGACCTCATTGTCTGTAGTCTCTAGATCCACTCCTCCATAAGTTCCTCTTCCTAGGAACTTGTTGATAATGCTTGGTGAGAATTTCACACATTTACCCCTTACAAAAACTTTGCAAAATTCCCTGCTGCTCCTTTCAGAAATCTCCTCAGGGATATTTACAACAAATTCTTTTACCAACCCCTCATAGCATTGGGGCAGAGCAACCACAGTCTTCATCAATCCAGCATTCTTGATCAAATCTATGACTTCCTTCACCTCAACAACCTCTTTTCCCAGCTCTCTTTCAACCGCTACCCTTCTCTGAATGACAAACTTCCATTTTGCAACACCGTCTTCTAAGTGAAAAGAGATGTTGTCTAAGTGTACAACTGCAGTTTTGCCTGGAGACTTCTTAACAACCTACCTTTTTGCAGGGGAGATGTCTGGGACATCGTCTTCGACATCCTCATCAGAGTTAGAACTCTCACTTTCTTTCCTCTTCTTAACCTCAACCTTGCTCTATGATTTGGAGGGTCCTACACCAGCAGTCTTCTTCCTAGTCCTGGCTGTCATCATTTCAGCCACAATTTTTCCTTTTCTAGTCTTCAATTTCCTAGCAGCACTTGGTTTTACATGGTGAACCAAAGTGTCATCCTCTTCTTCTGAACTCTCTTCCTCCAATTCAATACTATCCTCAGCATTATCAGGAGACATGCTAGCAGGTTTCTTGCTAGGTAAATTTTTTCCAAGAGAACATAATCCCTCAGCAGCTACTTCCTTTTCTGTCTTAGATGATTCATCATCTTTCTCAGCTTGGGTTTCCACCTCAGGAGAGGGGTCCCTTCTGGACAGAGGGGTAAAAATATCCTTGACTGCATGTTCTTCATTCAGGATCCTAGTAACTAGGTTTCTTATGGTACGATCAGTAAAATGCATGTCCTCTTTATTAGGAGATTTTTCAGGAATGTTACCTTGCTTAGTTCCAGCCATGGAAGAGGGCCCTGGGGCGTCACCTGGTATCATACAAAAAGGAGTCACGTCTATCAAATCTTCATCTAGAAACTCCATGGAGGGAGTTCTTGTATGATGAAAGGGTTTTGAACTAGATGATGATGGATGTTGAGACATGTTATTGAACTTTTGAAGGAAATTTCTTTGCCCTAGCAGAGGTTCTCTGAGTAGTTTGATGAAGATGGAAAGAGTTGTGTTCAGGTAGACCGTGCAAATAGCATAGATACTATTTCCAATACTAGGGAATGATTCATTATTAATGTGGCTCTTTCTTTTAATTGGGCAGACAATATTTTTGTTACCTTTTCCACTCCACATTAATTGCCATATTTTCTCAAGAATCTAAGTCCCTAATTTCCCTCTTACATGTTCAAATTGATTATCAATCAAATCCTTGCCAACTTATCAGCTGATTGCATTTCATGCTTTAGAACTATGAATTTATCTTTCACGCATTTCTAATAGAGTGTTGACAGCAAACAAAGTACTTAGTCCAACTGTGTTGACTATGATTTTTGGACATTGTTGCAATATTTAGGTTGTCATAATACAATGTCATGACATCGTGTGTGACATTGTATGCAATTATTAGCAGTTCCATCCAACCCAGTTGAGAACAACTGCTTCCATCTGATATATTCTCATCATAAACACTATTTTCGTCTTTCAAATTTGTAGGAGCAGGTGTCTTTTCACTCTCCATCTCAATCTTTTCAACATTATTCTTGGCACACATAGTCCCTTGTGGCCCAGTTCCAACAGAGCTCTCTCCAATTTCAGACTGCATATAACTAGTCACATGTCCACCTATTTGATCTAACTTCTCAGTTGTTTGGGCCATCATGACCTTTTCTTCTTTGGAAGTGAGGTTAAGTCTGCGCTTCTGGTGTGACATCCTTGTCTGACATTTCCCACAGACTTGTCTCTCATTACTCTTGAGGATTCTTCTAGCAACTATCTTCATCTCTTCCTTTTTGGCATAGGAACACTTTGAGGAAAAACCCATTTGAGAGCTCCACATGTAACAATTGTCTTTGGTCCTGATTCCTTTCATAATCACTTCACTATCTTTGTTAAAAATTAGACATTCAGTTTTGGTGAAGTTAACATTCAGACCTTGATCACATAGTTGACTGATGCTTATTAGATTTGCAGTCAAGCCCTTAAAAAGTAGAACCTTGTCAAGTTTAAGAACTCCAAGACAATCAAGCTTACATGTTCCCTTGATTTCACCTTTTGCTCCATCTCCAAAGGATACATGGCTTATGGTATGATGATGCAGGTCAGTTAGTAGGTCTTGGTTTCCAGTTATGTGTCTGGAACATCCACTATCAAAATACCACTCTTCTTTGGCTGAGATTCTGAGGGGAATGTGAGCTAATAGACTTGTAACATTAGTCTTAGGAACCCATTGCTTCTTGTTGATAGGCCTGTGCTGTTGATAGTGAGTCTGTTGATGGACAGAGGTAGGGTAACCATACAGCTTATAGCAGAAGGGCTTTAGGTGACCAAATTTCCCACAGTAATGGCATCTCCATCTTTGGTGTTTCCCTTTCTGCTGTCTTCTCCTCTGATGTTGTGACATCTCAGGACTGCTCTTACTATTGCTGCATTGAGGTTTATAACTAGTGTAACTGCTCTCAGCCTTAGATTTATTGTACCCTAATCCAGATTTGTCTCCTGTGATTAGTCCAGTTTGAAGAATCTTGTCTAAGGAGTCAGATCCATTGTTTAACATCTTTACATACTTGGCCATCTCTTCTAGTTTTGAGTTTAAGAACATAGCTTCAGTTTTTAACTTGGAGATGGTTTCCACATGTTCTGCCTTTTCATTCTCCAGCTGTACTATCTTTTGGCTTTCAACTTGTTGACTTTCATCTAGGTTGACCTTTAGGGCCACTGCTTCTGTTTTTAATTTGGAGATGGTTTCCAATTGTTCTACCTTCTCATTCTCAAGTTGAGTTATCTCCTTCTTCTGGCTTTCAACCTGCTTACACAGCTCCACACTTTTGTGACACATCTTTCTGTAGGTAGAGGCCAACTCTTCAAAGGTCACTTCTTCATCACTTGAGTCTTCATCAGATCCCCATTTTCCTGTCAATGCAGTCACTAGATTTGCAGCCTCCTCAGTATCACTCTCATCAGACCAGGTAGCAGCAAGACTCATCTTCTGCTTCTTGAGGTAGGTCCCACATTCAGTTCTAATGTGTCCATACCCATCATATTCATAGCACTTTACTTCTTTTCCTTCTTTGGGATTTTCATCTGACCTTGCTCTTCTTCCATTGCTGATGTCAGATGAGATGTTCTTGACATTTGCCTTGGATCTTACATCCATTTTTCTTAACAGTCTGTTGAACTGTCTCCCCAGCATTGCAACTTCATTGGCCAACTCTTCATCAACATCCTGACTATTTTCTTCTTCTGTGTTTGATATGAAGGCAATGCTTTTGGTTTTCTTTTCAGAGCCAACATTTAACCCCATCTCAAATGTTTGGAGAGAACCAACCAGCTCATCAACTCTCATGTTGGAGATGTCTTGAGATTCTTCTATGGCAGTTACTTTCATAGCAAATCTCTTAGGTAGTGACCTGAGTATTTTTCTTACCAATTTTTCATCTGACATCTTTTCTCCCAGGGCTCCTGAGGCATTAGCAATTTCAAGGATACTCATGTGAAATTCATGAATTTTTCATCTTCTTTCATCCTTAAATTTTCAAACTTGGAGGTGAGCAGCTGAAGTCTAGACATCTTTACTCTAGAGGCGCCTTCATGAGTGGTCTTGAGAATGTCCCAAGCATCTTTGGCCACTTCACAGTTGTTTACCAACCTGAAAATATTCTTGTCTACCCCATTGAATATTGCATTCAATGCTTTAGAATTTCCAAGGGCTAGATCATCCTCCTCCTTGGACCATTGTTCTTCAGGCTTCTTCTCAATAGTGGCTTCTCCTTCTTTAGTAATTACAGGATGCACCCAGCCTGTCAACACAGCCTTCCAAGCCTTCTTATCAAGAGATTTTAGAAAGGCTACCATTCGAGGTTTCCAATAGTCATAGTTAGATCCATCCAAAATTGGTGGCCTGTGAACAGATCCTCCATCTCTCTCCATTGTACCAGAAAGTATCGCCCTTAGATCTCACCCAGAACCAGAGCAGGATGCCTACTTTGATATCAATTGAAATTCTGGTATCAGATATGAGATGTCGAAGGTAATGTCACGACACTAATATCTGAGTAATGCAAACAGAATAAAGATAGAGAATAGTAATGCAAGATACACAAGCAATTGTTAACCCAGTTCGGTCCAACTCACCTACATCTGGGGGCTACCAAGTCAGGAAGGAAATTCACTAAAATAGAATCAGTTCAAAGACTCTCCGTACACTTCAACAAGTTACAGTCTTTCTCACCTAATCTCTACCCGTGCAATTTCTACCTAAGCACTCTTAGATATGAGAACCCACTCACTTCCCTACAATAACACCTGTGATCTTAAACAACAATCCCTTGAGAAAAGAAAACACTTTTCAATAACACACACTTGATTTTACTTCACAGTTTCAATCAAGTAGGCACACTCTTGATCTTTCTTAACAGCTTTGATCAAGAAGACACACTCTTGATCTTGCTTCACAACTTTGACCAAGAAGACACACACTTGATCTTGCTTCACAGCTTTGATCAAGTAGACACACACTCTTGCTTAACAGCTTTAGAGTGACAAATTACAACCACAAATTAGTCCAATTCAATCATCAAAAGATAACTTGAATGGCTTACAAGTCTCACGACTAAACAAACACAAACCCTAGCTCTCTCTCTATATTTCGCTCAGTATTGGTTGTGTTGTAAAATAGGTTTTCTAAGTCCCTTTTTATAGAAGCTTTCAGCTGGGCTTGGACATCTTGAAAACCCTAAATCTATTTTCCAATTAAATCTTCCCATGACAGCTGGTTAGATCTCCTTGGAAAATAAGTAAATCAGGTTGTAATCAATGATTGAATGCGCCTGCAAATCAGATCTTCAATCAAACATAGATTGCCATTAATTGTGCAATCACAAAACACCAGACATTCCTACTGAATGTTCTGTGTACAGGATGTCATGACATCGGGTCTGACATCTTGGAACAATCCTGCATAATTCCATAATTCCATTATTAGTTTCCAGCAGGTACAACCATATCAGATGCCATGACATTGTGTATGACATACTGAAACAATCCTGCATGATCATGTCTTTCATTTAAACTCCAACAGGTACACACATATCAGATGCCATGACCTTGTGTATGACATTCTGAAATAATCCTGCATGATTATGTTTCTTAAGCTCCAGCAGGTACATAGGATATCTCATGTTAAGATATCACACATAACATCTTGTGAACACTCTTTGTCCAGAATATCCCAGACCCCCCAGCTAGCCTAGGAGAATGGTATCCGCGTAAAGTTAACGACCTATGGAACTTCAATCCATGGCAAAGCTTCGCAAGATCGGAGTGTCACAAATGGAAGCACCGTCATGACCATGTCTTAACTGACGCAGTCATGCCAACTGAGGTAAAACCAAGTCGTACTTATATGGCTTGGTACAGATCAGTTGGTTTTCAGTTCATCGCCGAAGATATGTACCTATACGACCCACGCCAGGCAACTTACACACAAGAAGGATCAACATCTAACCCCCAACAACATTCTCAGCCCAGTTACTCACAACCCCATATCCGTCAAACTTTCCGTTCCACAAACACACAAACATACAACCAAAACATGCCATTTACCCAACCCCAATACCAAGAGCATACCCCATACCACCACCAACAATTTGACCATCAACCTGAGACCCAACATCGCTTCGCACCCACCCCATCACCCTACCAAAGTCGCCTTAGCCAAAACACCAACCGCCCCTCCTCCTACCGTAGCCAAGAAGCCAAAACATCACAAAACCAAAACATCCAACAACCCTATCTCTACCAAACACCCCAACAACCTTTCCAACCTTTCCTCGACGCATCATTCACACCCATTTCTCCCTTCAACCGTCCCAATCGCCCATCCATGAGTCAACCACATCCCAACTTCTCTGGCATGGGTCATGAGCTCAGCTACGGCGGTACACCATCAATGCATACTGAAGACTTTGCTGACTTGTCTGAATACCTCAACGGACCTTCTCATGTAGTTGGTAGTGACGCTTCTGGCCCCACAGATGATCAAACACCGGTGCAGAATCGTCAACGTGGGTTAGGGCCAAGGGTTAGGGTAGCTAGAGGATGTGGGACCAGAGGTCGGTTAGGTGATCCCGGTCATCACCATTAGGTTTCTTTGTGTAAACTCCAAACTTTATTAATATCAAGTCGTCTTATATCAAATTTATCTTTCACTTATACCATAAAACACAAAAAATGCATTTTAGGAGGAGTCTCCAATTGAATTGGCGACTCCTCCTAAAACCTACACATAGACGCCAATTGAATTTGCTAGGGCACCTGCCATAGCCAATCCAATTGGCGCCTCCATTCAAGTTTTAAGAGGAGTCTCCAATTCAATTGGCGACTCCTCCTAAAAGTGGGGTATTTTTGGATTTTTTTTGAAATTAGGGGTATTTTGAGAATTTTCTTAAAAAGTGGATTATTTTGGTAAAAAAAAAAAAAATATATATATATATATATATATATATATATATATATAATATATAATATATATATATTATAATATATATATATATATATATATATATATATATATATATATATATATATATATATATATACTTCCTTCATTAATCCAACAAAATATAAATAAAGAAGAATTAAATTCTCCCCATTTATTTTTCTTAAAAACGACTGTAAAATTGTTTTTATAGTTTAAATTAAATTAGGTTTTACAATTTTTTTTAGTCTAAAAAATGAACCTTCATTTTAATTTAACTATAAGAATTATGAAAAAAAAATCAATGTAGGGTGCACCGTTCATATTCATTTACTTCGTTTGATTTTTTGAGCCCAAAAAATCAAACACTTCAATTCTCACTCACTCACTTCACAAGACGCAAGTGACACCGTCACCTCTCTCTCTCTCTCCAGATCTCTTTTGCTTTGACCATTTTCGTGGAGAGAGTAAATGAGCACAAACACAAAGGGTTATGTATTTGTCTTTCTAACCCTTTTCAAATTTTCGATAAATTTTTACTATTCTTTCGATTTGCGGAACAATTTTAATAATAATATTATTCTTAAATTATGTACATTGGATAATGGGTGTTTGGCCTGATTCATAAAAATGTCGCAAAGGGTTTTCCTCGTCAACAAGTAAGACTCTTGGGTTTCTGAGTGAAGGCTTTTCTCGTTTCGGGTAAGATCTTGAATCTCTCTATTTTCAAGTTTGTTACTTTTGTTGAAATTGGTTTGTAGATTTCAGATTTGGGTTTTGGAGTTGGGACAATTTTGTTGTTAAAAAATGTTTTTTTTTCATTCTCAGTGTTGTTAAGTGATGGTTTTTTTTGTTTAATTGTGATAGGAAAATAAGGATTTTGAGATGGAGAAAAAACGTTCCAAGGGAAGTTTCCTTAGCTTGTTTGATTGGAATGCCAAATCTCGGAAGAAGCTCGTTTGGAATAATCCAACTTTACCTGGTAATTTCATTCATGTTGTGTTTTTCTTTAATGTTCCTTTTTGTTGTCATTGTTTTCTTGTCATGTTCATCTATTTAGGACTTGTTTGGATTGACTAATTTGATTTTATCCATAATCACTTTTCAGTTTTTCCCTGTAACCTCTCTAGAATAGCTTATGAAAATAGTTTATAGTTTATAAGAAACAGTTTAACTTTATTATATCTTTTTTTATCTTGGAAATAGCTTATACATAGACAGACACTAAGTGTATGTTTGGTTTCACATTTGGGAGCACTTAGAATTGATTCTAGATGTGAAGAGTTGATTTTGACATGTTAAGTTGTTCTCGAGTAGAATTGATTTTACTTTCCAGAATTGATTTTACTTGAAGCTAGGATTTGTAGTTTTTGAGTCTAAATGTGATTTTTATACTGAAATTTACCTTTTGCAAGAGTTTATCCAAAGATAAATCACTTTTCCTTTAACTCACTTTTATCCAAAATCAATTTTTTTCACTGTAAAACCAAACACACACTTAGATGATATGCCTATTCTAAATGTTTATGTTACATCCACTGCAGAGGTTTCAAAGCAGGGAAAGGAAAATCTAGAGAATTTGCCAGACTCGCAGTTCTATAGGGTGTGAATTTCCCCCACTTTTTGCTGCATGCTTTTTTATCATTTGTTGGAATTTTCGATTATTTTTTGTTTGACTTATTTTTCGGTTTGGTGATTACAATTATTTTAGATAAAGGGGGATGAGAATGGAGCAAGTCCGAGTGATATTGCAAGTGGTGATTTTAACTGCGCCGTATCAGGTTGTAGTGATGAAGGGTGTGGTAGTAAAGCCCCTGGGTTAGTAGCAAGACTCATGGGTTTGGATTCGTTGCCGACTTCAGAAGTTGGTGAGCTTTCCGGTGCTTCATTTTACAAGTCTCATGGAGGTTCTCGTTATAATGTGGGTGATCTTCGTTTCACAGATGACTTCCGTCGCGCTGACTACTTAAACACACCATTTAAGCCAGAGAAATCTTCTTGGGACGCCATGGAATCAAAGGCACGTAAAATGGAAAACCGGCCAATGAAGAGATTTCAAACTGAAATGTTGCCTCCAAAGTCAGCTAAACCCATTCCAGTTACTCACAATAGATTATTGTCTCCTATCAAGAGTAATGGTTTTCTGCCGCCGAAAAGTGCAGCTCACATAATGGAGGCAGCTGCTAAAATAATTGATGGAAGCCCTCAGCCGTATATGAGGAATAGAATGCTATCGTCCGGGTCTTCATCTGTTCCGCTAAGAATTCTTGATTTGAAAGAGAGATTGGAAGCTGCACAATATGCTCCCATGCCTAGAAAGCAAGCGGATTCGAACAATACCAACCGTTCAAACTGCAAGCCTAGTGAGAAGAGCTCTAAGAGTTCAAGAGATTATGATAAACGGAGCTCTAAAGGAAAATCAGGTTCTCTTGCAATGCCATCCAAAAACAATGTTCAAAGCCGAGATACATTGGTTTCAAATGGAAATAGGAAATATACGAGGCAGAAAGAACAAAATGATATAAAATCAAACCAGCCCACAAGGAGCCAGAAACCAATTATAAACCGAGCATTGCCGCAGAAAACGAATGCAAGCCGTAACAGCAATGTGCTGATTCAGAATAATCAAAAGCAAAACGGCATGATTTCCAAAGGTAAATCAGCCTCAAAAATAGATTCAAACAAGCCAACAGCGCGAGGTTCTTCTTCTGAAAGTTCTACCGGGATCAGGAAGGCAACAAACAAGAGTGCTACGAATGTCAATATTCCGCCTAAAAGGTCAGGCTCTAGGGCAACTGATAACCGAAAGGAGTTTCCTCCATCCAAAACACAAAGTATTTCCCAAAAGAAAAAGTATAACAGCAGAGGTTTTCACGAGGCAAGAAGTCCCGATCATGCAAAAAGTGATTTCGAAAGCAAGTCCATAAAATGCAATTATACGACTGATGGAAGTATTGATCAGAATGCATTTAACTTGAACGAAAGCAGTGATGTCATTTCATTTACATTTACATCTCCCTTGAGGAAAAGCATGCCGGAGTCACTATCCTCTGACCAGGTGACGGAAACCAGAACTAGATTTGGTGTCGACTCTCTCGGGCACAATGATAATCTTCATCCCAAAAAATTATCACTATCTCCGACACATATGATAGATAGTGATGCATTGAGTGTTCTGTTGGAGCAAAAGCTTCAAGAATTAACATCGAGACTTAACTTACCTCAATGTACCCTAGCCTCGGAGGAGCCATCTACTGATTTGAGATCTAGTTTGCAAGATAAAGCATCCAGTATCGTAAACACCACAGATATGGAACAAGATGAAATGTTCAGTGATGAACTTGATAGAATGCATAACTATCGATATTATTCAAGTGACGAGCTAGTGCTTAACACGAATCAGCAACTGCAGGTATATAACTTCTCTAACATTTTCAGCTTCATCTGTAATGGTCTTCATTTCAAGTAGTACTTCTTGATTTAGCATTTCACTTGCTTCCTACCAACACATAGTAAAAAAAAATACGTTGAGTCCGATTTCCAGAGAATAATTGTTTACAATCCACATGCCATTTAGAGTCTAATTATATAAATTAGGTTTGCAATTTTCAATTATCTTTGAACTGAAAAGAGTCGACATGCTTACCTTAGTGCTCAATCACTTTTACAGACATTGGAAGTAAGGGAAGATCCTAGCTATAGCAGCAACAATGAAAGTGGAAATGATCTTGATTGTCAGCATTCCAATGCTGATACAAACTTTCAAGGTCCTTCTGTCAGTGAAAGTTACATGGATAGTGAAGACAGTACCTATGGTAATGTTCATCTTTCCCTTGCAATGAGACTTATTTGTTTAGATCTCAAAGCAAAATCTCATTAGTCTTTTATTTAGTTTTCAAATATCGGTTCCAAACTTGTTAATACATTAGGGGTTGTTCATCAATATTTGGTGATAACAAAATTCCCAGAAATTTGTTGCTTTTTTCCTAGCATAAGAAAACATATAAAATTGTCTTGCCAATCCGTTTCTTCCTGTTTTTCAGGCAGCACGGTTTATTCATCCATGCAAGATGAGGAAGTATCTAACATTTCCCAGATAAACGGATCTGAATCACTTGAAAATGAAGCGACGTCGTCAGAGCAAAGCTCTTCCGTATCTACTGCGCGCAACATGTCTGTCACACAAATAATCAGATCACCGAACATGGTAGATTTTAAAAGATCAGGCATTATGGAACTTGACTATGTACAAAACATACTCGGCAATGCAGAGTTCATGGCAGAAGAATTCATCATGGGTCGAACTAACACAGTCATAATGCCAAATCTCTTCGATCTGTTGGAGAATCACAGTACCGGAACAACAACATACTGCGGAGAAGAGTACTCTAAGCTTGACAGGAAGGTTTTATTCGACTACGTGAGTGAGTGCTTAGAGTCGAGATGCGAGCAAGCTTTTGTTGGAAGTTGCAAATCATGGCCTAGATGGGTGACATCGATTCAGAGGAAGAACATCTTAGCAGAAGAATTGTACAAAGAGATGTTGAGTTTTAGGAACATGGAAGATGTTATGGCGGAAGAACTTCTGAGCAATGACATGAGTAGAGGATATGGGAAATGGCTTGACTTTGACATTGAAGCATTTGAAGAAGGGTTAGAGGTTGAAGAGGACATAGTAGAATCTTTGATTGATGAATTGCTTTCTGATTTGTTGGTTGTATAACTAACCATTGGTAGATTCCATTTTTTTAAAATTATAAATTGTAGTATGTAATGATTTTGAAGTAAAATTGTTAATACCATTAATTAAAATTCTGAAAAAAAACGCATCAGGCCGTTCTGACAATTTCTGTGTTGGGTTAGTTCATTCGGCAGTTCTGACTTTAGAAAAACAAGTTATAGCATCTATTTGGAGTTTTTTGGTTGATGTGGTTTGAAGGGGAGAGTGAGGCCAATTGGAAATGACAAGATGTGTAGACCAAATGGAAATTCTGAGCACATGGCTACTCTGTCGTATTATTATGTAACAGAATGTGTCTTGCTGTTTCATCCACGATGTTAATGAGTCTCATATGCGATAATTATGTGCAGTAGACTTTAACAACACGCCATGTGGTTTCTAACGTTATTTCCTTCTTTCACCTCTGTGTAGTCTTAATCACATGACTGTTATTGATTTGCTTATTTGTCTTTTTCAATGTACTTTCGTTTTCTTCTTCCAATGATCACATTGACTAATATTAAAACATTCGCAAATCTTAGCTCAATTAACAAAATACCGATATTGTTAGATTGGATGTAAATGTTAGAGTTCGAATTTTAACTCTCACGGTTGTGTTTGAGAAATTGACAAAGTACCAATATCGTTAGGGTAGACACAAATGTTAAAGTTCGAACCTTCACTCTCATGGTTGTGCTTGAAAAAAATTTCTAGTAGTTATTACCACTTCCTCTAATTTTTTTTCCTTCTAATAGTTATTATCGCTTCCTCTAAAAAAAACAAACAAACTAATATTTAAAGTATCTAAAACTAGTTGGATAGTATTAATTCAAAGGGAAATTGCTTAAAATTAGCAATTCATTAGACTAATATTAAAACTGCCTAAAATTAGTTGATAAAAGTAATTTCTTAGGGGTTCTTCTTCACATCTTTACTAGTGAACAACTACATTTGTAAAATCTAAAATTACTCTTCCCAAATTCGGAAGTATATTTCGCACATCCAAATTACACCACAACTCTTCTTAAATGAATATTTCACTCATTTTACTAAAAATTTAATCTAAAAGTATATCTCCGTACATATGGAAGAGTGAGTCTATATATTTACTTTCGTAATAATCGCTGAATATATTTTAAACTCATGATAATATGTTTATTTCAAAACTCAAGAAATAATTCAGAACTATATTTTTGGACAAACCCTTGAGAAAAACTAATTTCCATCCTAAGTAGTAAGTTTGTTATAAATTTGACATTTTTAAAGAAATTTTATATTTTAGGCCATTTATACTAAGTGTACATAATTGTTATTCAATTAAACAATATAATGATGTAATTCAATTAAAAAGCCATATGTTAAATCAATTAAAATTCATAATCAAACATCATTGTTGATAAATTGCAAACCATAATAAAAATATTATCGAAATACAAGTAAAAGTGAACTACTAGGTGTATTTGACCCCTGATTCCTTCTCTACCTTCTGTACCATAAGGCATTGTTTGCCTAGGTTATTATGGCCTATACGGTGGTCATCCCATGATTGTCTTCCTCAAACTCTCCTCTCTCCACGTCCTTTCTCCCAATGGTCACAATACGCTGACAAACGGGAAAGACATAACAACATGATCTACCCTAACCTATTCCTCTTCCAATATCTCCAAGTGAGCTAGCCTAGATAAATCTCCCTCAGCATATGGTGTCATTTAAGGATGCGACACTCTAAAAGAACCATTGGATGTATCCATATGCATCACTCTTTGGTGAAGGAGATGGCACACTTCGTGTTTCCTCTAGTACCAGATGATTATAAAAATCATCAAACATCGCAACAACATCTATGTCGAAGATAGTGGGAGGAGCAAACACATTGGGACAAATAAGGCGTCACCTACAAGCCAATCATCAAAAGTGGAAGGCTATATCATCCAATGGGTGCGTCTAATAATGACTGTTGTATGTTGTGTAGTGTATATCATATACTCGGATGTGGCCAATAAAACTTGGAATGCCTTAATATAGTGATTCCCTCTGAGCGGGACGAATGAGCAAACATGTGTCCAAGCCTCATTGTATTCATCCTCATATGACCAATCAGAGATGCGTGGAAAGTGAGAGAGGATCCATGTTTGGAAATGATTCAGATGAAATATTAGCAACGGTGTAGCACAAGTGTTATGAAATATTAGTGTAGTGTTATAATTGCAAAGGGTCGCACCTAGGGCGATACCTTTAGACTGTCCCATAAGAGACGACGTTGGAATGTATCCTAAAAGGAGGAATCAACTCACCCCAGAACTTTCCTATTGTCCGATAGTGGAAAATATGGGATAAGACATTTATGGGGTAGAGAGAAGTCAAGGTCAATAACTGACCCATAACTTCCTGGAAAATAGGGATTCAACCGCCCACTATTGACTGAGTGCGGGATTATCATTCCTAAGAGAATCCTATGCCATATAGCCCTCTACAAATACATCTCATATGCAGGAGAAAGAACACATATTTTAAGGCATACAGATCATTACACCCTAAAGCATATCGCTCAACATGATCATCATTCATATGATTACACCCCGCAGAAGCTTATACCTAAGCACATCGTCCGTCAACAGGGCCTCTCACCTCACGTGAGCAGGACCCCTAAACCACCGTAGAACATCACCATACAAGACTTCTCGCCATCGTGGGCAACCCATAACCATCCAACAATTTTAATAAACCTACCAAGGTCTCTGAGTTTCCCTGCCCTAGCAGGGGGAACACACATAACTGTACTTTTTGACCAGTACAATGACACCTATTGTGGGGCCCGACAACACTAACTCGGGCCACACTTCTACTCTAACTCCCTCATTTCCCTCCAAAGATGGATGACAAAACCATAACCTATAACACAAACACCATCACCAGCGGTTTCGACGGTGGAGGTAACTATAGATCTTCCTAGAGGAAATACGCAAGGCGAGTGTTTGCAGTAAATGTAATATCCACTTGCTTCCCCATAAGATATCAAGGGAAAAAAGGTTTAACTTTATCTTCCATGAGGAGCACACTATTGGCCTCAACCCTCACAATGATGATCATCTGGTCATCACTATGCAACAAGGCAACTGGGACATTAGGCGCGTGTTGATAAACCCTGGGAGCTCTGCTGTCGTCCTATTTTGGGATGCCTTCTAGAAGCTGCAACTCAACCCGAATGAAATGAAAATTTTCAATTATTCTTTGACGAGATTATCAGGCGAACATGTATAACTACTAGGCCACATAACCTTGGAAACCACATGTGGCGAGGGAGGCGATGCCAAGGAGATTGATGTCAACTACCTCATTATTGACGCCATATCACCATACACTATCATCTTGGGAGCAGTCATGTCCATATTATACCTAACCTTAAAATACCCGCTCTCTGATGGGCGATTCAGTAATATTTGAGGGAACCAACAAGTAGCTTGAAAGTGCTATCGAAGTAGCTTGGAGATGGCTAGAGAAAAGCTTACCCTTATTGATATCCCTCCTTAAGAAGTTCCAAATAATGACTTCGAGTGTTGGGACCATAGATTGAGTTTGGAAGCGGAAATGATCCCACCCAAGGAAGATTTGAAGGAGGTCCAGATAGGTTCTCATATCTATCATGTGACAAAGATAAGTACTTTATTATACACGAAGGAGGAACGTGAACTAGTCGACAAACTCATTAAGAATATTGACTTGTTCACTTGGGCTCCCTTCGACATGCCAGGAATAGACACTAAAGTGGTGGGCATCGCCTCGCCATCCACCCTTCCATCAAGCCAGTGGCACAAAGAAAGTGAAAAGTAGACAAGGAGAAAAGGACCTTAAATGATGAAGAGGTGGAAAAAAATATTCAATACTAGATTCATTATAAAAAAAATACCCCACCTGATTGACCAACGTGGTTCTGGTACGAAAAGCCAACAACAAGTCTCAAATGCGTGGGCATTTCACCAGTATGAATGCCGCCTACTCCAAAGATCTGTACCATCTGCCAGACAAAGATTGCCTCATTGAAGGATCACCAAGCTACCATGCATTGAGATTTATGGATGCATATTAAAAGTACAACTATATTCGGATGGATCCCCTGGATGTGCCCAAAATAACCTTCATGTCAAATTATGGCAACTACTACTACAATGTCACGCCTTTCAGCCTTAAGAACGCTGGAACCACCTACCAACGCCTCATGGATGATGTCTTTTCTCATCAGATGTGGAGAAACCTAGAGGTCTACGTTGATGACATGATAGTTAAGACTATCAAAGGACACAACCATTTAGAGTACTTGGAAGATGTCATATAGTCAATCAAGAAGTATGATATGTGCCTAAACCCCACCAAGTGTTATTTCGGGGCCCAAACAGGGAAATTTATAGGCTTCATGATGACACAGAGAGGCATAGAGGCTAATCTAGATAAGTGCCAAGCACTCATCACAATGTGTATCCCCACTAACGTAAAGGAAGTACAACAGCTCACAAGTTGCCTCACTGTCCTATCTCGCTTCCTTTACTGTGCAACTCCCCGGATTTTTGATCCAATACATTATTAAAAAAATTATATTTACTTTAAAAAGTGCTAATTTTTTTAATATAAAATTATAATTACATGTTTGCAAAGATATGTAATTTAAAGTAAAACAAACGAGTGGTAAAAACCCAATGTTCTTCCTGCGGTCACGTGAAACATCACAATATTCAGGAAACATGTAAACACGGCTCAGACAAAAAGCAACTACATACACACGTCTATGATACGTAATTACAACACTTAGGTAAACACACGGTAAAAATAATAACACATAATGTCAAATATTTCAGAATCAAAACCATTTTTACTAACAATTTCAACATAGCAAAATCAAACTCACATTTCATCTTTTAATTAATATAAAAAAAATCGTGAACCATATAACCTTTATCAATATTTAAATAAAGAAAGCCAACTAAATAAATAAATAAAGTAAATATACTAATTTACTCATTACTTTCAAATTTCTTCTGCCGCATAATAAATATATTTTAGAAACATATTATTAAAATAACATGAACACCTTAACCTTATTTTATTTTACTATTATAAATTTTATTTTATTTTCTTCTTAAAACATCCAAACAATATGCAATATTCAATTGATTCTCAATTTCATGTTTAATTTCGAATTGTATGGGGAAGAAGAGCTCTTATCTTAAACGTTTTTCTTTCCAACCAGATTTAAAGGTCACTACGAGTAAAATCCTATCTTTATCATGCTTTTACATACAAATTCGAGTTCACCTGCAGAATTTCCGGTCCCTTTACTCCACATTCTCCAATAGTTTTATTTTCGATAATTTTTGAATAAAAATTAAAATAGAATATTAAAATACATTAAAAATGACAAATTTTGAAAATAGATAAAAGAAACTTACCCTAAAACATAAACTAAACTTGAGGAGAATATCAATTATGTTCATCCAGTCGTTTTGACATTAATTTCACGCAAATCAGAGTTACGGTGATAAATATAAGAACAAAACAACGACGTTAGTCGAACTGAGAAAATGATATTTTAAACGAGATCAAAGAAGGCTGAAAAAAATAAATGTAAAAACTTTTAGAAGTTGTAATTCATTATTTTGTAGAAAAGTCTGTATTTGACATAGGTGTGTTCGGCCTAGTCGAAGTAGTGGAAGTCAGCTCTATTCAACATAGTCGAATACAACATATAGTTGTTATGTTGAAGACAAAATATAACTTTGTATATTTTGGGATTTATTTGTATGTTTTGGGTTTGACCTTTGACCTCCTATAATTAGGCATGACATTGTATAATTTTAAAAAAACATTTAACAATTTTAACAGCTTCACAAGTATTGGGATATAGTTTTTCTCTTTTCTCTTTTTCTTCTTCTTCTTATTCATCTTTCTTGAAAATCCTAATTGTTCCAACAAATTGATATTAACGAGTCCGGTTGCGATTCAGAGAGAATTTAAATTGGAAAACAGTAACACAACATCAACAAAATTTCCAGCGAATTTACCAATTTCAAAGAGGAGAACTACGAGAGGCGGGTTACGCAAATGAATGTCATCTTCAGATTTCAAGATGTGGCTAAAATTATGAATGATGGAGTACCGACATTGAAAGAGAATGCAAATGATGTTCAACAAGCTGCACATAAGGAACAAATAAATAAAGATGGAAAAACTATGTTCTTGATCCATCAATGCGTGGATCCTAATGTGTTTGAGAAGATCATTGAAGAAGAAATAACAAAAGGAGCGTGGGACAAGTTTAAGAACTTGTACGGTGGAGATGAAAAGTTGAAGAGGATGAAGTTGTAGACATTGAGAAAGAAATTTGAGATGACTCAAATGAAAGAGGATGGGTCAGTTTTAGAATTCTTTACGTGTGTGGTATTACTAACAAACCAAATGAAGGTGAATGGTGAATCAATCACTAATCTGCATAAGATTGAGAAAGTGTTAAGATCTTTGACTACAAATTTTGAGTATATTGTCATGTATAATGAAGAGCCAAAGAACCTAGCTGAGAAGAAGATGGAAGAAATTAAAGCTTCATTGGAGGCTTATGAGACGAGACTGGAGTAGAGGAACTCAGAAAGGGAGAAAGTGACTGAACAGGAAATGCAAGCAAGATTCACAAAGAAATTTGGAAAAGAAAAGATGAAGCAGAGAAATAATCTTGCTAATAATGAGAAGTCAAGAAAGAATTCAAAGAATCACTTTGATTCAACAAGAAAGTCATGGGCAACAAGTATTCAGGAAGAAAGTTGACATGAAAGAGGTACAATGTTACAATTGTCAAGGATTTCGTCATTAATGCTAGAGATTATCGAAGAAAGAAGGAATCTAGAGAAAAAGATGATGACAAAGTGAAATATGAACATGCTGGAGAAAGCGACTCTGATGATATGCCACTCATGGCAAATACTCAATTGAATAATGAACAAACCAATATGTGGTATCTGGATTCAGAAAGTAGTAACCACATGAATGGTAATAAAAACTAGTTTACCAAGTTAGATGAATCAATTAAGAAAGTAATCAAGTTTGAAAATTTAAGGCATGTTACATCAGAGGGAAGAGGAAACATAACTGTTGTGAGAAGAAATGGTCAGAAGGCCAGCATTACTGACGTATTATATGTACCTTAAATGACAAGTAACTTGATAAGCATATGCCAACTACTTGCCAAAGGGTATAACATGAAGTTGGAATAAAATATGATGAAGGTGTATAATGGTGAAGAAAGGATGATCTTGAAGGCACCGTTGACAGATAATAAAACCTTCAAGGTTGAGATCAACATGGTTGATCATCAGTTTCTTGCTTCGACTTTTGTCAAAGATAATAACTGGCCATGGCATCACAACAGAAGAAGATGGTATATGGCTTACCTCAAGTTAAGGAACCAAGTCAGGTGTGTGAGGAATGTTGCAAAGAAAAGTAGGCTAAGAAATCATTCAAACATGAATCGTCCATGAAGTTGAGAGAAAAGCTAGAGCTTGTTCACTCTAACGTGTGTGAACCTTTTGAAGTAAGGTAAAATGAAGGTAATTTCTATTTTCTAACCTTCATATATGAATTCACTAGATATATGTGGGTTTATGATGACACTGAAATTCACCGTATTTTCGACTCCAATTTCGCATGCATTTTAGTTGTTTTATTGTTATTTTGTTATGTTATTACTATGTTTTTTTTTTTGTTTTCAGGTTTTCAGTCTAATCGGAGCCCCGATCGAGAAAAGGAGCGAAAATGAGCTAAAAAGCCAAAAAATCAGCATTTTACACTTGTGCTTCCCACTGTGGCTGGCGCCATGGCTCTAGCCATGACGTGTCCCAATCTCAACCTCTCCTTAAATGCCACGCCTCCCATGATCTCCACTTGGGCGCTGCACTTTACTCCTATGGCGAGAGCCATGATGTTGTGGCGGGTGCCACAAGAACAAAAGGTTTCCCTCCCAAATTCAAACTTAGGGGCATCCTTGTAATCTCCTTGTTTTTTCTTGCCTATAAATAGAGCCTTGATTGCACTTATTTAGCATCCAAACTTAGTTACAACTAGGCATATATCAGTATTGTGTAAAAGTGGTAATCGCTTCACATCGGAGTGTTGCCACACTGTGTAATCGAGTCTGTAATCGAGTTTGGAGCACTTTGGAAGGAAGTTTAATCCTGCCGCCATTTTCATTTCTGTTTCGCACTTTATTCGACCCTCCGATTGGAGCAGGTTTTATTGCTTTACCTCTGTCTACTTTACTTTCCCGCACTGCCTTTATTTTGTTTACTTTCCCGCACTGCCTTTATTTTGTTTACTTTCCCGCACTTTCACTTTACTTTGTTTATTTCTCACACTGCACTACTTTCCTTTATTTCTTGCACCGCACTACTTTTATTAATTTCTTGTACCGCACTACTTTTATTTACTTTCCTGCAATCGCACTACTTTCATTTACTTTCCTGCAATCACACTACTTTAACTTATTTTCCGCACTCGCACTACTTTTATTTATCCGTTTTTATGATAAAAATCAAAATGCATCTTTACTTTACCATGTCTGGCTAAACCTATAAAGGTTAGAATGTAAGGACCGTAATTGAACTGATAATCCGTACAATTGTTCGTAGAAACACTTGAGGGCTATTTTGACTTTTAACTTAAGTTTTCCCGCACTTAATTTCCGTTGGGTAAGATCGAAAGTCGTCCGACGTCTATTTAAACTTAGTTGTTTTTAACTATTTCAAATACAGCGAAAGCGCTTTGTTTAGTTCATTAGGAGTTTGTAACTTAAAAAGAAAAGTGATTTTAAAACTATTTTCGGACGTGTTTATAAGTTTAGAGCCTGGTTCGTGAGAACCTCTTTTGGTTAAGAAATTCAGGTCAAAATACTTTTCAACTTAGTCAAGACACTATATTTCTTAAAAATAGGTTTACTACTGTAACACAATGCACGCCTTTTTATAAGTGACAATAAGAGGGTTTGATTAGGGAGTACAACTCGGTTCTGAATACGCAAAAGCGACAGTTCCCGTTAAATTTGTTCTTTTCAAAGTAGGAAACACTGCCCATAAGTAATTCTATCAGCAAGTACTTGGATTATTAATTGATTATGTGAATTACATTCGAACCTGTCTTTATTAATTGAATTGAATTTAATACTTTATTTTTCATTGTGCACTCTTAAAAACCTTATTTCGATTACCTTAGATAAACACCATAACAATAGATAACGATAGATTGACATTTGGTCTCTCTGGATTCGACAATCTTTTATATTACTCTGACGCGTTCGTATACTTGCGAAAAGCACCCATCAAGTTTTTGGCGCCGTTGCCAGGGACCAATTTCGTCAAGTTTCGTACCCTGTTGTTATACTGTTTAGACTTAGGTTGTTACCTGCCGGTCAATGCGAAAGGCTCGCAGCGCCGAAAGCTTAGTAGATCCTCTAGCGGAACCTGAACGTTACGCTCGCGCACGTTTATTTTTCCATAGAATTAGGAGACCTATGGCCGAAGATCAAAATCAAAGACCTCTTAAGGACTTCGCCCAACCATCCAACGAAGAACCTAGTTCTAGTATAGTAAACCCAACCATCCCAGCTAATAATTTCGAACTTAAACCCTCCTTGTTGCAACTAGTGCAACAGAGACAATTCACAGGTCTTGCTACTGAGAACCCAAACCAACATTTAAAAATATTTCTCCAATTAGCAGACACTTTTAAAACCAATGGAGCTTCTCCTGAGGCAATCTGTTTAAGATTATTCCCTTTCTCCCTTAGAGATAAAGCCCTATCGTGGTTAGATTCCCTTCCACCCAATTCCATAACAACTTGGGATAACCTTAGAAAAGTATTCCTTGCTAGATACTTTCCCCCAAGTAAGACCGTCGTTCTTCGAAACCGAATAACCAGATTTACCCAGAATCAAGGAGAATCGTTGTTCGAAGCTTGGGAGAGATATAAAGAGCTGTTAAGAGCATGCCCGCATCATGGTTTAGAAAATTGGTTAATCATTAAGACCTTCTATAATGGACTTCACTATAACGCTAAGATGACCACCGACGCTGCCGCAGGCGGCGCACTGATAAACAAACCTTACCATGAAGCTAGTGCCCTTATTGAAGATATGGCTCAAAACCATCAATCATGGGGAGTTGAACGAGCGACAGTTGAGAAGAAGGAAGCCCAAAGAGGAATACATGACTTAAGCTCTATAGACATAATGCAAGCTAAAATGGACGCATTGGCCCTCAAGGTTAAGCATATGTGTATAAACCCGAATACTGCAGCCGTAGTTTCGTCGGATTGTGAGATATATGGAACCAAAGGACACCAATCTGCAGAATGCAGTCTCTTAAACGAAACCAACTCTGAGCAAGTGAACTACGCCTAAGGGAACCCATATTCGAATACCTACAACCCTGGATGGAGGAATCACCCGAACTTCTCCTATAAGAACAATAACCCTATCCAAGATACTGCACCTCCGAGACAACCAGGTTACCAAGCCCCAAGACCAAATCAACCTATGCAACCTGTGCCACCAAAGCCGAGCCTTGAGAAAATTATGGAAAATTTTATCACTGCTCAAACCCAACAAAACAAAGAGTTCATGAACCAGAACATTCACGTTAACGAACTGATTACCCAGTTAGGAACCAAGGTTGACCAAATAGTTACTCACACCAAGATGCTTGAAACCCAAATCTCCCAGGTAGCCTTAAACCAAGCCCCCTAGACTACACCTGGAGGACAGTTCCCTGGACAACCTCAACAAAATCTGATAGGACAAGCCAATGCCATTACCCTATGAAGTGGGGCCGCTTATGATGAGCCATTTAACCCAAGATTGAGTGAACCCAAAACTTTTAAGGAATATACCGAACCCACGGACGAAGTGAAGGAACCAGAGGAATCTGAAAAACAGGAAGGTCAAGAAAAAGGAGAAAAACCTAAAGACAAAGCTTATGTACCACCCCCGCCATATAAACCACCAATACCATATCCGCAAAGACTCAAACAGACCCAGATCAATAACAATATCAAAAATTCATTAAGGTTATAGAAAAACTTCACGTAGAAATCCCTTTCACAGAAGCCATCACCCAAATACCTTCTTATGCAAAGTTTCTCAAAGACATCCTTACCAACAAACGTAGACTCGACGATCCGAAGCCCTTGGAATGCAATTCTATTTCCGAGAATAAGTTAGCCAAAAAAGATAAGGATCTTGGAAATTTCTCCATTCCGTGTGTTTTGGGAAGTCATGTCATCGAAAAAGCTTTTCTAGACTTAGGAGCTAGTGTGAGCTTAATGCCTTTAGCAGTTTGTGAGAGGTTAAACTTAGGAGAATTACAACCTACTAAGATGTCACTTCAATTAGCCGATAGATCTGTTAAGTATCCGATAGGCATATTAGAAGATGTCCCTGTTAGGATAGGTTAGTTATTTATCCCTACTGATTTTGTTGTCATGGACATTAAAGAGGATGAGGATATACCAATCCTTCTAGGTAGACCATTCTTATCAACTGCAGGAGCCATAATAGATGTAAAGAGAGGAAAGTTGACCTTTGAGGTAGGTGACGAGAAGATATAATTTATACTTTCAAAATTTCTTATGGCACCTGTAATGGGAGACGCATGTTATGGCATAGATATGATTAATGAATGCGTTAGGGAAATAGAACAAGAAGAAATCATAAAAACAATTAAGTTGCCATCAACTCTCATACTGGAAGATGATAACTTTAGGAAGCCCTACATCGATGATAACCTTTACAAATGTTTATCCCTTACCCCAGATCCTATGCCATGCCCTAAAAAACCAACCTTAGAACTTAAGGAACTGCCTAAAAACCTGAGATATGAGTTTCTTGATGAAGAGATGAACCGTCCAGTTATAGTCAGTGCTACCTTGAGCCAAGGGGAAACAAACCAACTCTTAGATATTTTACGAAGATATCCCTCAGCCTTAGGATATAATATCTCTAATCTGAAAGGTATAAGCCCATCAGTATGCATGCATCGGATTTTGCTCGAAGAAGATTCAAAGCACTCCAGAGAACATCAGAGAAGAATAAACCCTATAATGAGTGATGCTATTAAAAGAGAAGTTCTTAAGTTACTTGAGGCAGATATAATCTATCAGATCTCGAATAGTAAGTGGGTGAGCCCTGTGCATGTAGTACCTAAAAAGGGAGGCATCACAGTGGTGCAAAACGATAAAGGCGAACATATAGCAAAACAGATAGAAGGAGGATGGAGGATGTGCATAGACTACAGAAAGTTAAATAAAGCAACCAGGAAGGATCATTTCCCTTTGCCATTTATAGACCAGATGTTGGAGCGTCTAGCCAGACACTCTTACTTTTGCTATCTAGATGGATACTCTGGATTCTTCCAAATACCTATCCACCCCGAAGATCAAGAGAAAACCACCTTTACATGCCCTTATGGAACTTTTGCCTACAGACGAATGCCATTCGGACTCTGTAATGCCCCAGCTACTTTTCAACGCTGCATGATGTCAATCTTTGCAGATTACCTGGATAGTATCATGGAGGTATTTATGGATGATTTCTCGGTTTGCGGATTTGATTTCCAAAATTGTCTTGCTAACCTTGAGAAAATTCTGGAGAGATGCGTGGAGGTGAACCTTGTGCTAAACTGGGAAAAGTGTCACTTCATGGTCACCGAAGGGACTGTTTTAGGACGTATAGTTTCCGAAAAGGGTATTGAGGTAGATAGAGCTAAGATAGAGGTCATAGAGAATCTAAAACCACCCAAAACTATCAGAGAAGTCCGAAGTTTCCTTGGACATGCTGGATTCTACCGGCGTTTTATCAAAGACTTCTCTAAAATGACTAAACCTTTAACTGGCCTTTTAATGAAAGATGATGCATTCATTTTTGACGAAAAATGTAATGAAACATTTAATCTTTTAAAGCAAGCGTTGATTTCAGCACCCATTATGCAACCCCCTGATTGGTCAGAACCTTTTGAGATAATGTGTGACGCTAGTGATTATGCCGTTGGAGCCGTTCGGGGACAAAGGAAAGATAAAAAATTACATGCGATCTATTATGCCAGTAGAACTCTAGACACCGCCCAACTTAACTACGCAACAACTGAAAAAGAACTACTAGCTGTAATTTTTGCTATAGACAAATTCAGATCTTATCTAGTAGGAGCCAAAATTAGAGTTTACACCGATCATGCTGCCATTCGTTACCTATTAAGTAAAAAAGATGCCAAACTTAGGTTACTCCGATGGATTCTGTTACTACAAGAGTTTGATTTAGATATCCGAGATAAAAAAGGCACTGAAAATGTAGTAGCTGATCACCTTTCTAGGCTAGAACACCTGAAACCAGACTTCGTACCCATAAATGATGACTTTGCCTATGATAGACTGGTAGCTAAACTAGAAGCCATTGAAGATGATAACCTAGGCCCTCATGAGCACTTCCAAAAATTCTTAGCTGTAAGTAACGTACCATGGTATGTAGACTTTGTTAATTATCTAGCTGCCGACATCATACCCCCCGATCTTGACTACCACCAGAAGAAGAAGTTCTTTAACGATGTAAGAAACTTTTATTGGGACGAACCGCTCCTTTTGAAAAGGGGTAAAGACGGAATTTTTCACCGTTGTGTTCCAGAAGAGGAGGTAAAAAGTATAATTGAGCATTGTCACTCCGCACCCTATGGTGGATATGCGAGCACCTCTAAGACATATGCCAAGTGTAGTGGGGTATTCGTTACCATTAGAGATATTGACTAAATCCAAGGTAAACCATACAAGTCGAGTCGCCATTGCACTTTTATTTATCCAAAGGAATGGTTAGAAAGCGAACAAAAACCTAAAAGTTTTATCGAATCAAAAACTAGTAAAAATGTCAGAGATCTGGGTAAGGGGGTTGGTTATGCAATGGGAAGGTTTTAAGCACCCAAAACATCCTAGGTACTCCTAGGGAGCCCTTTTCATAAGTGTTGTTCTAGTCTAAAGGGTGTAGGTATATCTAAAGTACTATTTACTAAAAGGAAGGTTAAAAGAAAATGACTCGCAAGGATGTCGCATCCACTGCCTACGTATCTCATCTGAGTATGAGAATCAGAGTCTTCGTAGCTCGGCTACCTATGGGTTAAAGAGAAGTGTGCTCGGTAAGACGTCGCGTCTTATGCCTACGTATCTCATCTGGAATGAGAATAAGAGCAAAATGTAGTTCGGCTAACTAGGGGTTAAGGATTGCTATCTAAACATGGACTTACAAAAGAGGACACCAGCTGTGTCAAAGGAGGGTGGACAGTGTGTTCAACGTCCTAGCAGTAGGTGTCGTAGCTTGCTGAGTCGAGTCTTAGGCAGTTACCTCTTTGCAATAGAACGGACTGACATGCCATAAGATCGAAGACGCACGGAAGGTCTAAAAGTGGAGAAGCTCTGCTCTAGAGTTGTCATGCAATATGGACCTATGTGTTAGGGTTTACAAAGGGGAACATTTACCTAATGTTAGCATGCAAAGAATAAGGGAGTTCTGCCTATGTTATCATACAAAGGGTTCTACCCAATGGGTGCTACCTAAACGGTACAAGAGTCGACGGATGGAGCGCGGAGAGGAGTTACGGATAAGGGTAGATGGCGATGCCAGAGGCAATCGACTTACAGGTAGATGGCGATGCCAGAGGCAATCGACTTACAGGTAGATGGCGATGCCTGAGGCAATCGACTTACAAGAGGATGGATGAATGCGTGCTGGTTCTGTTATGTTTTGAAAATGATTACTCGATGTTGGATCGAGCTTTTGATCTTATTTTGAAATGGTTATCGGATGTTCGTTTTAATTCTTGTATTAACAGATGAATAAAGAATGAAAGAATAAATATTATACACTTCATGGGAGAGGGGTACATTTGTTATGAATGGGGATTGTTCATGGCAATCAAACAATAAGAATATATGCCTCATACATCATACAAGTAGGCAACAGTTATCAATCAGATCGGATAAATAAACAATATATAATAAAACCAAAGAATCAAATAATGGAGAATTTAAACAATGCATGGGAGTATGAACATGTTAAATAATCAAGCAATAGAAAGCATGAATGAGAGAAACAAGTATAAAAGATAACAGATGAATCAAACAGATGAAAATATGCACACGAAGGGTCCACTGAATAATTTAATCAGAACATGAGGTAAGGACCAAATAAAATCAAGGTAAAATGTCTATAATACATGGCATATGAGATGAACGAGGGAGGATCAAAAGATCTCTTCAATTTCCATAAGCAATCCCTAAGTCAAACATCGATCATAAAGAAGTCAACTGAAAATTCAAGTCAACTTAAAAAATAACAAATAAATAGCAAATTAATCAAGAAAATTATGAAAAATTAAAATAAATAAGGTGGGTTCAGGACATCATCATCCCCCAAAAATATTTTAAAAATAATGAAAATTGGCACGTGAATTAATTAAAACAAAACATAGGTCAAACCAAAAGTCAATTAACAAGACTAGGTTAGAAATAAATCAAGAATAAATAGTAAATTAATCAAGAAAATTATGAAAAATTAAACTAAATAAGACGGGGTCAGGACATCATCATCTCCAAAAAAGGTTTTAAAAATAATGAAAATTGGTACGTGAATTAATTAAAATAAAACATAAGTCAAATTAAAAGTCCACCAACCAAACTAGGTCAAAAATAAATCCAAAATAAATTGAAAATGTGAAATAAAATTCCAAGAAAAGGTCAGGTTGACCATGAGACAGTGGTCAACCTTCATCCCAAAAATCAAATGCTAACAATAATTTTAAGTCATAAAAATAAAATCAATAAAAAAAGTGTGTTAAAATGGACCATTTAGAATAAATAATTAAAATAAAATAATAATATTAAAAAAATACGAAAATAAAAATTATATAAAATTAAAAAGAATGTTAAGAAAAGTGAAAAATATTTTTGGGTAATTTTATGGACGAAGACAATATTTTAAATAAGAAAAAGAAATATGAAAATGAAAGGATTAATGGTGATGAACATGGTAAGCAAGCGTAGATATATCAAAACATGACCATGGAAGAGATGATTACCTAATGGAAAATAGAAGTGGAATGGAATCTGATATGTGATAAAGCTTTGCCTCCTTTCCACGAAATTCCAATGCTCCTTTAGGGTTAGGGTTTCAGCTTCTTAAATAGGGTGGATTAGGTGTTCTCATGGGCTTTTTAATAAGTGATTTATCCATAAGAATAAAAGTGTGAAGTGAGGTGTAAAATGTTGTTATTTTGGGCCAAACTTAAGTGAATGGATGTCCAATGCATGTCCAAAAGAGGTAAAAAAACGTGACTGGTTTGTGCAGCATGCTTAGAAAATCTGATTGGGCCAGCCAGGCCCAAAATCTGCCTAGAAAATCAAGTCATGGTGCCCACTTTAAATGAATGTATCTCTCAAACCATAGATCCAAATGAGATGATTCCAAAAGGATGTGAAAGAGGACATGGAAAGGTACAATTATTGTGAAGAAAGTATTTTCAAATAATGCCTTAAAGTGAAAGAAAACTGGCCAAGAAGTCTTGACAAATTTTGAAGATTTTGGACTTAGAAATTTTTCTAAGTGTCCTAAAAAAATGTCTCACTTTGACTAAGCATAACTTTCTCAATTGTAATCTAAATGGAGCAAACTTTATATCTCTAGAAAGCATGGAACAAGAGGAACAACTTTCATGTTGGAGAAATTTTTAAATGGAGCTTTTATCTTGATGCAAAAGGGGCTTAAAGTCAGTGTAACGATCATGAAAACTTGCCCTAAATGGAAAGTCAACGATTTCCAAATTAAGTAACTTTTCCAATTCCTGATTAAATGATGAGTCCATGATCCAACCTTGATAAAATTTGACATGTAGGATCCCCTAGGCATGGATTTTGTGATTCCACTCTCAAAATGTCAGGAGTTGACTTTTCTGGCCCCACAGTTGACTTTTCCCAAACTATCTCATTCCCGATTCCATTGATCAATTGAAGCACTTCTAGCTCAAATAAAGAGCTGATTTTTTGTATGTAGACCCTTGTGGACATATGGAGGGCCATGGAAAAGAGTTTCACCCAAAGAATCAGAAATAAACTGATTTTATACCAAACCCTTGTTTTAGGGCAAAATGATCAGGAACTGATTGCACTGATTGCCAATGGATCTTTCTGAGATAATTGTGAATCTTCCTAGGCCAATATGCCTCTCTAATCATGACATGGATGAGCTCCTCTACTTCCAACCAAACATTTCCTGTTGCAGGTAGCCATGAAACCCTAATTTCTGATTAAATCTAGATGAACACTCTAATAGCTTTGAATCCTTCACTGATGAACTGAGGACCATAATAAGATGCTTGGACCCCCCTGAGACCCTTGAGACTTGTATACTTAGAAAATGAAGTCCAATTCTCAATATTTCTTTGTGTGGGCTCCTTCTGTTAAGGAGTGATCGATCAAAACCTGATCTCCATGCCACTAATGCAGTATGCAATGAGGGGTAAATTTTGGGGTATTACACCAAGATTCTTCAAGCTGGCCTGTTCTGGCCTACCATGTGGCGTGATGCCCATGCTTACATTGTCAAATGTGATAGATGTCAACGCACGGGAAATATTTCAAGACGTGACGAAATGCCTCTAAGAAACATTCAAGAAGTAGAGCTCTTCGACGTTTGGGGTATAGATTTCATGGAACCTTTCCCACCATCTTTAGGAAACAAGTATACCTTAGTAGCTGTGAACTACGTGTCTAAGTGGATTGAGGCTATAGTTGCACCCACAAACGACACTGGTGATCAAGTTATTTAAAAATTATATATTCCCCAGATTTGGAACACCCCGTTTAGTTATAAGCGATGGAGGATCGCACTTTATATCGAGAATATTTGATAAACTTTTAAGCAAATATGGAGTTAGGCATAAAGTAGCAACACCATACCACCCACAGACTAGTGGCCAAGTAGAAGTATCCAATAGGGAGATAAAACAAATTCTAGAAAAAACTGTTTCTATATCTAGAAAACACTGGTCTCAGAAGCTCCAAGAAGCATTATGGGCCTACAAAACCGCTTTCAAAACCCCTATAGGAACAACTCCCTACCAACTAGTCTATGGAAAGTCCTATCATTTACCTTTTGAATTAGAGCATAAGGCCTATTGGGCCATTAAAACTTTGAATTTGGATTACCTGACCGCTGGCGAAAAACGTATCCTTGACATCCACAAACTGGAAGAACTCAGGCAATCTGCCTACAAGAATGCCAAAATATACAAAGAGAGAACCAAAGCTTGGCACGACAAAAGAATTGTGAAAAAATATTTCAATATAGGCGACCCTGTTCTCCTGTTCAATTCTAGGTTACGACTTTTCCTTGGGAAGCTGCGTTCAAGATGGACTGGCCCTTTCAAAGTATCTAAGATTCTGAGATCCGGAGCTGTAGAAATCAAGAAAGAAACCTGTAGTCCATTCATTGTAAATGGGAAAAGACTTAAGCTCTATGAAGGAGGAGCCATTTTAACAGACTACTCCAGCCACACTTTGATAGATCCACCAATTCCTACGACAGATGTATAAATTCCGATCGTCAAGCTAATGATGTTAAACAAGCGTTGCTTGGGAGGCAACCCACGGTTTTCTTATCTTATTTTAATTTTTCTGCATTTATTTACTTTTTTTTATCATATTCTCGTCAGGACTAAATATCATTTGCAATGTTTGTGTTTTCAGGATCCGTTTCCCTAACCTTTGTAGGATGCAGAACTTTGATGACATGCACGTGGTTTTCAGAGACGACGCCCAGAGGGAGCGTTACATAGTTCTCTACCAGCGCCCTGTGGCACCTACGCGCTATCCGGACCAGGATTGCATGTACGCCCTAGGCATTGAGCCGAACATCATATTTTTGTGCCACCAACTCCAATGGGATGAATTCGCTGATAACTTGAACAACACCTACAGGAACCTGACTTTGGAGTTCCTTAGCTCGTTTTCTTATGATCCTTACTCCGGACCAGATGGACATGTTGTTTCCAAGTTATTCGGGACTAAGTACTCTTTCAGCCAGAAGGAGTTCGGTGACTTGTTAGGTTTTCAGACAACCACCGATACTATCCCTGAGACACCGATGAGATACTTTCAGAGTGAGAAATGGAGAAATTCTGGAGCGATATCTCTGGTGGGGGGAGTCAGGATCCTTCCACTCAGTTGTTCCAGGTTATCCACAACCCTGCTATGAGGTATTTCCAGATGATACTGGCGCACTCTTTTCTTGGAAGACCAGATGCTGAGAATCTGCTGAGTGAATAGGGGATATTTTTATTATTCTGTGCATCTCAGTCACGCCATGTGGCATGTGGGAACTTTCTGCTATGTAGTATTAGCAGTGTTGCCGGATCATCCGAGGGAATTATTCATGTAGGAGGGATTGTCACGCAGATTGCCACCGCCTTAGGTCTGTCCAGCAAGCTGCTCCATCTCAGGACTTTCTGTGACTATACTACCATGGATATTGATTTCTGCTTGGACAGAGGATTGATGAGGAGAGCCTCTTTCAACCCCAAACAGTTCAGATTGTTGATTGATAGCGAGACGATACACTACTTTACACTGCTAGACCCGATGATGACCAGTGTTCGTGACCCAGCTAACTGGAGTTATGCTTTGGAAGGTCATGGAGAGACTGTTGAGGAGCCTAGATCCCCTCCTATTGCTGATTATACTCCTAAGCCGCTTTCACCCAGGATTACTGTGCTCTCTAATAATTTTGGAGCCCCCAGATGTCCGCACGCAGATTACCTGTCGCAGAGAGATTGCCAAGCTTAGGCAGGAGGTAGCTGAACTTACTTTACAGATTGGGGTATCCGATCTTACATATGCTACTGAGGCTGACTTTTTGTACCAAGAGATAGCAGAGCTTCGTCAGGAGATAGCCGTACTTCGTGGATCCAGTCAAGCAGAGGAACCCCCTGCTGTTTGAGCATACCGTTTCCATATATATATATATATATATATATATATATATATATATATATATATATATATATATATATATATATATATATATATATATATTTTATGTGTGTGTTTATTTCCTTTATATTCATATTATAATCTAATAGTATTATTTATTTATTTATTTGTTTGTTTAATGTTTAAATTTTATTTTCATAAATTGTGCAAGCTTTATCCTATCAGGAAAAACTATGAAAATGCTATCCAGACCCCCAGACCAAAAAGAGCATGGAGAAGCCCATACCAAAATCTCCAAATTTCGGCCCAGCTGAAATTGCTCTTGTGGCGCCCGTCATAGACACTGTGGCGCCCGCCACAACGTCTGGTATACTCGGGGCAGATTCACATAATTCACCATTTTTGGTCCTTCAAACTTCCAAAACCCATTTTTTTACTCTTCCAAAAACTCCATTGAACTCCATAAAAGCCCCTACATTTATCATCTTCCCACTATACAATTTACCTTTCCAACTTCCATTTTAATTTTCATCCATCAATATCCATAAAAATCTCACCTTTACCACCCTATATATATAAACCCATCTTCATCTTCTTCAACACATTCAAAGAGCAAAATAATGGAGTTCAACGGATATGTTCTTCACGAAGGAAAACCTGGGGATAGGCAGAGAAAGATTATTGAAATGTTGCAAAATCGGGAAATTCTTCCGACGAGGTACGTGGACGATAACTGTCTGTATACTTTGGGTATTTACCACAGTATTTTTCATTTGTTAGATTTTTTAGGCTTGCACACTATTTTTGTAAACAGAGAGCCTACCTTTGAGCGACTGATAATCGAGTTTTTAAGTTCTTTAATTTATACTGTCAATGCTAACACTGCTAGTACAGTTGGTACTGTTAAATTTCGAATGTTTGCTGTTGAGTATGAGTTTAGTACCAACGAACTAGCAGGTTTGTTAGGAATTCCTCATGGGGAAGGTACTATTTGTGAGGCCCCTTTGGATTCAAACTGGTCGGTTGAGGTATTTTCCTTCTGGCAGAGATTGTCTAATACTTCAATAAATTCTTTTGAAGGAATTCTTGCCTCAACCATCCATAACCCGACCATCAGAGTTTTTAGATATCTGTTGGCATGTACTATTTTTGGCCGGGAGAATCCAAACAAGGTTAATGCTCGGGAGCTTCTATTTTTACAAGGAAGCCTCACAAATAGGAGGATTAATTCGGTCCCGTTTATGATTGCTCATATGGATTTAACTCTTAATAAAGTGGGACCTATTGTTTTTGGAGGACTCATTACGTCTATTGCTCGGGCTCTTAACCTGAAAAATGAGATAGCTACCTTAGTTCCCTTAGCTCCTCTCACAATCAACCTTAAATTTCTGAGAGATATGAAATTGTGCCGAGTCAGAAGAGAGGGACGTTATGTGCTTATGATTCACGGTATAACTATCCCATATGTTGCCTTACCGTGCACTAGACGTACTGATGTACGTAATGAAAGAAACTGGACCTATGTTTTAGATGCTCCACCTGTTTTAGGTCCACTTCCTCCTAATGTTCCTGATGAGGAGGGACACGACACTAATGAAGAGTTTGATCGGAGAGAGCAATCTCCCGTACCTCATGTGTCCCCCCATCACCCTTCACCACCACACACCGCACCATCTTCTTCTTTTGCAGGTTCTGCTCCTGGATTCTATATTACTGAGGAGATGTGGCGAGACCACATGGCTAGAGAACAAAGGCGTGATGACCTACTCTCTACCATTCAACAACAACTGGCGGAAAACATGAGCTTCATGCAAGAATCGCAGCGGAGGGCAGATTGATCCTATGCGACTATTTCATAGACCCTGCTTGCGATCACAAACGAGCAATCCCGTCAATAGAACTACCACCGCCAACATTCTGCGCTGATAGAGGCCACTCAGGGTTCCATTTTAGGCAACCTTCGAGAGGTGAAGACTGCTCAGGCTGCCTTATCGGCCAGGATGGACCAGAGAGACCATCGTCCCAGCAGATCCCGTCGTCCACCTCAAGATGGCGAAGGGACCAGTGGTCAGCAGTAGTGTGACAGGTTACTCTCCCCTTATCTTATTTCGAAACATTGGGGACAATGTTCGATTTAAGTGTGGGAGGAGATTTTATCGCTTTCTATTTCCCTTTACTATTTTTAGTTAGATTGTTTATTTTTATTGCTTTTTAGTTGTTTACTTTGTTTTATTTCATTTTTAGTTAGTGTGTTTTAGAAAATACATGTGTCTGACGAGTCACCAGTATAGTGTATCTTTAGTACATCCTCACCTCCCCATTCCTTTAGCCTTACCAAAAAATTTTTGCAAAAGAAAACAGTGTTGTTCTACAAGTTTTTGGGCTTTAAGACAGGTTTGAGTTAAGATGTGGTGACTTGGGAGAACGTTTTGAAACATCAGTATCGTTTTAGCACCATAAACTTCATGAATATAGGAATCACTCCCGAAACCCCATATACCATGGCCTTAATCACCATTTCAGTATAGTCCTCAGTAGTTTATTCTAGCAGTCAGCTCCGGCCTAAGCATCCTCTACGTAGGGGACCGATGAACGTAAGTGAATGATCCAGTGCAATAAATAAAGAAAAAGGCAAAACTCCGGGATAAGTGACCCTTACAAAGTCAATTAAACCAAAAAGTTGTAAAAATTTGCTACAAAAGAAAAAGAATTAAACTCACCCGCTGTTAGTTAGTTCAAAGGTATCTGGCGCTGAACTCGGTAGGACGGATTACGATTCGATCCCCCACAACTTCATTTGGGTCAAATAAAAGGGTTTACATAGATTTTGTGCTAGAAACACCATGTTTAGGATCAGAATCACTAACAGGTCACTCTACTATGGAGCATGTACGGATAACAGGCTTAATGTGATTGCGCCTGAATGAAAAGGACCCAAAAAGAGATGAAGAGGTAGGCCTAGGTATTGTGGGATAATATGGGTTGGTTAATATAGGAATGGAGTCTATGTCCGTGTCTGCAGATAAGTGTCATCACGATACCCTTGATTCACTCAGTTAGTACCTATCACTGCATCCCGACTTGAACTTAGAAGCCTTTTTAGCCCGAATCACTCGTCGACACCGGTTTTTCTTCTTTGAGCTTTTAAGTGTTTTACTTGAGGACAAGCAAGGGTTTAAGTGTGGGAGAATTTGATGACACTGAAATTCACCGTATTTTCGACTCCGCTTTCGCATGCATTTTAGTTGTTTTATTGTTATTTTGTTATGTTATTACTATGTTTTTCTTTGTTTTCAGGTTTTCAGTCTAATCGGATCCCCGATCGAGAAAAGGGGCGAAAATGAGCTAAAAAGCCAAAAAAATCAGCATTTTACACTTGTGGCTCCCACTGTGGCTGGCGCCATGGCTCCAGCCATGACGTGTCCCAATCTCAACCTCTCCTCAACTGCCACGCCTCCCACGATCTCCACTTGGGCGCTGCACTTTACTCCTATGGCGGGCGCCATGATGTTGTGGCGGGCGCCACAAGAACAAAAGGTTTCCCTCCCAAATTCAAACTTAGGGGCATCCTTGTAATCTCCTTGTTTTTTCTTGCCTATAAATAGAGCCTTGATTTCACTTGTTTAGCATCCAAACTTAGTTACAACTAGGCATATATCATTATTGTGTAAAAGTGGTAATCGCTTCACATCAGAGTGTTGCCACACTGTGTAATCAAGTCTGTAATCGAGTTTGGAGCACTTTGGAAGGAAGTTTCATCCTGCCGCCATTTTCATTTCTGTTTCGCACTTTATTCGACCCTCCGATTGGAGAAGGTTTTATTGCTTTACCTTTGTCTACTTTACTTTCCACACTGTCTTTATTTTGTTTACTTTCCCGCACTGCCTTTATTTTGTTTACTTTCCCGCACTGCACTACTTTCCTTTATTTCTTGCACCGCACTACTTTTATTTATTTCTTGTACCACACTACTTTTACTTACTTTCCTGCAATCACACTACTTTCATTTACTTTCTTGCAATCGCACTACTTTAACTTATTTTCCGCACCCGTACTACTTTTATTTATCCGTTTTTATGATAAAAATCAAAATGCATCTTTACTTTACCATGTCTGGCTAAACCTATAAAGGTTAGAATGTAAGGACCGTAATTGAACTGATAATCCATACAATTGTTCGTAGAAACACTTGAGGGCTATTTTGACTTTTAACTTAAGTTTTCCCGCACTTAATTTCCGTTGGGTAAGATCGAAAGTCGTCCGACGTCTATTTAAACTTAGTTGTTTTTAACTATTTCAAATACAGCGAAAGCGCTTTGTTTAGTTCATTAGGAGTTTTTAACTTAAAAAGAAAAGTGATTTTAAAACTATTTTCGGATGCGTTTATAAGTTTAGAGTCTGGTTCGTGAGAACCTCTTTTGGTTAAGAAATCCAGGTCAAAATACTTTTCAACTTAGTCAAGACACTATATTTCTTAAAAATAGGTTTACTACTCTAACGCAATGCGCGCCTTTTTATAAGTGACAATAAGAGGGCTTGATTAGGGAGTACAACTTGGTTCTGAATACGCAAAAGCGACAGTTCCCGTTAAATTGGTTCTTTTTAAAGTAGGAAACACTGCCCATAAGTAATTCTATTAGCAGGTACTTGGATTATTAATTGATTATGTGAATTACATTCGAACCTGTCTTTATCAATTGAATTTAGTTTAATACTTTATTTTTCATTGTGCACTCTTAAAAACCCTATTTCGATTACCTTAGAGAAACACCATAACAATAGATAACGATAGATTGACATTTGGTCTCTCTGGATTCGACAATCTTTTATATTACTCTGACGCGTTCGTATACTTGCGAAAAGCATGCATCAATTTACCTTATTTAAAGGAAAAGTGAGGTATTCACATAGTTCAATAAGTTTAAATTACATGTCAAGAAGCAAAGTGGATGCAAGTTAAAGAAATTGAGAACTGATGGTGGTGGTGAATACACTTCTAGAGAATTTGTAAGATTTTGCATTGATGAAGGTATATAGCATGAGGTCATTGCATCCTGTACACCTCAACATAATGGTATTGTTGAGAGGAGAAATAAAAAGTATACTAAACATTACGAGAAGCATGTTCAAGGTCAAATATATGCCAATGAGATTTTAAGGTGAAGTAGCTTTGACAATAATATACATTATAAACAGATACCCTACAAAGAAGATAGTCGAGAAGACACTTTATGAGGCTTGGACAGGACATAAGCCAAATGTTAGTCATCTTAAAGTTTTTGGATCAATATGTTTCAGGCATGTACCTGAACAATTAAGGAAGAAACTAGATGATCAAAGTCAGGCTATGACGTCCATAAGTTATCACTCGACTGACGCATAATTGTATTCACCAAATGATGATAAACTTATGATCATTAGAGATATTCTAGTGTATGAAAGCAAAGGATGGGATTGGAGTCAATGGTCAGTTTGAAAGGATCGAGAAACAATAACAACTTTGCTTGATGAAGACCAACAGACTGAAGTCACAACCAATCAAAACAAAGAACCACCTGAGCAAAATGTTAGGAGATCCGAACAAGATAATAAATAACTTCCTAATAAATGCAGGTTTCTCAAAATGTGTCTCAGAACATGGAATGTATGTTAACAATGCAAGCAGGCAGTCAAGTCATTATATGCTTGTATATGGATGATTTGTTGAGATTACTTGCACTCCAAGTAATCTCAAATAACTAACTCAACTAAAATTAATCTAACTTATCTATTTCGACTCTATCGACTCCTTCGACAACTACATACTTTGGTTGCATGCTTTGATATACTACATTTGACTTTCTATCAAAAATAGAAAATACATACTTTGTTCGATGCATGCTATCTCGACACACACTAAAACACCTTTTGAAACCCGTCGAATACAAACACACTATTTTAACTTCAACACAAAAAATTACATATTTAATAGACCACCTAGTTCATTGTATCTAAGCTATCTACATTCATCATGGTTCTTAATCTCTTGAACAATTTGAATTGCACAACATTCACCATTTTATCTATAATCTGATTCTTTGATCTGCAATGCTCCAGGCTCAACTTTCCATTTGCTACCTGTTCTCTCAGGTAATGGAACTTCATTTCAATGTGTTTGGTTCTTCCGTGTGCTATCAGATTCTTTTCTAGGTTGATAGTCGGCATGCTGTCGATCTTCATGGTCATTTCTCCATGATTCTTTCTTGTAATTTCTTTGACTAGATTCATCATCCATGTTGCTTGGCATGCACATAGAAAAGTTGCTATGTATTCTACCTCACATGATGATAAAGATACATCACCGGTTCCTTTCTTGAACTTCACGCAACTGACACACCACCTAACTTGAACATATATCATACTGTCAATTTTCTATCTTCAGCATCACCACCCCAACTAGAGTCAGTGTAGCCCACAAGTTTTTATTATTTTCTTTCATCGATTGAAGAAAACAAAATACCATAGTCGAATGTTCCTTTGAGATGCATTAGTATCCTCTTTGTGGCTGCAAGATGAGATACCTTCGGCTTCTGCATGAATCTGCTGACCATGCCTACACAACAAGCTAAATTTGGCCTTGTGTGACAGAGGTATCTAAGTGACTCAATGAGTCTTTTGTACTGCATTAGATCGACATCATCTTCAGTAGAATCTTTTATCAATTGCAATATGGGCTCAGCTGAAGTGTAAGTTGGGTTGTAATCTTGTATCTCAAATCTCTTGAGTGTTTTTACTGCATATCTTCTTTGGTGCATCATCAAGCCTTAACTACATCGGTAGATTTGAATACCAAGGAAACATTATATAAGTCATGTTTGAAATCTTCAATCTCCTTCTTGCAATTGCCTATTATCAACAGCTTGTCAATATAGAAACATTATATAAGCAACTCACTCCTGCTTCTCCTGACATACACATCATGCTTTGTTGTGCACTTCTCAAACACTTTCTCTCTTATAAAGCCGTCTATTTTCTTGTTCCAAGCTCTTGGAGCTTGTTTCAGTACATACAAGGCTTTATGCAACTTGTATATTTTCCTTTCTTGGTCCTGTTTCACAAATCCAACTGGTTGTGTTACATACACCTCTTCGTCTAGAGGGCCATTCAGAAATGCACATTTCACATCCATATGACATATCGACCAATTATGTATATTGGCTGGAGCAATAACCAACATGATTATTTCGATTCTAGCTACTGGTTCAAAGACTTCATCATAGTCGATTTCTTCTTTCTGAATAAACCCCTATGTTACAAGTCTTGCCTTGTGTCGAATTACTTCACCTTTTGGATTCAACTTGAGTTTGTATACCCATTTCACATCAATTTCCTTATTCCCTTTTGGAAATTAGAATTGTGACCAAGTATTATTGTCAACATATAAACATTGTATAAGCAACTCACTCATCCACGATAGCTTTCATCCATCTTGAGTCTTTCAATGCTTCAACTACATTGATTGGCTCAATATCAACATAGAAGGCATATCGTACTAGCTCACCTTCATCGTCGACCATATAATATGATGTGATTACATATTCCTACAGCCTTGTAGGCATGTTTCTGGTTCTCTAAGGTCTTCTTATGCTAGCTTGACCTTCGAGAGCTTCTTGTTGAACTTCTCTAACAACCTGTCGAATATCTCTAACAACTTTACTAGTTGGTTCATCACACATGATTCTCACTGAAACCTTCTTGGTGTTCTTAGTCCAATCCCACTCCTTAAACTCATCTACGATCACATCCTTGCTGATCACAACTTGCTTATTCACTAGGTCGAACAATTTGTATCCACCATTCGAATGATATCCCAATAGGATCATTTGAATCGACTTATCATCCAACTTTGTTCTTAGTTGATATGGCACATATCTATGTATTATGGATCCAAATACCTTCAAGTGGTTTAAGTTAGGTTTGACACCAGACATACATTATTCTGGTGTTATAACTTCAAGCCTCTTTATCATACATCTGTTTAATATATATGTTGCAGTCGATACAACCTCACCCCGTAACTCATTTGGGAGATGCTTTGCTTTTAACATACTTTCTCACCATATTCATAGTGGTTCTATTCTTTCTTTCAACAATACCATCTTTTTGAGGAGTGTATGGTGGAACCACCTCATGCATAATTCCTTCTTTTATACATAGTGTGTCAAAGTCTTTCAATACATACTCTCCACCTCCATCTTTCCTCAGAACCTTAATCTTGTAACCACTTTGTCTTTCGACCATTGCTTTGAACTTCGTGAAAACGTTGATCACATCACTTTTCTTCTTGATTATGTAGGTCTACAAATTTATGCTATAATCATCAATAAATGTAACAAAGTATTTGTTATCTCCAAGTGAATCTACCTGGAGAGGACCACACATGTCTGAGTAGATTATCTCGAGAGTGGATTTCGAATTGCTTCTTGCATCCTTGCATCCTTGCTGAAGCTATTCTTGTGTTTCTTTGCTTGAAAACATTCTTCACATGCTTCTTATAGAATATGTATTTCTGGTAGGCCTGAAACCATGTTCTTCCTCTTTAGGTGACTAATGTCATTAAAATTTAAGTGACCACGTCTTTAATGCGATAACCATTCATTTGTGCTATTTGCAGTTTCCAGATACTTGTGTTCCAACATATCAAGTACAATCCTGAAGGTTATATTCTGAGACATAAGATCATTCAAGGTTAATCTATTTCTCGAGTCGATCACTTTCATCATTCTATCTTCAATCAATACTTTGTAATTCCTCTCAATCAGCTAACCTATACTTAGCATATTACTTTTCATGCCAGATATGTACAACACATTGGAAATTACTGATCATTTACCATGCTTTCTCCTAATCAGAATATCACCAATACCTTCAGCAGACAGGGTATTATTGTTTGCAAATTTTACCTTGTTCTTTGAGGATGGACTGATGTTGATAAACCAATATTTTCTTCCAATCATGTGCAACGAACACCTAAGTTGAGATACCATTGATCTTTCATTCTTTCTTCTTCCTTTGTTGTGACCATTAGCATCACTTCGTCTTCTCCAAGCTTTGTATAACTTTCTTTATCTTTTTTTCCTCCTCGATATTAACTTGCATAATGGCCATACATTTGACAATTGTAGCATTGAATATGACTTTTATCAGGTTTCTTTCCATCGACTCTTCCTCTACCTGCACCACCACCTTTGCGATTGCCTTGGTTAGAAGATTGTCTCTGATTTGATATACTTCCTTCTTGATGGTTTCCTCTACCAGTCAAATTGTTGTAACTTCCTCTTCCCTTGTTACCATTCCATATTCCTTTATCTTTCCTAGTCGACTGAACTTGCAATGCCACATCAGTCTTTGAATTGCTTGCAATTCTTTCAGCCATTCTTTATTCATGAGATTCAAGCATCCCTTGAAGCTCTTTTTTTTTCATACTTGACAAATTCTTTGATTCTATTATGGCTACTACCACATGATCGAACTTTGGAGCCAATGACCTCAAAACCTTTGACACTACATATTTTGATGTCAACACTTCTCCACATGTTTTGATTTGATTCACCAGTTTCGTTACTCCGGTGAAGAAATCAGTCACATTTTCATTGTCTTCCATATGAAGCAATTCATACATTCTTTTGTGAGTTTTTAACCTAACCTCCTTCAATTTCTCAATGCCTCCAGATGATTTCTCTAGAGTGTCCCATGCTTCCTTTGCTGAATCTACATTATAAACTTTCTCAAAATTGTCTAGATCAACACATTGATAGATTAAAAAGAGAGCCTTATAATATTTCTTCTTCAAGTATTTGTGTGCAACCTTTTGTTCATCCATACAATTCTCTCCAATTGGTGTTACTCCATTCTTCACAATATCCCAAAACATCTTGATAATAGGAAACAACGTTAATCTGCTTGCACCAATTTTTATAATTCTTACTATTCAAGATTAGAAGATTCGCTGGAAAATCCTTGTTCAGATGATTCATATTGATTCAATGTGTCCCAAAGATTACATAACCAGTACTCTAGATACCATGTGTTAGGAAAACTCCAATCTTGAAGTTAACCGAATACATGTTGATGAATAAGAATTAATCTTTCTGATTGATCACGTCATTTGTTCTTTAACCTTTACTCAGGTGAAACAACCACTCATTGGTTACAAGATGATTCTACACCACACAAAGAATTGAAATAAGAAAAATAATACAATTGAAAATGAGAGAAAAGAGGAATTCTAGAGGAAGAAGAAGAAGAATGTATTGTTGTGCAAACTGCACTCTAAGTGCTTGCTACAATGTATGTTAATCACAACTATGATTTCTGAAACTACATAATGTAAAACTTATTACAAATGAAATAGAGCCTCTCTCTATTTATAGATGAGGTTACTTGCACTCCAAGTAATCACAAAATAACTAATTTAACTAAAACTAAGCTAAGTTAATCTATTTCGAATCGGTCGACTCCTTCGACAACTACATGCTTCGACTGCATACTTCGACAAACTATATTTGACTTTCAATTAAATATAGCAAATACATACTTTATTCGACACATGCTATTTCGACACCCGTGAACACAAACACATTATTTTAACTTCGACACAAAGAAGTACATATTTAAAAATTATTAATACTATATTTACATTTTTTAAGGTTTTTAACTCTAAACCTCTAACTCCTCTTAACCCTTAATTCAATTTATTCAAGTCAATTATGTTGGAATTTCGACGAATTTCTGATGGTGGAATTTCACCAAAAACCTGGAGAATTCCGAGTCAATCTTGATGAATAAGAATAAATTCTTCTGATTGATCTCGTCTCTTATTCTCCACTCTCAACTCTAGTGAATCAACCATAGCTTGGTTGCAAGATGATTCTGGTGCACAAAAACTTGAGAAGAAAAGGAAAGATGAATTAGGGAAGAAAAGAGAAATTAAGGTTTTAGAGAAAGGAGGAAGAGAAAGAATATTTTTGTAGAGTTTCTCTCTGTCTTCAGTTTGAAGTTTTTTTAATCTTTTCTCTATACAACTGCATTAGTACAATGATAAGGTACCTCTCTATTTATAGGTTGAGACTGCTTGCCCATCAAGGAATCTCCAACTAACCTAACTCAACTAAAAACATAAAATAAAGCTAAGTCTTAATTTTTTGTCGAAGACACACTTCTTTGACAGCTATACAAAGAATTTATGTCGAAGACTCTATTGAAATGGTGCTTTGATAGAAAGAATTACACTTTCAACACACAACGTAATTCATTGTGTCTAAGCTATCTACATTCATCATTATTCTTAGTCTTTTAAACACTTCGACCTGCACACCTTTTGTCATGATGTCTACAATCTGATTCTCAGTTCTACAATGCTCAAAATTCAGTTTTCCATTTGCTACTTGCTCTCGAAGATAATGGAACCTCAGTTCTTCCATGTGATTCTTTGATAGAAGACATGTTGTGGATCTTCGTGGTAATTGCTCCATGATTCTTTCATATGATTTCTTCGACCAAGTTCACCATCCAAGTTGCTTGACATGTACAGAAGGAAGCAACTATGTACTTTGCTTCACACAACGACAATGCCACTACAAGTTCTTTTCTCGAGCTCCAAGCAACTGGCGCACCACCTAGCATAAACACATAACCGGTTGTGGATTTTTTATCCTCAACATCACTACACCAACTTAAGTCGGTGTAACCCACTAGCTTGCATTCTTTTCCTTCATCAAATACAAGAAACAAAATGCCATAGTCGAGAGTTCCTTTGAGGTACCTTAGTATCCTATTCGTCGTTGCTAGATATGATACCTTTGGCTTATGCATGAATCTACTCACCATAAATACACTATATGATATATCAGGCCTTATCTGACAAAGGTATCTTAATGGCCCAATAAGTCTTCTGTAATATATTGGGTCGACATAATCTTCATCTGAGTTTTTTGACAGTTGCAGTCTTGGTTCAGCAGGTCTCGAAGTTGCATTTCAGTCTTTCATCTCAAATCTTATGAGTATTTCATTTTCATATCTTCTTTGATGCATCATCAAGCCTCTAAGACTCTTTTAGAATTCAATACCAAAGAAATATGAAATATTTCCCAGATCAGACATTTCAAACTCTTTGCTAAGATCACCTTTGAAGTCTCCAATCTCTTTCTTGTAGCTACATGTTATTAACAATCATCGACATAGAGACACAATATAAGCAATTCACTCTTACTTCTTCTTACATAGAATCCATCCTCAGGAACTTCATAATTTCCTTCTCCTTTAAGAAACTACCTATTTTCTTATTCCAAGCTCTTGGAGCTTGTTTAAGTCCATACAAGGTTTTATGTAGCCTGTATACCTTTCTTTATTGGCCTTGTTTCACAAACTCAACTGGTTGTGCAACATAAACTTCTTTATCTAAGGGGTCATTCAGGAATGCACACTTCACATCCATCTGACACATGTTGCAGTTGCTCATGTTTGCTAGACCAATAACCAACCTGATTGTTTCAATTCTAGCAACAGGTTCAAAGACTTCTTTGAAGTCGATTCCTTCTTTCTGAAGAGATCCTTTCGCCACAAGTCTTTCCTTGTGTCAAGTTACTTCTCCTTTGGTATTTAACTTCACCTTGTATGTCCACTTAACATTGATTTCCTTCTTTCCTTGAGGCAATTCGCAAGTGACCAAGTGTTGTTGACATCGATGGACTCCAGTTCATCATTCAAAGATTTCATCCATATCTAATCCTTTAATGCCTCAGTTGCATTGACAGTTTGACATCTGCACAGAAATCATAATGTACCAACCCACCTTCATCATTGACCATATCAACTGATGTAATCCCACATTTCTGCAGCCTTGCAGGCATGTGTCTTGTTCTTTGAGGTCTTCTTGTGCTTGCTTGACCTCTTACTTCTTCCCGTCGAATTTGTCTTTCAACTTTACTTGATGGTTCTTCATATAAGATTCTCACAAAATCCTTCTTTACATTTTCAGTCCAATCACATTCTTTAAGCTCATTTATGATCACGTCCATGCTGATCATTACTTTCTTATTCTTTGGGTTGAATAATTTGTATTCACCAGTAGAATGATATCCTGTTAGAATCATTTGACTTTACTTATCATTAAAGTTTTCTTCTCAATTGATCATGCACATGTCTATGTGCTATAGATCCAAATACTATCACATGACTTAAGCTAGGCTTAACACTAGACTAAGATTCCTCTAGCATAATTCCTTCTCGCTTTTTCGTCGGACATTTGTTCAAAATGTATGTTGCAGTCGACACAACTTCTCCCCATAATTATTTGGGTAAATGCTTGCGTTTTAACATGTTTCTCACCATATTCATGATGGTTGTATTATTCCTTTCAGCGGTTCAATTTTGTTGTGGAGTGTAGGGTGGCACCACCTCATGCACAATCCCTTCTTTCTCACATAATGTTTCAAAGTATTTCGAGACATATTCTCCACCAACATCTGTCCTCAGAATCTTGGGCTTTCAACCACTTTGTCTTTTTACCATAAATTTAAAATTGGAAAATACCTCAATGACTTCACTTTTCTTCTTGATTAGATAAGTCCACAGTTTTTGATTAAAATCATCTATGAATGTGACAAACCATCGGTTACCTCCAAACGAATCCACATGGATAGGACCACATACATCAGAGTATATGATTTCAAGAATTGCCTTCGACTTACTTCCCGCATCCTTGTTGAAGTTATTCTTGTGCTGCTTTGCCTACACAGATTCCTCACACACTTCATTTGGAATATTGAATTCTGGTAACCCTGAAACCATATTTCTTCTTTTCAGATCTCTGATGTCTTTGAAATTGAGATGGCCAAGTCTATAGTGCCATATCCATTCATCCATGCTAGTTGCAGTTGCATGGCATTTATGCTCCATCATATTGAGTTTAATCTTGAAGATTCTATTATGAGACATGAGAGCCTTTAAGATTAACCTTTCACCTGAGTCGAGAACTCTTATAATCTTGTCTTCAATCGACACTTTATAATTCTTTTTGACCAATTTCTCTATGCTGAGAAAATTACTTTTCATGCTTGGTATATACAATATATTGAAAATTACTGACCTTTTTCCATCTTTCCTCATAACCAAAACATCACCAATACCTTCAGTTGCTAGAGTATCGTCATTTGCAAATTTCACCTTATTCTTCATCGAGGGTTGTATGTTGACAAACCAATCTTTCATACCAGTCATGTATGATGAGCATCCTGAGTCCAAGTACCATTGATCCTTGAATCTTTCTTCATCTCTTGTTGTGACCATCAACACCATCTCTTCTTCTTCTTCATGCTTTGCTAGCTTTACATCATCTTCTTGATTTATTTGTTTTTCAGGATAATCACTAGAGTAGTGACCATACTTCTGACAATTGAAACACTAAATGTGACTATTGTCAGTTTTTGTCCACCACCTCTTCCTCTACTTGCAACACCACCTTTGTGGTTGCTTTGGTATAAGGGTCTTCTTTGATTCGACGAATTTACTCCTTGCTGGTCTCCTTTACCAATCAAACTTTTGTAGGATCGTCTACCTTTATCGTCAAACTATTTTCCTTTGCCTTTCTTTTCTCTTGCTTATTGCCATGCAAAGCCACATCACTCTCCGACTTGCTTGCAACTCTTTCAACCATTCTTTGTTCATGGGATTCAAGCGTCCCTTGAAGCTCTTCCTTTGTCAATGTTGACAAGTCTTTCGATTCTTCTTTGGCTACTAGCACATGATCGAAGTCTTGGGCCAATGACCTCAAGATCTTTACGACAACTGATCTTGATGTCAACACTTCTCCACATGCCTTGATTTCATTCACTAGTTTCATAACCCTAGTGAGAAAACCAGTTATGCTTTCACTTTCTCTCATATGAAGCAATTCATACTTTCTTTTTTTAAGTTTGTAACCTCACCTCTTTTACCTTCTCAGCTCCTCTAAACGATTTCTTCAAAAATTTCCATGCTTCTTCGCTGATTCAACATCACTTAACTTTTCGAAATTGTTTGGATTAACACCATGATGAATTATAAAGAGAACTTTATAATCCTTCTTATTTAATTCTTTGTGTGTAGCCTTTTCTTCATCGACCGTGTTTTCTGCAAGTGACGTTACCCCTTCCTTCACAAGATCCCACATGTCTTGATAACAGAATACGATCTTCATCTTCTTACACCAATTATCATAAATCTTACCATTCATAATTGAAAGACTTGTTGGAAAATGTCCGTTCATATGATTCATCGCGCTATGCTTCCCAAGAATCACACAATCAATACTCTATATACCAAATGTTGGAATTTTGACGAATTCCCGTTGTTGAATTTCACCTAAAACTTGGAGAATTCCGAATAAATCTTGATCAACAAGAATCAATTCTTCCAATTAATTCCGCCTCTCGTTCTTCACTCTTCACTCGAGTGAATAAACCACACTTTGGTTGCAAGATGATTCAGCTGCACAAAAATTTGATAAGAAAAGAAAAGATGAATTGGGAAAAAAAAAGAGAGATTGGGGTTTGAGAGAAAAGGGGAAGAGAGAGAATATTTCTGCAAAAATTCTCTCTGTCTTCAAACTGAATTTTTTTAATTTTTTCTCTATGCAACTGCATTATTACAATGATAGGGTACATCTCTATTTATAGGTTGAGATTGCTTATTCACCAAGTAATCTCCAACTAACCTAACTCAACTAAAAACAAAAAATAAAACTAATTATTAAATTTCTGTCGAAGACACACTTCTTCGACAACTATATAAATTTCTACGTAGAGCAATTAAACAACAAAAAACTTTATCGAAATTATACTTTGATACAAAGAATTACACTTTCAACAAATTGCGCTACCCCTCCCACCTAAAACTCCAAAAATATCACTGTATAAGTTTATATGATTTGTAATGTGTATACCTTCAAAATTACAAAATTGAAACATTGTTAGAATTATATAATCACACATATAAGAGAAAGAGAGAATTGACACACAATTTATATGCATAACTCATATAAATTAACAACTACACAAGTAGTTATTTATTTATACATCACTGGTTGAACTTACACCCGTCACTAATTAAATCCAAAACAATTTAACCAACTTAGTTAATTACGTGTATACATGTAACATAACTACCTTATCTACCTAGATATTCATAATACAAATAACTCATTAAAAATTCAAGATTTGAATTTCATTTTAACACTATTTCTTAATTTAAAATCTCTACACATATTACATTGAACATACTTCTCATCTCTAAATTTTTCAATATTAAATGGTTTGGTTAGGACATTTATAACTTAACCATCTGTCCTGCAGTATGTTAAAATGATCATGTCCTTACTTATTTGATCTCTAAAGAAAAAAATAAAAACTTGGTTTCGATGTGATTTCTCCTTCCATAAATTATTGGATTTTTTAAAAGTTTAATTGTTGATCGTTTTCTATCATTAACTCCACTTCTTATTCTTTGCCTATCTTTATTTCCAGAGTTATTTCAAGTTTTTTTCGGTCCAGTGTAAGTTGGTCGTAATTTAACCATGAAAAAAAAGAGCCTCTATTTATCCATGATTTAATCGTGACAATATTTTATGAGACCCAATTTAGTCACGGTTTTATTGTGACAAATTTTGAACCGCGCGTATCCATTTTGTAGATTTTTATCCGATTTGTTGTGAGTATTTTTTGTGACAAATATAGTTAGTTCTTCATATACAGAAATGTTTAATATACTCCTTTTTGTACATGAGAGATTGTAATTTAGCCTCAGCAAGAAAAGTCACAATCAAAGGATTAGAAGGCAATTAAACATTCCAAAATGGACTTCTTGAAACAAAAACAGCTCAATGGAATCATTGGTGATGGAAAAATGCAAGAAATGACTACAATTAATAATGTCCAAAATTAATCCTAAACCTAAGCTCATTCTAATATAAGCCTTATTATACGATTTATCAAATGACTATTCTATCACCATAAGATCAAACAAAGGTAGATAAAATGTTCTTCTTGAGTGTAAATTCATCTGCCTTTGCTGCACTTATTGACTGCATCAAAAGAAAATTTTCAAATATAACATACCAAATAATAGCCTCAAGTTTTAAAAAACTTTACTGTCATTAATAAATTACCTTCCGAAGCATACCCTCGAGACGTTGAATCTCGTTCTTCGCGTAATTTTCGCCCTTTTCCATACTGCTCTTCATAAGTTTCAAGTAGAGATTGCCATGTCTGAAACAAAACAAAACAAACGAAGTTCAAATTATAAAACTTAAGCAAACCAGAACAGAAAAGGAAATGTGATGATATCATTCAAACCTTGCAGCAGAACCCTTAAGAATATGAACTTCCTCTTCAAGTTGGGAAAAGAGAATCTTCTTCTCATCGTCGTCGGCAATCACAAACTCCTTCACCAAGTCATCTAGAGATGCTACTATGCCAGCCTAAAGCAAGAGTACTTAATCCATTTAGCTGTCAAGTATATGATTCTGATATCTTTTAATGCTAAACATATTTTTAAACTAACTTTAGAAGTAAGTTGACCATGTTCATCACGGTTGGTGCCACATTTTTCATTAAAGAAAGCTACGAAATCGTCCACTTCATGACCACCAACATATTCTTCGCCGGTTTTGTTGTTCTTTGGGAAAAACTTCAATGTGGGATAGGAAGTAACACCATACCTGTATTAGCAAATAAGCCAAACTAGACACATTTTGATTTTAACATAGTTTTATCGGAAGACAAAGTAAAAATATGGTACTGCACTCACTTCTCAGCCAAATCTTTATATTCGTCAGCGTTGAGATTAGCTATAACTACTTCTTCCTCCAACCTGAATACCGCGGCAACCTTTTCATAAGTCTAAATAAATAGTAAAAACAGTATTAGGATCAACCTTGATATATTCAGTCATAAGCAAGTGAAAATTACCAAATTATATGATTATAAGTTAGCTATGTAGAAGTCTTAGACAAAAGAATATCCTTACATAAGCAAAAGCCTTGCAATGACCACACCTAAAGACAATAATGAATTTGTCGAGAAAATAAGATTCAGAAACATTGGAAATGAAAAAAAGATCATCATATCATGAATTTACGGAAGATCGTGTTAATCTATACATACCATGGTGCGTAGAACTCCACTAGAACATCTTTTGTTTCATCTAAGACAACCTTATCAAAGTTATCAGGGGAGAGAACTACCACACTAAATGGAAGAGCAATTATCTTCACGTTGGTACCTGCATTAACAATACTATGCTAAGAAAATGCCGACGGAATGAAGTTTAAAAACATTCAAAATGCTAAGAAGAATATAATAGAGACTAACTACCCAGACAACATATGCCGTAATTGTGACAATCTTTAAGTCATGAATAAAATTGAAAAACAAACATAGGTGGTTAGATTATACTACTAAATATTCAGAACATTGACTCAAATGTGCAAATGCAAGTAATTAGTAAAAATGTGTATGAAATGATGAAATTAACAAAGAAAGAACAATTTTATGTTAAAAATTCTTGATAAAGCATACAAGAATCGTCTATGCAGTTCACTTAAATACCTGCTTTCATGTTTACAAAACCAGCAAGAGCTTCAGCGGTACGTGCGCCTTCAAACCTAAAGAACATGTTAAATTTTTCAGATATATTGTTAAGAATATGAAATTCGATCACATTTTGTATGGTAAAAAGAAATATTTGAAAGGAAAGAAAATGAACAAAGTCCTAACTTATTTGGTGTTAGTGATCCCTTGGGAAACCACATAATTGATGGGTAACTATAAACTTTATACTTAGTGCAAATGATTTTTTGTTCATCACAATCGACCTACAAAAATATTAATCAAAGTTTGTAAGAATATATAAGAAACACTAACAGAGAAACACGAATATCAGACACAACACCAACACAAACATCACACATTTTTCTCAGAAGTGTCCATGCTTGAGATAAACCTAAACATAAAAGAAACATAAATGTTAAATCTAGTAAAAAGAGACATTAATTAACCAACCTTTCCAATCAAAATGGCATTGATTTTCTTAAAACTTGCTGCCAATTTTTCATACTCCGGCGCAAGCTTCTTACAATGTCCACACCTAACATTAAAAAAAAAATAACAACTCACATTTGAATCAAACCTTAGCATCATCAATACAAAATCGTTTACGATTTGATTCAATTATGAAAAATGTGTTATAAGATGAAACGTTTTACCAAGGAGCATAAAACTCGACGAGAGCAGCACGATCATTGCCGACCTCATTTTCGAAGGTGTCATCTGTGAGCACAACGACGTCGTTGGCTAAAGCGGTTGAGATCAGAAATTGCAGAATCAGTGCTCCAATACCGAATATCATCATAGAACTCCACATTGTTGGGTTAGTTTCGTTTAGAAATGGAAATGGAGAAAACGGTTAGGGGAGTGTCAATGATGTGTTTGAAGGAATGCACCAATGGATCGTGTAACTGTTTTTCTTCTTTTCTGTTGGATTTGTTTCTCTATTGTCTTTTCTTCTTTTTGTTTCCAAATAAAATGCTGGTTTCAAATTCATAGACTCAGTTGTGTCATAAAAAAATAAATATATTTTTTTATTTGTTAAAAAAAATGGTAATAACTCTTTAAAACGTAGCTACACTACACCTTAGAATGACTAAAATACCTTGATATGTAATTTGTTTTCCTTTCTCATATATGGTATCTTGTTCCACTAAAAACATAGTATTGGTTATCATTTTTTCATTGTTGTTGTAAATTTGTGTCTCATTAGGAAGTAGTGTATCAGAGATGAAGTTGAATTATGTCCATTTATTGTATTTATTGATCATGGAGAATTTATATGGAATGCATTTATAGATATCATGCAACACATAGAGTTTATTAGAGAAGTTAGTTACACAATAGAGAAGTTAGTTAGGATCGCTAACTAACTTTCTCTCTATCTACACCCTTACTTACTTTTTAAGTTCCAATTTTTATATTCTAGTTATCACTTCTCCAATACCCCTCCACAAGATCATGGATGTTGAATTGGAACCACCTTGAGCTTGTTTTTGAACTCTTGAAAGACTGCATGAGAGCATCTGCAATCCGAGTCGTGCCTGGAACATGCTGGATGCAGAGCTTTCGAGCTGCCACTCTTTCTCTAGCAAAGTGAATGTCAAGTTCTATGTGTTTGGTCCTTGCATGTAGAACTGGGTCGTGAGGAACCATTACTGCACTAATATTATCACAAAGAAGAGTCGGCACCTGATACTGCACATGTAGTTCAGTTAGTAATGACTCGAGCCATAAAAGTTCTATTATGGTATGTGCAAGAGCTCGATATTCCGCTTCAGTACTCAATTGTGCAACAAGAGACTACTTCTTGGAGCTCCATGCAATGAGATTATTGCTAAGATAAAAACACGAGCCTGAGGTCGACCTTTTATCATCGGGGTCACTAGCCCAATCAGAGTCACAATAAGCTCTAATGGACATGTGAGGTACAGAGTCAGCTGATTGCAAGAGGAGGTCATGTTGAGATGTTCCACTGAGATACCGTGGTACGCGTTTAGCATCACTCCAATGTGAGTCGAGCGGATTGGCCATGAACTGATAGGATTTGTTAACATTGAATGTTATGTTTGGTCGTGTTAAAGTCATGTATTGTAGGGCTCCAACTGTTGACCTGTAAAGATGCGAATCAGACATGACATCTTAGCCATGTTTATTGAGTTTGGATTGACTAAACATGAGAGTGTTAACACCCTTGGCCTCAGTCATGTTGACTTTTGTAAGTAAATCTCGAATATACTTAGTTTGAGTAAGGATGATAGCTCCTCCTGATTTTTCTTGTACTTTGAGGCCAAGAAAATACTTGGGTTTTCCAAGCTTCTTGAGAGCAAATTGTTGATGGAGTTTGGAGATCAATGCATGCACAAGTTTGAAGGAAGTCCCTGTGACTAGTATGTCGTCAACATAGACTAAGGCATATATTGTGATATCGTTGTATTGATAGATGAAGAGTGACTTATCACATTTTCTAGCAAGGAATCCAAATTGCACTAAGGCTTGATGCAATTTCTCATACCATGCTCGAGGGGCCTGTTTGAGGCCATAAGTTGCTTTTCTTAATTTACACACTAGAGAATGACCATTGGCTATAAATCCAGGTGGTTGTTACATGTAGACTTCTTCTTGAAGATCTCCATTCAAGAGGGCATTATTGATGTCGATTTGTTGGATATCCCACCAACATGTCACTACAAGTGTGAGAATGACCCTGATGGTTGTAGGTTTTACTACATGTTAGAATGTCTCATGGAAATCAAATCCTTCTTGTTGGTGAAATCCCTTGGCCATGAGTCACGCTTTGTATTTATTGATTGTGCCATCAGGATTCTCTTTGAGTTTAAAAACCCACTTGCACCTGATAGCTTATCTTTGACGTGGTAAAATGGTCAAGAACCATGTTTCATTGGCCAAGAGTGATTGAAATTCAGTATGCATAACCTTAAACCACTTAGGGTGCGACAAAGCTTGCTTGGTAGTGGTAGGTTCTGAATGTACAAGGAAAATTTTAGGTCTAGAATGTCCTGTTTTGACTCTTGTGAGCATGTTATGGTTGTTAATAGGTGGTGGGGAAAGATCATGAAATGAGGGAGAAAGAGAGTTAGACGTGTCAGATAAATATTGCACAGGTGGACTGGTAGTTATGAATGGTGACTTGGAAGACACATTACCTCATTTTTAAGTAGGACTTGGTGCAGGGTTATAGGGAATGTGACTTAGTTCAAGGTTCATAATGTTTGTTTGAGAATTTGTAATGGACTCAGAATGTAAGTTTATGTTTATCACATTATCATTGCTTGATTCACCTTGAATTATGGGATTAGGAGCACTGACCATGGAAGAATCATGTTATCAGTTTTCTCTTCTGATAGGAGTCTCAGGTGCCACTTTATCACACTACACTTGATGTGATCGATTTGGGCTAGGTACCTGACAGTTTGAGATAATTTGTAGTGGTGCAGAGTTAGTATATTGAGTGGAGCTAGTAGGTAAAGAAGACTCTTTGCCAATTGTAGATATGGAAATTCAGTATCATTGAATGTTACATCCTTTGACACATAGATTCTACCACTTTTTTCCATGCATTTTGGTGATATGCTCAAGTAGGTGCACTTATCACTTATGAAATCAAGTTTGTGTTGCTGATATGGCCTCTTATGTGGGTAGCATGAACAACTAAAGATCTCGAGGCTTCTAGATGTTGGATGCATTCAATGGTTGGACCAGATAAACCTAGAAATTGGATGCGTGCAATATTTGGACCAGATAACTTCTTATACAAAAATTCTGGTTTCAATGTATTATTGTTTTTCAATATTCTGTGTAAATAATGCAATTTAAAAAAACATGTTCACCTCGGTTTTTAACAAAACCGATGAGATAACTTAACGTGAAACCTAAACAAATATTTTTCGTTCATTTCATGATTATAAATGCTCAATGAAGCTACACGAATTCTACCTGAGCGCATCACACGCTCAAAGATACAACAGAGTCGCCATCGAACTTTATTTATTCCCAAAGGAAAGTGAAAACATCGATAAAACCCGGGGGAAAGAAAAATGGGTAAGGAAGTCGGTTATGCAAGGGGAATGTATTAGCACCCGTAACATACATGGTACTCCATGGGAACCGTTTTGAATGTTCTTCACAAGAATAAGTGTTATTATCTGAAGGTTACTCGCGAAAGTGTGAAAAATGTGAGAAATAGATAATTGTGCTCGCCAAGGATTTGGGCCCTCGTGCCTACGATCCACATTCGTGCAATGAGGAAATCAGAGCTCCGTAGTTCGTGGAACTAGGACAAATGCATTAATTGTTTTTAGTGGACAATATTAACGTCCGCGTTCTATTGTCGATTGGCTTGTATGCTCGAGCATGAGAGCTTTAAGTGTATGTCTGTTTGCGGTAGAATGGATGAACTCGGATCGCACTCTAGCAGTTAAACATTGTTTGCTCGCACATGGAGGCTTAAGTGTCGTTCACGGTAGTGAAGGTAGAGAAAAACAAGAAAGGGGGTTTGAATTGTTTTGGAAAATAAAACTTTTTAAGAACTTAGACACACGTAAAATAAAGGGAATTCAACACATAATTTTATACTGGTTCGCTTGAAAATCAAAGCTATTCCAGTCCACCCGGCCAAGGTGATTTCGCCTTCAAAAAGGACTTAATCCACTAATCTTGAAAGATTACACAAACAACCGTCTAAGAGAAATAATTCCTTAGCCCTCTCAAGTACTCGGACTACACAGAGTCACTTGAGGAATTATCTCAGTAATGATATGATTAGTAATACACAGTGCTTCTAACAATAAGCAACTATTACAGAATATAATAACAAGAATCTTTCATGTGAGAGCAGCAGCTCGTGAGAGAGTGAAATAAGGTAATTGAGTAATTGTATTCTTGTGTGTCTCCGGTGTGCTTTTGTTGAAGCGTTCCATCCCTTTATATAGGAGAAGGAGAAGACCGTTGGGTGAGTTAATGACAGAATCTTGGTCATTGAAGAGTGATTAGAGTCATTACTCTCCTTGTTCTTTCTAAAGCAGTATTGGGCGCGTCATAACTTCCTTCTAAAAATAGTTTCTTTCTATAAGCGGATGTCTTTAACGTTAAGCTTTCTTGAATCAGCAGATCTTAGTCAGAGTCTTGTTTTAGCATTTTGCGTCTTCAGAGGATGCTTGTATCTGACTATCTTCAGAGTTTCTCTTTATTCAACTTCCTCAGAGCGCATGTTTTCAGAGTCTGGACTCATTCTTTTCTTTCAGAGTGTCTGACTTTTTTAGTTTTGCTAGCGCATGTTGGATCAGAGTCAGAATCTTCTGGTTACGTTACTTCTGAGGGGTATCTTAGCGCTTGATTTTGTATCTGATGATTGTCTATCTGATTGTTTTGATCAGAGCCTGCACACTTAGAAAATTTTCGTTAGGGTATCATTTTTTTTTCATCCTTTGTTATAATCAAAATCTTAGAGATACATTGTAGAACTAAATTTGTTCTTACAATCTCCCCCTTTTTGATGATGACAAAACAAGTCAGAATGATGATGAAACAATATGAATATCTTAGAACCAGATAGAGGGAATGAACTCCCCCTAAGATAGATCATCAGATTTAACAGAAGTTCTTACCGGACCTTCCTTGTGTGGAGTTGGTTTTGTACCTTAGCTATTTTCCTGTATACCTTTAGTCGTCAAGTTATTAATATTTATTAATGTTTGCAGTGCCTTGAGAGGTTTTAGATATGTTATCATCAGAGCTGTTTTTAGTTTTCCCCCTTTTTGTCAGAATAAAAAAGTCTTATAGAAAAAATAGGCAAGAAATGAATATTCATATAACAGAGAAAAATAGGTACAGATATGCAGCAAGGAAAGCATAGATCAGAAAGCAAAAAAAACATCAGAAGGAAAAACAACAACCAAATAGCCTAAGTGCCTAACGTTGGAGCAGCTGAGTCAACATGTTCCGAATGTTGGTGTTGACGGTGTCCTGGTGATCCAGTCTAGCTCGTACCACTTGTTGTTCCTTTTGCAATTCCTCCAGAGTCTTTAAGACCAGAGGGGCAAAACCAGATTTAGATTGCTCCCCCTGAGTCAAAGCATCATCCCTGGCCTTGGCAGCTTCCTCTGCAGCAATGCGTGTTGCTTCTTCAGCGTCGACTTTTGCTTTTGCCTCAGCCTCAGCAACAGCCGCAACAGCAGCATCTTCAGCAACAACCTTTCTTCAGCTTCTCTGATCCTATTTTCTTCTTCCAGGAGAGCTTTCTCTTCTCCTTCCTTCTGTAGTGGTAAATTTATGATCATCAAGCTATGGATAAGCTAGACATCAAATGACAATAGTCGCCACCGCGCTTTTATTGTTTCCAAGGGAAAGGGGAAAAAGTACGAACAAAACCCAAAAGTAAGAAGTTTTCAAATCAAAACTAATAAAATGTCATAGATTACAGGTAAGGGGGTTGGTTACACAGAGAGAAAGTGTTAGCACCCAAAGTGTCCTAGGTACTCCTAGGGAGCCCTTTTTGTGTGCATATGTACTTGGTATAAAGTGATGTTTACAAACAAATAGAATGGGGGGATGAGAAAAGAATTCATTAATTATATTTTTGTGTTTGACAAGATTTTCGATCTTGTGCCTACGTACCAACATAAAAATGAGGGATCAAAACCTCGTAATTCATGATACAAATTTCAAAGTGGAGGCATTGCTTTTAACAAAAATTAAGTTTGAAAGGTACAAAGGCCTAAAAATATTTTGAATGAGTTAGTTATTTTTGGCTTTTTGAAAGTTTAAGTCAAGTATAGTTAAGTTTATTTACAAGTTTGATTTAAGAAAATAAGTTTGAAAATGCAATGGCATAAGGCCAAAGTTTCTATCTTTTTTGCAAAAATGGCCAAAGTTTCTATCTTTTTCGCAAAAATGGTCAAAGTTTAGAACAAAATAAGTTCAATCAAAGAAAGTTTTGAAAAAGGAGGGAGATATTTTGAAATTAAAGAAATGGGGAGAAGATGAAGAGACTATCCTATGTAAAAAATTAAAAGTTTAGAGTTGAAAAGATCTGACCAAATGGGTAGCAATCCAATAGACAAGAATGTCAATAAAAACCCAGAATTCCCTTGGACTTTTTAGAATCAAGCAACACACAAATGCACAATTATATTATCTTGAAGAGCAAGGCATCAAATAAAGATGGTCACATCCAAGCTTATCCATTCCATGATCTTCTTCAAAGTAGCCCATGTAACAGATGAATTCCACAAGTCACAGGTTCAAAATAACAGCTTCACAATGATCATGTTGCAGATGAACTTAGAGAGATCTTGAATGATGTATCAGATGAAGTTTCAAATTGCAAGCACTTGGTTTCACAATAAGTTGGCATTGGCCAAGTCCTTTATCATAGGAATGTTGCCTCAATTCTAAGTCCATTTGTCCAAGATCAAGCCAACAGTCCACACAAAAGTTTTTTAGGGTTTTTGTTGTTATTATGTACATTAATGTTCAAAAGACCACACAAACCAACAAAGGCATACACAAACAGAATATATCACACAATATGGTCCAAATGGACAAAGTGAAAATTACATTAACATAAACAATTAGAATGATATGAACAATGACAAAATGAATAAAAGCTAGAATTAAATGGCATTGAAGTGAAGGGCTTGAAATTAAAAGTTAGTAGTTAATAGGTTAGAAGTTAGTATTGTTTTGCTTTTTCTTTTCATTTTAAGACATCCTTTGGAGAAAACTCAACCCACTTATCACAAGCATGAATCCTTGGACCAAAACATCTTCCAAAGGAAGGAAAGAAATCCAAGTTTCCACACAATACCATGAAAGAGGGGAGACTTACAATCTCACCAACTAGAATGCTTATGCCTTTTATATCACAAATTTAGCACTATGTTAAGCAATCGTAATTGGACTTATGTAGAAGTCACAAATATTTGAGGCCGGGCAATAGAATTTTGGTGTTAATGCATGTTAGAGACATAGTATTATGAACTATGCTCATAAACATACCACATACAAAAAAGAATATGCAAAAGGTGTGGCCTAATCTCATCCATACTCATGTTAATTTTTCAATCAACTAGCATTAGGACTTTGAAATATCATAGGCCAAACGGAATGAATGAATGAAGAAGGGGAATGAGATGAAGTGGGAGGGGAATAGGTGAAAACACAAATTGGTCAAAGGAGGACTTTTACCAAATTAATATCATTCATTCATTTTGGGAGATGGAATATACATTTCATCAATCCCCTAAATCCAATGATATTAATTTGAAAAAGTCAAATCAACCTTGACCAAGGCCTAACAACAATAGTCAAACACCAACAAGTCATCACAATTGGTCAACAAAATAATTTGGCATTTAATCAAATTAAGAATACTAAAATAAGGCATTTATTAAATATGGTTTGTCCAATTCCTAAAATCTCATCAAAACACCAAAGAAATGGCCATGAGATTTATCATAGGTCAAACAAGGTCAAATGACCTTGGAGAAAAAATTTCATAATTTTTGGACATTTAAAAGTATTTTTAAACAATTAAAAACAAATGCAAAAACAATTAAATCATGAAAAATATTAATAATGATCCAAAAAATAATTTTAATTCAGAATATGAAAGAGGAAAATATTTGAAATTTTTTGGTGAAACTCTCATATTTTTTTGATCAATATTAATTTTAAAATGAATTAATGAAAATAATGCAATTAAAATGAAAATTAAAATATCAGAAAAAACGCGGACCACTTGATCTCCCTCATTAATTGAGGTGGCAGATCAAGTGGTCACAAACGTGCTATCCACGATGGACTCTAGTCAGCGCGCCATAACCTTGGTAATTCAAACCAAGGCACGAGATTATTTCATTTCACAAGGATCCTGTGGCTCAGAACCATCCAGCTCACCACCGGCGTCCAAAGGCCGGTCGTCTTCTCCGGCGACCCTGGCCGGACTGGTTCAGTCATAACCATCACCAAAATTAAAAATAAGGACATGATTTCAAAGTAAAAATGGCATTGAGCACGAATCTGGTCTCAATTCATCCTAACTCCAAGTATATTGAGAGATACATGGAGTTGAAATTTGAGGTACATGAGCTGAGTTGCTTCGATTTGGACTCAAAGCAACTCAATCTTCTTACCTACATTGGTAGGACTTCAGACAACTAAAGAATCAATAGAATTGAGCAAGATTTAGAGAGAATAGAAGAGATCAAAATTTCTGGAAAATACCTTCAATGTAGGTCTGGATTCAACTGTTCTTGCCTTGGCTCGTGCTTGATCTCAATCCAAATGCTTGCAAAAGAAGAATTGAACACACAAGAGGTCTTGGATCCTTGGAGTTTTGAATTTCAAAACAGTGAAAATTCAAACTCAAATTCAAGTGAATTTATCAGGATTATCCTTTGGAATATGAGGGTTAGAAGTTGGGGATCAAAGCTGGCGCGAATGTGTTGTTAATGCTGAGCATATGAGGCTCTATTTATAGCTGAAACCATTGGTATTTGCACACTTGAAATCACTTTCCAAATTTGGTCATTGATGATGCATGGGTGCATGGACGCATACAAGCCTATGAAATCATTGCCTTAAGTCCACAAATGAGTGTGAGAAGGTCTGAAAACAACTTGGATTGCAAGGCAAGTGTGTGTGAAGATTTGAAGTTTGATTCTTGCCAAATGATGATACCATGTTCAAGCCATGCGCATCCTATGCATTCCTTATCCAAAATGGATGAATTTGAGCTCTTTGAAAAGGTGAGATCAAGAGGAACAACTTTCATGTTCTAAACTTTTTCATTTGGAGCTTGGAACATGAAGAAATTTGAGGTGGAAGTTTGGAAATTTTTGACATATCAAATTTTTTCTAAGTGTCAAGCCATATATCTCAATATTCCACCTTGCTTAACTTTTTACATGAGCTTCAAATGAGAAAAGTGTCTTCATAAAAGTTGTAGCTATTTCAAATACCTTCAAAATGGTCACCCATTTCATGTAATTTGGATTTTACATGATAGAGTTATGAATTTTTGAAGTTTGGAAAAATCACTTGATCAATGGTATAGGTCAAAAATGACCTATAATGTAACCTCATATCACATGCTCAAAAAAGTTGAATTAGCTATCACTCCAAACATAAATGTTTAAGTAGACACATTGAATTTGATTGTGCAACTTGGAAATCTTTCATCTCATAAAAATTGAGCCAGCTATGGCCTTGGGAAGTTGACTTTTCAAATTAGGGTTTAGACAAAATGACCTATAATGTTTCAACATAGAAAATCATTTTCCAAGCAAAACTAGCTCTAGGTCTCAACATAAAAGTTGTTTGGAATGTCATTTATAGTAGGTTTTCTCTTGGAATCATTTTCATATGGTGAAAATTGTAGGAGTTAGGGTCTAGGGAGACCCAGTTTTGATCAGATGAATTCATTTGGCCAACCATCATCAACCAACTTAATAACCTTCAATTGTCTTGACTTTCTAGGCTCATGGTGGATCATATATGCATAAGATGATTAATTTTGAAGTGTCTCTTGAGAAATTTGATCAATTGATGAGATAGCTTGTTGGAGAAGTTACTCAAGATACCTAGTCAAACTAGGGTTTCCAAGGCAAATCACCCTCAAACGTTTCAAGAAAACTTGATCAATATAACATGTAGAGAACATTGGGACTCATATGATGCTCATAACCATTCTTGTATCAATTCATTGTTGTGCTCTTTGTCACGAGGGTCTCAAACCCTAATGGAGATCATGCCCTTCCTACAAAAGAGTTAAGCAAATGCAAAGACATATTTTTGGTATTTTGGTTAGTAAAATGATAAAATACAAGTATGATATAATCACATAATGCTTGGTGATCTCTCCCAAAACAAACCCAATGAAGGAGGAGTAAGTGTAATACCTCAAAATTTGCCCCCCTCATTCATGCATTCATTTTTAGGTCATTTAACATTTCATATTGCATTTCATCATGTCAATCGGAATTAGATCCAAGAAGCTTGAATATCATCCAAGACACTTTGTGGGTCCTATCTGGGCGATCAGTCAACACAAGGGAATGGCTTAAGATACTTCTAACATGTTCAAATGGGGTCTATTCATCAGTCAAAATGTTAATCTTGAAGGAGCAAAAGTTTGTTCATGAACTGTCATGCTCGCTAGGCGAAGCCCACGCGTTTCGAAAAAAAAACGAAAAAAAAGAAAAGAAAAAAATTAACGAAAAAAAAAAGAAAAAACAAAAAAAAAAATATAAATAAATAAATAAATAAAATATAACAGAAAAATCTTGGACTTGGACCTCTCTCTTTTGAGCCCACAAAGTCACAAAAATCAGGTTATAAATTCTAGACTTCCATCTCCCAAAAAACCCTGGGAAAAAGATAGTGAGAGAAGAGCTAACAGAGTTCAGAGCAACCTCCAGAGACTGAAAGGAACTCATCTGCAAAGAGCCAATTCCATCTCATATAAACCCTCAGATTGCTTTGCAAACCCAACCGGGCAATTCAATTTCATTCGATCTCTCCTATCAGGTTTGCCCTATTTCCATTACTTTATACTTTCAATTTGAATGCTCTGAATGTATGAGGTATTATCGTTAGGTTTTGCATGTGGGCACATGTTTTAGTATGTATGTCATGTCTTGATGTGTGGATCCTTGCCCCTGACTTTGAATTTTGATACCCTTTTGATGCATGTGTTTAACAATAGGTTTAGGCCTCTTACACTTGGTTGCTTTTTGTGAGCTCTTTTTGTGAATTTTAATGGCATGATTCCTGTGGTTACATTTTGATTTAGGGCAACTCTTGATTGCGCCCCATCTTGTCACTCTAACCTGTTTGTTGAGTTTTTTGTGAGGGCTCCCATGACTCCTGAAAGGATAGCTTGCTTGGCATTCCACTTTATTTGTGGGATACCACCTTAAGGTTTATTCTGATTACCTGTGCTGACTTGCTTTCTTTGGTGGTGCCAACTTGGGAGATCTCTGGGTTTCTTGTGTCGTTAGTTGCTATTACTTCGGATCTTTATCCATGTGGTACTTTTACATCTTTCCCGCATTTTACCGCTTTCTTAGCTGGAAGACCTCAATAGGAGGCAATGTTTTCTTTTGTTTGTTTACTTTTGTGCCCAAAGACCTCCATGCAGAGGAAATTGACGGATAAAAGGGATTAGTAATCAATCCCCCGTTATTCAGTGTGTCGTTCTTTATGCTCGCACTACGTGTCGATGCTTCAGAACAAAAGCCCAAGATCTTTTGTCCGGTCAGTCAGTGGAGAGGGTTCCACCTTTCTGAATCCCCACTTTTTGTCATGAGCTCACCCTGGCCAGGGTTAAGAGCTATGAGGTCTTATCCTCATTACCCTTTTGATATGCTCACCCTGACGTTCAATGTGAGTGGTTAAGAGCCCATTTGATTACCTATTCCATGGCTTGTTTGTCGAGGTTGATATGACCCCTCTTGACTAAAGCCCTACCCATGTATGTTTGAGCCCCCTGTTGGCGCGTTTACTTTAAGATACATGTTTTGTGTGGTGTGATCGTCTCCCCATAGGGTTGCTAGGCTTCGTATAGTCTCCCGTTTGCATGTCAATAAAGGTAGCACTGTTCCTTCGTCTAGGACTTCCTTTTTTGCATGAGCATTCCTAAAACACAAACCAACTCATTGATTTTTCTTCTCCTAAGAATACGTTTACTCCTTCTACTACAGGCGAGTAAGTCTCCAAAGGTCGAGCATCCGGTAGATTGCGTAGTAACGTCGTTCACCCTAAAACACAACCTTTAACCCGTAGTTAGCCGAACTACGACTTGCTCTGATTCTCATTCCAGATGAGATACGTAGGCATAAGACGCGATGTCTTAGCGAGCACACTCCTCTTTAACCCCTAGGTAGCCGAGCTACGAAGACTCTGATTCTCATATTCAGATGAGATACGTATGCAGTGGATGCAACATCCGTGCGAGTCGTTTTCTTTTGACCCCCCTTTTAGTAAATAGTACATTAGATAAATCTACACCCTTTAGACAAGAACAACAAAAGTGGATCCCGTAGAGTACTACGGATGCGTAGGGGTGCTAATACCTTCCCTTCGTATAATCGGCTCCCGAACCCAAGATTTGGTTGCGAGACCTTGTCTTTTCCTTTCCTTTTTTCAGGTTTACTTCGAGCGTTTCCTTTCCCTCCTTTGGGATAAATAACGCACGGTGGCGACTCTTCTGTCATTTCTTTTTTCGCCGGTTGTTTTTTCATATTCTTTTTTCAGGTTGCGATAGTAAGGAGGATGCCAAGGTATGATCTCAATGCTAATGCTTATGATGAAATTGCATGAGGGATCTTAGGGTCAAAATTGGGGTCTTACAGCTGCCCCTATTTAAGGACATTCTAATTGAGGAGGCGAAAGTTAAAATCTTCATGTCGACTCAGTAGAATGGGCTTAAATAACAACATATAGAAACAAATTTTGGTCCCTAAGAGACCTCATGATGCATATGATATGAATGCAAAAGTAAATTCCTTGTGGGGAAATATTGCCATAAAGGAAAAAGAAGTCAGAGAGACCGAAAGTCCGTAGGAGTAAAATGCATTCCGTAAGGAAAACTCACTGGGGAGACCGAGACTCTAGGGGATAAAGGGTTATGCGTAGGCCAGGCTATGACTTAAAAACTGCCGGGGGACTAGAGGAATTCCATACAAACATGGAAAAGACTTAGCCGGGGAAATAACAACATCTGTAGGGGATACGAGTAAATCAGGATAAAACTGACATACTTGAATCATGCAGGAAAAGGCAATTTTACTAAGGAAATGCTGACTCAACTCGACTGGGGAGAAATAAATTTCAACACAGGAGGAGCAGAGATCTATTATCTACTACTTGCTACTGGGTAAGGAGATAATAAAGATCTGACAGAGAGAACACTCGTCATCGGTTAGGATGAACATATCAAGGATGACTCGTTGAGAAACAAAAGAAGGGAATATTCATTACCAGTTACTGGGTAAGAATAGCCTTACTGGGGAAAACTACAAAAAATAGGATTTACAACTACCAGTTACTGGGAAGAAGACCAAGGGTGAGAGTACCCGTCATCAGTTAGGATGAACATATCAAGGATAAACTCAACAGGGAAGAAAATCCGTCATCGGTTAGGATGAACATATCAAGGATATGCTTGCCTGGGATTGTCAAGGAGGATACCTGTCATCGGTTAAGATGAACATATCAAGGATAAACCAACTAAACAAAAAGTAGGAATTACATCTATCGAATGCTGGATAGAATACCGTCAAAGAGAAAATCCGTCACCGGTTAAGATGAACATATCAAGGATAGACTCTGTGAGGAGAGAGAAAATAGGAATTACGTCTATCAGTTACTGGATAGAATACCAAGAGAGAGAATTCGTCATTGGTTAAAGTGAACATATCAAGGATCAACTCTGCAGAGGGAACAAAAAGCAGGGTTTATAACTACTGGTTATTGGGTAGAAGACCGCAAAGAGAAGGAAACCCGTCATCGGTTAGGAAGAACATATCAAGGATTAACTCTCTGGGAAACAAGAATAGGGATTACAACTACCTTTTTACTGGGTAGAATACCAAAAAGAGAATATCTGTCATCGGTTAGGATGGACATATCAAGGATATACTTCCTAGGGAACTCCACTGCTGGTAAAGCTGGGATAATTTCACCGGGTATTGGGCAAAAAGTAGCAAACTGCAAACTAAGAAGAATATTACCAGTTACTGGGCAATAGACTCTTAGGGGACCCGAAGTATCTATCTAGGTAAGAACTAGAAAGAAACGGTCAATCAAGACTCAACCCAATGAGGACATAACTCAAGGGGAGTGATTCCATCCAGATAATTAACTGGGGAGGAAACTGAAATAATAATCATCCACGAGGAGACAAACTCAGTGGGGAAAAGGAGAAAGGTTAAAATCTTTCTGCTTAAGGGGCTGACACTCTACAATTGAAGGATGACAAACACCAGATTCAGTATGGGGATAGAGTACCACCATAACGAAGATAATGATGCAAGTATGAAATTGTATAAATGTATATGTATATGTATATATGATGATTATGCTGACAAAGCGATCACAAAGGATACAAAGGTGTCGCAAAGAATTTGAATCATCGGTACAATCCTCGATCAGTCCACAAAATATAGAGACAACTGCTGGAGAACAGAGAGATCAACAATCCAAAGGCTCAACCCTAGCCGGGGAAGGAGGATATCTGTTGAGGAAAGAGAAAACATCTCTGAGCTTGTGGGGAATTTTAGGTCAACACCATAAAAAAATGGGAGACAACCCTACAGGAAAAAAGTAAACTGCTCAGGACCCAGGAGGAAACTCTGACTGGGGAGCAAGTCGACTGCCAATCGGTGGGGAAACCAATGCAATCTACTAGGGAAGATCAACCATCTCTGAAGATCAATCCTGTTGAGGAAATACGAACTCCGCTGGGGAAGGTCGAAACTCTGTTGGGGACAAGGACACGCCGCAGGGTATCTGAATCAACCAACTCAGTTGGGGACAAAGAAAGAAGCTCCACTGGGGATCAAACACTCCGCCGAGGAACTGAATCAACACAAATGTCTAGGGGTACCCGAAGGGTTAACTGCTTGGGGAACCTCTGATGTTTCACACTTAAGGACTTGTTGTTCAAAATACTGTTGATATTCCTTTTAATTGCTTTGGAAAAAAATTCTTGCTTTTATATATTTAAGAAAAACTTGATTTTGATTAAAACTTTAATTTCAAAATGATCATAATAAAAATTTAAAACTATTGGCTGAAGTAAATAAGAGTAGAAACAATTGGATAAAAGCTCAACTTTATTTGATAGAATGGTAGTCTGTAAATGACAAGACTCCATAGATTTTACAAAGTTGAAAATGGTAATTTACATGGAAAAGGGTTACATTGAATACAAATGATCCTTAATCCTTCTACCAACTCTCGATATCCACTATGCTCTTGACCGCTGCTGGGATGATGAATCAACATCAACCCTTGTGCTCAACAAAGCCTTTCCAAGATTTGAAGATCAGCAGAATGCAGTTACTTGCCATAATCCCTAATTTTTGCATAAGTTGGCCCAAAGTGGGGTACTTAACTTATCGGGAAGATTTTTCTGTTTTTATGTCTCTAATTTTTTCCTGGGTCGCCCTTTCGAGTTTTCAATCCACCGAGACGCTCTTTTTTGCCTAAGCCGCCCTTTCGGGTTTTCAACTTAGCGAGCTGTTCTTTTCTTTTTTTAGGCGAAGTATTTCTTGACTACATCTGCGTTCACAGGACGAGTGAACTCTTCACCATCCATAGTTGTAAGAATCAAAGAGCTGCCTGAAAAGGCTCTCTTAACAACATATGGGCCTTCATAATTAGGAGTCCATTTTCCCCTAGAATCTGGTTTGAACGATAGAATCTTCTTGACCACAAGGTCACCTTCTCTAAACACACAAGGTCTGACCTTCTTATCAAAAGCTTTCTTCATTCTCTGCTGATATAACTGACCATGACACATGGCAGTCAATCTCTTCTCTTCAATTAAATTCAGCTGATCAAACCTGGTCTGTGTAAGACCCCAATTTTGTCCCTAAGATCCCTCATGGCATCATAACATTGCACTTGCATTGCCTCAAGGATCATAAGCATCTTGGTTCCCCTTACCTTTGGGTAGGACCCCTTGTGAGTGGTTTGAGATAACCAAGCATGTTTGAATTGTATATCATTGCTTTTCTCATTTTCTTTACTAACCAAAAGCACAAAAATACGTCACTAACATCTTTTGTTTGTAGCTTGAGCAATCACAAGGTCCAAAGCTTCAAGGAGATCATTGGTACAAAGATATGGTCAAGAGGAGATGATAGCAAGCATGGTAATGGTTCCCAAAGCTCTCATCCATCAAATATGACTCCCTAGCATCTCAATTCATCATTTTGATCAAAGCAAGTCAAAGGGTTTGAAGTTTGTGTCCCAAAGGAACCCTAATTCATCTGTGCACCATGGTCAAATACAATCAAGGAAAGTTCTTTAATTCTTCATTTCATGCATATTTGAACTTATTTGAGTATCCTCAATCATCAATTCATCAAGATATGAGTCGTGGACTTGAGAAGTTGATCAGTCAATTCATCTGACTATTTTGAAATGCACTGAGGCCTAACTTTTTATATGTTGGTCAAATGGAGATGATCCCAAAATAAAAAATGTTCTTAAGGACAATATGAACAACTTTCATGTTCATTAAAAATTTATTTGAAGCTTGTAAGGTCATCTCCCATTCCAAGACATTATAGGTCATTTTGACTGAAACCCTAATTTTGGGTCAACTTGCCAAGGACATAACTCATTCATTTTTTATGATTTTGAGGTGGGATTAAGTGAATTGGAAAGCTTAAGATGTATAATTCAAATGTTATGTTGAACAAAATTTCAAAATCTCAAAGGAAATACATGTGATAATGCAAGACATTATAGGTCATTTTGGGCCAAATGCATTGAAAGGCAAAAAAGTCCAACTTCAAGTGCCCATAACGCTTTCATAAAAACTCCAAATGATGCAAAATTTAAGTCCATTTTGATTGTCTTGAAAAGATCTACAACTTTGATGTTGGAGGGTTTTTCATTTGAGGCTTGCATCATCAAAACCAAAGGGCTTGAACATTGGCCAAATTTAGAAACTTTGCCTTTTCATGTTTTGCACCTTGCACTTTAAACTCCAATTTCACCAATTTCCATACTTCAAATAGATTTTTGCCCAACATAACAATTGTTCCTTACATCAAAACCTTTCCAACCATTACTCACATGCTCATGTTTGGATTTGGCAAATGGTATTTTCGAAGAGGGGAAGTTTTTGGTTCAATTATGCATAACATGGTGAAACTTCATATGCATGCAATTGGAGTGCAAACCACACGTCCAAACCTTCTCCAAATCATTTCAGCATCCATTTGCATTGGCTTTTGGGCCCTCCATGCGCCTGTACAGGCCCATGCATGGAGGCCTTCAATTTTCATGCACACGAAATTCACCTTGCTTGCATCAAGTTTTGCTATAAATAGAGGTGCATACCTCCATCAGAAACCAACCTAAAGGCGCCTGAAACCCTGCTGAAGTGATTCCCCAACCTCACCAAAGAAGCTATTTCACTTTTCTTCATTTTTTTTCAGATCCAAAATTCAACTACATCTGGTTGAATCCTTGGATCTAAAGCTTCTAGACCTTCATCCTTTACTCCATTGATCTTCTATTTTGATAAAGAAAGCAAGGAATCAAGCTCAAATCTCTAGAATTCCATTTTGTTCTTCAACTGGTATTTTCTTCGAAACTCATCATATATTGACCTATTTGCTTGGATCTTGTGTTGGCTGAAGTCCTCTCAATAGAGGCGTCATGACTGTGCATTTAATTTTTGAAATCCATTAAGTTCATGATGAACACCACAGAACTTCCATCTCTGATTTCTCTCAATATAGAGATCTAGAGTGGAATTGAGTGGCACAGGGATGATGTACATCATCCCAACTTTCCAAAGATATATGGATCGTACGTTTTGGCTTCCATTTGAAGCTCTGCAAATTTTGGACATGGGCGGAGGTTGGCCGGAGAAGACGGTGGCGCTGGCCACCGTCTGGTCTCCAGATTCAATCAGGAGCGTCCATTCCTCTTTCCAGATTGAATCTCATGCATCCAATGTTATGACTTTTTTAAAGGCTATGTGTGATGTTGTTGACTCAAGTACACCATGCGTGCGTGTCTCCCTGCCTTCAGATATGCCACGTCAATTAATGAATCCAGATCTGACGCCTCTGGATTTTTGGAATTTTTTGATTTTTCTGATTTAATTTCTTTTATTTCCATTATTTTCAAAAATTCATATCTTCTTCATTTTTAATCCAAAAAATATGGGACCAATTGCATTCTTCTCCAAATAATTTCTAGTTTCTAATTTTGATTTTTTATATTTTTTATTTCATCATTTGATATTTTTTGTGAATTTTCTCTTTTCTGGTTATTTTTAATTCATTTTAAATAGTTTTTGATATTCAAAAAATACAAAAATATTTTCCTAACCTATTTGAATGATGATGGATCTATGAAAAATATTCTCATCAATTTTTTAATTGATTTGAGATTTATTTGAGATTTTAGTTCAATTAGGTTATTTTTATTCATTTTTAATTGATTAAAAATAGTTTCTGACTTTTTAAAATGCTGAAATTTTTTGTCAAACTTTGTTTGACCTTGTTGAACTTGGGATAAATCACTTGGATCTTTCAAGGTTGATTTGAAGTGATTTTGAAGTTTGACCTTTCTTTTATTTTTAATTCAAGTTTATTTTAATATTAAAAATGCTAAAAATATTTTGCTTATTGTTTGATCTCCAATCTTCATCTCATTTCTGATTTCTCATTGTTTGACTTTGACCTTCAATGTCACTTGGTCAATACACATGGATTGGTACATTTTATTTGACCTTATGCATTTTGATCTTTCCATTTCCTTATCCATTCTTCATCTTCTTATTCTTCTTCTCTCTTTTTGATCAATGAGTTGAAGGTTGATAAGTTAGCATTGATTAGGGAGACTTAATCTTCCTTGATTCAAATCTAATTCATCTTGATCAATTGATCAAGTGAATGGCTTTGCATTAAGGATAGGTTGTTTTCTAAATCATGCAAAAGGCTTAAACCAATACAAGATCAATTCTCTTTTTCTTTTTTAGGCATGGCAAGTTGTTGAAACTTGGTTCACTAATCAAGACTTCTAACTTGTGTTGTTGCCTACATTATTATTGACCGGCCTCAGATAGTTGTGACTTCTACATAAGTCCAATTACGATTGCTTAATATAGCGCTAAATTTTGCCTTATGGCACACTAACCACTAACCACTAACACTAACTATTAACCATTAACATTTACTTTTTGCTCTTTACTTTTATGCAATTTACTATTCTTGCACATATTATCCATTTGCTTTTCTCTTTGCTCACTTGAGCACATGTTTATGTTAATGCCATTTGCCTTTTGCTCACTTGAGCACATGATTGTGTATATACTATTGTGCTTGTGTTTTTGTTTTGATTGTTGTGGACCAAATGCAAAGAAATGGACTTAGTTTCTAGGACATTCCCTATGCAAAATTGGAGCAAAAGGATCTTAATGATGAATATGGGCCAAGCCTCTAAACTCACTCTTGTCCATTCTTGATTTGTTTCATAAAACTCTTTGATGTGTGTGTTCTTGTGCTAGGGGTTCCCACTTGAGCTTAGTTGAAGAACCATTACCATGAGCTTCCAAGAGAGAGAGATCCAAGATGCATTGAGAAGTTTTTTTTCAAGTTCACCTTGATTGATGATTGCTTGAGTTTATGCTTTGATGATTACTTATTCCAAAGGATGGGAGCTACTTGGATCATCAATATGATTTCAAGAGAGGAACTCCATTGTGGTTTTGTTTCTTTATCCCTTACCTTTTTGTTTTACTTAGGACTTAGCCCTTCTTCTTCTTCCCTCCACTCTAACCCAAGTTAAGACTTTTGTGCAAACACTTAACATTTGTTTTCAAACATTAGAAACCTAAGCCTTATGCTTTTGATTTTCAAACTCTCTTTTCATAACACTTATTTTGAATTGAATCTTTAAGTCAACTTTGACCATTTTGTATATACTTCTAATTGGTAAATATAACCCATTCAAATGTCTTTTTGTGGTTCCAATGGCCACTTCTTTAATCAAATTTTTCATAACCTTTAGCTATTAGGTTTGAGTTATCTTTGTGGTAGATGTAATACTCACCTATATCCTTAGTGATGGACAATGAGTCTTCCATGCTTATTATAGGGTTAACCCCTCACTAGCATGTTGAAGCTATCCTCACATGGTGGATTTGTGGTTTGGTTGAGTTTTCTCCCTTTGATAACAAAAGACCTTAAGGCTTTTGGGCCAATCAATTCACCAACTCATTTTGAGATTTTTACCCCGAACTACGAGGTTTTGATCCTAATCTTTTTTAAGATGGTACGTAGGCAATGGGTTTATCCATCCAAACACAAAATATAAATAAACTTGTACATTCCCCTCTCATCTCTTCAATCATGTTTGCACAAACAAAATTTTCACAAAAGATAACAACCTTTACAACAAGTGTGAAAAGGGCTCCCTAGGAGTACCTAGGATGTTTTGGGTACCTAACACCTTCCCATTGCATAACCAACCCCCTTACCCAGATCTCTGTTTCTATTTTACTAGTTTTTGTTAAAACTATTAGGTTTTTGTTCGCTTTCTAACCTTTCCTTTGGATAAATAGAAGTGCGGTGGCGACTCGACTTGTATGATTTACCTTGGATTTAGTCAATATCTCTAATGGTAACGAATACCCCGCTACAGTCTGACACCATTCAACCTTAGTCAACATGGCTTCCATGAGCACATGTAATGAAGGAATTTCAATCTCTACGGAGAGCACTACTTCCATACCATATACAAGAGAGAAAGGGGTTGCCCTTGTTGAAGTGTGGATGGATGTACGATACCCATGCAAAGAAAACGGGAGCATCTCATGCCAATCCTTATATGTGACAACCATCTTCTGAATAATCTTCTTAATATTCTTATTTGTAGCTTCAACAACCTCATTCATCTTAGGTCTGTAGGGAGAAGAATTATGATGTACAATCTTGAAGTCTTTACAAAGAGCTTCCACCATATTATTATTCAAGTTCGATCCATTGTCAGTAATGATCTTGCTTGGCACACCATAACGACATATAATTTGATTCTTGATAAACCTTACAACAACTTGCTTGCTTACATTTGCATACGATGCCGCTTCAACCCATTTTATGAAGTAGTCAATTGCCACCAAAATGAAACGATGTCCATTCGAAGCTTTGGGCTCAATCATCCCAATCATATCAATTCCCCACATGGAGAAGGGCCATGGGGAAGAGATACAATTCAATAGTGTTGGAGGAACATGAATCTTATCAACATAAATTTGACACTTGTGGCACTTCTTCACAAACTTGCAACAGTCAGATTCCATTGTCAGCCAATAGTAACCTGCTCACAACATCTTCTTCGCCATTGCATGTCCATTAGAATGAGTACCAAAGGAACCTTCATGCACTTCGGTCATCAACAAGTCTGCTTCGTGTCTATCCACGCATCTGAGCAAAACCATGTCAAAGTTTCTCTTATATAGTGTATCACTATTCAAGTAGATTTTACCGGCTAATCTTCTCAAAGTCTTCTTATCTTTCAAAGATTCCCCAGGCGGGTAAATCTGACTTTGGAGGAAACATTTGATATCAAAGTACCACGGCTTCTCGTCTTTGATCTCTTCAACAACAAACACATGAGCTGGCCTATCAAGACGCATCACAGAAAAATTGGGAACTTCATTCCAATACTTCACTATAATCATTGACGCCAACGTTCGAAGAGTATCTGCCATCCGGTTTTCATCTCGAGGAATATGATGAAACTCAACCTTTGTAAAGAAAGTTGAAATCCTCCTCGCATAATCTTAATATGGTATCAAACCGGGTTGATTCGTCTCCCATTCACCTTTGATCAGATTCACAACCAAAGCCGAATCTCCGAAGACATCCAAATACTTGATTCTGAGATTCATGGCCTCTTCAAGCCCCATAATGCAAGCTTCATATTCTGCTATGTTGTTTGTACACTTGAAAGTCAATCTAGCTGTAAATGGTAGATGCGTGCCTTGAGGAGTAATAATCATTTCCCTAATGCCATTTCCATAGTGATTAACAGCTCCATCAAATACCATGCCCCAACGGGAACCAATTTCTGGCCCTTCTTCAAGCAATGGTTCATCACAATCTTTCATTTTCAAGTACAAAATATCTTCATCAGGAAAATCATACTGCATTGACTGATAATCTTCAATTGGTTGGTGAGCCAAATGGTCAGCCAAGATACTACCTTTGATCGCTTTCTGAGATCGATATTCGATATCATACTCTGATAACAACATTTGCCAACGGGCAATTCTCCCAGTTAAAGCAGGCTTCTCAAATATATACTTAATTGGATCCATTTTGGATATCAACCAAGTGGTATGATTCAACATAAACTGACGCAGACGCTTAACAGCCCAAGCCAATGCGTAACAAGTCTTCTCAAGCATAGAATACCGAGTCTCACAGTCAGTGAACTTCTTACTGAGGTAGTAGATTGCAAATTCTTTCTTTCCAATTTCATCTTGCTGACCAAGAACACAACCCATACTATCTTCTAGCACAGTCAATTACATGATCAACGATCTTCCTTCAACAGGTGGAGACAAAATCGGAGGCTCGAGCAGATATTCCTTGATACTGTCAAAAGCTTTCTGGCAGTCTTCAGCCCAATCACAAGACTGATCTTTCCAAAGAAGCTTGAATATAGGCGCACATGTGGCAGTCATGTGGGAAATGAATATGGAAATATAATTCAAGCGGCCGAGAAAACCTCTGACTTTCTTCTCAGTTTTGGACGCATGCATCTCTTGTATTGCTTTGACCTTGCCAGGATCAACCTCAATACCCTTCTCGCTGACAATAAAGCCCAACAACTTACCAGAACGAACACCAAAAGTACACTTATTAGGATTCAAGCGGAGTTTATATCTCCTCAAACGCTGGAATAGCTTCAACAAATGCTCAACATGTTCCTCTTCATCAATCTATTTAGCAATCATGTCACCGACATAAACTTCAATCTCTTTATGAATCATATCATGAAAAAGAGTAGTCATTGCTCTTTGGTAAGTTGCACCAACATTCTTTAGACCGAAAGGCATCACTCTATAACAGAATGTTCCCCAAGTTGTAATGAATGTGGTCTTATCCATATCTTCGGGTGCCATTTTGATTTGATTGTATCTGGAAAATCCGTCCATAAACGAAAAGACTTTGAATTTAGCAGTATTGTCTACCAACATATCAATGTGTGGCAGAGGGAAATTATCTTTCGGACTGGCTTTATTCAAATCTTTATAGTCGACACACATGCAAACTTTTCCATCTTTCTTTGGCACTGGCACAATATTGGCCACCCATTGCGGATACTCAGCGGTTACAAGGAAGCCGACATCAATCTGCTTTTGCACCTCCTCTTTGATCTTCACAGCCATATCATGATGCGTTCTTCTCAACTTCTGCTTGACCGGCGGGCATTCTGGCTTCAACGGCAATCTATGCTCCACAATCTCAGACTCCAACCCAGGCATGTCTTGATAGGACCAAGCAAACACATCTGAATACTCTCGAAGAAGATAAATCAACCCCTTCTTGACATCTGGACACAGGCGAGACCCAATCTTGACTTCCTTCACATCATCTTCGGAACCCAAGTTGACTAGCTCAATTTGCTCTTCAAACGGCTGAATGGTCTTTTCATCTTGCTCAAGAAGACGAATTAATTCATCACTCACTTCTATATCACTTTCCTCCTCGGCCTCAAACACAGGGAATTCAAAATTTGGAGAAGGAGAAGGATCATTGTATTCAATGAGGTTAGGAACCAACCTGCATAATGATTTGATATTTTGATTTTAGAGAAGTGAATTTGTGACCAAATATTATGCAAATGGATAGTTATAGTATTTATTTATGTTTTTTGTGATTACCATTTTCAGAATAAAGCAAAAAGTAAAAACAAAACATCATAGATGTGGATGAATAGAATTAATTTTATTGATGATCAAATTGAAATGCCCAAACAATGTTCACTTCTCCCTTAGGCATAGGAGAAGGATTTTAAAAACATAAAAGCAATTACTTAGATCGATGCAAAATAACAGGAATATCAACAGCAATCCAATTGTCGCAATCCTTTCCATGCGTCACAAAATTGGTGTAGTCTTCCTCTTCGTTATCCTCTAGCACAACAGCTAAGTATTGTTCATTGCCATGAATGAACCCTCCGCTACGGAAGCTGAGTTGCATATCTTCAGATCTTGCAATTGATGAACCTTTATGGAACCCCAAACTGGTTCTGCCTTTGTTATCAGAGACCTCTACCATACGCCCCCACTGATCAACAATACCTTCTTCCACAATCTTCTAAGCATCTTTTAATGAGGACATAGGTGCCCTAACTCTCTTCTCAGCAGCAATAGATAAGGCTTGGAACGGAGTTCTAACCCCATCCTCAGCCTCAACATAAGAGAAAGATGACAAGTGGCTAACCAACAACGCATTCTCCTCACCAACAATCAGTAGCTTGCCATTCTTGACAAATTTGAGCTTCTGGTGTAAAGTGAAAGTAACAGCTCCCGCCTCATGAATCCATGGCCTTCCCAATAAGCAACTGTAGGCCGGGTGGATATCCATTACTTGAAAAGTAATCTGAAAATCACTCAGACCTATCTTGACTGGAAGGTCCACTTCACCAATTATTGTCTTGCGTGAACCGTCAAAAGCTTTGACGATTACACCGCTATACCTCATGGGCGCTCCTTGATAAGATAGCTTTAACAAAGTTGACTTCGGCAGCACATTCAGTGACGACTCGGTGTCAACAAGCACGTTTAACAAAGCATCCTCTTTGCAATTCATCGAGATGTGCAAAGCCAAATTATGGTTTCTGCCCTCCTCAGGGAGTTCTTCGTCGCAAAAGCTGAGATTGTTGCAAGAAGTGATGTTAGCCACAATGTGATCAAACTGATCCACAGTAACATCATGTTCTACGAACGCTTGTTCAAGAACTCTCTCTAGTGCTTCTCTGTGCGCTTCAGAATTCATCAGCAGAGACAACACTGAGATTTTTGAGGGGGTCAGAGTACCTCATCATCATCATTGGTTTTCAAATTGCTGGATTCACCAAACTTATCTTTTGAACAACCAACTGGATCTACATTAGGCACCTCCACCTTCTTACTAACAATTGTTTCCTCTTTATCCTTTGGGAACACCAACCCAAACACTCGACCATTGCGGGTCACTTTTGTAACATCAACAATGCTCACTACTGAACTAGTCGTAGGTAACGGGACCTCTTGACCATCCTTCATCGTTGTAGCATTATACTGATACGACACAACTTTATCAGATGAATACGGGACTAGGCCCGCTAACCGTATTACCAACGGCGATACTGATATTCGACTGTTGTTGTTACTGGAGTCATACTGGATTACCAACCGCTCTTGTTGCTTGAAAACGGGCACTATGACATTTACGTCGTCATCTACATGACGGGATTGAACAATTTGGATCATGCATTCATCCATCAGACGTTGGATGTCCCTTTTTATAACTTCACAACCCCTCGGGTTAACACTACAAACAGCACAACCATCATGGGCATGCTCGCATTCACTTACCAAACAAATATCCTTATGCATCTGCACTAAGGACCTCCTGATAAAACGCACGTCAAAAACTTTAAATTCTCCAGGACAATCGTCCACCATATTCACTGAAGAGTTCCCATGAGCAGGCAAATGGTTTGCTTTCATGTTTGGTGCACGGTCCTCGAAGGACACCATACCACTCTTCATAAGCTTCTGAACCTCATACTTCAATGGATATCAGTTTTCAATATCGTGTCTGGGTGCTCCTTGGTGAAAAGCACAACGGAATTCAGGTTTATACCACCAAGGAAGTGGTTCTGGAATCTGTGGTGGGTTCCTCGGTTGAATTAAGTTCTTGAGAACTAACGAGGGATACAACTCTGCATATGGCATAGGAATCGGGTCAAAAGAGACCTTCTTCCTCTCAAAGTTCTATTGATGATGATTATTGTTGGTATTGTTGTTATTGTAGGTGTTGATTCTTTGTTGTGATTGTTGTTGTTGACGTTGTTGTTGTTGTTGAATTGGTGTTGCTTGCTGATTAGAAAATACCGGAATAACTGAAGATACTTGATGATGATGATGTTGACGGGATGTTAGATTTCTTCTGATCTGAGGCCTCCTCTGCCTCCCACTGATTACTACATTCGTCTCACTATCTTTCTTCTTACCAAAATTACTACCATACCTCTTGCTTGTTGACGCCTCATCTTTTGAAAAACGTCCCTCGCGACTCCTTCCTCAAGCCTCATTCCCATGTTTACCATTTCGGTAAAGTCACTGGGGGCACTAGCAATCATTCGTTCACAATAAAATGAACTCAGGGTTTTCAAAAAGATTTTTGTCATCTCTTTTTCCTTCAAAGGAGGAGTGATCTGGGCAGCCAACTCCCTCCATCGTTGCGCATACTCTTTGGATGTCTCCTTATCCTTCTGATACATAGGCCTCAGTTGGTCTCTATCTGGCGCCATATCCACATTATACTTATATTGCTTGACGAAAGCCTCCCCTAAGTCGTTGAAAGTGCGAATGCTAGCACTATCCAATCCCATATACCAACGAAGTGCAGCGTCAGTCAGGCTATCTTGGAAGTAGTGGATAAGCAATTGATCATTGTCGGTCTGAGTAGACATCTTACGGGCGTACATCACAAGATGACTAAGCGGACAAGAGTTCCCCTTATACTTTTCAAAGTCAGGCACTTTGAACTTCACCGGGATCTTGACGTTGGGCACTAAGTACAACTCAGCAGCACTCTTTCCAAACAAATCTTTACCTCTCAGCGTCTTCAATTCCTTGCGCAACTCAAGAAACTTATTTTTCATCTCGTCCATCTTCTCATAAACATTCGGACCCTCAGACGGCTCGGAATGATAGATGGTATCCTCTACGCGAGGCAAAGTGTGCACAACGGGAGGTGGCACGGACATGACCGGGCTAGATGCCGGAATGGAAGCAAAGGTAGGCGCAAAGCCTTCAGGCACAAAATTGGAAGGCATTCCCCACGGGAATCCAGCAGGTATATTCGGCACGAAGTGGGCGGCAACAGTAGGCACGGTAGAGGTAACCACTTCTGAAATAACAGTCCTCGTGGGAGGAGTTGCAGGCGTTAGAGATGATTGACTTTGGGCAGCAAGAACTGACTCCATCATGGCAGTCAGGCGGGCGATCTCGTCTTTCAACTCTTTGTTCTCTTGCTCTAAGTGCTCCATGATTCTCAGATGATTGGCTCGGGTATTGTACCGGTGAGTCAGCTTGGCTAAAGCACAGAAGAAACACCAATCAGACACCTGGCAAAAACCTGCTTATGCAAATGATGCATGAAATGCAATGCTCGATTATTTTTTTTTCAAAGAACTTACTATATCATTGGCAAATATATATATATATATATAATATATATATATAATATATATTATATATTTAAATGGCAATTGCGATAATTTGATATGACCAAAAATCTCTTTTTATTTATAAATTGGAAGGATTACACTGAGTACAATTTCAGAAACCAAATAAAAAATACAAGAGGAAAGGAGACTAGTCATCCTAAGGATCCCTAACAACAATGTCAGAAGATCTGGCTGTAGGCGCGTACTTCCTTCGAATGCGACGAATCTCGGTCTCAAAAGAAGCCTTCATCTGCGTCTTCTCGAGGACAAGCTGATCAATAATCTTCTTCCAAGCAATGGAAGGCCGAGGCATGCTAGAATATGGAACCTCTGGCTCTCTCTGTCTTTTCGTCACTCGGTCTTCAAGTAGCTCAATAAGTGCGTCTTTGTCCTTAGACTCCAACTGCAACTCTTCATGCTTCTTGCTCAAAGCACGGAAACACTCTTCCCACATATCCTTCTCTTGCTTCATCATGGCGAGCGCGTCTTCCAACTCCTCTACATATTGGTTAGGGAGAGTTAATGGCTCAACCATAACCATAAACATAGGTCTTTCACAAGGATACGACATCTTCAACTCCAAAGCTCTCTTCTTCACCCAAAGAGTGTAAGCTTCCAAAGCTACACAATTGTGCGAACCAAGCTCGGAACTTCCTTTCCTATGCACATTATACCAAGCATGCATAATCTTCTGCTTCAAATGTTGGGGATCTTTACCCTCTTGATAGAAAAGACCTTCTAACAACGTGTTATTAGGTTTGTCTCTCAAGGGGAACCCAAGTTGACGACGAGCCAAAGCAGGGTTGTAGTTAATTCCTCCTTGCGTACCAATGAGAGGCACATTAGAGAATTCACCACAACTATCAATAATCTCCAAACTTCTAAAAGATGGGTCATACCAAACCATATCATCATCGGTGAGAGACATAAGTGTAGCGGGGTATTCGTTACCATTAGAGATATTGGCTAACTCCAAGGTAAATCATACAAGTCGAGTCGCCACCGCACTTCTATTTATCCAAAGGAATGGTTAGAAAGCGAACAAAAACCTAATAGTTTTAACAAAACTAGTAAAAGAAACAGAGATCTGGGTAAGGGGGTTGATTATGTAATGGGAAGGTGTTAGGCACCCAAAACATCCTAGGTACTCCTAGTGAGCCCTTTTCATACTTGTTGCAAAGGTTGTTGTTTTTGTGAAATTTTGTTTGTGCAAACATGATTGAAGAGATGAGAGAAGAATATACAAGTTATTTACATTTGTGTTTGGATGGATAAACCCATTGCCTACGTACCATCTTATAAAAAGATAGGATCAAAACCTCGTAGTTCGGGGTTAAAATCTCAAAACAAGTTGGTGAGTTGATTGGTCCAAAAGCCTTAAGGTCTTTTGTTATCAAAGGGAGAAAACTCAACCGAACCACAAATCCACCATGTGAGGATAGCTTCAACATGCTAGTGAGGGGTTAACCCTATAATAAGCATGGAAGACTTCATTGTCCATCACTAAGGATATAGGTGAGTATTACATCTACCACAAGGATAACTCAAACCTAATAGCTAAAGGTTATGAAAGATTTTGATTAAGAAAGTGGCCATTGGAACCACAAAACACATTTGAATGGGTTATATTTACCAATTAGAAGTCTATACAAAAAATGGTCAAAATTGACTTAAAGATTCATTTCAAAATAAGTGTTATGAAAAGAAAGTTTGAAAATCAAAAGCATAAGGCTTAGGTTTCTAATGTTTGAAAACAATAGTTAAATGTTTGCACAAAAAGCTTTGGCTTGGGTTAGAGTGGAGGGAAGAAGAAGAATGGCTAAGTCCTAAGCAAAACAAAAAGGTGAGGGATAAGAAATGAAACCACACTAGGAGTTCCTCTCTTGAGATCATATTGATGATCCAAGTAGCTCCCATCCTTTGGAACAAAGCAATCACAAAGCAAATATTTCAAGCAATCAAACAAAAGGTCATGCTTCTAAGGATCCTCCAATGGCTTTTGCATCTCTCTCTTTAGATGAACATGACAATGGTCCTCCAATTAAGTTCAAATGGAAACTCCTAGCACAAAAGCACACACATCAAAAGTTTCATGGAGTAAAACAAGAAAGGATAAGAGTGAGTTTAGAGATTTGGTCCTTCTAATCCATCTTCATCATTAAGATCCTTTTACACCAATTTTGCATAAGGAAGGTCCTAGAAACTAAGTCCAATTCTCCATTTCTTTGCATAGGGAAAGTCCTAGAAACTAAGTCCATTTCTTTGCATTTTGGTCCACAATAATCAAAACAAAAACACAAGCACAATAATATATACACAATTATGTGCTCAAGTGAGCAAAAGGCAAATGGCATCAACATAAACATGTGCTCAAATGAGCAAAGAGAAAAGCAAATGGATAATGTGTGCAAGAATAGTAAATTGCATAAAAGTAAATTGCATAAAGTAAATGTTAATTGTCAATAGTTAGTGTTAGTGGTTAGTGTGCCATAAGCCAAATTTAGCGCTATGTTAAGCAATCGTAATTGGACTTATGTAGAAGTCACAACTATCTGAGGCCGGTCAATAATAATGTAGGCAACAAACACAAGTTAGGAGTCTTGATTAGTGAACCAAGTCCCTAACAACCTGCCATGCCAAAATGAAAATGAGAATTGATCTTGTATTGGTTTAAGCCTTTTGCATGATTTAGAAGACAACCTATCCTTAATGCAAAGCCATTCACTTGATCAATTGATCAAGATGAATTAGATTTGAATCAAGGAAGGTTAAATCCCCCTAATCAATGTTAACTTATCAACCTTCAACTCATTGATCAAAAAAGAAAAAGAAGAAGAAGAAGAAGGAGATGAATAAGAGAAATGGAAATGACAAAATTAAAGTGCATTAAATGAAATACCATGTATCAATCCTCATATGTTGACCAATAACATTGAAAGTCAAGGTCAATCAATCAAAAACAGAAGTGAGATGACGATTGGAAGTCAAGAAATGAATAAACTATTTTTGGCATTTTTTAATATTTAAAATAAACTTGAATTAAAATATTAAAGAAAGGTCAAACTTCAAAATCACTTCAAATCAACCTTGAAAGGTCCAAGTGATTTATCCTAAGTTCAACAAGGTCAAACAAAGTTTGACAAAAAATTTCAGCATTTTTAAAAGTGAGAAACTATTTTTTATCAATTAAAAAGGAATAAAAATAACCTAATTGAACTAAAATCTCAAATAAATCTCAAATCAATTCAAATATTGATGAGAATATTTTTCATAGATCCATCATCATTCAAATAGGTTAGGAAAATATTTTTGCATTTTTTGAATATCAAAAACTATTTAAAATGAATTAAAAATAACCAGAAAAGAGAAAATTCACAAAAAATATCAAATGATGAAATAAAAAATATTAAAAATCAGAAATAGAAACTAGAATTTATTTGGGAAATGATGCAATTGGTCCCATAATTTTGGGATTAAAAATGAAAGAGATATTGATTTTTGAAAATAATTGGAATTAAACAAAAATAAAAAAGAAATTTAGAAAATGAGAAAAATCATGGCACGTTGGATCAACCTCATTAAATGAGGTGGCACATCCAAGGACTCTCAGCGCGCGCTTACCATGGATCCAAGTCAATGCGTGCACATGGAAAAGAAATAAAAGTCATAACAATGGACGCCTGGGATCGAATCTGGAAACACCATCACACAGTCCAGATTTAAACTAGAGGTGATGAAGCCACCGGAGCCACCGTCTTCTCCGGTGAGCTTGCAGTTTCCGGCCAAATTGCAGAAATTAAAACCTTAACCAAAATGTGCAATCTATACATCAATAGAAAGCTGGGATGATGTACATCATCCCTGTACCATCCATTTTCATTCTAGATCTCTAGGATTTAAGGAATCAGAAGTTGAAAAATCTAGTGTTCATCATGAACTTAATGAATTGCAAAAATTAAAAGCATAAACATGATGCCTCTATTGAGAGGACTTCTGGAAACACAAAATCTAAGCCAATAGGTCAATGGATTAGGAGAATCGAAGGAAATACCAGTTGGAATGTAAGCTTGAGTTCTGGTGATTTGAGCTTGAAACCGTGCTTGCTTTGCTAAAACAGAAGTTCAATGAGATGTATGGTGAAGGTCTAGAAGCATTAGATCTAAGAATACAACCAGATGAAGCTGAATTCTAGATCTGAAAAATTTTGAGAAAAAATGCAATTGCTTCTTTAGTGATGGTTGGGAAATGAATTCTGCAGCATTTCAGGTTGAATTAGGCGTGTCAAATGAGTGGAGTGAAGTCTCTATTTATAGAGAAAATGGCAAGGAGAGTGTGAGCAATCCGTGTGCATGGCATGTGAAGCTTCATTGCATGGGCTTGCATGATCATGCACAAGGCCCAAAAACAATGCCAAATGAGTTATGAACACCAACCAGATGGAAATGGACGTGTGAATTGCAAGGCAATTGCTCATGTAACAAGATTTCAAATGAATTCCTTCTTTGTACCTAAAAATTCATCTCTTCGAAAGTACCATTTAGAAAATCCAAGCATAGGCATATGGGTAATGGTTGGAAAGGTATTTGTATAAGGAACAAATGTTATGTTGGGAAAAAACTCATTTGAAGTGTGGAAATTTATGAAATTTGAGTTTAAAGTATGATGTGCAAAACATGTCAAGGCAAGGTTTCTAAAATTGGCCAACTTTCAAGCCCTTCTGTTTTGATGATGCAAGCTTCAAATGAAAAAACCTCCAACATCAGAGTTGTATATCTTTTCAAGACAATCAAAATGGACTTAAATTTTGCATCATTTAGATTTTTTATGAAAGAGTTATGGGCACTTGAAGTTGAACTTTTTTGACTTTTAATGCATTTGTCCCAAAAGGACCTATAATGTCTTGCATTATCACATGTATTTCCTTTGAGATTTTGAACTTTTGTTCAACATAACATTTGAATTAGACAGCTTAAGCTTTCCAATTAATTTGATCCCACCTCAAAATCAAAAAAAATGAATGAGTTATGTCCTTGGGAAGTTGACCCAAAATTAGGGTTTCAATCAAAATGACCTATAATGTATTGGGATGGCAGATGGTTTTCCAAGCTTCAAATCAAATTTTTATGAACATGAAAGTTGTTCATATTGTCCTTAAGAACATTTTTTCTTTTGGAACCATCTCCATTTTACCAACATATAGAAAGTTAGGTCTCAGTGTATTTCAAAATAGTCAGATGAATTGACTGATCAACTTCTCAAGTCCATGCCACGTATCTTGATGAATTGATGGTTGAGGACACTCAAATAAGTTCAAATATGCATGAAATGATGAATTAAAGAACTTACCTTGATTGTATTTGACCATGGGTTGAGGTTGCTTCATGAGCAAGGCATTGTGGTGCACAAATGAATTAGGGTTTCCTTGACAAACAAACCTCCAACCCTTTGACTTGTTTTGATCAAAATGATGAATTAAGATGCTAGGGAGGCATATTGGATAGATGAGAGCTTTGGGAACCATTACCATGCTGGCTTTCATATTCTCTTGGCAATATCTTTGCACCAATGATCTCCTAAAAGCTTTGGACCTTGTGATTGCTCAAGCTATAAACAAAAGATGTTAGTGACATATTTTTGTGCTTTTGGTTAGTGAACAAAATAAGAAAAGCAATGATATACAATTCAAGCATGCTTGGTGATATTCAAACCACTCACAAGGAGTCCTACCCAAAGGGAAAAGGAACCAAGATGCTAAAAGATCCTTGAGGCTATGCAATGCAATGTTATGATGCCATGAGGGATCTTAGGGACAAAATTGGGGTCTTACAGATGCCCCTATTTAAGATCATTCTAGCCGGAGAAGGGAAGGTTAAAATCTTTGTCTCGACGAGGTAGAATGGACTTAAATAATAGCAAAGAGACGAATTTTGGTCCCTAAGAGACCTCATGATGCAGATGTATGTATGCAAAAGATAACGCTCTGTGGGGATATGCGTCCACAAAGGTAAAAATCAGGAGGAAAGTGAAATTCCATATGAGAGGAATTCTCATAGTGGAGATAGAAACTCTGGGGACCTTGATGGGGATAAGAAATGCGTGAGCAGGGCACGACTCAAAACTTGGGGAGTAGAAATCCAAATGGAAAAGATCCATTGGAAAGACCCGAACTGACTCGACGATGCCTGTATTGGGGAATACGCCAATACAGCAAAAACGATCCACAACGGACTTCGTTGGGGATGTCTAAAGAGACTATCCTGGGGAAGCAGCGAGATGAGGTATTACCGGTTACTGGGTAACAAGCTCAAAGAGACATGTGATCTGAACACCGGTATAAGGGTGGGAGATACAGCATGCTCGGGGAGAATGAGTATCTAAGACCGGTATAAGGGTGAGAGATATCAATCAACCAAAACATCTGAGGAAGACCTAAAAAGGTATATTTCAACTCAGGGAAATTTGACTCCACAGGGGACAAAAGTCATAATAGGGAGCAGAAAGGGAGGAACACCAGGGATGTCGGTTACTGGGCATATAATAGGTGACCAACCAAGGCGTGAATAAGGGAATGTTCCCAAAACACTCATCATCCAAAAAGAGGGCAAAAAGCAAACTCGATTAACGGATGGACATTCGATTCCAAAACAGGAATATGAATCTTACTCGACTGGGGAAGGAAAAAAAAACTTCGACCGAAGAGCGCATGAGATATATTATCTACTACCGTTATATGGGTAAAAAAAACGTAGATAACATACTCGCATGGAAGATTATCCGCAACCGGTTACTGGGTTAATAAAGGATAAATCGACCGAAAAGAAAAGGCATCGGGATACCGAAACTAGGTATATAATGATGACCAATTCAAGAGAGAAACAATCTTTACCAACAACAACAGGGTAGACGAAAGATGACCCGCTGGGGATAAATTGCAAAATCAGAGCAATTATCCAGGCAAATAAGGGGATATCAACACCGAATATTGAATGAAGATAACCACCAAGGAGGGGATTACACCTACCGGATACTGGGTAGGAAACCACAGAAAAGTAACCGTCATCGATTATGATGAACCAAAGGTTAACTCTGAAAGGGAAAGAGAATAGGGTTTACAACTACCGGTATAAGGTAGAAAACCACAAGCTTCTGCCGGGGATAATATGAATGATTACTAATTACCGAGCAATTATTCATTTATACCACAGGGAGGCAAAAGAAGCTGTCTCAAGATGCCAGTTTAGGATCAACCCAAAGAGGCACACCGAATCAAGACTCGTCTTAGTGAGGATATAACTCAATAGGGGAACCCATCCCAATGTATGTGTTGGGAAGGAAAATAAATAAACATCATCCACGAGGATATATCTCGGTGGGGAGTATGGGAAAAAAAGGATAGACGCTTTCTGCCTATGGAGCTGACTCTATATGGAGAGATCAGACACATGCATTTGCTTGGGGAGATATATATCACCAAATAGTAGGAGACAACAAACAATGATATATGGCAAAGAATGCAACATGAATATTTGAATGTTATAATTATGCATGTATATGCGTGATTTATGTACGATGAATGCTGACAAGCAGACATATCTAACACAAACAGGTCCAGGAATCAACCACCCAGTACTACATCTCAAGAGAGAAAGCCAAGATCACCGGAGAGTATCCAATCTGCCGGGGACCAGAGATACCAGGAAATAACAAAATCTCTGCAGGGGATGAATCATCAGTCACAGCTGGGGAAAAGAGTTTAATGCACAAATAGAATTTGCCACAACAGCAACTCTACTGGGGAATCTATCCGAGGGATAAAGGGATTCTGGGAACCAACCACCAAAAGTCGAATATTCCAGAGAGGACACATTTGCTTAGGAGGAAAGATCACTACTCTGATGAAGGGAAGAGAGGTGAATAACCTCAACAAGCACTCCACTTGGTGGGATAAACCACAACAATATTCAGGGGGAAAAGGATACAGTTATGCCAGGAATATGAACAAATGTATTACCCTGTTGGAGATCACACCACCCTTGGGAGAGCACTGGGGATCTCTTAAGTATCCTTTCGTCATTGTGAATGTTCACTTTGTTTAAAAACAGTTTATCAAAATAAATAAATAAATAAATTTGATTGTTTAAAACAATGGCATTTTCTCAATTAAAGCATGTGAAACATTTGCTGAATGGAAACAAATAAGAGTGCAAATAATTGGATAAAGGCTCAAATTTATTTGATGGAATGGTAGTCTGCGAATGGCAAGACTCCATAGATCTTTACAAATTTGAAATCGGTGATATATATTGGAAAAGGGCTACATTGAACATAATGACCATTTCTCCACCAATTCTGAATCCGATGTATTTGAAGCTTCGGTTGATGACGAATGAACAAGAATCCCTGACGGATGACAGATGTAGAACAAAGTCTTGTCAGGATGCAGTTACTTGCCAAATCCCTAATTTTTGCCTAGATTGCCCCAGTGTGAGGTACTCAACCTAGTGGGATACAAATATTCATTTTTTATGTCCCTAACTTTTGCCTGGATCGCCCTTTCGGGTTTTCAATCCATCGAGATGCTCATTTTTGCCTAAGCCGCCCTTTCGGGTTTTTAACTTAGCGAGCCATTCTGTTTTTATTTTCTAGGCGAAGTATTTCTTGACTGCATCTAAATTCACAGGACGAGTGAAATCCTCCCCATCCATAGTTGTAAGTATCAAAGCGCCGCCTGAAAAGGCTCTCTTAACAACATATGGACCTTCATAGTTTGGAGTCCACTTGGCCCTGGAATCGGGCGCGAAAGACAAGACTTTCTTGAGCACAAGGTCACCTTCTCTGAACACACGAGGCTTGACCTTCTTATCAAAAGCTTTCTTCATTCTCTGCTGATATAACTGACCATGACACATGGCAGTCAATCTCTTCTCTTTAATCAGATTCAATTGGTCATAACGACTCTGAATCCATTCGGCATCGGTCAACTTGGCTTCCATCAAGACTCTCATTGACGGGATCTCCACCTCTACTGGGAGTACAGCCTCCATGCCATAAACAAGAGAGAAAGGGTTGCCCCTGTTGAAGTGCGGACAGATGTACGATATCCATGCAAAGCAAATGGCAGCATCTCATGCCAATATTTGTATGTGACAACCATCTTCTGGATAATCTTCTTGATGTTCTTATTAGCAGCTTCAACAACCCCATTCATCTTGGGTCTGTAAGGATAAGAATTATGATGTGCTATCTTGAACTCACTACACAGCTCTTTCATCATTTTGTTGTTCAAGTTAGATCCATTATCAGTAATGATCTTATCTGGCACACCATATCGGCATATAAGCTGATTCTTGATAAACTTCACTACCACCTGCCTGGTCACATTTGTGTATGACGCCGCTTCAACCCACTTGGTGAAGTAATCAATTGCTACGAGAATAAATCTGTGTCCGTTAGACGCTTTCGGCTCTATCATGCCAATCATGTCGATTCCCCACATGGAGAAAGGCCATGGTGATGAAATCACATTCAAAAGTGTCGGGGGAATATGAATCTTATCCGCGTAAATCTGACACTTATGGCATTTCTTCACATAGTTACAGCAGTCAGACTCCATTGTCAGCCAATAGTAGCCTGATCTCGACATCTTTCTAGCCATGGCATGTCCATTGGAATGAGTACCAAATGAACCCTCATGGACCTCAGTCATCAACAGGTCTGCTTCGTGTCTATCCACGCATCTGAGCAGCACCATGTCAAAATTTCTCTTATAAAGCACATCGCCATTGAGGTAGAAACTGCCTGACAATCTCCTCAAAGTCTTCATATCTTTCATGGATGCCCCAGGTGGGTAAATCTGGCTCTGAAGGAAACACTTGATATCATAATACCATGGCTTATCATCTTTTACTTCCTCAACCACAAATACATGAGTTGGTCTATCCAAGCGCATCACAGTGATGTTGGGAACTTCATTCCACAATTTAACCACAATCATTGAAGCAAGCGTAGCAAGAGCATCTTCCATCTGATTCTCATCTCGAGGAATATGGTGAAAGTCAACCTCAGAAAAGAACGTTGAAATCCTCCTCGCATAATCTCTGTAGGGAATGAGACCAGGCTGATTCGTTTCCCATTCACCCTTAATCTGATTAACAACTAGGGCCGAATCACCATAAACATCAAGATGCTTGATCCTGAGATCAATGCATTCTTCCAATCCCATAATACAGGCCTCATACTCAGCCATATTATTCGTGCATTTGAAAGTTAGCCTTGTTGTAAAAGGAATGTGTGTGCCTTGAGGAGTAATGATCACTGCCCCAATACCATTTCCATATTGATTTACAACGCCATCAAATACCATACTCCATCTGGAACTAGGCTCTGGCCCTTCATCGAGTGTAGGCTCATCGCAATCTTTCATTTTCAAATACAGAATCTCCTCATCTGGGAAGTCAAACTGAACTGACTGATAATCCTCAATTGGTTGATGTGCCAAGTGGTCAGCCAAAATACTACCTTTTATAGCCTTCTGAGCTCGATACTCAATATCATACTCAGATAACAACATCTGCCAACAGGCAATCCTCCCTGTTAAAGCAGGCTTCTCGAATATGTACTTGATTGGATCCATTCTGGATATCAACCAAGTCGTATGATTCAACATATACTGGCGTAAGCGCTTAGCAGCCCAAGCCAAAGCACAACATGTTTTCTCAAGCATTGAGTATCGAGACTCACAATCAGTAAACTTCTTGCTTAAGTAGTAAATAGCATACTCCTTCTTCCCTGATTCATCTTGCTGACCAAGGACACAACCCATTGAGTCTTCAAGAACAGTCAGATACATAATCAAAGGTCTCCCTTCCACAAGCGGAGACAGGATCAGAGGCTCGGACAAAAACCCTTTAATACTGTCAAAAGCTTTCTGGCAATCCTCGGTCCAATCGTGAGACTGATCTTTCTGGAGGAGCTTGAATATCGGCGCACATGTGGCAGTCATGTGGGATATGAATCTGGAAATATAATTCAAGCGGACAAGAAAGCCTCAGACTTGCTTCTCAGTTTTGGGCGCAGGCATCTCTTGTATTGCTTTGACCTTTGCAGGGTCAACCTCAATACCTCTTTTACTAACAATAAAGCCCAATAACTTGCCGGAACGGACTCCAAATGTACACTTGTTGAGATTCAGACGAAGCTTGTACTTCCTCAAACGCTGAAAAAGCTTCAACAAGTGCTCTACATGTTCAACTTCCGTTCTTGACTTAGCAATCATATCATCAACATACACCTCGATCTCCTTGTGCATCATATCATGAAACAAGGTGGTCATAGCTCGTTGATACGTGGCTCCGGCGTTCTTCAAACCGAAGGGCATCACTCGATAACAGAATGTTCCCCAAGGTGTGATGAATGTGTCTTCTCCATATCCTCGGGTGCCATCTTGATCTGGTTATATCCTGAAAATCCATCCATAAATGAGAAGACATTGAATTTAGCTGTATTATCTACCAACATATCAATGTGTGGTAGAGGAAAATCATCTTTTGGACTAGCTTTATTCATGTCTCTATAGTCCACACACATCCGGACTTTTCCGTCTTTCTTAGGCACGGGCACAATATTGGCCACCCATTGAGGATATGTAGAAGTCACCAGAAACCCCGCATCAATTTGCTTTTGAACCTCTTCTTTGATCTTCACTGCCATATCGGGATGAGTTCTTCTGAGCTTCTGCTTCACAGGCACGCACTCAGGTTTCAAAGGTAGGAAATGTGCACAATATCGGTGTCTAGACCTGGCATGTCTTCATACGACCAAGCAAAGATGTCAACATATTCTCGTAGCAATTCAATCAACCCCTTCTTAACAGAATCTTCTAGGAATGCCCCAATCTTTACCTCTCGCACACAATCCTCAGACCCCAAGTTGACTATTTCCAGATTCTCAAGATGCGGCTGAATGATCTTCTCTTCATGCTCAAGTAGACGGGTAATCTCATCAGGAATCTCTTCAACATCATCTTCCTCTGCCTCAAATATAGGGAATTCAAAATTGGGAGATGGCGTTGGGTTATTATGTTCAATGGGTCTAGAAATCAACCTGCATAATGATTTTGGATATGGAAAGCTTTAGAATTCAAACAAGGCAAATCATTATGCAGATGAAAAGATTGATTTTGTTCTATTTTTTAGGGTTTTATGTGATCACCAATTTCATGCAAAAAGCAAAAAGGGAAAATGATTGGAAAAACAAACATTTAACATGAATTTATTGAATGAAGATATCATTGTATTTATGTTGCCAACAATGTCATCACTCCTCTTTTTGGCATGGGAGAAGGGTTTTTTAAACAAAGTGATCATTACGTTGACTTGTGGATAACTGTAGCAATATCCACAGCGACCCAATTGTTGCAGATCCCTCTAGGGATGATGAAATTGTCAGCGTCCTCTACATCCTCTTCCAAGACAGCAGCAACTTCTTCATTCTGACCAGTGTGGATAAAACCTCCACTCTTGAATATCCCTTGCGTGTTGAAGACCCCAGAAGAAAAGCCAATGCCAGCCCGGGACTTGTTATCTTCCAACTCAATCATTTTTCCTAAGCCTGTAGTTGCACCACACTCAATGGCCAACTTTGCATCTCTATAGGAAGCAAATGAATGAGCTTTCTTCTCAATAGGGTTAGCAATAGATAAAGCCTTGAAAGGAGTTCCAACTTCATCCTCAGCATCTATGTATGAGAAGGAAGACAAGTGGCTAACCAGGAGAGCCCTTTCTCCCCCTACCACCACCAGTTTCTTATTCTTCACGAATTTTAGCTTCTGGTGTAGGGTGGATGTCACGGCGCCTGCCTCGTGAATCCATGATCTGCCTAAGAGACAGCTGTACGATAGGTGAATGTCCATAACCTGGAAGGTAATCTGGAAATCACTTGGTCCAATCTTGATTGGGAGATCAACTTCCCCAATCACTGTTTTACGCAACCCATCGAAAGCTTTCACAACAACTCCACTTTGCCTCATGGGAGGACCTTGATAAGACAGTTTTGAAAGAGTGGATTTCGGCAATACATTTAGTGATGACCCAGTGTCCACCAGCACATTGGACATGGAGTCGTCTCTGCAGTTCATAGAAATATGTAAAGCCAAGTTGTGGTCTCTTCCCTCCTCAGGGAGATCAGAGTCACAGAAACTCAAATTGTTACAAGCAGTAATGTTTGCAACAATACTATCGAATTGTTCTATTGTGACATCATGATCTACATATGCCACATCCAAAACCTTTTGCAGAGCCTCTCTATGTGGTTCTGAATTTAAGAGCAATGACAACACTGATATTTTGGATGGCGTTTGTAGAAGCTGGTCTACAACATTGTACTCACTTCTCTTGATGAGCCTCAGAATCTCATCACAGTCTTCTTTCACATTGCCACCAGGGACAACAGGAGTAGGAGTTTTCAGTACAGAGGAGGGCTTAACAGCAAGTGCCGGATTCGGAGTGCTCACATCATTCCCAATCGGGCGTTCAGCAAAATCAGCACTAGCCTGGGGCTTGGGAGGTGCTGAAAACACACGACCGCTGCGGGTCAAGCCACTTACATTTGCAATATTAACAACAGAGGAGGATGGTAAAGACACCTCTTTCCCATCTTCTACAGCAACAACGTTGTAGCGATAGGGAATTGCTTTTTCGAAAGAGTATGGTACTGGATCGACAGGCTTAATGATCAGAGAGGGAGAAACCTTCTGCTTGCTACCATCGTACTTGATAATAACAGGTTCGGGTATCCGGAATACTGGGGAAATCACGTTGACCTCAGACTCATCTTCGTCAACATTCCTATTCTAAAGGATCTCAATAACTCCTTCATCCAGCATTTCCTGGAGATCTTCACGCACCTGGCGACAACCCAATCGGTTAACAGAGCAGACTCAGCATCTATCATGGGCGTGCTCATAGTGACTATAGTCACATAGCAAACGGTGCAATTCGACCAGAGACTGTCGAATATGACTGACATATTTGACCTTGTATTTGCCAGGGCAGCCCTGGACCATGTTGACAGATTTCCCATGCTCGGGCAATGGGTTCTTCTTCACATTAGGACCTACGTCCTCAAAACACAGAATGCCACACCTCACAAGGTCTTGAACCTTGGTCTTCAAAGGGTAACAATTCTCCACGTCGTGGTCGGGAGCACCAGAATGGTAAACACAATGCAATTCGGGCTTATACCACCACTGGGGGTTAACAGGTATAGCCGGTGGGTCTCTCGGAGTAATCAACTTCCTCTCTATCAAAGAGGGATATAATTCTGCGTACGTCATCGGAATAGGATCGAAAATGACCCTTTTCCTCTCGTAACTAGTGCTGGTTTGATTATTATTTCGAGGCTAGTAGGCCTGTTGTTGCGGTCGGTGCTGTTGTTGCTGATATTGCTGAGGTGGTTGATGATTGTTATGTTGTTGATACTGTTGATTGTCTCTGAAAACAGGTGTTATATGAGCCACCTGGTGCTGGTTACCGGCGGGACGCACGGTCTTCCTTCTCACAAAGGGTCTTCTTGATTTCACATGAGAGGTCACAACATGTGCCTCTCCATCTTTCTTCTTTGCAAACGCTCCATAATGCTTGGTAGAAGAACCTTCTTCTCTGGTTAGATGTCCTTCTCTAACCCTTTCTTCTAAACGCATCCCCATATTCACCATCTCGGTGAAGTCAGAAGGAGCGCTAGCAATCATCCGCTCATAATAGAATGAACTCAAGGTCTTCAGAAAGATCTTAGTCATTTTCTTCTCTTCTAGCGGAGGCACGATCTGTGCTGCCACCTCTCGCCACCTCTGGGCGTACTCTTTAAACGTTTCTTTGTACTTCTGGGACATGACCCTCAATTGATCCCTATCGGAAGCCATATCCACGTTATACTTGTATTGCTTGACAAAGGCCTCGCCAAGATCATTGAAGGATCGGATGTTCGCACTGTCTAAACCCATGTACCATCTCAGGGCAGCACCGGACAGACTGTCCTGAAAGTAGTGGATGAGCAGTTGGTCATTATCAGTCTGAGTAGACATTTTCCTAGCATACATGACCAGGTGGCTGAGAGGACAAGTATTCCCCTTGTATTTTTCAAAGTCAGGGACCTTGAATTTCACAGGGATCTTCACGTTAGGAACTAAACAGAGATCGGCAACAGACTTGCCAAAAAGATCCTTTCCTCTAAGAGTCTTCAATTCCTTGCGAAGCTCAAGAAATTGATCATTCATGGCGTCCATCTTCTCATAGACATATGGGCCTTCAGACGGCTCAGAATGATAGATGGTGTCGTCTACCCTGGGCATGGTATGCACGACAGAAGGAGGAACAACAAGGACCGGGCTTGATGCCGACATAGAAGCAAAGGTAGGAGCAGGACCCTCAGGCATGAAATTAGGAGGCATCCCCCATGGAAATCCGGTTGGCATGGCTGTTGGAACAAAGTGTGCACTGGCTGCAGGCACAGTTGAGGAAACAATCTCGGAGATAACTGTCCTCTGGGGAGGAGTTGAAGGTGTCGGAGAAGACTGGCTTTGGGCAGCCAAGAATGATTCCATCAAAGTGCTCAATCTAGCCACTTCCTCCTTGAGTTCACGGTTTTCATGCTCTAGATGATCCATCAGTCTTGCAGAGTTGGCTCTAGTGTAGTACCGGTGAGTCAACTTGTCTTCAAAATAAATGAAGAGCACAGAGTTAGACCACAGGATAAGAAACCGGGAACAAAACCTGCTTATGCACATGATGCATGCAATGCTCGTGCATATGATTTGTTTTTATATTTCAAAGGAACCCTATGGTTTTATTTGCAAATTTTGGAATCATTTAACATTTATCGCATATAGAAATATCTCATAAAATAATATCAGGGAAAAGAAGTACATCACTGTCAACCATACACAAGAGAAAAGGAAAATAATCATCATATGGATCCCTAGAAACAATCATCTAAGGCTCGGGACACAGGAAGATAAGACGCGTGAAGCCTCTTCACTTCCCTCTCATAGGCTGCCTCCATATCTGCCTTCTCCTTGGCGAGTCGATCATACTTCCTCTTCCAAAACTTGGAAGACTGAGGAAGTAGAGAAGTCCATGCATCATTAAGATCATCAATAACTTGATGCTCGAGGAACTCAATCAAAGCATCCTTCTCCTTAATCTGCCGAAGCAACTCTTCACGTTCACGGATCCAGGCTTGTGATAGGTCTTCGTCTCTCAACTCCTCTACTCCTTGATTAGGGAGGGTTGAAGGCCTAACCACAATCATAGGTGTAGGTCTCGGATACTCTTAAGGCATGAGATACTCAGACGCTCTCTTCCTTACCCAAGCGGTGTAAGGCTCCAAAGCGATGCAATTCTTAGGACCCAACTCCTTCCTTCCTTTCTTATGAATCTTGCGCCACGCGCGGACCATCCTAGCTTTCAAGCCTTGGGGATCTTTACCCTCCTGAAAGAACACACCTTCTAACAAAATGTTATTGGGTTTATCCTTTAGGGGGAACCCGAGCTGACGACGTGCCAAAACGGGGTTGTAGTTAATCCCACCACATGTACCAAGAAGAGGCACATTGGAGAATTCACCACAAGAGTCGATAATCTGCACACCATCATACACACGGTTATACCAAGAGATATCATCATTAGTGAGAGACATGAGTCTCGTGGACCACCGTAGACATCCCTTGTTTTCCTTGAAAGCGATCGTCTGAGGTAAGTGAGAAATAAACCACTTATACAACAGAGGCAAACAGCACACAATGGCGCCACCACCCTTTGTGTTCCTCATATGCAAAGAGAAATAGGTATCACCCAACATAGTCGGAACAGGAATAAGAGTAGAAAAGATCCTAATAGCATTCGCATCCACAAGCTTGTCGATGTTGGGGAACAATACCAACCCATAGATGAGAAGTACAAATATGGCCTCAAAGGCATCCTCACTCATGGCCTTCCCATACATAGTAGCTTGAGCAATGAGGAACTCAGAAGGGAGACCTTGAATTCCACCTTTGGTAGTCATATGAGCACCAACCAGAGATTCATCTATGTGTAACATATCAGCTATCTCTTGAGAAGTAGGAATGCTCTCCAAGCCACTAAACGGCAACTGGTCTAGAATAGGTATACCCACAAGATAGGCATACTCCTCAAGCGTAGGCAAAAGTTGGAAATCTGGAAACGTGAAGCAACGGTACAAGGGATCATAAACTGCACCAATACACTCATCAACCCTTCATCCACCTGAGTAGTCAGAAGAGGAAGAAGCTTCCCAAAACGAGCTTTGAAACCCAAAGGATCTAATACATAGGATGTCAGATTCCTTAACTCTTTCAACTCTGGTTGTCTGAAGCTGTACTTCTTCGTATTCCTTCTTTGTCTTTCCATGTCTGAAAATTTTGCAAATAAACCCCTTAAGTTCCTTGAAAATTTTCTTCATTATTGATGATATGAATGCAAATGGGTGCATGAATGCATGGATGCAACAATCACACTCAAGGATCAAGCAAAGCACACCAAACAAAGGTCATGGGATGGATCATATCATCCTTAATATCAATCATCCATTTTGGTGGATTATGGTTTACACCTTATCTACACCCAAGTTCCATTGATATTAAGGATGCATGAACGGATCAACCATGAATCAAGGGTTTCTTGCAAGTCACGAGCATGGAGTTTTGGTTAAGAACCACCCAAAGGGAGTGTACTAAGGTTTAAACCTGCCAAACATGTTCTACAAGAGGTTCCCATAGTCATCATCCCATCTTTCGGATATTATCGGAGGAACGACTACTTGTATTCCAAAAATATTCTCAAGAGAGACTCTTATGAGTGTAGTATCGCGTAACAATCGTATCAAATGTTACATTTGAACAACTTTCGCACTACATCCTAAGAATAGGCCAAGATGGGCTTGGTAAACTAAGGTCCTTGACTTCTAAGGTCTATATTGGAAAGAGTAATGTCTAACCACAACTTACTTGTGTGATATTATTGATCCCAACATGACCTCCACCAAGTGAATGGACTTGCAAGTCAACTTGCTAAGGAATAACTCCATACAAGTCAAGAAGACTATGCCATTCTCCTATCCTAAGTGCACTCGAGTCCGGGTATAGAACTCATCTCACAAAGATCACCAAGCATACAAGGAATTAATATTCAAGCAATTCAATCATTACATACAATACAGTAATCCCAAATTGCACAAAAATATGTCACAAAACAACATACAATACAATACAACCAATATGAAAAGTAGGCAAAACCCACTAGGCAAATTTATCCCCAGCAGAGTCGCCACTTTTCTGTAGCGGGGTATTCGTTACCATTAGAGATATTGGCTAACTCCAAGGTAAATCATACAAGTCGAGTCGCCACCGCACTTCTATTTATCCAAAGGAATGGTTAGAAAGCGAACAAAAACCTAATAGTTTTAACAAAACTAGTAAAAGAAACAGAGATCTGGGTAAGGGGGTTGATTATGTAATGGGAAGGTGTTAGGCACCCAAAACATCCTAGGTACTCCTAGGGAGCCCTTTTCATAATTGTTGCAAAGGTTGTTGTTTTTGTGAAATTTTGTTTGTGCAAACATGATTGAAGAGATGAGAAGAGAATATACAAGTTATTTACATTTGTGTTTGGATGGATAAACCCATTGCCTACGTACCATCTTATAAAAAGATAGGATCAAAACCTCGTAGTTCGGGGTAAAAATCTCAAAACAAGTTGGTGAATTGATTGGTCCAAAAGCCTTAAGGTCTTTTGTTATCAAAGGGAGAAAACTCAACCGAATCATAAATCCACCATGTGAGGATAGCTTCAACATGCTAGTGAGGGGTTAACCCCATAATAAGCATGGAAGACTTCATTGTCCATCACTAAGGATATAGGTGAGTATTACATCTACCACAAGGATAACTCAAACCTAATAGCTAAAGGTTATGAAAGATTTTGATTAAGAAAGTGGCCATTGGAACCACAAAAGACATTTGAATGGGTTATATTTACCAATTAGAAGTCTATACAAAAAATGGTCAAAATTGACTTAAAGATTCAATTCAAAATAAGTGTTATGAAAAGAAAGTTTGAAAATCAAAAGCATAAGGTTTAGGTTTCTAATGTTTGAAAACAATAGTTAAATGTTTGCACAAAAAGCTTTGGCTTGGGTTAGAGTGGAGGGAAGAAGAAGAATGGCTAAGTCCTAAGCAAAACAAAAAGGTGAGGGATAATAAATGAAACCACACTAGGAGTTCCTCTCTTGAGATCATATTGATGATCCAAGTAGCTCCCATCCTTTGGAACAAAGCAATCACAAAGCAAATATTTCAAGCAATCAAACAAAAGGTCATGCTTCTAAGGATCCTCCAATGGCTTTTGCATCTCTCTCTTTAGATGAACATGACAATGGTCCTCCAATTAAGTTCAAATGGAAACTCCTAGCACAAAAGCACACACATCAAAAGTTTCATGGAGTAAAACAAGAAAGGATAAGAGTGAGTTTAGAGATTTGGTCCTTCTAATCCATCTTCATCATTAAGATCCTTTTACTCCAATTTTGCATAAGGAAGGTCCTAGAAACTAAGTCCAATTCTCCATTTCTTTGCATAGGGAAAGTCCTAGAAACTAAGTCCATTTCTTTGCATTTTGGTCCACAATAATCAAAACAAAAACACAAGCACAATAATATATACACAATTATGTGCTCAAGTGAGCAAAAGGCAAATGGCATTAACATAAACATGTGCTCAAATGAGCAAAGAGAAAAGCAAATGGATAATGTGTGCAAGAATAGTAAATTGCATAAAAGTAAATTGCATAAAGTAAATGTTAATTGTCAATAGTTAGTGTTAGTGGTTAGTGTGCCATAAGGCAAATTTAGCGCTATGTTAAGCAATCGTAATTGGACTTATGTAGAAGTCACAACTATCTGAGGCCAGTCAATAATAATGTAGGCAACAAACACAAGTTAGGAGTCTTGATTAGTGAACCAAGTCCCAACAACTTGCCATGCCAAAAAAAAAATGAGAATTGATCTTGTATTGGTTTAAGCCTTTTGCATGATTTAGAAGACAACCTATCCTTAATGCAAAGCCATTCACTTGATCAATTGATCAAGATGAATTAGATTTGAATCAAGGAAGGTTAAATCTCCCTAATCAATGCTAACTTATCAACCTTCAACTCATTGATCAAAAAAGAAAAAGAAGAAGAAGAAGAAGGAGATGAATAAGAGAAATGGAAATGACAAAATTAAAGTGCATTAAATGAAATACCATGTACCAATCCTCATATGTTGACCAATAACATTGAAAGTCAAGGTCAAGCAATCAAAAACAGAAGTGAGATGAAGATTGGAAGTCAAGAAATGAATAAACTATTTTTGGCATTTTTTAATATTTAAAATAAACTTGAATTAAAATATTAAAGAAAGGTCAAAATTCAAAATCACTTCAAATCAACCTTGAAAGGTCCAAGTGATTTATTCTAAGTTCAACAAGGTCAAACAAAGTTTGACAAAAAATTTCAGCATTTTTAAAAGTCAGAAACTATTTTTTATCAATTAAAAAGGAATAAAAATAACCTAATTGAACTAAAATCTCAAATAAATCTCAAATCAATTCAAAAATTGATTAGAATATTTTTCATAGATCCATCATCATTCAAATAGGTTAGGAAAATATTTTTGCATTTTTTGAATATCAAAAACTATTTAAAATGAATTAAAAATAACCAGAAAAGAGAAAATTCACAAAAAATATCAAATGATGAAATAAAAAATATTAAAAATCAGAAATAGAAACTAGAATTTATTTGGGAAATGATGCAATTGGTCCCATAATTTTGGGATTAAAAATGAAAGAGATATTGATTTTTGAAAATAATTGGAATTAAACAAAAATAAAAAAGAAATTCAGAAAATGAGAAAAATCATGACACGTTGGATCAACCTCATTAAATGAGGTGGCACATCCAAGGACTCTCAGTGCGCGCTTACCATGGATCCAAGTCAATGCGTGCACATGGAAAAGAAATAAAAGTCATAACAATGGACGCCTGGGATCGAATCTGGAAACACCATCACACAGTCCAGATTTAAACTGGAGGTGATGAAGCCACCGGAGCCACTGTCTTCTCCGGTGAGCTTGCAGTTTCCATCCAAATTGCAGAAATTAAAACCTTAACCAAAATGTGTGATATATACATCAATAGAAAGTTGGGATGATGTACATTATCCCTGTACCATCCATTTTCATTCTAGATCTCTAGGATTTAAGAAATCAGAAGTTGAAAAATCTAGTGTTCATCATGAACTTAATGAATTGCAAAAATTAAAAGCATAAACATGATGCCTCTATTGAGAGGACTTCAGGAAACACAAAATCTAAGCCAATAGGTCAATGGATTAGGAGAATCGAAGGAAATACCAGTTGGAATGTAAGCTTGAGTTCTGGTGATTTGAGCTTGAAACCTTGCTTGCTTTGCTAAAACAGAAGTTCAATGAGATGTATGGTGAAGGTCTAGAAGCATTAGATCTAAGAATACAACCAGATGAAGCTGAATTCTAGATCTGAAAAATTTTGAGAAAAAATGCAATTGCTTCTTCAGTGATGGTTGGGGAATGAATTCTGCAGCATTTCAGGTTGAATTAGGCGTGTGAAATGAGTGGAATGAAGTCTCTATTTATAGAGAAAATGGCAAGGAGAGTGTGAGCAATCCGTGTGCATGGCAAGTGAAGCTTCATTGCATGGGCTTGCATGATCATGCACAAGGCCCAAAAACAATGCCAAATGAGTTATGAACACCAGCCAGATGGAAATGGACGTGTGAATTGCAAGGCAATTGCTCATGTAACAAGATTTCAAGTGAATTCCTTCTTTGTACCTAAAAATTCATCTCTTCGAAAGTACCATTTAGAAAATCCAAAAGCATAGGCATATGGGTAATGGTTGGAAAGGTATTTGTATAAGGAACAAATGTTATGTTGGGCAAAAACTCATTTGAAGTGTGGAAATATGAGTTTAAAGTGTGATGTGCAAAACATGTCAAGGCAAGGTTTCTAAAATTGGCCAACTTTCAAGCCCTTCTGTTTTGATGATGTAAGCTTCAAATTATAAACCCTCCAACATCAAAGTTGTAGATCTTTTCAAGACAATCAAAATGGACTTGAATTTTGCATCATTTGGATTTTTGATGAAAGTGTTATGGGCACTTGAAGTTGGGCTTTTTTGACTTTTAATGCATTTGTCCCAAAAGGACCTATAATGTCTTGCATTATCACATGTATTTCCTTTGAGATTTTGAAATTTTATTCAACATAACATTTGAAGTAGACATCTTAAGATTTCCAATGCATTTGATCCCACCTCAAAATCAAACAAAATGAATGAGTTATGTCCTTGGGAAGTTGACCCAAAATTAGGGTTTCAGTCAAAATGACCTATAATGTATTTGGATTGCAGATGGTTTTCCAAGCTTCAAATCAAATTTTGATGAACATGAAAGTTTTTCATATTGTCCTTAAGAACATTTTTTCTTTTGGAACCATCTCCATTTGACCAACATATAGAAAGTTAGGTCTCAATGTATTTCAAAATAGTCAAATGAATTGACTGATCAACTTCTCAAGTCCATGCCTCATATCTTGATGAATTGATGGTTGAGGACACTCAAATAAGTTCAAATATGCATGAAATGATGAATTAAAGAACTTACCTTGATTGTATTTGACCATGGGTTGAGGTTGCTTCATGAGCAAGGCATTGTGGTGCACAGATGAATTAGGGTTTCCTTGAGAAACAAACGTCCAACCCTTTGACTTGTTTTTATCAAAATGATGAATTAAGATGCTAGGGAGGCATATTGGATAGATGAGAGCTTTGGGAACCATTACCATGCTGGCTTTCATCTTCTCTTGGCAATATCTTTGCACCAATGATCTCCTAAAAGCTTTGGACCTTGTGATTGCTCAAGCTACAAACAAAAGATGTTAGTGACATATTTTTGTGCTTTTGGTTAGTGAAAAAAATAAGAAAAGCAATGATATACAATTCAAGCATGCTTGGTGATCTTCAAACCACTCACAAGGAGTCCCACCCAAAGGGAAAAGGAACCAAGATGCTAAAAGATCCTTGAGGCTATGCAATGCAATGTTATGATGCCATGAGGGATCTTAGGGACAAAATTGGGGTCTTACAATAAGTCTCTAAGACCACCTTAGACATTGTTTGTTCTCCACAAAAGCAGGTGTCTGAGGCAAGTCCGAAATAAACCACTTGTACAGAAGAGGACTACAACAGACAATCGTTCCACCATCTTTAGAATTTCTTAGATGCAGAGAGAAATACATATCACCCAACAAAGTAGGCACATGATTCCCAATCAAGAAAAGTCTAATGGCGTTAACATTAACAAAACCGTTAATGTTAGGGAACAAAGGTAATCCATAGATGAGCAACACAAAGATAGCTTTAAAAGCATCCACACTACCATCTTGAGCAAAAGCAGTAGCTTCCTTGATGAGGAAAACAGATGGCAACCCAAACAATCCTCATTTCTTCACCCAATGAGCCTCTATCTCAGACTTCTTCAAGTGAAGAGCTTCAACAATAATACTAGATCGGGGAATCTCCTCCAATCCACTAAAAGGCACTCTACTAGAAACAGGTATCCCCAAAAGATGAGAATACTCCTCCAATGTAGGTGTAAGACCCTAATTTGGGCCCTAAGATCCCTCATGGCATCATAACATGGCATTTGCATAGCCTCAAGGATCATGAGCACCTTGGCTCCTTACCTTTGGGTGGGATCTCTATTGTGAGTGGTTTGATATCACCAAGCATGCTTGAATTGTATATTATTGATTTTCTCATTTTTTTATTAACTCAAAAGCACAAAAATATGTCACTAACATTTCTTGTTTGTAGCTTGAGCAATCACAAGATCCAAAGCTTCTAGGAGATCCTTTGAGCATTGATATGGTCAAGAGAAGATGAAAGCAAGCATGGTAATGGTTCCCAAAGCTCTCATCCATCAAATATGCCTCCCAAGTATCTCAATTTATCATTTTGATCAAAGCAAGTCAAGGGGTTTGAGGTTTGTTTCCCAAGGAAACCCTAATTCATCTGATCATCAACAATGCCTTGCTCATGAAGCAACCTCGGCCCATGGTCAAATACAATCAAGGTAAGTTATTTAATTTATCATTTCATTCATATTTGAACTCATTTGAGTGTCCTCAATCATCAATTCATCAAGATATGAGTTGTGGATTTGAGAAGTCGATCAGTCAATTCATCTAACTATTTTGAAATGCATTGAGACCTAACTTTTTATGTGTTGGTCAAATGGAGATGACCCAAAGAGAAACAATGTTCTTAAGGACAATATTAACAACTTTCATGTTAATAAAAATTTGATTTGAAGCTTGGAAGATCATCATCCATTCCAATACATTATAGGTCATTTTGACTGAAACCCTAATTTTGGGTCAACTTCCCAAGAACATAACTCATTCATTTTTCATGATTTTTAGGTGAGACTTAATGCATTGGAAAGATTATTGTGTCTACTTCAAATGTTATATTGAGCGAAATTGCAAAATCTCAAAATAAATACATGTGATAATGCAAAACATTATAGGTCACTTTGGACCAAATGCATTGAAATATGAAAAAGTCCAACTTCAAGTGCCCATAACTTCTTCATTAAAAATACAAATGATGCAAAATTTAAGTCCAAATTGATTGTCCTGAAACTATCTACAACTTTCATGTTAAAGATTTTATCATTTGGAGCATGCATCATTGAAACAGAAGGGCTTGAACATTGGCCAAATTTGGAAACTTCACAAATGCATGTTTTGCACCCTACATTTCAAGCTCAAATTTTATTAATTTCCAAGGCCCAATTGGAGTTTTGATCAACATAGCATTTGTTCCTTATGCAATAATCTTTCTAACCATTACTCATAAGGTTACATTTGGAGTTTGGAAGCATCATTTTCGAAGGCATGAAGGATTAAGTGCATTTTGTGAAATTCATTTCAAACACATTGCATGAGCTGTTAACATTTAATCTGCACGTCCATTTCTCATCTGGTGATGTATAGAAATCCATCCCAATCAGAATTGGGCCCTCCATGCGCCTGTACAGGCCCATGCATGGAGGCCCTCTTCTCCCATGCACACTTTGTTCATTGCATTTCAGATGGTTTTGGCTATAAATACAAGTGCTATGCTCTTCAATTCTTCAACCTAATGGTGCCTAAATCCCTGCTGAATTGAATCCCCACCCATACCAAAGAAACAAACTTCATTTTTCTCTAAAAATTTCAGATCTGAAATTCAATTGCATTGATTGATTTTTAAGATCTAGAGTTCCTATACCTTCTTCATTTGATCCATTGAAGCTTCTGTTTGCAAAAGGAACCAAAGAGACTGACTCAATTCTTCACAATCCAAAGGTTTTGCTCAACTGAATTTTGCTTCGAATTTCATCATACATTGCTCCATTTGCCTTGATCTTGTGTTGTCTGAAGTCCTCTGTATAGAGGCATCATTATTGTGTTCTTAATTATTGAAATCGAGCAAGTTCAGTTGAACACCACCAAAGTTCCATCTCTGATATCTCTCTTAATATGAATCTAGAGTGGAATTGAGTGGCATAGGAGTGATGTACATCACTCCACCTTTCGAATGGTGCCTGGATCGTGCATTTTAGTTAACATTTTTTGACCTGCAATTTTTTATCTCCACCGGAGCTAGCCGGAGAAGACGGTGGCGCTGGCCACCGTCTGGTCTCCAGATCAGATCTGGACCGTCCCTTTCCATTTCCAGATCTAATCTCAATAGTCCAACCTTATGACTTTTTTATGTACCGCGTGTGGTTGCATTGACCGTGGAACATGTTGGATGCGCGCTTATGGATGCTTGGATCTGCCAACTCAAATAATGAGCTCAGATCCAAGGGCTCTCACTTTTCCATTTATTTTAATTCTGATTTTAATTTCTATTTCATTTTTTAATTCCATTTCATTTTCTAAAATTCATATCTCTTTTATTATTGGTCCAAAAATTATGGGACCAATTGCATTATTTCTCTTTTATTTTCTAGTTTCTAAAAATGATTTTTAATATTTTTTATTTTATCATTTGCTATTTTTTAATAATTTTCTCTTTTCTGGTTATTTTTAATTCTTTTTAAATAGTTTTTGATATTCAACATTTGGTGATTGGTACATTCCATTTCATTTAATGCACTTTAATTCTTCATTTCTATTCTTCATTCTTCTTCTTCTTCTTCTTCTTTTCTTTTTTTGATCAATGAGTTAAAGGTTAATGGTTAACATTGATTAGGGAGGTTTAATCTTCCTTGATTCAAATCTAATTCATCTTGATCAAATGATCAAGTGAGTGGCTTTGCATTAAGGATAGATTGCTTTCTAAATCATGCAAAGGATTTAAACCAATACAAGATCATTTCTCATCTTCCTTTTTGGCATGGCAAGTTGTTGGAGTTTGATTCACTAATAAAGACCTCTAACTTGTATTGTTGCCTACATTATTATTGACCGGCCTCAGATAGTTGTGACTTCTACATAAGTCCAATTACGATTGCTTAACATAGCGCTAAATTTGCCTTATGGCACACTAATTACTAACACTAACCATTAACTACTAACATTTACTTCTTGCACTTTACATTTATGCAATTTACTATTCTTGTACATATTATTCATTTGCTTTTCCCCTTTGCTCATTTGAGCACATGTTTATGTTAATGTAATTTGCCTTTTGCTCACTTGAGCACATAATTGTGTATATATTATTGTGCTTGTGTTTTATTTTGATTGTTGTGGACCAAATGCAAAGAAATGGACAAATGAACTTAGTTTCTAGGACTTTCCCTATGCAAATTTGAGTAAAAGGACTTTAAATGGTGAATATGGATTAGAAGGACCAAACCTCTAAACTCACTCTTGTCCATTCTTGATTTGCTTCATAAAACTTTTAATGTGTGTGCTCTTGTGCTAGGGAATCCTATGAGAGCTCAAGTTGAAGAACCATTGCCATGTTCATCCAAAGAGAAAGACACAAGATACATTGAGGATCTCTTAATAGGGTTGTTTGATTGTTGTTTGAGCTTACTATCGTCTTGCTTGCGTATTCCAAAGGATGGGAGCTACTTGGATCATCAATATGATCTCAAGAGAGGGACTCCATTTGTGGTATTGTTTCTTATCCCTTATCTCTTGTATGATTAGGACTTTAGCCATTCTTCTTCTTCCCTCCACTCTAAGCCAAGCCAAAACTTTTGTGCAAACATTTAACACTTCTTTTCAAGCATTAGAAACCTAAGCCTTATGCTTTTGATTTTCAAACTTTCTTTTCATAACACCTATTTTGAATTGAACTTTTAAATCAACTTTGACCATATTTTGTAAATACTTTTCATTGGTAAATACCACTCATTCAAATACCTTTTTGTGGTTTCAATGACCACTCTCTTAATCAAAACTTTTCATAACCTTTAGCTATTAGGTTTGAGTTATCCTTGAGGTAGATGTAATACTCACTTATATCCTTAGTGATGGACAATGAGTCTTCCATGCTTATTATAGGGTTAACCCATCACTAGCATGTTGAAGCTATCCTCACATGGTGGATTTGTGGTTTTAGGTTGAGTTTTCTCCCTTGGATAACAAAAGACCTTAAGGCTTTTGGACCAATCAATTCACCAACTCATTTTGAGATTTTTTACCCCGAACTATGAGGTTTTGATCCTAATCTTTTTTAAGATGGTATGTAGGCAATGGGTTTATCCATCCAAACACAAAATGTAAATAACTTGTATATTCTCTTCTCATCTCTTCAATCATGTTTGCACAAATAATTTTTCACAAAATACCAACCTTACAACAAGTACGAAAAGGGCTCCCTAGGAGTACCTAGGATGTTTTGGGTGCTTAAAACCTTCCCATTGCATAACCAACCCCCTTACCCCGATCTCTGACATTTTTACTAGTTTTTGATTCGATAAAACTTTTAGGTTTTTGTTCGCTTTCTAACCATTCATTTGGATAAATAGAAGTGCGGTGGTGACTCGACTTGTATGGTTTACCTTAGATTTAGTCAATATCTCTAATGGTAACGAATACCCCGCTACAGAAAAGTGGCGACTCTGCTGGGGAACATTTGCCTAGTGGATTTTGCCTACTTTTCATATTGTGTTGTATTGTATTGTATATTGTTTTGGGACATATTTTTGTGCAATTTAGGATTACTGTATTGTATGTAATGATTGAATTGCTTGAATATTAATTCCTTGTATGCTTGGTGATCTTTGTGAGATGAGTTCTATACCCGAACTCGAGTGCACTTAGGATAGGAGAATGGCATAGTCTTGTTGACTTGTGTGGAGTTATTCCTTAGCAAGTTGACTTGCAAGTCCATTCACTTGGTGGAGGTCATGTTGGGATCAATAATGTCACACAAGTAGTTGTGGTTAGACATTACTCTTTCCAATATAGACCTTAGAAGCCAAGGACCTTAGTTTACCAAGCCCATCTTGGCCTTTTCTTAGGATGTAGTGCGAAGGTCGTTCAAGTGTAAGATTTGATACGATTGTTACGCGATACTACACTCATAAGAGTCTCTCTTGAGAATATTTTTGGAATTCGAGTAGTCGTTTTTCCGATAATATCCGAAAGATGGGATGATGACTATGGGAACCTCTTGTAGAACATGTTTGGCAGGTTTAAACCCTAGTACACTCCCTTTGGGTGGTTCTTAACCGAGACTCCATGCTCGTGACTTGCAACAAACCCTTGATTCATGGTTGCTCCGTTCTTGTATCCTTAATATCAATGGAACTTGGGTGTTGATAAGGTGTAAACCATAATCCACCAAAATGGATGATTGATATTAAGGATGACATGATCGATCCCATGACCTTTGTTTGGTGTGCTTTGCTTGATCCTTGAGTGTGATTGTTGCATTCATGCATTCATGCACCCATTTGCATCCATATAATCAATAATAAGAAAATTTTAAAGGTACTTAAGAGGTCTATTTGCAAATTTTCAGACATGGAAAGACAAAGAAGGAATACGAAGAAGTACAGTTTTAGACAACCCGACTTGAAAGAGCTAAGGAATTTGACATCCTATGTATTAGATCCCTTGGGTTTCAAGGCTCGTTTTGGGAAGCTCCTATCTATTCTGACTACTCAAGTGGACGAAGGATTGATGAGTGTATTGGTGCAGTTTTATGATCCCTTGTACCATTGCTTCACATTTCCGGATTTTCAGCTTTTGCCCACGCTTGAGGAGTATGCCTACCATGTGGGTATACCTATTCTAGACCAGTTGCCGTTCAGTGGCTTCAAGAGTATTCCTACTTCTCAAGAGATAGCTGACATGTTGCATATAGATGAATCTCTGGTTGGTGCGCATATAACTACCAAAGGTGAAATTCAAGGTCTCCCTTCTGAGTTCCTCATTGCTCAAGCTACTATGTATGGGAAGGCCATGAGTGAGGACGCCTTTGAGGCCATATTCGTACTTCTCATATATGGGCTAGTGTTATTCCCCAACATCGACAAGTTTGTGGATGTGAACGCTATTAGGATTTTCTCTACTCTTAATCCCGTTCCTACTCTGTTGGGTGACACTTACTTTTCTTTGCATATGAGGAATGCAAAGGGTGGTGGTACCATTGTGTGCTGTTTGCCTCTGTTGTACAAGTGGTTTATTTCTCACTTACCGTAGACGGTCGCCTTCAAGGAGAACAAAGGATGTCTACGGTGGTCCACGAGGCTTATGTCCCTCACCAATGATGATATCTTTTGGTACAACCGTGTGTATGATGGTGTGCAGATTATTGACTCTTGTGGTGAATTCTCCAATGTGCCTCTTCTTGGTACATGTGGTGGGATTAACTACAACCCTATTTTGGCACTTCGTCAGCTTGGGTTCCCCCTAAAGGATAAACCCAATAACATTTTGTTAGAGGGAGTGTTCTTTCAGGAGGGTAAAGATCCCCAAGGCTTGAAGGGCAGGATGGTCCATGCTTGGCGCAAGATTCATAGGAAAGGAAGGAAGGAGCTAGGTCCAAAGAACTATATCGCTTTGGAGCCTTATACTTCTTGGGTGAGGAGGAGAGCTTCTGAATACCTCATGCCTTACGAGTATCCAAGACTTACACCTTTGGTTGTGGCTGGGCCTTTAACCCTTCCTGACCAAGGAGTAGAGGAGTTGAGAGACGAAGACCGTTCACGTGCTTGGATCCGTGAACGAGAGGAGTTGCTTCAGCAGATCAAGGAGAAGGATGCTTTGATAGAGTTCCTCGAGCACCAGGGTATAGATGATCCTGATGATGTATGAACTTCTCTACTTCTTCAGTCTTCCAAGTTTTGGAAAAGGAAGTACGATCGACTTGCCAAAGAAAAGGCAGATATGGAGGCAGCCTATGAGAGGGAGGTGAAGAGGCTTCGTGCATCTTATCTTCCTGTGTCCAGAGCTTTAGATGATTTCTTCTAGGGATCCATAGGATGTTCATTTTCCTTCTCTCTTGTATTGTATTGGGATTACCAAGACTGTGCTTCTTTGGTGTAAAAATATTTCCAGATATTATTGATGAGATATTTCCATATGTGATAAATGTTTAATATTTCCAATATTTGCAAATAGAACTCTAAAATTTCCTCTGATAAATAAAAATAAATCATATGCACAAGCATTGCATGCATCATGTGTATAAGCAGGTTTTGCTCCAGGCTTCTTGTTCTATGGTCTAACTCTGTGTTCTTCATTTATTTCAAAGACAAGCTGACTCACTGGTACTACACCAGAGCCAACATTTCAAGACTGATGGACTATCTGGAACAAGATAATCGCAAGCTGAAGGAGGAAGTGGCCAGATTGACTGCCCTGATGGAGTCATTCATGGCTGCCTAGAGCCAGTCATCTCCGACACCTTCAACTCCTCCCCAGAGGATAGTCATCTCTGAGATTGTCTCCTCAACTGTGCCTGCGGCCAACGCACACTTTGCTCCAACGGCCATGCCAACCGGGTTTCCATGGGGTATGCCTCCTAATTTCATGCCTGAGGGCCCTGCACCTACCTTTGCTTCTCTGCCGGCATCTAGCCCGGTCCTTGCTGTTCCTCCTCCTGTCGTGCATACTATGCCCAGAGTAGACGACACCATCTATCATTTTAAGCCGTCTGAGGGCCCATAAGTTTATGAGAAGATGGACACTATGAACGATCAATTTCTTGAGCTCCGCAAGGAATTGAAAACTCTCCGAGGAAAGGATCTTTTTGGCAAGTCTGCTGCTGAACTTTGCTTAGTCCCCAATGTGAAGATCCCTGTGAAGTTCAAGGTCCCTGACTTTGAAAAATACAAGGGAAATACTTGCCCTCTCAGCCACCTGGTCATGTATACCAGGAAAATGTCGACTCAGACCGACAACGACCAGTTGCTCATCCACTACTTTCAGGACAGTTTGTCCGGTGCTGCCCTACGTTGGTATATGGGCTTGGACAGTGCGAACATCCAATCCTTCAATGACCTTGGTGAAGCCTTTGTCAAGCAATACAAATATAACATGGATATGGCTCCCGATAGGGATCAATTGAGGGCCATGTCCCAGAAGTATAAGGAAACTTTTAAAGAGTATACCCAGAGGTGGCAGCACAGATCGTGCCCCCTCTAGAAGAGAAAGAGATGACCAAGATCTTTTTGAAGACCTTGAGTTCTTTTTACTACGAGCGGATGATTGCCAGCGCTCCTTCTGACTTCACCGAGATGGTGAACATGGGGATGCGACTGGAAGAAGGAGTCAGGGAAGGGCGCCTGACCAGAGAAGAAGGCTCTTCTACCAAACGTTATGGGGCGTTTGCGAAGAAGAAAGATGGTGAGGCACATGATGTGACCTCCCATATGAAACCTAGAAGACCCTCTGTGAGGAGGAAGACCGTGTGTCCCGCCGGTAACCAGCACCAGGTGGCTCATATAACACCTGTCTTCAGAGATAATCAGCAACAACCACATCCGCAATATCAACAACAACAACACTGTCCGCAACAGCAGGCCTACCAGCCTCGAAACAGTAATCAAACCAGCATAAGTTACGAGAGGAAAAGGGTCACCTTCGATCCTATTCCGATGACGTATGCAGAGTTATATCCCTCTTTGATAGAGAGGAAATTGATTACGCCACGAGACCCACCGGCTATACCTACTAACCCACAGTGGTGGTATAAGCCCGAATTACATTGTGTTTATCATTCCGGTGCTCCCGGTCATGACGTGGAAAATTTCTACCCTTTGAAGACCAAGGTTCAAGACCTTGTGAGATGTGGCATTCTGTGTTTCGAGGACGTAGGTCCTAACGTGAAGAAGAACCCATTGCCCGAGCATGGGAAATCTGTCAACATGGTCCAGGGCTGCCCTGGCAAGTACGAAGTCAAATACGTCAGTCATATTCGACAATCTCTGGTCGAGATGCATCTTTTGCTGTGTGATTATAGTCATTACGAGCACGACCATGATAGATGCTGAGTTTGTTCTGTTAATCAAAGAGGTTGTCGCCAGGTGCGTAAAGATGTTCAAGAAATGCTGGACGAGGGAGTCATTGAGATCCTTCAAAACAGAAATGTTGACGAAAATGCTGATGAAGTCAACGTAATTTCTCCAGTATTCCGAATCCCCAAGCCTGTTATCATCAAGTATGATGGTAGCAAGCAGAAGGCTTCTCCTGCATTGACCATTAAAACAGCCGGCCCTGTACCGTATTCTTCTGAGAAGGCGGTCCCTTATCGCTACAATGTTGTAGCATTGGAGAATGGGAAAGAGGTGCCCCTGCCCTCTTCATCTGTTGTTAATATTGCTAACGTCAGTGGTCTGACCCGCAGCGATCGTGTTTTCTCGGCTCCACCAAAGCCACAAACTGATGCTCGAAGGAATGATACCGCTGATTATGTTGAACGCCCGATTGGGAATGCTGTGAACGCTCCGAATCCGGCACTTGTTGCTAAACCTGCCTCTACGTTGAGAACTCCTGTCTCTGTTGGCCCGAGTGGCAATACGAAAGAAGACTGTGATGAGATGTTGAGGCTCATCAAGAGAAGTGAGTACAACGTTATAGATCAGCTTCTACAGACGCCATCCAAAATCTTCGTACTATCCTTGCTGATGAATTCCGAACCACACCGAGAAGCTCTGCAGAAGGTGTTGAATGTGGCATATATGGATCACAACGTCACGATTGAACAATTCGACAGTATTGTTGCAAACATTACCGCTTGTAACAATTTAAGTTTTTGTGATGCTGATCTCCCCGAGGAGGGAAGAGACCACAACCTGGCATTACACATATCTATGAGCTGCAAAGATGACGCCATGTCCAATGTGCTGGTGGACACTGGGTCATCATTGAATTTATTGCCGAAGACCACTCTTGCAAAGATATCATATCAGGGGCCTCCTATGAGGCAGAGTGGGGTAGTTGTGAAGGCTTTCGATGGGTCTCGCAAAACTGTGATTGGAGAGGTTGATCTCCCAATCAAAATTGGACCAAGTGATTTCCAGATTACCTTCCAGGTTATGGACATTCACCCATCGTATAGCTGTCTCTTAGGCAGACCATGGATTCACGAGGTAGGCACCGTGACATCCACCCTACACCAGAAACTGAAGTTTGTGAAAAATAAGAACCTTGTAGTGGTAGGGGGAGAAAAGGCTCTCCGAGTGGCAATACGAAAGAAGACTGTGATGAGATGCTGAGGATGAAGTTGGAACGCCGTTCCAAGCTTTATCTATTGCTGAACCTGTTGAGAAGAGAACTTCTTCATTTGCTTCCTATAAAGATGCAAAGTTGGCCATTGAGCATGGTGCAGCTGCTGGATTGGGGTAAATGATCAAGTTGGAAGACAACTAATCCCGAGCTGGCATAGGGTATTCTTCTGGTGTCTTCAACAAGCAAGGGTTGTTCAAGAGTGGTGGATTCATCCACACCGGTCAAGATGAAGAGGCTGCTACCATTCTAGAAGAAGACGAAGAGGATTCTGGCAATTTCATCATCCCTGGAGGGATCGGCAATAATCGGGTCGCTGTTGATATTCCAACAGTTATCCATAAGTCAAAGTAATGTTCATTGTGTTTGAAAACCCTTCTCCATGCCAAAAGGAGAAGTGATGACATTGTTGGCGCATAAATACAATGATATTTTCATTCAATAAATTCATGTTAAATGTTTGTTTTTCCAATTATTTTCCCTTTTCGCTTTTGCATGAAATTGGTAATCACATAAAACCCTAAAAATATGAATAAAATCAATCTTTTCATCTGCATAATGATTTTCCTTGCTTGAATTCTAAAATCTCTTTTATATCCAAAATTATTATGCAGGTTGATCAAACCCATTGAACATAATGATCCAACACTATCTCCCAACTTTGAATTCCCTGTATTTGAGGCGGAAGAAGATGATGTTGAAGAGATTCCTGACGAGATTACCCGTCTACTTGAGCATGAAGAGAAGGTCATTCAGCCGCATCTTGAGAATCTGGAAACAGTCAACTTGGGGTCTGAAGGTTATGTGCGAGAAGTGAAGATTGGGGCACTCCTGGAAGAATCTGTTAAGAAAGGGTTGATTGAGTTGCTACGAGAGTATGTCGACGTCTTTGCCTGGTCATATGAAGACATGCCTGGTCTGGATACTGATATTGTGCAACATTTCCTGCCTTTGAAGCCTGAGTGCGTGCCTGTAAAGCAGAAGCTCAGAAGAACTCACCCTGATATGGCAGTGAAGATTAAAGAGGAAGTTCAGAAGCAAATTGATGCGGGGGTTTCTGGTGACTTCTACATATCCTCAATGGGTGGCCAATATTGTGCCAGTGCCTAAGAAAGATGGAAAAGTCTGAATGTATGTGGACTATAGAGACTTGAATAAAGCTAGTCCGAAAGATGATTTCCCTCTACCACATATTGATATGTTGGTAGATAATACAGCTAAATTCAATGTCTTCTCATTTATGGACGGATTTTTCGGATATAATCATATCAAAATGGCACCTGAGGATATGGAGAAGACAACATTCATCACACCTTGGGGAACATTCTATTATCGAGTGATGCCCTTCGGTTTGAAGAACTCCGGAGCCACGTATCAACGAGCTATGACTATTTTGTTTCATGATATGATGCACAAGGAGATCGAGGTATATGTTGATGATATGATCGCAAAGTCAAGAACGGAAGTTGAACATGTAGAACACTTGTTGAAGCTTTTTCAGCGTCTGAGGAAGTATAAGCTTCGTCTGAATCCTAACAAGTGTACATTTGGAGTCCGTTCTGGCAAGTTATTGGGCTTTATTGTCAGCGAAAGAGGTATTGAGGTTGATCCTGCAAAGGTCAAAGCGATACAAGAGATGCCTGCGCCCAAAACTGAGAAGGCAAGTCCGAGGTTTTTCTTGGCCGCTTGAATTATATTTCCAGATTTATATCCCACATGACTGCCACATGTGCGCCAATATTCAAGCTCCTCCAGAAAGATCAGTCTCATAATTGGACCGAGGATTGCCAAAAAGCCTTTGATAGTATCAAAGAGTATTTGTCTGAGCCTCTGATTCTGTCCCGCCTATGGAAGGGAGATCGTTGATTATGTATCTGACAGTTCTTGAAGACTCGATGGGTTGTGTCCTTGGTCAGCAAGACGAATCGGGAAAGAAAGAGTATGTTATCTACTACCTGAGTAAGAAGTTCACTGATTGTGAGTCTCGATAATCAATGCTTGAGAAGACATGATGTGCTTTGGCTTGGCCTGCTAAGCGCTTACGCTAGTATATGTTGAATCATACGACTTGGTTGATATCCAAGATGGATCCAATCAAGTATATATTCGAGAAGCCTGCTTTAACTGGGAGGATTGCCCATTGGCAGATGTTGTTGTCTGAGTATGATATTGAGTATCGAGCTCAGAAGGCTATTAAAGGTAGTATCTTGGCTGACCACTTGGCACATCAACCAATTGAGGATTATCAGTCAGTTCAGTATGACTTCCCAGATGAGGAGATTCTGTATTTGAAAATGAAAGATTGCGATGAACCTACACTTGATGAAGGGCCAGATCCTGGTTCCAGATGGCGTATGGTGTTTGATGGAGTTGTGAATCAATATGGAAATGGTATTGGGGCAGTGATCATTACTCCTCATGGCACACATTTTCCTTTTACAGCAAGGCTAACCTTCAAATGCACGAATAATATGGCTGAGTATGAGGCATGTATTATGGGATTGGAAGAATGTATTGATCTTAGGATCAAGCATCTTGATGTTTATGGTGATTCGGCCCTCGTTGTTAACCAGATCAAGGGTGAATGGGAAATGAATCAGCCTGGCCTCATCCCATATAGAGATTATGCGAGGAGGATTTCAACGTTCTTCCCTGAGGTTGACTTCCATCATATTCCTCGAGATAAGAATCGGATGGCAGATGCTCTTGCTACACTTGCTTCAATGATTGTGGTTAGACTTTGGAATGAAGTTCCCAATATCACTGTGATGCGCTTAGATAGACCATCCCATGTATTTGCAGTAGAGGAGGTGCAAGATGGTAAGCCGTGGTATTATGATATTAAGTGCTTTCTTCAGAGCCAGATTTACCCGCATGGGGCATTTGTAAAAGATAGAAAGACTTTGAGGAGATTGTCAGGCAGTTTCTATCTCAATGGCGATGTGCTTTATAAGAGGAATTTTGACATGGTTCTGCTCAGATGCGTGGATAGACACGAAGCAGACCAGTTAATGACTAAGGTCCATGAGGGTTCATTTGGTACTCATTCCAATGGACATGCCATGGCTAGAAAGATGTTGAGAGCAGGCTACTATTGGCTGACAATGGAGTCTGACTGCTGTAACTATGTGAAGAAATGCCACAAGTGTCCGATTTATGCGGATAAGATTCATATTCCCCCGACACTTCTGAATGTGATTTCATCACCATGGCCTTTCTCCATGTGGGGAGTTGACATGATTGGCATGATAGAACCGAAAGCGTCCAACGGTCACATATTTATTCTCGTAGCAATTGATTACTTCACCAAGTGGGTTGAAGCGGCATCGTATGCAAACGTGACCAGGCAAGTGGTCGTGAAGTTTATCAAGAATCAACTCATATGCCGTTATGGTGTGCCAGATAAGATCATTACTGATAATGGATCTAACTTGAACAACAAGATGATGAAAGAGCTGTGTAGCGAGTTCAAGATCGCACATCATAATTCTTCTCCCTACAGACCCAAGATGAATGGGGCTGTTGAAGCTGCTAATAAGAATATCAAGAAGATTATCTAGAAGATGGTTGTTACGTACAAAGATTGGCATGAGATGCTGCCATTTGCTTTACATGGATATCGTACGTCTGTCCGCACTTCAACAGGGGCAACCCCTTTCTCTCTTGTTTATGGCATGGAAGCTGTACTCCCAGTAGAGGTGGAGATCCCATCAATGAGAGTCTTGATGGAAGCCAAGTTAACTGATGCTGAGTGGGTTCAGAGTCGTTATGACCAGCTGAATTTGATTGAAGAGAAGAGATTGACGGCCATGTGCCATGGTCAGTTATATCAGCAAAGAATGAAGAAAGCCTTTGATAAGAAGGTCAAGCCTCGTGTGTTCCGAGAGGGTGACCTTGTGCTCAAGAAAGTTTTGTCTTTCGCGCCCGATTCCAAGGGCAAGTGGACTCCAAACTATGAAGGTCCATATGTTGTCAAGAGAGCCTTTTCAGGCGGTGCTTTGATACTTACAACTATGGATGGGGAGGATTTCACTCGTCCTGTGGATTCAGATGCAGTCAAGAAATACTTCGCCTAAAAATAAAAACAAAATAGCTCGCTAAGTTGAAAACCCGAAAGGGCGGCTTAGGCAAAAATGAGCGTCTCGATGGATTGAAAACCTAAAAGGGCGATCCAGGAAAAAGTTAGAGACATAGAAAATGAATATGTATCCCGCTAGATTGAGCACCTCACCCTGGGCAATCTAGGCAAAAATTAGGGATTTGGCAAGTAACTGCATCCTGACAAGACTTTGTTCTGCAATTTGTCATATGTCAGAGATTCTCGCTCAGTCATCGTCAACTGAAGTTTCAAATACATCGGATTCAGAGTTGGTGGAGAAATGGTCATTGTGTTCAATGTAGCCTTTTTCCAATATATATCACCAATTTCAAATTTGTAAAGATCCATGGAGTCTCGCCATTTGCAGACTACCATTCCATCTAATAAATTTGAGCCTTTATCCAATTATTTGCACTCTTATTTGTTTCTACTCAACAAATGTTTTGCATGTTTTAATTGAGAAATATCAGTGTTTTAAATAAATAAATTTTTCATAATTTGTTTTTAAACAAAGTGAACATTCACGATGACAAAAGGATACTTAGGAGGTCTTCAGTGCTCTCCCAAAGATAGTATGATCCTCAACAGGGTAAGACATTTGTTCATATTCTTGGTATGCTTGTGTCCTCTTCCTCCGGAGCCTTTTGTGGTTTTTCTCCCGAGCAGGGTGTTTGGTAAAGATATTCATCCCTCCTTCCTCCTCAGCAGATGTGATCTCTTTGGTAGGGAAGTATTTGGTGATCCTTGGAGTTTCTGCTTGGTGGTTATTCCTCGGAGGTCCATCCTCTCCTCTGATGATTTCCCCGATAGAGTTGCTTCTACGGCGGAGTTTATCTGTGTGATGATCCAGTCCCCAGTTGGAATGGCTGATATGAATTCCCCTACAGAGATCTTTGTTTCCTGGTATCACTTTCCCCTCATCAGATTGGATATTTTCCACTGGGCCTGGCTTTCTCTCTTGAGATGTAGTACCGGATGTTTGTTCATCGGTCGTTGAACCTGGTTGTGTTAGAAATATCTGTTTGTCAGCATTCATCATACATAAACCACACATATATGCATATGATTTTAACATTCAGATATTCATGCTGCATTCTTTACCATATATCTTTGATTGTTATCTCCTGCTAGTTGGTAATATATTTCCCAAAGCAGATGTTTGTGTCTGATCTCCCCATATAGAGTCAGCCCCATAAGCAAAAAGTGTTTATCCTTTCTTCCATAGTCCCCACCGAGTTATATCCTCATGGATGATGGTTGTTCCTGTTTCCCCAACACATATATTGGGATGGAATTCCCCATTGAGTTATATCCTCATAGGGACAAGTATTGTTTCATCGTGCCTCTCTAGTTTGATCCTAGATCGGCTTCTCGTGTCTTTTTCCTGCGATTCCCTGTAGTTCAGATGAATGATTGCTCAGTAACCAATAATTATCCATCTTTTCCACGGTGGAGTCTGTGGTTTTCTACCTTTATACCGGTAGTCGTAAACCCTATTTTTATCCCCTTGCAGAGTTAACCTTTTTGTTCATCCTAACACATGACGGTTACTCTTCTGTGGTTTTCTACCCAATATTTGGTAGATGTAATCCCCTCCTTGACGGTTATCTCTATCCAATATTCGGTATTGATCGTCCTTCACCCTTTTTGAGTATATATCCCGGTAATCGGTGATATATCTTCCGGATCATTGCCTTTGTCAATGTATCCTAGCGAGTCATCTTTCATTTACCCTTGGTTGGTAATGATTGTTTCTCCCTTTGATCGGTCATCATTTTATACCTGGTGTGTGGTATCCCGATGCCCTTTCTTTTTCTTTCGGTCGATTTATCCTTTATTAACCCAGTAACCAGTTGTGGATAATCTTCCATGTGAGTGTGTTATCTATGTTCTGACGGTAATAGATAATATATCTCATGCACTCTTTGGTCGAAGTCTATTGCTCTTCCCCAGTCGAGTAAGATTCTTATCCCCTTTTGTGGAATCGAATGTCCATCCTGTAATCGAGTCTGCTTTGTAGCCCTCTTTTGGATGATGAGTGTCTTGGAAACATTCCCCAATTCACGCCTTTGGTCGGTCACCTATTATATGCCCAGTAACCGGTATCCCTGGTGTTCCTTCCTTCTACTCCCTATTATGACTTTTTGTCCCTTGTGGAGTCAGATTTTCCTGAGTTGAAATATACCTTTTTAGGTTTTCCTCAGATGATTTCGGATGTCTGATGTCTCTCACCCTTATACCGGTCTTAGATATTCATTCTCCCCGAGCATGTTGTTCTTTCACCCTCATACCGGTGTTTTGATCACATGTCTCCTTGAGCTTATTACCCAGTAACTGGTAATACCTCGTCCTGGTGTTTCCCCAGAGGAGTCCTGTTTGGATGTTCCCCTGCGAGATCCCTTAGTGGATTCTCCCCATCTGAGTCTGGATTTTCATCTGAAGTATCCTTTGTGGATAGTTCTGCTGTATTGGCATATTCCCTAATGCATGCGCCTTGGAGTCAGCTCGGGTCCTTCCATTGATTTATTTTCGTGGAATCTCTCTCGTGTCTTTCACCAAGTTTTAAGTTGTGCCCTGCTCACGCAATTTATTCCCTTTCTTATCCCCATAAGAGTCTCAGAGTCTCTGTCCCATGGAGTGTATTACTCATAGGGATTGTTAGTCTCTTTAGATTTCTTTTCTTCTTTGTGGACACATATCCCCACAGAATATTACCCTTTTGCATACATACATCTGCATCATGAGGTCTCTTAGGGACCAAAATTCGTCTCTTTGTTATTATTTAAGCCCATTCTACCTCGTCGAGACGAAGATTTTAACCTTCACTTCTCCGGCTAGAATGACCTTAAATAGGGGCATCTGTAAGACCCTAATTTTGGGCCCTAAGATCCCTCATGGCATCATAACATGGCATTTGCATAGCCTCAAGGATCATGAGCACCTTGGCTCCTTACCTTTGGGTGGGATCTCTCTTGTGAGTGGTTTGAGATCACCAAGCATGCTTGAATTCTATATTATTGCTTTTCTCATTTTTTTTATTAACTCAAAAGCACAAAAATATGTCACTAACATTTCTTGTTTGTAGCTTGAGCAATCACAAGATCCAAAGCTTCTAGGAGATCCTTTGAGCATTGATATGGTCAAGAGAAGATGAAAGCAAGCATGGTGGTGGTTCCCAAAGCTCTCATCCATCAAATATGCCTCCCAAGTATCTCAATTCATCATTTTGATCAAAGCAAGTCAAGGGGTTTGAGGTTTGTTTCCCAAGGAAACCCTAATTCATCTGATCATCAACAATGCCTTGCTCATGAAGCAACCTTATCCCATGCATATTTGAACTCATTTGAGTGTCCTCAATCATCAATTCATCAAGATATGAGTTGTGGATTTGAGAAGTTGATCAATCAATTCATCTAACTATTTTGAAATGCACTGAGACCTAACTTTTTATGTGTTGGTCAAATGGAGATGACCCCAAGATAAAAAATGTTCTTAAGGACAATATGAACAACTTTCATGTTCATCAAAATTTGATTTGAAGCTTGGAAGATCATCATCCATTCCAATACATTATAGGTCATTTTGACTGAAACCCTAATTTTGGGTCAACTTCCCAAGAACATAACTCATTCATTTTTCATTATTTTGTGGTTAGACTTAATTAATTAGAAAGCTTATTGTGTCTAATTCAAATGTTATGTTGAGAAAAATTGAAAAATCTCAAAATAAATACATGTGATAATGCAAAACATTATAGGTCACTTTGGACCAAATGCATTGAAATATGAAAAATTCCAACTTCAAGTGCCCATAACGTCTTCATTAAAATCCAAATGATACAACATTTAAGTCCAAATTGATTGTCTTGAAAATATCTACAACTTTCATGTTGAAGATTTTATCATTTGGAGCTTGCATCATCGAAACATAAGGGCTTGAACATTGGCCAAATTTGGAAACTTCACAAATGCATGTTTTGCACCCTACATTTCAAGCTCAAATTTCATTAATTTCCAATGCCCAATTGGAGTTTTGGTCAACATAGCATTTGTTCCTTATGCAACAAGCTTTCTAACCATTACTCATAAGGTTGCATTTGGAGTTTGGAAGCATCATTTTCGAAGGCATGAAGAATTAAGTGCATTTTGTGAAATTCATTTCAAACACATTGCATGAGCTGTTAACATTTAATCTGCACGTCCATTTCTCATCTGGTGATGTATAGAAATCCATTCCAATCAGAATTGGGCCCTCCATGCGCCTGTACAGGCCCATGCATGGAGGCCCTCTTCTCCCATGCACACTTTGTTCATTGCATTTCAGATGGTTTTGGCTATAAATACAAGTGCTATGCTCTTCAATTCTTCAACCTAATGGTGCCTAAATCCCTGCTGAATTGAATCCTCACCCATACCAAAGGAACAAACTTCATTTTTCTCTAAAAATTTCAGATCTGAAATTCAATTGCACTGATTGATTTTTAAGATCTAGAGTTCCTATACCTTCTTCATTTGATCCATTGAAGCTTCTGTTTGCAAAAGGAACCAAAGAGACTGACTCAATTCTTCACAATCCAAAGGTTTTGCTCAACTGAATTTTGCTTCGAATCTCATCATACATTGCTCCATTTACCTTGATCTTGTGTTGTCTGAAGTCCTCTGTATAGAGGCATCATTATTGTGTTCTTAATTGTTGAAATCGAGCAAGTTCAGTTGAACACCACCAAACTTCCATCTCTGATTTCTCTCTTAATATGAATCTAGAATGGAATTGAGTGGCATAGGAGTGATGTACATCACTCCACCTTTCGAATGGTGCCTGGATCGTGCATTTTAGTTAACATTTTTTGACCTGCAATTTTTGATCTCCACCGGAGCTAGCCGGAGAAGACGGTGGCGCTGGCCACCGTCTGGTCTCCAGATCAGATCTGGACCGTCCCTTTCCATTTCCAGATCTAATCTCAACAGTCCAACCTTATGACTTTTTTATGTACCGCGTGTGGTTGCATTGACCGTGGAACATGTTGGATGCGCGCTTATGGATGCTTCGATCTACCAGCTCAATTAATGAGCTCAGATCCAAGGGCTCTCACTTTTCCATTTATTTTAATTCTGATTTTAATTTCTATTTCATTTTTTAATTCCATTTCATTTTCTAAAATTCATATCTCTTTTATTATTGGTCCAAAAATTATGGGACCAATTGCATTATTTCTCTTTTATTTTCTAGTTTCTAAAAATGATTTTTAATATTTTTTATTTTATCATTTGCTATTTTTTAATAATTTTCTCTTTTTTAGTTATTTTTAATTCATTTTAAATAGTTTTTGATATTCAACATTTGGTGATTGGTACATTCCATTTCATTTAATGCACTTTAATTCTTCATTTCTATTCTTCATTCTTCTTCTTCTTCTTTTCTTTTTTTGATCAATGAGTTAAAGGTTGATGGTTAGCATTGATTAGGAAGGTTTAATCTTCCTTGCTTCAAATCTAATTCATCTTGATCAAATGATCAAGTGAATGGATTTGCATTAAGGATAGATTGCTTTCTAAATCATGCAAAGGACTTAAACCAATACATGATCATTTCTCATCTTCCTTTTTGGCATGGCAAGTTGTTAGAGTTTGATTCACTAATCAAGACCTCTAACTTGTATTGTTGCCTACATTATTATTGACCGGCCTCAGATAGTTGTGACTTCTACATAAGTCCAATTACGATTGCTTAACATAGCGCTAAATTTGCCTTATGGCACACTAATTACTAACACTAACCATTAACTACTAACATTTACTTCTTGCACTTTACATTTATGCAATTTACTATTCTTGTACATATTATTCATTTGCTTTTCCCCTTTGCTCATTTGAGCACATGTTTATGTTAATGTAATTTGCCTTTTGCTCACTTGAGCACATAATTGTGTATATATTATTGTGCTTGTGTTTTGTTTTGATTGTTGTGGACCAAATGCAAAGAAATGGACAAATGAACTTAGTTTCTAGGACTTTCCCTATGCAAATTTGAGTAAAAGGACTTTAAATGGTGAATATGGATTAGAAGGACCAAACCTCTAAACTCACTCTTGTCCATTCTTGATTTGCTTCATAAAACTTTTAATGTGTGTGCTCTTATGCTAGGGAATCCTATGAGAGCTCAAGTTGAAGAACCATTGCCATGTTCATCCAAAGAGAAAGACACAAGATACATTGAGGATCTCTTAAGAGGCTTGTTTGATTGTTGTTTGAGCTTACTATCGTCTTGCTTGTATATTCCAAAGGATGGGAGCTACTTGGATCATCAATATGATCTCAAGAGAGGGACTCCATTTGTGGTCTTGTTTCTTATCCCTTATCTCTTGTATGATTAGGACTTTAGCCATTCTTCTTCTTCCCTCCACTCTAACCCAAGCCAAAACTTTTGTGCAAACATTTAACACTTCTTTTCAAGCATTAGAAACCTAAGCCTTATGCTTTTGATTTTCAAACTTTCTTTTCATAACACCTATTTTGAATTGAACTTTTAAATCAACTTTGACCATATTTTGTAAATACTTTTCATTGGTAAATACCACTCATTCAAATACCTTTTTGTGGTTTCAATGACCACTCTCTTAATCAAAACTTTTCATAACCTTTAGCTATTAGGTTTGAGTTATCCTTGAGGTAGATGTAATACTCACCTATATCCTTAGTGATGGACAATGAGTCTTCCATGCTTATTATAGGGTTAACCCCTCACTAGCATGTTGAAGTTATCCTCACATGGTGGATTTGTGGTTTTAGGTTGAGTTTTCTCCCTTGGATAAAAAAGACCTTAAGGCTTTTGGACCAATCAATTCACCAACTCATTTTGAGATTTTTTACCCCGAACTACGAGGTTTTGATCCTAATCTTTTTTAAGATGGTACGTAGGCAATGGGTTTATCCATCCAAACACAAAATGTAAATAACTTGTATATTCTCTTCTCATCTCTTCAATCATGTTTGCACAAATAAATTTTCACAAAATACCAACCTTGCAACAAGTATGAAAAGGGCTCCCTAGGAGTACCTAGGATGTTTTGGGTGCTTAAAACCTTCCCATTGCATAACCAACCCCCTTACCCTGATCTCTGACATTTTTACTAGTTTTTGATTCGATAAAACTTTTAGGTTTTTGTTCGCTTTCTAACCATTCCTTTGGATAAATAGAAGTGCGGTGTCGACTCGACTTGTATGGTTTACCTTAGATTTAGTCAATATCTCTAATGGTAACGAATACCCCGCTACAGTAGGCACAAGCTGAAAATCTGGGAAAGTGAAACAACGGTAGAGAGGATCATAGAACTGCACTAGCATACTCAAAAGTCCTCCAACCACATCAGCAGATAAGATAGATAGAAGCTTCCCATGACGTTTTTTGAAGTCCAAGGGATCTAATACAAAAGATGATAGCTTCCTTAACTCTTTCAAGTCGGGACATCTGAAACTGTACTTCTTAGTGTTCCTTCGTCCATAATCCATGGTCTGAAAATATTTGCAAATAATATCTCAGTTCCTTGAAATTTTGTATGATGAATGTTATTATGCGCATGAATGCATGAATGCAACAATCACAAATAAGGGATCACACACAAGGAAAACAAAGCTCAAGGGATGAATCAAGTCATTGTCAAGATCAATCATCCATTTTGATGGATTATGGTTTACACCTTATCAACATCCAAGTTCCATTGATATTGACAATACTTGATTGGATCAACCAAGAATCAAGGGTTTGTTGCAAGTCACGAGCACGGAGTATGGGTAAGAAGCATCCCAAAGGAGTGAACTAAGGATAAAAACCTGTAGATCATGTTCTAAAAAGTTCCCAGAGTCTTAATTCCATCTATCGGATATTATAGGTTAAGATGACTGACTCATCTACCCATAATATTCTCAAGAGAAACTCGTCTGAGTGTAGTATCGCGTAACAACTGTTATCAAGTCTACACTTGAACAGTTTCTGCACTATGTCCTAAATAGGTCAAGAAGGGGGGGGGGGTAAATGTTCTACGGCCCTCAGATTCGCGGACCCAATTAGAGATAGCAATGCCTAACCACAAATACTTGTGTGACATTTCCAAATCCAAAAGAGTCTCCACTTAGCGGATGAATCTCAAGCCAACTTGTTAAGGACTACTCCACACAAGTCGAACATGACTATACCATCCTCTTATCTTAATTGCACTCAAGTTCGGGTTAGAACTTATCTCACCACTCAGAGATCACCAAGCACAACAAGCAGATTATATCACACATACATATATACAAACATCACATATATATAAATATATTCACACAAAAAGTAGGCTAAACCCACTGGAGACTACTCCCTAGCAGAGTCGCCACTTAATTTTTGTAGCGGTAAATTCATGATCATCAAGCTATGGATAAGCTAGACATCAAATAACAAGAGTCGCCACCGCGCTTTTATTGTTTCCAAGGGAAATGGGAAAAAGTATGAACAAAACCCAAAAGTAAGAAGTTTTCAAATCAAAACTAATAAAATGTCAGAGATTACAGGTAAGGGGATTGGTTACACAGAGGGAAGGTGTTAGCACCCAAAGTGTTCTAGGTACTCCTAGGGAGCCCTTTTTATGTGCATATGTACTTGGTATAAAGTGAAGTTTACAAACAAATAGAATGGGGGGATGAGAAAAGAATTTATTAATTATATTTTTGTGTTTGACAAGACCTTCGGTCTTGTGCCTACGTACCAACATAAAAATGAGGGATCAAAACCTCGTAGTTCGTGATACAAATTTCAAAGTGGATGCATTGCTTTTAACAAAAATAAAGTTTGAAAGGCACAAAGGCCTAAAAATGTTTTGAATGAGTTAGTTATTTTTGGCTTTTTGAAAGTTTAAGTCAAGTATAGTTAAGTTTATTTACAAGTTTGATTTAAGAAAATAAGTTTGAAAATGCAATGGCATAAGGCCAAAGTTTCTATCTTTTTTGCAAAAGTGGTCAAAGTTTAGAACAAAATAAGTTCAATCAAAGAAAGTTTTGAAAAAGGAGGGAGAGATTTTGAAATTAAAGAAATGGAGAGAAGATGAAGAGACTATCCTATGTACAAAATTAAAAGTTTAGAGTTGAAAAGATCTGACCAAATGGGTAGCAATCCAATAGACAAGAATGTCAATAGAAACCCAGAATTCCCCTGGACTTTTTAGAATCAAGCAACACACAAATGCACAATTATATTATCTTGAAGATCAAGGCATCAAATAAAGACGGCCACATCCAAGCTTATCCATACCATGATCTTCTTCAAAGTAGGCCATGTAATAGATGAATTCCACAAGTCACGGGTTCAAAGTAACAGCTTCACAATGATCATGTTGCAGATGAACTTAGAGAGATCTTGAATGATGTATCAGATGAAGTTTCAAATTGCAAGCACTTGGTTTCACAATAAGTTGGCATTGGCCAAGTCCTTTAGCATAGGAATGTTGCCAAAATTCTAAGTCCATTTGTCCAAGATCAAGCCAACAGTCCACACAAATTTTTTTTAGGGTTTTTGTTGCTATTATGTACATTAATGGCCAAAGACCACACAAACCAACAAGGCATACATACACAAACAGAATATATCACACAATATGGTCCAAATGGACAAAGTGAAAATTGCATTAACATAAACAATTAGAATGATATGAACAATGACAAAATGAATAAAAGCTAGAATTAAATGGCATTGAAGTAAATGTAGCGGGAAATTCATGATCATCAAGCCATTGACAAGCTAGAGATCAATTAACAAGAGTCGCCACTGCGCTTTTATTGTTTCGAAGGGAAAAGGGAAAAGGTACGTACAAAACCCCAAAAAGTAAGAAGTTTTCAAATAAAAACTAATAAAAGTCAAAGATTACAGGTAAGGGGGTTGGTTACACAGAGGGAAGGTGTTAGCACCCAAAGTGTCCTAGGTACTCCTAGGGAGCCCTTTTTGTGTTGCATATGTATTTTGTACAAAGTGATGTTTACAAACAAATAGAATGGGGGATGAGAAAATAATTCATTAATTATATTTTTGTGTTTGACAAGACCTTCGGACTTGTGCCTACGTACCAACATAAAAATGAAGGATCAAAACCTCGTAGTTTGTGCTACAAATTTCAAAATGGATGTGTTGATTTTAACAAAATTTAAGTTTGAAAGGCACAAAGGCCTGAAAATGATTTGAATGTGTTAGTTCTTTTTTGCTTTTTGAAAGTTTAAGTCAAGTATAGTTAAGTTTATTTACAAGTTTGATGTAAGAAAAGAAGTTTAAAAATGCAATGGCATAAGACCAAAGTTTCTATCTTTTTGCAAGAGTGGTCAAAGTTTAGAATAAAATTAGTTCACACAAAGAAGGTTTTGAAAATGGAGGGAGAGATTTTGAAATTAAATAAATGGGAATATGAAGAGACTATCCTATGTATAAAATTTAAAAGTTTAGAGTTGAAAAGATCTGACCAAATGGGTAGCAATCCAATAGACAAAAATGTCAATAGAAACCCAGAATTCCCTTGGACTTTTAGAATCAAGCAACACACAAATGCATAATTATATTATCTTGAAGAGCAAGGCATCAAATAAAGATGGCTCATCCAAGCTTATCCATTCCATGATTTTATTCAAAATAGCCCATGCAACAAATGAATTCCACAAGTCACCGGTTCAAAATAACAGCTTCACAATGATCATGTTGCAGATGAATCTTAGAGAGATCTTCAAAGATGTATCAGATGAGGTTCAAATTGCCAGCACTTTGTTCTTCAACAAGTTGGCATTGGCCAAGTCCTTTCGCTTAGGAAGGTTGCCTAGATTCTAAGTCCATTTGTCAAAGATCAAGCCAACAGTCCACTCAAAAGTTTTTTAGTGTTTTTATGATTATTATGTACATTAATGGTCAAATATCACACAAACAAACAAAGTAACTCAAACAAAATATATCACACAATATGGTCCAAATGGCCAAAGTGAAAATTACATTAACATAAACAATTAGAATGATATGTACAATGGCAAATGAAATAAAGTGCAAAAAGTAAATTGCATTAAAGTAAAAGCATGAAATTAAAAGTTAGTAGTTAGTAGGTGTCATACCCCAATTTTGTCCGGGCATATTTAATTTTTTTCATACAATCGATTTCATTTTTATTTTTGCATCATATGCACAGCATGACATACATTGCATCATGAATAACACCTAAAATGTCAGTCAGAATGAATTTATTGAAAATACAGACCAATCAGTCGAATCATTTCTTAAAGACAGGCAAAGTCAGCAGTGATTGTTTCGGTTATATCTTGAACCGCCTGAGCCTTTTTAATTGGTACAAGATTATTTCAGAATTTGAGGAAAAAACTGTATTTTTTAATAAGTATGTTTTGTCCTGACAATTTTAGTGTGACCGGTTCAATTTTCCGAACAAATTTGTACTCGATTCCCATTTCTAATCGGTTCATATTTTTTGGGTTTAGATATTTAATTAAAATAATTAGAATGTGGTTAAATTAAATATTAGTTAGTTTTTTTTGTTATTTATGGAAAATATATATTTTTTACATTGGATTCTAAAAGGTCCACAGAAGATCCACTCCAACGTCTCTCTTCCACGTGCCCACTCACATTCCACTCTTCCACTCTCATTCCTCACCACATGCTAAATAAAACAAAAAAAAAGATAAAGATAAAAGAAAAGAGGCCATTCACTCATTCTCTCCCACGCGTATTCACTATCACACAGACATTCCTCTGATATTCCTCACCACACGTCTCTCACCTACAACAATCCCTTCTCACTCAACCTCACTCTCTCTCTAAAAATCTCAAAAAAACCTCACTCTCCACATTTTCTCTCTCACACGAAAATCACCTCACACGCATCTCTCTCACATTTCATATTCACTCATCTCTCTCACAAAACCACTCCGCTACCTCACATTCCCTCACAAATCTCAGAAAAATCACCAAAATCTCTCAAATCCTCTCTCAAACATCTCCCTCACATGACCCACTCTCAGACTCCCTCTCTATTCCAAATCTCCATCGTAACCCTCAAAACCCTCCTCCATCTTCTTCTTCATCACTCCTCACCTTTCCTCATCTCACCGCCGTTGTCTCCGCAACTCACCAACAAACCCTCTTCGTCTACCACCGTCAAATCGCAACACCACCACCTTCAATCACCTTCATCCACCGCCGACGAACCCCATAGCCACCGCATACACCTCTCAACATTCGCCTTCGTCCAAACAACCACACCAACAAACGCGACCCATCTTCGACCTCCTCAACCCACAACCGTCATCAATAAACCCCTTTCCGTAACCTTCGCGATTTCCAAGCGATACCGCCTCCGTCCTGCACTCAAAATCCTCCACAGAACCTTCGACTCACCTTATCCCATTATACTCAAAACCACAACTCTAACACACTCCCTTCCTCCGACATTGCTACTCCTCCAACCATCGCTCGCACAAACTCTCACGACGCGCAAGCTCCGCTTTCAAGGTACAACCTTTGTGCAACCTTCCGTCCGTCAACCGTGGATCACGACCCCGCGACAACAAGAACAAGCTTAGCAAGATCTGAACAAATACGACATTTCGACGTTACGGTAACCATTGGTCTCGTGATTACACTGCTTGTAGCTGTTGTCTTGACTATTATTTTAAATTGGTTCTGTATTGTTTTCAATTATAGTTCTGTTTGGGGTTTATGTTTATATCATTTCCGATTTGGTTATGCTATGTTGGTATTCATGTCGGTAAAGAATAGTTGGGTTTTCGTTGTTTGATTGTTCGTGTTCTCGTTAGAATTTTGAAGGTTCATTGTGCAAATTTAATTTATGAGGAGACCTAGATTGATTCATCTTTATTTTGGATTTTAGAAAATGTGGGTATTTGCATTTGTTGTTGCTCTGATTTTCTAAATCTTCCTGCGTAGCTTTGTAAGTTTTCACATAAGAATGATATTTGGTGGTGAAAAATATTGACTCTGTAAAACAAGAATGAATTGGGTTTTGTCATTTGCTATGCTTTCATGAAATAAATAGAGATGTGAATTTCAGTTTTACCTAGCCTCCTTAAATCAAACCGTTACTTCGGTGAGCACCCTCCTTTGCGAATCAAAGTTAGTAAATGGTGTTTGTTTTCATAGTGGGAATTAGTTTGATATCCAATGTTTTGAATTGGAGGGGTCTTGTTGTGTTGCATGGTATGGTTTGATATTGATTTCTATCCATTTGAAAAAAAAAGAGTACTTTCCAGGTTTTGCCATTCATTCTTGTTGTATATGCTTTATCGGCGCCTGTTTACCGTTTAACATTGCCTTTGCTTTTAATTTGTGCTAACATGAAGAACTTGAATGTTAAGAGAATACTTGCATTTTTTTAGAGTGAAGGAAAACAAAGAATGTTTTATAAAAGTGATTGGTTGATTCTTGTTGTTGCACTTTTTTAAGTTGAAAAGTCAACCATTTTTCTTTTAGAAATTGGATTAGAGAAATAAGAAAAAAAGATGCTTCTTCTCGATTTTCATTTTCTTCTTCTAGTTGCTATTAAGTGGCATTTCTTTTAGTGTAAGGTTTTCATTGATTTGGAAGGGTCTTGAGGCCCATACTTGACATGTTTGATCTCTAAAAACTTTCCATTCTTTTAATTGATTAATCAACGATTATCTTTAGTAATTAAATTTGTTAGTTACATTTGACTAATTTTATTAATAATCGATTTCTTTTCCACCATATTTTCATAATAAAATTCAATTCCATTTCAAAATCATACAAACCAATTTCAAAAAGCACAAACAACAATTCTCGATCCAAATATCGAGCCCATTTTAAAACACCCTTGTAAGTCGATTGCTCTTAGCATCGCCATCAACCTCACATAGCTTACTCTTGGGCTTCCTTACAATGAAACCTATTTGATTATTGATTAATCGAGTAGATGAAATAATACACTAAAATAAAATTCATTTCATTCGTAAACACAAATTCAAATCATTTTTCCAAATCATTCAATTTCAAAAGAATTTTCTATTAAACATAAACTTGGGATGAAAAGGAGATAGGGGAGCGTACGCTTCACTATTTCTCAAGCACTTGAATAATTGGCGTACGCCATATTGCGCGAGTTCTTGTCACCCAATTAAATCTTAAATCACACCACTTCAAATCATTTTTCCAAACCATTCAATTTCAAAAGAATTTTCTCTTTTAAACATAAACATTGGGATGAAAAGGAGAATAGTGAGCATCCGCTTCATTATCTCTCGATTATTCGAATAATTGGCGTACGCCATATTGCTCGGATTTTCGTCATTCAAATCAAACCCTTTCAATCAATACACTCCTCAAAACCTTTTAATAATTAATCTTTGAATGAAAAGGAGAATAGTAAGCATCCGCTTCATTATCTCTCGATTATTCGAATAATTGGCATACGCCATATTGCTCGGATTTTCGTCATTCAAATAGAACCCTAATAATCATAATATTTCAAATCATCTCTACAAATTCCATATCCTTGTAATTCCATATTTCAGATGAAAAAAGGATAGGGGCGTACGCCTCACTATCTTTCGATTATTCGAATAATTGGCGTACGCCACATTGCTCGAATCTTCGTCATCAAATTAAAACACAATCGAATAAATTCAAACTATTTTCGCAAATCACATACAAACATCTAAAGACATATCTTTTACAATTTAAACTTCGGATGATAAAAGAGGAGAGGCGTACGTCTCGCCCTCTCTCGATTATTTGAATAATTGGCGTACGCCATATTGCACAAATTATCGACTTCCGACTAAAACACGTTAAATAAACTTGGATAAAGGAATAAGGGGCGTACGCCTCATTATTCTTTGAATAAGCAAGTAGGAGGCGTACGCCTCACTACCGTGCGTATTCAGCATCCGCAAACAAACTTTCAAAATAATTCGAATGAAAAGGGGGTAGAAGGCGGTCGCCTTATTATTCCTCGAAAGAATTGGACGATTGGTGTACACCACATCGCTCAATCTTTCGTCGTTCTTCAAAAAACATCTCAAACAAATCAAATCTAATTTCTCGCCCCGAGCGATCGAAACCAAAACACCCAAACACATCAATTAAACTTGTCACCCCCGCGTGACCAAAACCCCTTTCAAAAAGAACACTGTCAATCCTTTCTAATGCGCACAACAAACCAGTGCTAGAGCCTCCCCCGAGAGTAGACAAGCCAGCGTTTAGCCGTTAGAACGCCGACCAACACAGTCGTTCATCAAAATAAAACACACCAAATATTCGTAGTAGCCCGAACTACGAATGCTCTGATTTCCTTATTGCACTATAAGGATACGTAGGCAGGAGATTGCTGTATCTTCGCGAGCACACTAATAAAAAAACCTCCCATTTCCCCCCTCTTGAGGTCTTCATCCATATCTATCATCAATCCTAATTACTCGAAGCAAGCAGATAACATTCAATTAACAGTCAAATAGCAAAATCAAACTAAAAGGTTCCCGTTGAGTACAACGGACGTGACGGGTGCTAATACCTTCCCCTTGCGTAATCGACTCCCGAACCCGAATATGGTTGCGACGACCATTATTCTTATTTCTAAAGGTTTTCTCGATATTTTCCTATTCCTTCATTAGGAATAAATAAAGTTCGGTGGCGGCTCTGTTTCGAACAACATTTTTTCCGCGTCCTATCGCGAGGGATCGCATTTTTGAGGTGCGATAGTAGGTTAGAGGTTAATTTTGTTTTGCTTTTCATTTCAAGACATCCTTTGGAGAACACTTAACCCACTTATCACAAGCATGGATCCTTGAACCAAAAAATCTTCCAAAGGAAGGAAAGAAGGCCAAGTTTCCACACAATACCATGAAAGAGGGGAGACTTACAATCTCACTAACTAGAATGCTTATGCCTTTTGTGTCACAAATTTAGCGTTATGTTAAGCAATCGTAATTGGACTTATGTAGGAGTCACAACTATTTGAGGCCGGGCAATAGAATTTTGGTGTTAATGCATGTTAGAGACATAGTATAATGGACTATGCTCATGAAACATACCATACACAAAAAATATGCAAAAGGTGTGGCCTAATCTCATTCATACTCATGTCAATTTTTCAATCAACTAGTATTAGGACTTTGAGATGTTATAGGCCAAATGGAAATGAATGAATTAAGAAAAGGAATGAGATGAAGTGGGAAGGGGATGAATGAGATCACAAATTGGTCAAAGGAGGAATTTTATTAAATTAATATCATTCATTCATTTTGGGAGATGGAATGTACATTCCATCAATCCCCTAAATCCAATGATATTAACTTGACAAAGTCAAATCAACCTTGACCAAGGCCCAACAAGAATAAGCAAACTTATACAAGTCAATACAAATGGTCAACAAAATTTAATTGGCATTTATTCAATTAAAATAATAAAATAATGCATTTAAATCAAATATATTTTATCCAATTCCTAAAATCTCATCAAAACACCAAAGAAATGGCCATGAGATTTATCATAGGTCAAACAAGGTCAAAGGACCTTGGAGAAAAAATTTCATAATATTTGGACATTTAAAAATATTTTTAAACAATTAAAAACAAATGAAAAATCAATTAATTCATGAAAAATATTAATAATGATTCAAAAAATAATTTTAATTCAGAATATGAAAGAGAAAAATATTTGAAATTTTTTGGTGAAAATCCCATATTTTTTGGATCAATATTGAATTTAATATGAATTATTGAAGAAAATGAAAATAAAACAAAAATTTAGAAAATCAAAAATACGTGGACCATCAGATCTCCCTCATTAATTGAGGTGGCAGATCTGATGGTCCTTAGCGCGCATTCCACCATGGTCCTTAGTCAGCGCGTGGCAAATGTGGTATTTAAAACCAATGCACGAGATTAAGACAAAACATATGGATCCTGTGGTTCTCAGTCTTGCCAAGTCATCGCCGAAGCCAGAGCTCCAGTCATCTTCTCTGGTGGACCATCACCAAAAAGAAAAACAAGGACATGATCTTAAAGAAAAAATGGCACTGAGCTCGAATCTGACCTCCATTCATTCCAATTCCAAGTATATTGAGATATATGTGGAATTGAAATTTGAGGTACATGAACTGAGTTGCTTCAATTTAACCTCAAAGCAACTCAATCTTCTTGCCTACATTGGTAGGACTTCAGACAACCAAAGAATCAATAGAATTGAGCAAGAATTTAAGATAATCGAAGAGTTTAAAATTTCTGAAAAATACCTTCAATGGAGGTCTGAATTCGATGGATCTTGATCTTGCTTGTGCTTGGACTCACTCAACTTGCTTGCAGGAGAAGGATTGAATGGTTTAGAAGCAATGGCTTCCGGGAGAATTGAATTCCAAAATAGTGGAGATTTAAGCTCAAATTCAAGAGAATTTTTCAGGCTTATCCTTTGAGAATTGAGGGTTTGCAATAGGGGATCAAAGCTGGCGCGATTGTGTGTTCATTTCTGAGCAATTTAAGCTCTATTTATAGCTGAATCATGTGATATTTGCACACTCACATTCACTTTCCAATTTTGGCAAATGGTGATGTAATGGTGCATGGGCGCGTATAGGCCCATGAAATGATTGCTAGAGGTCCATAATTGAAGATCAGATGCTCTGAAGTAAGCTTGCATTGCAAGGCAAATGCACATTGATGTTTGAAGTTTGATCCATGCCAAATGATATCAACTTGTTTAAGCCATGCGCAACCTATGCATTTCTTGTCCAAAATGGATGAATTTGAGCTCTTCGGAAAGGTGAGATCAAGATTAACAACTTTCATGTTCAACACTTTTTCATTTGGAGCTTGGAACTTGGAGAAAATTGAGGTGTAAGTTTGGAAGTTTTTGACATATCAAAATTTTTCTAAGTGTCAAGCCATATGTCTCAATATTCCACCTTGCATAACTTTTTATAGGAGCTTCAAATGAGAAAAGTGTCTTTATAAAAGTTGTATCTCTCTCAAATACCTTCAAAATGGTCACCAATTTCATGTCATTTGGATTTGAAATGATAGAGTTATGTATTTTTGAAGTTTGGAAAAATCACTTGATCAATGGTATAGGTCAAAAGTGACCTATAATGTAGCCTCATATCACATGCTCAAAAAAGTTGAATTATCTCCCACTCCAAACATCAAAGTTTAAGTAGACACATTGAATTTGATTGTGCAACTTGGAAATCCTTCATATCATAACAATTGAGAAAGTTATGGCCTTGGGAAGTTGACTTTCAAATTAGGGTTTAGACAAAATGACCTATAATGTTTCAACATAGAAAATGATTTTCCAAGCAAACCTAGCTCTAGGTCTCAACATGAACGTTGTTGTAATGTCATTTAGAGTAAGTTTGCTCTTGGTATCATTTTCATATGGTGAAAATTGTAGGAGATAGGGTCTAGGGAGACCCAGTTTTGATCAGATGAACCCATCTGGCCAACCATCAACCAACTTGTTAATTTCCAATTCTATTGACTTTCTTGGCTCATGGTAGATCATATATGCATAAGATGATGAATTTTGAAGTGTTTCTTGAGAAATTTGATCAATTGGTGAGATAGCTTGTTGGAGAAGTTACTCAAGATACCCAGTCGAACTAGGGTTTCCAAGGCAAATCACCCTCAAACTCTTGAAGAAAACTTGATCAATATAACATGTAGAGATCATTGGGACTCATATATGATGATCATAACCATTCTTGAATCAATTCTTGGTTGTGCTTTTTGTTCATGAGGGTCTCAAACCCTAGATGTGGTTTTGATGAATCAAATGAGATCAATGGCCTACCTACAAAAGAGTTAGACAAATGCAAAAGACATATTTTAGTATTTTGGTTAGTGAGATGATAAAATACAAGTATGACATAATCACAAAGTGCTTGGTGATCTCTCCCAAAACAAACCCAATGAAAGAGGGGTAAGGAGGATGCCAAGGTATGATCCCAATGTCAATGCTTATGATGAAATTGCATGAGGGATCTTAGGGTCAAAATTGGGGTCTTACAGCTGCCCCTATTTAAGGACATTCTAACAGAGGAGGCAAAGGTTAAAATATTCGACTCGACTCAGTATTATGGGCTTAAATAACAACATAGAGAACAAATTTTGGTCCCTAAGAGACCTTATGATGCATATGATGTGAATGCAAAAGTTAATTCTCTGTAGGGAAATATTGCCACAAAGGAGAAAGAAATCAGAGAGACCGAAAATCCGCAGGAGTATAATGCATTCTGTAAGGGACAGAGACTTTGGGGGATAAAAAGGAGTTATGCGTAGGTCAGGCTACGACTTAAAACTGTTGGGAGACTAAAGGAATTCCATGCAAACATGGAAAGACTCAGCCAGGGAAAAAACATCATCTGCGGGGGATACAAATAAGTCAGGATAAAACTGAGGTACTCGACTCGTGCAGGGGAACAACTTTACTAAGGAAATGCGCACTCAACTCAACTGGGGAGAAATAAAATTTCCACAGAGGAGGAGCAGAAATCTATTATCTACTACCTGTTACTGGTTAAGGAGATAATAAAAGTCTGATAGAGAGACCATCCGTCAACGGTTAGGATTAACATATCAAGGATGACTCGTTGAGGACCTCCAGGAAGGAGTATTCGTTACCGGTTACTGGGTAAGAATAGCCTTGCTGGGGAAAACTGCAGAAAATAGGATTTACAACTACTAGTTCCTGGGTAAAAGACCAAAGATGAGAGTATCCGTCACCGGTTAGGATGAACATATCAAGGATAAACTCAACAGGGAAGAAAATCCGTCATCAGCTAAGATGAACATATCAAGGATATACTTGCCTGGGAAATGTCAAGGAGGACACCCGTCATCGGTTAGGATGAACATATCAAGGATATACCCACTGAATAAAAAGGGAGGAATTACATCTATCGAAAACTGGATAGAAAACCATCGGAGAGAAAATCTGTCATCGGTTAGGATGAACATATCAAGGATTATCTCTGCGAGGGGACAAAGTAGGATTTACAACTACCGGTTAATGGGTAGAAGACCAATCAAAGAGAAAATCTATCACCAGTTAAGATGAACATATCAAGGATAGACTCTGAAAAGGGGATCAAAAATAGGGATTACATCTATCAGTTACTGGATAGAATACCAAAGAAGAGAAAATTCGTCACTGGTTAGAGTGAACATATCAAGGATAGTCTCCACACATGGGAAAAAGTAGGATTTACAACTACTGGTTACTGGGTAGAAGACCGACAAGAGAAGGAAACCCGTCATCGGCTAAGATGAACATATCAAGGATTAACTCTCTGAGGAACAAAATAGGGATTACAACTACCTTTTTACTGGGTAGAATACCAAAAGTGAGAATATCTGTCACTGGTTAAAATGAACATATCAAGGATAAACTCCTGCGAGGGAAAGAAAGATATTCGTCATCGGTTAGGATGAACATATCAAGGATATACTTCCAGGGGACTCTACTGAGGAGAACAAAGGGTACTTTTGCCGTGTATTGGGAAAGAAGTAACAAATTGCAAACTAAGAAGAATATTACCAGTTACTGGGTAATAGACTCTTAGGGGACCAAAATATCCATCTAGGTAAGAGCTGGAAGGAGGCAATCAATCAAGACTCGACCCATTGAGGACATAACTCAAGGGGAGTAATTCCATCCAGAAAATTTACTGGAGAGGGACCTGAAATAACAACCGCCCACGAGGAAACAAACTCAGTGGGGAAACGAAGAAAGGTTAAAGTCTTTCTGCTTAAGGGGCTGATACTCTACAATTGAAGGAGGACAAACACCAGATTCGGTATGGGGATAAAGTACTGCCATAATAGAGAATGAGAATATCAAACAAATCAAATATGAAGATGCGGGATATGCAAATTATGAAATGGTATGAATGTATATGTATATGATTATATGATAATTATGCTGACAAAACAATCACAAAGGATACAGAGGTGTCGCAAAGAAATTGAACCACCGGTACAATCCCCGGTCAATCCACAAAATATGGAGACTACTGCTGGAGAATATGAAGATCACCATCCCAAGGGGATTAACCCTAACTGAGGACTGAGGAGATCTGCTGAGGAAAGAACAACCAATCTAGGGAGTTTTAGGTCAATACCATAAAATGGGAGACAACCTTATAGAGAAATGAACAAAAGCTGCTCAGAAACCAGGAGGAAACTCTGACTGGGAGCAAAGATACATGGCGATTGGTGGGGACACTAATGCGATCTACTGGGGAAAATCAAACATCTCTGATAAAGATCCATCTGTTGAGGAAATACGAACTCCGTTGGGGAAGGCCGAAACTCTGTTGGGGACAAGGACACGCCGCAGGGTATCTGAATCAACCAACTCAGCTCGGGATAAAGAAAGAAGCCCTACCGGGGATCAAATACTCCGCCGAGGAACTGAATCAACACAAACGTCTAGGGATACCCTAAGGGTTAACTACTTGGGGAACCATGGACTTGTTTCACACTTAAGGACTTGCATCTTACTGAAGTGCAGTTGATATTCTTTTTACTTGCTTTGGGAAAATTCTTGCTTTTATATATTAAAGAAAACTTGATTTTGATTTTAAAAATTTAATTTCAAAATGATCATAATAAAATTTAAAACTATTGGCTGAAGTAAATAAGAATAGAAACAATTGGATAAAAGCTCAACTTTATTTAATGGAATGGTAGTCTGTCAATGACAAGACTCCATAGATTTTTACAAAGTTTAAAATGGTAATTTACATGGAAAAGGGTTACATTGAATACAAATGATCCTTAATCCTTCTACCGACTTTTGATATCCACTATACTCTTGACCGCTGTTGGAGCTGAATTGATGTCAACCCTTGTGCTCAAACAAATCTTCAAAACCTTGAAGATCAGCAGAATGCAGTTACTTACCATAATCCCTAATTTTTGCATAAGTTGCCCCAAGGTAGGGTACTCAACTTATCGAGAATTTCTTTTTTGTTTTATGTCTCTAATTTTTGCCTGGATCGCCCTTTCGGGTTTTCAATCCACCGAGACGCTCATTTTTGCCTAAGTCGCCCTTTCGGGTTTTCAACTTAGCGAGTTGTTCTTTTCTTTTTTTTAGGCAAAGTATATCTTGACTACATTTGCGTTCACAGGACGAATGAACTCTTCACCATCCATAGTTGTAAGAATCAATGCACCGCCTGAAAAGGCTTTCTTAACAACATATGGGCCTTCATAATTGGGAGTCTATTTTCCTCTGGAATCTGGCTTGAATGTCAAAATCTTCTTGAGCACAAGGTTACCTTCTCTGAACACTCGGGTTTGACCTTCTTATCAAAATCTTTCTTCATTCTCTATTGATATAACTGACCATGACACATGGCAGTTAATCTCTTCTCTTCAATCAAATTCAACTGGTCGAACCTAGTCTGACACCATTCAGTCTCAGTCAACTTGGCTTCCATGAGCACACGCAACGAAGGAATCTCAACCTCTACGGGGAGTACTACTTCCATGCCATAAACAAGTGAGAAAAGGGTTGCCCCTATTGAAGTGCGGATGGATGTACGATACCCGTGTAGCGGGGTATTCATTACCTTATGGTTTATTGACTAAACCAAAAGTAAACATACAATTTGAGTCGCCACCGCACTTTTATTTGTCCAAAGGAAAGGCTAAAAAGCGAACAAAAGCCAAGTAAGAAGTTTTATCAAATCAAAAACTAATAAAAATGTCAGAGATATGGGTAAGGGGGTTGGTTATGAAATGGGAAGGTTTTACGCATCCAAAACATCCTTAGTACTCTAAGGGAACCTCTTTTTGCAAATGTGTGTTGTAGGTTGGTATTTGTGAAAATATGTGCAAAAGATTAGGGAGATGAGAAAAGAATATATTATATTTACAATTTTGTTGTTTGAATGAATGAACCCATTGCCTACGTACCATCACAAAGGTAGAATCAAAACCTCGTAGTTCGGGGTAAAAATCTCAATAAATTAGTGAATTGATTTGGTCAAGAGCCTTAAGGTCTTTTTTATCAAATGGAGAAAACTCAACCTAAACCAACAATCCACCATGTGAGGAAGGCTTCAACATGCTAGTGAGGGGTTAAACCTATAATAAGCATGGAAGACTTATAATCCAACCACTAAGGATGAGGTGAGATTTACATCAACCACTATGATAACTCAAACCTATGGCTAATGTTTATTAAAAGGTTTTAACAAAGGTGGCCATTGGAACCACAAAAATAACTTGAAGTTAGTTGTATTTACAAGTTAGGTTTATTTACAAAATGAAGTCAAAGTTGGATTAAGATTTATTCACAATGAGTATTGATGAAAAGATTTTGAAAAGTCAAAGTCATAAGGCCTAGGTTTCTAATTTGAAAACAATGTCAAAGTTTGCACAAAAAGAGTTTGGCTTGGGTTAGAGTGAGGAGAAGAAGAGAAGGGCTAGTCCTAAAGCAACAAAGATGAGAGAAGAGATAAAACCCTTGGAGTTCCTTTTCTTGACATCATAAAGATGATTCAAGATGCTCCTTTCCTTTGGACTTAGCAAACAACAAGCAATCACACAATTAAATTCAAGCTCCTAGGATCTCCATGGTCCTTCTGCATAATCTCAAAGTGGAATCCCTATCACACAAGAGCAAACATCAAAAAGTTCACAACATAATAAGAAAAATGGACAAAGAAGGAGTTTTGGAAAGGAGGTCCTTTGAAGTCAACTTTGAGATTTAGCATTCTAAAGGCATTAGGCCTAGTTGCTCTTCAACAAGTTTAGCATTCTAAAGGCATGAGGCCTAGTTGCTCTTGAACTCCTTTAAGCATAGGTAATTCCTAATTCTAAGTCCTTTCTCCTTTTTGCATTGGGTTCACACAAACAAAGACAAAACAAACACAAGACAACAATATATTTATATACAATAATGAGCTCAAATGAGCAAAAGGAAAATGGCATAAACATGAAATATGTGCTCAAGTGAGCAAAGTGAAAAGGCAATATGAATAAATGAGCAAGAAAGTAAATTGCATTAAAGTACATTGCAAGAAATTAAATGCTCAAATTAAAGTTAGTAGTTAGTATGGTTATGTTAGTTTGTCATAAGACAATCTAGCGTTATGTTAAGCAATCGTAAATGGACTAATGTAGTAGTCACACCTATCTGAGGCCGGTCAATAAAACTATAGGCAAATAAACACAAGTTAGAGATCATGACTAGTAAGCCAAGCTCCAAAAACTTGCCATGCCAAAGGAAAAGAGGAAACACCTTGTATGGACTTTAGGTTTTTGCTTGACCAAGAAGCAACCTATCTTGGACACAAAGCAACTCACTTGATCTTGGATCAAGTTGAGTTTGATTTGGATCAAAGAAGGTTAAACCTCTCATTTGTCAAGACCAACCATAAGACATTAACTCATTGGCCAAAAATAAAAGAAATAGAATTAAGATGAAATGGATGGAAAAAACATTCAAATGTCAAACACAATTGGTCAAAAGTGAATCAAATCATCATCAACCAATGCTAAACAGAAGAGAAATGAAGGTTACAAGTCAACAAGTCAAACATATTTTTTTGGTATTTTTTGAATTAAAAAAAATGCAAAATAAAATGGACAAAATATGGTCAAACAAGCTTTGACAAATTTTCGCAATAATTTTTGAAATCGGAAACTATTTTAAAACAATTAAAAACAATGAAAAATAACACAAATGAATTAAAATCTCAAATCAATTAAGAAATTGATGAGACTATTTTTCATTGACTTATCATGATCCATATGTGTTAAGAAAATATTTTTGGAATTTTCAGATATCAAAAAGTATTTTAAAATGAATTAAAACTATTAAAAACCAAATAATTCAAAAAAAATATTAAATGAAGTCACAAAAATATTTAAAAATCAAAATATGAAACTAGATTTTTCAAGAAAATTTTTGGCATTGGTCTCATGTTTTTGTGACTTCAAATAAAATATTTATGAATTTTTGAAAATAAAGTGAGTTAAATGAAATTAAAACAGAAATAAGAAAAATAGAAAAAACCAGCGCCCTCAGATGGTTCATTAATTGACATGGCAATGATCTAAGGGTGCAGATGTGCGGTCATATGGTATACGTGAGTCAAGCGCATCACACATTGCATTAAAATAAGTCAACACGAGCAAGGGCCAAGATTAGAATGTTTCAGCAAGATCTGATGGCCATGAAGCTCCCACGTGGGGATGGTGGTGGAAACCACCATCTTCTCCGGCCAGACAACTAATCCCGGCCACCACGCGCAGGGAAGTAAACTTTAATGAAAATGAAAAAGCAAGGTATCAAAATGAAGTTGGGGTGATGTACATCACCTCTGTAACCATGGATTCTCCTCAATGTTCCTATTTAAAGAGAAACATGAGCTTGAAGATCATGGTGCTTGATCTTAAATGGCACGATTTGCAAAATTAAGACCACCACTGGCCTGCCTCATGCTTGAGGACTTCAGAAAACAACAAAAACTCAAGGAATTCACATTATATTTCAAGATCTGAATCAAAAAAAGGAACAAAAGTCATGTGAGTAATGGTTAGAAAGCTCTTGGAATAAGGAACAAAAGTCATGTTGGGTAAAAATTCATTTGGAGTTTGGAAATTTATGAAAACTGGTTGTGACGTTTTAGGTACAAAACATGTCTAGGTTCCCTTTGAAAATTTTCAACAAAAGCAACCACTTTCAAGCCCTTCGGTTTCAATGATGCAAGCCTCAAATGGAAAAACCTCCAACATAAACGTTGTATATCGTTTCAAGGTGATCAATGTAGACTTAAATTTTGCATCATTTGGATTTTTCATGAGAAAGTTATGGGCACTTGAAGTTGGACATTTTTCAAATTCAATGACTTAGGTCCAAAGTGACCTATAATGTTTTGTATTATCACATGTGTTTATTTTAAGATTATGAAATTTTGTCCAACATATCATTTTAAGAAGATGTCTTAATCTTTCCAATGAAATTGGTCTCACCTTAAAATCATAAAAATTAAGGAAGTTAGGTTCTTGGGAAGTTGACCCAAAATTAGGGTTTCAGTCAAAATGACCTATAATATTTTGAAATGAATGATGACCTTCCAAGTTCCAAATGGATTTTTGATGAACATTAAAGTTGTTCATATGGTTCTTACGAACATTTTTTCTCTTGGGGTCATCTTCATTTGACAAACACATCACAAGTTGTGTCTCAGTGATTCTCAGTTTAGTCAGATGACTTGACTGGTCAACTTCTCAAGGCCAAACTTCAAATCTTGATGAATGAATGATTTACTATCCTCACATAGGCTCATATATGCACAAAATAATGAATGAAAGAACTTACCTTGATTGGATTTGATCAAGGTTGAGGTTGCTTCATGAGCAAGGCACAGTCAATGCACAGTTGAATTAGGGTTTCCTTGGGAAACAATCCTCAAGCCCTTTGGGTTATCTTGATCAAATTGGAAAATTGAGGTACTTGGGAGACATACATGATGATTAGGATCTTTGTGAACCATTGTCATGTTTGTTCTCATCTTCATCTAGCCACTTCATTGAGCTTAGGAGCCTCCTAGGAGCATTAGAGCACATGATCACTTGATCTTCAAAACAAAAAGAGTTAGTGACATATTTTTGTGCTTTTGGTTAGTAAACAAAATAAGAAAAGTAATAATATATAATACAAGCATGCTTGGTGTAACACCTCAAAATTTGCCCTCCTCTTCTTGGGACTAGTTTAGCACATTGCATTTCATATTTTAGGGCATTAGGCATTGCATTTTACATCTCATATGAAAATAAGAAAAGTTATCCTCCCAAGTCTTTTCAGAAGATGGAGAGGTTGCATGATTCAAGCCTGAGGGTTTTTATGAATTGATGATCAACCATCTGAGGGTTTGTGCTTCAGTCAGGGTTTCTTGATTCCTCAAAGGGCTTGAACATTATCTTGTTTGCAAGGATACATCACCATCATCATGGTTCTATCATCACCAAGGGTTTCATGATTCATGCTCAGGTTCCTTTGGATTAGGGTTTTGACCTCTGGTCAACCCTAATCAATGCATTCTTCCAGCTGGGGTTTCTCAAGGAGATGAGGTATTTTTATTGGGATGAAGATTACATGAGTGTCATGTTGAGCTTACATGAGCTAGGGTTTCATTTTGAGCATTTTTCCCAAGTGATAGAGGCTCAAGCTGATCAGGGCATGTCAAGGTCACCTGAGGACCAAAAAAGTCAACTGTGCAGTCAATTGAGGGCTATGAGGTGGGGAAATGAGTTGAGACACCTCAATCATGTTCAAAAGAGGTCCATTTGTAATTTTAAACCTCTATCTTGAAGATTTTGAAGTCATGGCAAAAGTTTCCAAAAATGGAAAGTGACCTGTAATTGAAAGTTTCCAAAACTGGCAAGTTTCTAGTCCACATTCAACTTGACTTTTCAACATCAAATAAGATTCAAATGGATTTTTGGTGAACATGAAAGTTGAATATCTTTCTCTCCTCTTTTCAAAAAGTCCTATTTCATGATCATCTGATGATTGGTTGAGAAGTTATGGCCAAATGATCACAAAGTGTACATGGAAGTTCAACATGGCATAACTTTTGATCCAAAACACCAAATTGGTCCACTCTTTTTGCAAAATGCTCCTTGTGACCAATACTTTCCAAATGAATCATTTCCTTGCTTGAAAAAAGATCATATGATCATGTGTTCATACATGTGCTTTTTGGAGGGAAAATCCATAATTTGAATTTGGTTGATTATGCAAGCCATTTGATCATTCCATCATGTTTATTGGATGTTTTTAAGTGGACTTGAAGCATAACATGGCACTGTTCACGTGCACATGTCCATGCATAGTCTCATTTTTCATTTTTTGCAATTCACTTCATAACTCACTAATCCTAATTAACCATTGTCTAATTTTGATTACAGCATGATTAGCACATCATATATAAGCCTAATCATAACAGAATTTGCCATAACTAACTTTGAGATCTCAAACTTCCATTTTCCCTCCAAAATTCTCTCTCTTCAATTTTCATTTTTCTTCACACAAACCTGCATTTTCTTTGCACATTCATGATCATGGAAGAGTTATGAGCAAGAATCATCATCTGGATTGGTTAATTGAGCAAGAATTCGAGCTACACAAGCACATGAACATGTCAATGGAAGTTTGAATTTGAGCAAGATCTAAGAGGATTCAACCATTCACTTTGGATTAAAGCTTCATTAGAGGATTATTGAAGAAGTTCTGGAGCTTGTGGAGGCTTGAAGATACGAATTCAGTACACTGCATCTCAGGTAGGTGAAATTTTCGTCCTCTCTTTTTGCAATTTTATGTACATAATCATGTAGATCTTGTTACACTGAGCATGCTGATGTAATTAGAATTGAAAATGATTAAGTATTGTGCATGTTATGGTGATTTAAAGTTTAGATCTAGAATTTGTTCTTGCTCGATTTGAAGAATTCATGATGAATTAGATGACATGAGCATGATATTTGAACTCCTGGTTGAAAGACCTTTCCAATGATATAAAATTTGGTGAATTCTGGAAAAGATTGTTGAGCGCCGCCGTGGATCCAACCGGGGAAGACGGTTGCGCCACCGTCTAGTTCAGTCCCTAGGGTTTGGGACGAAACGCTGCGTTTTGGCGCTTCTTGGACCGTCCATACGCGCGTTCGAAACTTGGCTCAAGCATTTTCCTGATTTCCATTTGATTTTTCCTTGGAACGTTGCGTTTCATTTGAAGGTCTTGAGCCTGGATGCGTGGGTTCGATTCCTCGCTTATGCAATTTCTGAATTTAATTTTTGAGGTCTTGAGCCTGGCACGCGTGGGTTCAATACCTGGCTGAGGCATTTTGCTGTTTTCTTTTGAATTATCATGTTCCCTCCATTATTTCCATGTATTTCATTTATTTCATGCAACTTTAAAAAATCATAACAAATAGAAAAATGCTTCAATTGGAGTCCAACTTTTTTTCACATTCTTGTTTTAATGTCTAGTATATTTTAGCATTAATTTAATGATTTGTTAATTTCTGGATTTTTATTTGATATTTTTTGTTTGAACATGATGCCATATTGATATGTTGCATTCATTTGTTTGTGAAATACTCATGGTTAATCCAATTAATCTGAAATTTGGTATGCTTGATCTTAACATGTGATATGATGTTTTGGCTTTGGTTTGGAATTTTTATCATATGCCATCACTGTTTTGGACACATGAACATATGTTGTGACAATTTGTGTCACATTTTAGATGTTGCATTTGTGCATTTTCATTTGCCTATCATTTGAGCTCTTCTGGATCTGATTTTTTGCATGATGTATGTTCATAACATGTTGAATTCACATAAAAAATTTCATGATCATCAGATGTGTTTCTGTTTTGATTTGGATTTTCTAATTTGGATGTCCAACTTTGTGCGTATTGCTTGCCTTTGCTTTACATGAATTGTTTGAAGCATTTGCCTTATGAATTGGCATTGGTCCTTTTGAGGACTTTTTCTTGATTGATTGAATATGCTTTGTGCAAAGTATTGACTTCTGTTTTGGCCATTTGACTTGCTTTTGAATCTAGTCTTTGTACTAGTAGTTTGTACCCCTACTAATTGTGCTTTGTGTTTCAGGTTTGAGCATTTGGCACTAATGGTTGGTTTGGTTTCACTTTGTGAGATGCCAATACCTTTGATTACTGACTCTTGTTGTCTTGTAGGTTAATTGATGTGATGAACTCACTTGAGTGCTTGCACTTATGACTTGCATTGTGTAGATATTGGATAGTTTCACTGTGTGTTTTCTGATTGGTTGTCTGAGATACTAACTGGTTAGCTTTTGCACAGGTACATTAGTCGCTTGCTAGCTCTTGCTTGAGCTTTGCTTTGGAGTGTGGTTGATACACCACTGAGGTAGTTTAGCCTTCTTACTCCATGTAGTCTGGAAGTCCTGTCACCTTTTTGGCAGGCATTTGGCTGAAGTCCTCCTTAAGAGGCAATGTTTGTGTTTGTTTACATTTGTGCCAAAGACCTCTAAATGAGGCATGCTACTTGTTAAGTCCTCCTAAGTGAAGAGGCAATTGACAGATAGAAGGGATTAACAATCAATCCCCTGTTATTCAGTGAGTCGTTCATTATGCTCGCACTACGTGCTGATGCTCTTGAACAATGTACCCAAGATCTTGTATAGAGTCAGTCAAGTGGAATAGGGTCCCTCTTTCTGGATCCCCACGCTTTCTTTGATTTGAGCTCACCCAGACCAGGGTTAAGAGCATGAGGTCTAATCCTCATTTCCATATTTGATCAGCTTCACCCTAACTCTCAATGTTAGTGGTTAAGAGCTTCAGCATACCCCTACAGTTTTGGCTTGTTTGTCGAGGTTGATATGACCCCTCTTGACTAAAGCCCAACCGTTTGTCTGAGCCTCTTGTTTGTATATAGAGTGTGATACTTGTTCACTGGTGTTGCTGTTTGAACTGACTTGCTTCCTATGTGAGTTAGATTCTGATTAGAGACCTCAACCCAGGGATATCGTTTGCATGACAACTATTAGGCTCGAGTTAGTCTCCCTTTTAGTTTGTTGTTTCCCTGGTCTCTGGTTAGGAGAGAGTTTCTCCCCTATTAAGGGGAACTACGTCGCCCTGATTCTCATACCAGATGAGATACGTAGGCAGGAGGTTGTGAGAAATCTCTCCGGGCACCCTTTTTCTTTTTTGCTGTGTTGTTTTGTGTGTGTTCACCCTCTTCTTTGTTTTGGTGTGAGTACTTGTTTGTCCAGCGTGGGCGTGTGTGGTATGTTTATACCTTGGGGATTTCTTCTGTTATCATTCGGGGTTCACTAGTTGGGGTTCATTTATGACGGTTGTCATTCATTGGGGTTCATCTTCGGGGTTCATTTGTGACGGTTGTCATTCATTTGGGGTTCACATCGGGGTTCATCTGTGATATTGTTATTACTTGGGGTTCATATTGGGGTCCATCTTCGGAGTTCATTTGTGGTGATTGGTTATACATATTGGGGGTTTATTCTGGATATTCGGTTACTTTGTTGGGGTTCGTTCTGATAACCTTTTTCTTTGGTGTTCGCTAGTTAGCGTTTGTTATTGTTAGGAGTCGGATATAAGTCCATGTATTGGCATTCTGTTTCCTTTTGTTTGGATATTGTTGGGAGTCGGATATAAGTCCATGTATTGGCATTCTGTTTCCTTTTGTTTGGATATTGTTGGGAGTCGGATATAAGTCCATGTATTGGCATTCTGTTTCCTGTTGTTTGTTATTGTTAGGAGTCGGGTGTAAGTCCATGTATTGGCAATCTGTTTCCTTTTGGGTGTTTCTTTTGACGTCTCAGCGTCCCTTTTCGGTGTCTTGTTTCGGCGTGCGTTAGCCGAGCTACGAGTGCTCTGATTCTCCTATGGATAGAGAAGATACGTAGGCATAGGACGCAATGTCTTAGCGAGCATGTCTCCTTTCCCGAACTACGTTGACTCTGATGTTTGTTTCTGACAAACTACGTAGGCCCAGGATGCGACATCCTGCCGAGTCCACTTCTTCCATCTTCTTTCACCTGTTTCTTATTCCAGTGTGTGTGCATTTTCTTTGAGCAGTTTATTAGCAACCTTTTCTTATTCTTTTGAGCGTGGATCCCGTCGAGTACGACGAACGTGAGGGGTGCTAATATCTTCCCCTTGCGTAACCGACTCCCGTACCTTGTAATCTCTGGTCGTAAGACCGTTCCTTTTCCCTTTCTTAGGTTAGTCCTGCGCTCCCTTTCCGTAAGAGGATGAATAGCGTCGGTGGCGGCTCTGTAAACGTGTTTTTTATCCGCCGGTTGTTTTTCGCGTTGCGACAGTTGGCGACTCTGCTGGGGACTAAAGTTGACCTCTTGCTGGTCCATCTTCCCTAAGCGAGTCAATCCTAACGCTCTTTAGGGTAGTTTTGGTTGCTTGTATTGCTTTATTTATTGCATTTGTGATTATTATACTGTGACTGTATATATTTGCATATATGTTTGTATGCATCATATTATCACTGTGCTGGATTTTGGACAGGTCTGGTTCCTTTGATTTGGGGTGGGTGTTCTGAGTGGGGCTAAAACCCAAGCCCGAGTATACACCTAGGATTAGCGTGGTCTCACGTTCCTCACATGTTGGTTGGGCATGTTGTTGTGACGTGACATACCACAAGCCGGACGAGGTTCTTTTGAGAGAGCTTTTCCATTGTGGAGTTTCCACTATGGTTGGGTTACCTCTTCTGAGCTGTTGACTTCGGTGACCGTTCTTTCCCGGATCTTTGGTTTAGATGATCTTATGAGAGCTGCAACGGCACACCCGAAAGGGCAAACCCGTTGAGTATCTTGTCCGATTGTCGAGACCATTATCCGCCTTAGGATGACCTTATTAGAATTCACCTGTGAGGGGAGGGTTTGATTCCTACAGCACAAATTCTGTTTGTGACTCTTTGGTGGTGACTAATGGTTCAGTTCTTGATCTGGGTCCTATTTATGAGTTGGATTTATGGATTTATTTCCGACACGCCGGAGTTCTGTCTGTGGTATTTATCAGCGGGTTCCGTTTATTTCGGATCCCCGAGTTGAATTTGGGGTTGCTTGTCCAGAGGATCTTGTTATTATCAGATTAGTGGCTTTCCTGTGATGATGGTGATATATCCTCAAGTTCCGTTTATTTCAGAACCCCGAGTTGGATTTATGGTTACTCAGTCCCTCAGATGGTTGTGATCAGTTCAGAGACCGGAATCCAGTACAGTTGATGATCAGATGACTTGGAGGATGGCACAGTGCATTGCATTCATGCATTTGCATCATTCCCATTTTGCATTTATCCGCATCTATCTCATGTTTATCCATATGCAGGGGACATTCTTGATGGAGATCCTGGTTGAGAGACTTCTTTGTCCCAAATATGAGGATCGGCTTGAAGGACGATGTTGTCTACAGTTTCTTTGACCCAGAGATTGGTGTGTTGGTGTAAGCCCTAGAGGCCAATACTTTTGGTACTTGTATCGAATAATAAAAGGCTTTTTCTTTATTATGGTTGATTAATAAAGTCCCTGGAATAGATAGTCCGTTTAATGTATTAAGTGTGACTTAAGCATGAGAACACATTAAACATAAGGACACTATTCTTAAAGTATCCGTAATCGAGCTTTAGTGTGAAGTGGGATAACATTAAAGCATTAAGACTATTATGTTTGTAGACTGATGATCACATCTCATGGATCATGGATAAAGAGTTATCAAGTCTTAAACATAGGTATGAATATTAGGAGTAATATTTATACCGGATTGACCCGCTATGAGAATACTATATAGAAAGTTATGCAAAGTGTCATAAGTTATTCTCATGGTGATAATAGTGTATTCCACTCTTCGACCTGAAACCACTATGGATCCTAGATGTAGAGTCGAGTGCTTTATTGCTGATCCAACGCTGTCCGTAACTGGATAACCATAAAGACAATTGATGGGTACTCCACGAAGCATGCTGAGGGACATGAGTGACCTAGATGGAATTTTCCCATCCTGCATAACAGGATAAATGTCTATGGGCCCAGTATTGAACTGGACAAGGATGACACGGTCTATGCCTTGTGTTCAATATAGACATAAGGGCAAAAGGGTAATTATACACATAATTATTATCACAGATGGTTTTGTCAGATCACATGACATTTTCGTGTCTTGGGTAGCAGTGATGTGTTGCTAGATACCGCTCACTGTTTATTATGTTAAATGTGTGATTTAATATAATTGCCAACGTCACGAAAACCTACAGGGTCACACACAAAGGACGGATTGATGAGAGATAGAGTAACTAAGGAATACCGTAAGGTACGGTGCCCTTAAGTGAGTTATAGAACATCGTAAGGTACGGTGTACTTGAGTAGAATACGAAATATGGTAAGGTACCATGGGCTTAAGTGATTTTGGGCATATTATAAGATATGGGCCAAAATACACTTAAGTGGGCCTTTTAGCTTGAAGCCTACACAAGTGGTTCTATAAATAGAACCCTTGTGCAGAAGCAAAAATTGGCGGTTGCATTATTTTCGTTTTCTCTCACTCTCACTCTCTCACTCAAAGCCTTCATTCGTACCAGCTAGCACTGAGATTGAAGGAACCCGTTCGTGTGGACTGAGTAGAGACGTTGTCATCGTTCAACGTTCGTGATCGCTTCGTGGATCTGCATCAAAGGTTTTGATCGTCACCAGAGATCTGCACCAAAGGTTTCGATCATCACAAGAGGTAAATATTCTATCACTGATCATGACCATTCGTAAGGATCTCTAAAGGAGAAATTTTAATTTCTGCTGCGTTTTGGACCGCAATTCTCCTTCATGGTGTGCTGAAAAATATGATAGCATTGATTACACCTGACCATGTGGGGATGTTCCGTGAGGCTTATGGTGGTATTCTGAAGATGGTTTTCAGGCTTACAGATAGGGATAGGAGTGCCATCCATACTCTTCTTCAGTTTTACGATCCTGGTTTGAGATGCTTTGTCTTCCCGGATTACTTGTTAGGAGCTTTGATGGAGGACTATGCTGGTATCCTGGGTATTTAGATCAGAAACCAGATTCCTTTCTATGCCACTAAGGAAGAACCTGATGTTGGTGAGATCTTTCGTGCTCTTTATTTGAGCCCCGAAGTGACTAGGGGAGGTTTGAAGGAGAAAGGAAAGTTGTTGGTTTTCATCTGAGTTTCTTGGAGGCTAAAGCCAAGGAGCATGCTGTTTTGGGTGATTGGAAGGCTGTCTATGCTCTGCTTGCTGTGAGCATTTATGGAATCATCTTGTTCCCTAATCAGAAGAACTTTGTAGACATTAATGCCATCTGGGTGTTTGTACAGAGGAATCCTATTCCTACATTGGTTGGGGATGTTTATTACTCGGTCCATAATCGGAATGAGAAGCGGCGTGGGGGATTGATTAAATGTTGTGTTCAACTGTTATACAGGTGGTTCATGGGATATTTGCCTTCCAGAGGTGCCTTTGTTCTTCTTGACCATACTGTCAATTGGGCAACCAAGTTGAAGGGTTTACGAGCCAAGGACATAGCTTGGACCCACAATAGCGGGGTTGGACGAGATTTCATTTGCAGTTGTGGGAGTTTTCCCAATGTTCCTCTTATAGGAGTTCAAGGTTGTATTAATTATAACCCGACGCTTCTTAAGAGACAAATGGGGTTTGCTATGGAGGTTCCTCCTCTCGAGTGTGAGATTCAGGAGTCTTTCTACTTCCCGGTTGAGGGTAATCAGTCATCGTTGAGGCAAGCGTCTGATGCATGGCGCCGCATTCAAAGGAAAGGCAAATTTTCTTGGGGTAGAGCTAATAACAGGTTTTTCCCTCCATTTGATGATTGGCTCAGAAAGAGGGTTGAGCTCACGCATCTACCATTTCCTGTGGGTGATCCTTGGTATCCGTTAATTGAGGAATCCCATTCTTCTGTCAGTATAAAAGAGTTCCTTGAGATGAAGAGGGCTAGAGATCAACTGCAAGCAGAGAAGATTGAGTTGGAAATGAGTGTTGCTAGGATTCAAATGGCTACTCAAGAAGTCAAGGGGAAAGCAGAAGACCAGGCTAAGAGACATGCTCTGGAGGTGAAGCGCTTTGAGATAGACACCGCCTATTACCGCAAGATCAGCCAAGCGTTAGAGTCATCTACGAAGGAGCATGACATTACCAAGGAGAAGTTGGCTAGAGCTTTGAAGGTCATTGAAGATGAGAATAGGAGACAAATTCTTGTGAAGACTCAGAGGGAAGCTAGAGCCAAAGCCCTTACCGCCGAGTGGGAAGCAAAGTTGAGAGTTAAGGAAGAAGAGCACGCGAAGATTATGGCCGAGAGAGATCATTATCTTGCTGAGAGGGATCATTATTTCCGACAGATGAAGATTCATCAGAAAGAGGTGGGAAGACTTCAGCAGGAGAACACTGAGCTTAGGTTCGCTATGAAGTTTACCAGGATGGTTGATGATGCAGAGCCTTCTGTGGGACCTTCTTCAGTCTAGACTTTTGTTGCAGTTGTTATCATGTGTTGGATTACCGTCAGGCATGTTGACGGAATTCACTTGCTTGTATTTTCTTTCTGATTCTAGAGAATTGTAAATTTGATTTGTATCAAATTTGATGTACGACTCTTGCACGTGTAGTGCACTTTTTTTATACATTGGTTATTATCAGTTGATGATTGATCTTCAAGCTTTATTTGCTTTTCTGCGTGCACTCACATAACACACACAGGGTCGGGTGATATCTTTGCTAAATCATAACTCTCTGATCTGTATGGTGAAACCAGATGATTGATGTCAGAATGTTGCTGTCGGATTATTTTCTGTCTCGATGAAACCAGGATCGAAAGACAGAGTGTTCCTCATATGGATAGACATTGCATTCATGCATGAATCATAATAACTTGTCTTCTATTTTGCAGGTGTCGGTTTCTAACGTGTTTGATTGTTTCAGGAATCATTGCTCGCGCACGTAGAATCATTCCTTTGCACGTAGCTCGTCCGCACAGATACCCTACCAGGCGCAATAAAACCAAACTGATGGATCCACCCAACACAGACATTCTCGAACTGAAAGAGAAGATGGGAGAGCTGATCAACGTCATGCAAGGGTTCGCTTTGGGGCAGAAGGCACTGGTTGAGAAGGTGGAGAAGCTTGAGCGGGCTTCGGCTGCCAACAGTGGCAATAATCTATAAGGTGTTTCTAATAATGGTCTCGGTGGTTCCAGGGATGGTGGTGATCCCAGAAGAAAGGCGACTACTGCTGGTGTAGTGATCAACAACGTGGAGGTTTTGGTTTTGCTGCAGGCGGAGGGCTAGGTCCTGCAGGCAATCTGAAAGATAATCAGTTTCCTCCTTTCTTTGGGGCCATGGAGGATAAAGAAGAAGATCAGTTCTCTGTGTTGAATGAACAGTTTGGTCAGTACGGTGTTCAACCACCAAACAAGGAGATTCAGGCACTAGCAGAGAAGATCAGGGCTCTGGAAAGCCATGCTACTCCTGGGGCTATCAACATGACAAACATGGGGCTGGTTGAGGGGATTGTGATCCCACAGAAGTTTAAAGTGCCCACGTTTGATAAATATAATGGGAGTTCTTGCCCGGAAACTCATCTCCAGGCTTTTGTCCGAAAAATATCTGCCTATATTATGGATCAAAAGCTATGGATGTACTTCTTCCAGGACAGCCTGTCCGGTGGGTCTCTGGAGTGGTATACCAAGTTGAGATCATCGGATATCAAGAGCTGGCAGGATTTGGGAGAAGCTTTCTTTAAACAGTACCAGTTCAATGCCGACATGGCTCCTAGCCGTACCCAGCTGCAGGGTATGTCTCAGAAGCCAAATGAAGGGTTTAAAGAATATGCACAGAGGTGGAGGGAGTTGGCTTCCAGAGTTCAACCTCCGTTGGTGGATCGCGAGATGTCTGATCTGTTCATGGGTACCCTGCAAGGGACTTTCGCTGAGAGAATGGTGGGTTGTCCCGTCACTGGTTTTACAGACATAGTGGTGGCAGGGGAGAGAATCGAAAGCTGGCTGAAAATGGGGAAGATACAGGGAAGTGCTTCATCGTCAGGATCGAAGAAGCCCTTTGGTAACGGTCAACGAAAGAAGGAGGGTGACACGAGTGATGTGTATGCCCAGAGAGGACATGGTAGGGATCGTTACTACCAGCACACTGCTACAGTAACAATTCCTGCTGATAATCAACCTGCACAACAACAGCAATAGCAACAGCCACAGCAACGACAACCATTTCAACAAAGAACACAACGGGTCGGGTATCAAGTGACAGGGCGAACGACTGATCATCAATTTGATAGGCCACCCATGACGTATTCATTTTTGTTGAAGAAGTTGAAAGATCTGGGGTTGGTTCAGTTGAGAACATTGGCTCTGTTGAGACCGGATCAGAGGCCTGCAAATTATGATGAGAACGCCAAGTGCGAATTTCATTTTGGTGCCCCTGGACACAATGTTGAGAATTGTAAAGCCTTCAAGCATGTGGTTCAGGATCTGGTAGACTCCAAGGCTATCAATTTTGCACCATCTCCGAATGTAAATGCTAATCTCATGCCGATGCATGGTCAGATGGGGGTGAATGCAATTTCTGAGGATAGGAGGACAATTGGGTTGATGAATGTAGATTAGTTGAGGACTCCATTGACTGAGGTCAAGAGACAACTGTTGAAGAATGGGGTTTTTCTGGGTTGTGATGATCGTTGTGCTGCTTGCATCGTTGCTCCCAATGGGTGTGTTGTACTGAGGGATACAGTGCAAAGAATGATGGATGAGGGAAGCTTCAGGTTTGAGAAAGCTGTTTTGGAGAGGGAGGATGTTTCCACCATAACCATCTATTTTGATCCTATCAATTTGTCAGCACCGGCAGATGCAGCTCCCGTTACCATCACGGTACCGGGGCCTATTCCATATGAAAACGATGATGATGTGTCGTGGGATTATGGTGGGGAGGTATATTGCAATGGGGAGAAGCAGGAGGAGCAAGCTGCAGGTGAAACCACTGTTTCAAAGGTGGATAATGCCGGACCTAGTGGTTTCACTCGCAGCGGAAGGTTGTTTGCGCCCGATACGTTGAGAGGGGGGATGGAGAAAAAGAAAAGAAAGATAAGGTCGAGGCTTTAGCCAGGGCAAGAGGTAAGCAGGTGATGAGTGAGGGTACTCCTATAGCGGCACAGGCGCCTGTTGGGTCGGAAAAAGAACTCGATGATGAAGCCGAGGAGTTTCTGAGGATCATTAAGAAGTCTGAGTATAAGCTTGTTGACCATCTGCAGCAGACTCCGTCCAAGATTTCAATCCTATCATTGTTGTTAAGCTCCGAAGGGCATAGAGAGGCTTTGTTGAAGATATTGAAGAGAGCCTATGTCCCGCAAGAGATAACAATCAATCAGATGGAGACAGTGGTGTCTAATGTCAATGCCAGCCATGGGCTGGGTTTCACTGATTTGGATCTTACGGTGGATGGGCGTAATCACAATAGGGCATTACACATTGCGATGGAGTGTAAAGGAGCAGTGCTTTCACACGTTTTGGTGGATACCGGCTCATCGCTCAATGTGTTGCCTAAGAAGGCCCTGGCAAAGCTGGATTGTGAAGGAGTGGTGTTAAGGCCCACTGACCTGGTTGTTAGAGCATTTGATGGCTCTAAGAGGGATGTGTTTGGGGAAGTGGAGCTCCCTTTGAAGATCGGGCCCGAGGTGTTTAAGTCTGTGTTTTATGTCATGGATATTCAGCCGGCATACAATTGCTTGTTGGGTCGACCATGGATACACGCTGCTGGGGCAGTGACTTCGACTTTGCACCAGAAATTGAAGTATATCTGGGACGGGCAGGTCATAACAGTTTGCGGAGAGGAGGACATTTTTGTCAGCCACCTGTCATCATTCAAATATGTTGAAATGGACGGTGAAATATTTGAAACACCGAGTCAGGCATTCGAAACCGTCAAGGTGGAGAATGCCATCTTTGCTAAAGAAGAGAAGAAGCCGTCCATTTCTTCTTACAAGCAGGCTACGGAGGTGGTGAAGAGCGGAGAGGCCCCAGGTTGGGGAAGAATGATAGACGTCGCGGCAAAGGAAGACAAGTTTGGGGTTGGTTATCAGCCGGGTCGAGGCTCGTCTGGACAGAATAGAGGCCGTCGTCAGCCATTCACGTTCACCAGTGCTGGAATGCTAGATCCAGATCACATCTGTGCGGTGGGTGAAGAGATCGACAGTGACTGCGAGCTCGACTCGTGGATAAAACCGTGCGTACCAGGGATGGAGATCCAGATCTGGAAGGCCGAAAAGATCATCACTGTCACTCTACGTGAAGAGTAATATTTCTGTTTTTCAATTCTGTCTGCATGAAAGCCATACATTTTGCCCGAAACGTAATGGTTCATTGTAAGGGCCACCTCATGTGTTTCATTTTGCAATATTTGCATCATCAATAAAAGGATGTTTTTCATTAAAAGCGGTGTTCCCTGTTTTTCATTTATTTTTGCAGTTTAATAAAAATAAATAAAAATGGCAATGTTTGTTTTCATTTTCCTTTTAATTTGTCGCGTCCCGACTCTAAAGCAATGCATGAATCAACATTCATGCAGATGCGATCATTCTCCGGATCTCATTGATAACAATCCTGTTACACCCTCATATGACTTCGACAATCCGATTTATCATGCCGAAGAAGAAGGCGAAGAAGATTGTGAACTGCTGGAGGAATTAGCCAGGTTGTTGAAGCAAGAGGAGAAGGTGATTCAACCGCACAAGGAGCAAGTCAAGGTGGTGAATCTGGGTACCGAGGAGGTCAGAAAAGAAGTGAAAGTCGGGGCCGCTTTGGAGGTGAATGTCAAGAGCAGAATGGTAGCCTTGTTGAAAGAGTATGTTGATATCTTCGCCTGGTCCTATCAAGATATGCCAGGGTTGGATACCGATATTGTTGTACACAGGTTGCCATTGAGAGAAGACTGTCCTCCAGTGAAGCAGAAGTTGCGCAGAACTCGACCCGAGATGGCCATGAAAATTAAAGAGGAAGTACAGAAGCAGTTGGATGCTGGTTTCCTAGCTGTCACTAATTATCCGCCTTGGGTCGCGAATATTGTGCCGGTGCCGAAGAAGGATGGAAAGGTAAGGATGTGTGTGGACTACCGGGATCTGAACAGAGCTAGCCCGAAAGATGATTTCCCATTACCTCACATCGATGTGTTGGTAGATAATACAGCTCAATTCTCGGTGTTTTCCTTCATGGATGGCTTTTCTGGCTATAATCAAATTAAAATGTTGCCAGATGATATGGAGAAAACAACGTTCATCACACCGTGGGGTACTTTTTGTTATAAGGTGATGCCATTCGGTCTCAAGAATGCCGGTGCCACGTATCAAAGAGCTATGGTGACTTTGTTTCATGATATGATTCATCATGAAATTGAATGCTATGTTGATGACATGATAGCAAAGTCCCAAACAGAAGAGGGGCATCTGGTAGACTTGGCCAAGCTGTTTGACCGATTGAGACAATTCAGACTGAGGTTGAATCCGAATAAATGCACTTTCGGAGTGCGGTCCGGTAAGTTGTTGGGGTTTATTGTAAGCGAAAGAGGAATCGAGGTTGATCCTGCTAAAGTAAAAGCAATACAAGAAATGCCTGAACCGAGAACAGAAAAGGAGGTTCGTGGTTTCTTAGGTAGATTGAACTACATTTCACGGTTCATATCTCATCTAACAGCCACGTGTGAACCCATATTCAAGTTATTGAGAAAAGATCAAACGGTCAGGTGGAATGATGATTGCCAAGCGGCATTTGAAAGAATAAAAGAATATTTGCAGGAGCCTCCGATTCTGATGCTTCATGTGGAGGGACGACCGTTAATTCTGTACTTGACGGTCCTCGAGGGGCCTATGGGGTGTGTATTGGGGCAGCATGACGAGTCTGGTCGAAAAGAGCATGCAATTTACTACCTTAGCAAAAAGTTTACCGACTGTGAAACAAGATATTCACTGCTCGAGAAAACTTGTTGTGCTTTGGTATGGGCTGCTCGCCGACTGAGACAGTATATGCTGGTTCATACCACTTTGTTGATTTCCAAGATGGATTCAATCAAGTATATATTTGAGAAGCCAGCATTGACCGGACGGGTTGCGAGATGGCAAATGATTTTGACTGAATATGATATCCAGTATACCTCTCAAAAGGCAATCAAGGGGAGTGTATTGTCTGATTACCTCGCCCAACAACCCATTGAAGATTATCAACCGATGAAGTTTGAGTTCCCTGATGAGGACATCATGTTTCTCAAATCGAAAGATTGTGAGGAACCAATCCCGGAGGAGGGGCCTGACCCTGAGTCCGAATGGATTCTGATGTTTGATGGGGCCGTTAACGTGAATGGTAGTGGAGTTGGTGCTATTTTGGTTACGCCGAAAGGATCCCACATTCCTTTTGCTGCCCGGCTAACATTTGAGTGCACCAACAATGTGGCTGAATACGAAGCTTGTATCTTGGGTATCGAAGAGGCGATTGATTTGCGGATCAAGAACCTTGTTATCTATGGAGATTCAGCTTTGGTTGTGAACCAGGTTAACGGGAAATGGTATACGCATCAATCTCATTTAATTCCATACCGGGACTATACGAGAAGATTGTTGACGTTTTTCACCAAGGTGGAATTACACCATGTGCCGAGAGAGGAGAATCCTTTGGCAGATGCTTTGGCTACTCTGGCCGCTTTGATTAAAGTGCAGTGGTGGAATCAGTTCCCTAATGTTGAGGTGGGGCGGTTGGACAGACCGGCTTATGTGTTTGCTGTTGAGGCAGCGCCTGATGATGAAAAGTCGTGGTATTATGACATAAAGCGCTATCTGGAAACCCAAGAGTATCCCGAGGGAGCGTCTAAGAAAGACCGAAAGACTCTGAGGAGGTTGGCCATGGTGTTCTATCTGAACAAAGATGGGGTTTTGTACAAGTGGAATTTCGATTGGGTTTTGCTTAGGTGTGTCGATGACAAAGAAGCAAGCCAATTGATGAAAGAAGTGCACGAGGGTTCGTTTGGTACCCATGCCAGTGGGAATGCGATGGTGAAAAAGTTGTTACGGGCTGGTTATTACTGGATGACAATGGAGGCCCAGTGTTTCAACTTCGTGCGGAAATGTCATAAATGCCAGATTTATGCTGACAAGGTGCACGTACCTCCAAACCCGTTGAGTTTGATGTCGTCTCCATGGCCGTTTGCTATGTGGGGCATTGATATGATCGGAAAGATCGAGCCTACGGCTTCGAATGGGCACCGGCTCATATTAGTGGCTATCGATTACTTCACCAAATGGGTGGAAGCGGCGTCTTATGCTAATGTGACAAAACAGGTTGTTGCCAGGTTCCTGAAAAGAGACATCATTTGCAGATATGGGGTTCCTGAAAGAATCATTACTGATAATGGTTCTAATCTCAACAACAAGATGATGGCAGAGCTGTGCCGGGAGTTCAAAATTGAGCATCATAATTCTTCTTCTTATCGTCCGAAGATGAATGGGGCGGTCGAGGCGGATAATAAGAATATTAAGAAGATTGTGCAGAAGATGGTCGTGACCTATAAGGATTGGCACGAGATGTTGCCGTTTGCATTGCATGGGTATCGAACTTCGGTGCGTACATCTACTGGGGCAACGCCTTTCTCGCTTGTGTATGGGATGGAAGTCGTGCTACCAGTTGAGGTTCAGATTCCGCCATTGAGAGTCCTGATGGACGTGAAATTGGAAGAGGCTGAATGGGTAAGGACTCGGTATGAAGAGTTGAGCCTGATTGAGGAAAAGAGGCTGGCGGTCATATGTCATGGGCAGTTGTACCAGCAGAGAATGAAACGTGTTTTTGACCGAAAGGTGCGCCCTCGTGTGTATCATGTGGGAGATATGGTGTTGAAAAGGATCCTTCCTCCTCAAAACGATCGTCGGGGCAAATGGACACCCAATTATGAGGGTCCATTCGTGTTCAAGAAGGTTTTCTCTGGCGGAGCCTTGTTGTTGACTACCATGGATGGTGAGGATTTTCCATCCCCTGTGAATGCGGACGCAGTTAAAAAATACTTCGTATAAGAGACCCGCTGGACGAAATGAATAAAATAGTCCAGGCAAAAATGGGCATCCCGGCGAACCAGAAAAAAATGAAAAAAGGTTCGGGCAAAAATTAGGGATAAAAAGGAGAAAAAACTGTACACCCGGCAAGTCGAAAACCCCACAAAGGCGGCTTGGGCAAAAAAGGGTATCCCGGTGGACTGAAAACCCGAAAGGGAGGTCCATGCAAAAGAGGGAATGAAACGAACAACTGCGTCTAGCATGATCGTTTGTGTTTTGGTTAAGACACATGGATAATCCCCGGTAGAGATCGGTCGGAAGTGTCTTGTTCAGAAGGCAGAAAGCACGGAGAGTCTTGAGGACATAGGGGTTGTAACCGGATTGGAACTCGATGAGATCACGATTTCACATTGCCATTAGGATAGATTTTCCTTTTGTGCGCAATTACCTCTTTTCAGGGATTGCTTCCTGTGTATCGCTCAGTTACGAGCCACCCTTTTCAATTAATAAAATGCATATTCAGTCAAATAATTTTATTTTTGTTTTCATTAACGTTTTGATTGCAAAAACATCCGTTTATTTTGACAAAGAATCTTTGCATTTTAAGACATACGGGTCCCTTCCAATGCATGTTTATAAGATTGAAAACTTGAAATCTTATTCGGAATGTTGAGTGACCCAGGTGTTGAAATTTTGGAACGCCTGGGGCACGTTTTTATCTAACGATCTCTTTTGCAGGTGTTGTTAGATATTTTCACTCACTTGCAGGTTGTGATGTGAAGCTTTTTGACGAAAGACTCCTTCGAGTCCAATCAGGGACGAAGAATTGAAGAATGGTAAAGACGACGAAGGAATGGCGACGATCCTTGAGTGTTAATCAAGAAGACTCTTCAAAGTCTGAAAGTGGAAAGTTAACACTTTGGTTAGATGGTGGATACCAGCGTTCGATGAGTCGACAGGTGTTCCGTGTCCAACATTCCGTATCTCCCCAGCAGGTTCAAGGTCGGTATTTCTTCGGCAGCCAGGCTTGAAGGTTGTTGTTTCCCCTAGCAGGGTTGAGATTGTTATATCCCCAGCAAGTTGGAAGGTTGTCGTTTCCCCAGCGGAGGTATGCGTTGGTAGCTGATTTCCCCAGTGAAATCCCCAAGTGGATCGGGTTCAGTGGAGGTCATCCCTGGTGAGGGTTGTCCTTTCCCCAGCAGCAGTGCTATTCCCCAGCAGGGTGGAGATTGGAGCGATATCGGGTTCCTCAGCAGAGTTGCTTGTGTCGTCCCCTGAGGGGGATGTTTCTTATGCATTCATCATTTAGAAAATCATATTGCATTGCATTCTCCTAAATTGCGTAGCATTTCCATGGTTATGGAGCATTACGCCATTGAAAAAATTCAAACATTTACATTGCAAGCATAAACTAGTCTCAAGCCGTGGTTACTGTTTGAGAATTGGTTTTGTTGGTTGGTGAAGATGTTACTCTGAGGAGTTTGGCATCGTGATTTTTGAATCTACAATATTCCTCAGTAGTGCGCTATTGGAGGAAAGTTCCATCGTGCGGAGATGGAAATAGAGATTGGATAATGTTACGCGATAAGCGCGGAGATTGGGGTCCAGTAAGAGAAAGGGAGATGCAGAGTGTCTTCTGGAGAATGGGGTTCAAATGGAGAACGGGGTTCATTGTTTGGCAGTAAAATCAAAGAAGTTTTGGGGGTCCAAGAAAAGCAAAAATAATAATAACAAGGAGAAAATCCCCAGCGGATGTGGCATTCAGGCCAAGTCTTTCCGATATTCAGATCGAAGAAGTTTCCGACATTCAGGTCGAAGTACTTGTGGCATTCAGTCCAATTTCTCGGTGTGCAGACCGATATTAATGATCCAGTTTTCCGGTATCCAGACCGAAGTGGCATTCAGGCCAATTTTCTGATGATCAGATCGAAGAAGTTTCCGACATTCAGGTCGAAGCACTTGTGGCATTCAAGCCAGTTTTTCCGGTATCCAGACCGAAGTGGCATTCAGGCCAGTTTTCCGACATTCAGGTCGACGTGGCTTGTGGCATTCAGGCCAGTTTTTCCGGTATTCAGACCGAGGTGGCATTCAGGCCAGTCTCTCGATGTTCAGACCGATATTAGTCATCTCATATTCCGATGTCCAGTATTCAGACTGATGAGCGGCATTCAGGCCGTGGTTATTTTTGTGTTGCCATTTATTTTGGTCAACATTCTTTTTCGGTATTCAGACCGACTTTCACCGTACCAGACAGATTTTTCTTTCAAGATTACCTCTTTGACGATTCTGACAGGCATTGTTAATTATTTCACAGCGGAGCGCAAATTGTTCGTCTGTTCTTTGTATTCAATCACTCTTCACCCTTATCATCTGAAAGCCGAGGCTGTTCATATCGACAGGTTCACAGTGGATTGAATAGGGGCAGCTGTAACACCTCAAAATTTGCCATCCTCTTCTTGGGACTAGTTTAGCACATTGCATTTCATATTTTAGGGCATTAGGCATTGCATTTTGCATCTCATATGAAAATAAGAAAAGTTATCCTCCCAAGTCTTTTCAGAAGATGGAGAGGTTGCATGATTCAAGCCTGAGGGTTTCTATGAATTTATGATCAACCATCTGAGGGTTTGTGCTTCAGTCAGGGTTTCTTGATTCCTCAAAGGGCTTGAACATTATCTTGTTTGCAAGGATACATCACCATCATCATGGTTCTATCATCACCAAGGGTTTCATGATTCATGCTCAGGTTCCTTTGGATTAGGGTTTTGACCTCTGGTCAACCCTAATCAATGCATTCTTCCAGCTGGGGTTTCTCAAGGAGATGAGGTATTTTTATTAGGATGAAGATTACATGAGTGTCATGTTGAGCTTACATGATCTAGGGTTTCATTTTGAGCATTTTTCCCAAGTGATAGAGGCTCAAGCTGATCAGGGCATGTCAAGGTCACCTGAGGACCAAAAAAGTCAACTGTGCAGTCAATTGAGGGCTATGAGGTGGGGAAATGAGTTGAGACACCTCAATCATGTTCAAAAGAGGTCCATTTGTAATTTTAAACCTCTATCTTGAAGATTTTGAAGTCATGGCAAAAGTTTCCAAAAATGGAAAGTGACCTGTAATTGAAAGTTTCCAAAACTGGCAAGTTTCTAGTCCACATTCAACTTGACTTTTCAACATCAAATAAGATTCAAATGGATTTTTGGTGAACATGAAAGTTGAATATCTTTCTCTCCTCTTTTCAAAAAGTCCTATTTCATGATCATCTGATGATTGGTTGAGAAGTTATGGCCAAATGATCACAAAGTGTACATGGAAGTTCAACATGGCATAACTTTTGATCCAAAACACCAAATTGGTCCACTCTTTTTGCAAAATGCTCCTTGTGACCAATACTTTCCAAATGAATCATTTCCTTGCTTGAAAAAAGATCATATGATCATGTGTTCATACATGTGCTTTTTGGAGGGAAAATCCATAATTTGAATTTGGTTGATTATGCAAGCCATTTGATCATTCCATCATGTTTATTGGATGTTTTTAAGTGGACTTGAAGCATAACATGGCACTGTTCACGTGCACATGTCCATGCATAGTCTCATTTTTCATTTTTTGCAATTCACTTCATAACTCACTAATCCTAATTAACCATTGTCTAATTTTGATTACAGCATGATTAGCACATCATATATAAGCCTAATCATAACAGAATTTGCCATAACTAACTTTGAGATCTCAAATTTCCATTTTCCCTCCAAAATTCTCTCTCTTCAATTTTCATTTTTCTTCACACAAACCTGCATTTTCTTTGCACATTCACGATCATGGAAGAGTTCTGAGCAAGAATCATCATCTGGATTGGTTAATTGAGCAAGAATTCGAGCTACACAAGCACATGAACATGTCAATGGAAGTTTGAATTTGAGCAAGATCTAAGAGGATTCAACCATTCACTTTGGATTAAAGCTTCATTAGAGGATTATTGAAGAAGTTCTGGAGCTTGTGGAGGCTTGAAGATACGAATTCAGTACACTGCATCTCAGGTAGGTGAAATTTTCATCCTCTCTTTTTGCAATTTTATGTACATAATCATGTAGATCTTGTTACACTGAGCATGCTGATGTAATTAGAATTGAAAATGATTAAGTATTGTGCATGTTATGGTGATTTAAAGTTTAGATCTAGAATTTGTTCTTGCTCGATTTTAAGAATTCATGATGAATTAGATGACATGAGCATGATATTTGAACTCTTGGTTGAGAGACCTTTCCAATGATATAAAATTTGGTGAATTCTGGAAAAGATTGTTGAGCGCCGACGTGGATCCAACCGGGGAAGATGGTTGCGCCACCGTCTAGTTCAGTCCCTAGGGTTTGGGACGAAACGCTGCGTTTTGGCGCTTCTTGGACCGTCCATACGCGCGTTCGAAACTTGGCTCAAGCATTTTCCTGATTTCCATTTGATTTTTCCTTGGAACGCTGCGTTTCATTTGAAGGTCTTGAGCCTGGATGCGTGGGTTCGATTCCTCGCTTATGCAATTTCTGAATTTAATTTTTGAGCGCTCATTTGATCCTGGCACGCGTGGGTTCAATACCTGGCTGAGGCATTTTGCTGTTTTCTTTTGAATTATCATGTTCCCTCCATTATTTCCATGTATTTCATTTATTTCATGCAACTTTAAAAAATCATAACAAATAGAAAAATGCTTCAATTGGAGTCCAACTTTTTTTCACATTCTTGTTTTAATGTCTAGTATATTTTAGCCTTAATTTCATGATTTGTTAATTTCTGGATTTTTATTTGATATTTTTTGTTTGAACATGATGCCATATTGATATGTTGCATTCATTTGTTTGTGAAATACTCATGGTTTATCCAATTAATCTGAAATTTGGTATGCTTGATCTTAACATGTGATATGATGTTTTGGCTTTGGTTTGGAATTTTTATCATATGCCATCACTGTTTTGGACACATGAACATATGTTGTGACAATTTGTGTCACATTTTAGATGTTGCATTTGTGCATTTTCATTTGCCTATCATTTGAGCTCTTCTGGATCTGATTTTTTGCATGATGTATGTTCATAACATGTTGAATTCATATAAAAAATTTCATGATCATCAGATGTGTTTCTGTTTTGATTTGGATTTTCTAATTTGGATGTCCAACTTTGTGCGTATTGCTTGCCTTTGCTTTACATGAATTGTTTGAAGCATTTGCCTTATGAATTGGCATTGGTCCTTTTGAGGACTTTTTCTTGATTGATTGAATATGCTTTGTGCAAAGTATTGACTTCTGTTTTGGTCATTTGACTTGCTTTTGAACCTAGTCTTTGTACTAGTAGTTTATACCCCTACTAATTGTGCTTTGTGTTTCAGGTTTGAGCATTTGGCACTAATGGTTGGTTTGGTTTCACTTTGTGAGATGCCAATCCCTTTGATTACTGACTCTTGTTGTCTTGTAGGTCAATTGATATGATGAACTCACTTGAGTGCTTGCACTTATGACTTGCATTGTGTAGATATTGGATAGTTTCACTGTGTGTTTTCTGATTGGTTGTCTGAGATACTAACTGGTTAGCTTTTGTACAGGTACATTATGAAGGTGAGAAAAACAAGAAAGGGGGGGTTTGAATTGTTTGAAAAATAAGCGCTTTTCAAAAAGAAAATCACACAAGGATTTTATACTGGTTCGCTTATAACACAAAGCTACTCCAGTCCACCCGGCCAAGGTGATTTCGCCTTCAACAAGGACTTAATCCACTAATCTTGAAAGATTACAAACAACGCCTAAGAGAAAAATCTCTTAGTCCTCTCAAGTTTACAGACTACACTAAGTCACTTGAGGAAATCAAACAAACAATAAATGAAAGATTTATGTAATCTAGAGTGCTTCTAAGAAAGCAAATATTACAGTATTAAGAACAAGAGTTTTTCACGTTATAAGCAAAAGCTTTGTGAAGATCTTAGAAAAGAAGAGTGTTTGATGCTTCAGTATATTTTTGGCTTTTTGGCTTGTTGGCTAGTAGTCCACTGAAAGTTGATTTGCAATCCTTTATATAGATCAGTTGAAGTAGTAGTTGAAACTGGTGGATATTGAGATGAAGTTACGCCATCACATAATTAGCTAATGCAGGATGACTTTTTCTTCTTGAAATGACTACTTACCACAAGTAGTATTTTCTTTATTGAGATTGGAGATTAACGTCTCTTTCTCAATTAGGAAATCCATTTGAAAAACTTTACTTGTCTTCAACGTTACTCTTTCATGATTAGCAAATCCATAATCAGAGTATTTGTGTTTCTGGAGAACCTTGGAATCTTGCTTCTGATGTTGATCTAAATAGATTCTTCAGATAGCGTTGTCCAGAGTCAGAGGTTCTAGGACTTACTTCTTGTTCAGATGCTTCTGAAACTTGTTGTTTAGTTCAGAGTCAGACTTTCTTGAACTTGTTTCTACTTCAGAGCTTCTGATCATTTGATAATATGCTTCTGATCTGGTACTCTATCTGATGATGTCATCAGATTTCTTTCTTCTATCTTTAGAATCCTGCACACTTAGAAACTTTTCGTTAGGGTGCCATTTTTGGTTTCATCCTTTGTTATCATCAAAATCAAGGAATCTGTTGTAGAACAATTTTTGTTCTTACAATCTCCCCCTTTTTGATGATGACAAAACAACTTTAATTAGCAGATGAAACATGAATAAATTTAGATCAGATAGACAGAAGCTCCCCCTGAGATAATGCTAGGGAGTTCAGAAGTTCTTACCAGAGTTTCTTAAGCAAAGAGGTTTCTGAAATTTTCTGCAATTTCTTAAGTCCAAGTTAGATATTAAAAAAATGTTGCAGAATGCTTAAGGTTTTAGACAATATTTTCATCAGAGTTAATGATTACTTTCTCCCCCTTTTTGTCAGAATCAAAAAGACATAGTAAAAAAATAAAGAGAAAATAAATAAAGAGAAAAACTTGAAATTCATAGATAGAAGCACAAAGGCAACAAACAAAACATCAGATTCAAAAGAACAAGAAAAACATCAGATCCAAAAGAAGACAGAAGCAAAAACAATAGTCAAAGAAATAACTCCTAAGTGCCTAAGGGTTCGGAGGCGGAGGCATTCTCTGAAGCAGCATAGCAAGCATGTTCTGGATGTTGTCGTTGACAGTATCTTGCTTGTCCATTCTGGCCCGGAGTTCATTCTGATCTTTCTTGAGTTCTTTCAGAGTCTCAAGAACCATAGGGATCACAGAGGAGGACTCTCCCAGAGTCAGAGCCTGCTGAGCTTCAGCTTCTGCAGCAGCTTGAGCTTCTGCATCTGCCAGAGCCTTTGCTTCAGCTTCCTTTTGCCTTAGGAGTTCAGCTTCCTTAGCAAGTCGTTCTTCTTCTAACCTTTTTGCTTCTTCTGCTTCTCTGGCCAACCTCTCTTCCTCAAGTCTTCTGGCTTCAGCTTCTCTGGCAAGTCTCTCCTGGAGTCTTGCCTCAGCATCTCTGATGTAGTCATTTCTGACTTGTTCAGAGACACTCTTCAGCCTAAAAGACTCAGATGTCATCCAGCCAATGACTCTGTTCCAGTGTGTCCTTACAGATTGAGGATCATCACTGATTTCAGAGTTAGCGACCAGAGAATCGATCTTTTGAGCTGAAGCCTCTGCAATCATAAAGATGGCTTCCTTAAGGGTAGGTTTAGAAAGCTCAGGTTCAGGTTCTGGTTCAGAGGTATGAGGTGGAGGGCTGAGATTTAAGGTTTGAGGTTCAGATTCTGACTCAGGTTGAGGTTCAGATTCTGCTTCTGGTGAAGGTTCAGATGTTTGGGAAGAAGCATAAAGAGGGTTTAGGTCTAAAGGATTAGAGTCTTCTTCAGGTACAGCGGGAATTTTTGGTGGGGTGATATCAGAGGTGTGGGGATCAGATGGTTGAATTTCAGAGGGTTGAGTTTCAGAGGGTATGGTGGTTGTTTGTTGTAGTGGTGAAGTTATTTCAGGTTCTGTGGTTTGTGTTTGTTGTGAAGTAAGTCTGTGAGCAAAGATTGTGGCTATGGTTGGGGAATTAGGGTCAGAATGTTCAGAGTCAGAAGAGACAGAAAAATGTGGAGGTGATTCTGGTTCAGAGGATGAAGAAGAAGAAGTGCTTTGGTGGGTTTGTGCAGGTTTAGAGGGAGGAATGAAAGTTCTGGCTATGTTTAGAACTGGTGTAGGTTGGGAGGTTCTGGTGATTGAGGGTGAAATATCAGAGGTTGTATAAATGGTTTGAGAGGAGAGAGGATTAGAGGAAGCCATCTGAAGATTAGAGGAGACAGGAGGAACAGACTTACCAGTTGAGATTTGCAGAGGAGCTGAAGATCCGCTTCCAGAAGCTCCTTCAAGTCTGGCCTTCTTTGCTGGTGGTGCTATCTTCTTCTCAGAAATACCTCTCTTGTATCTGACTAAATCTTCTTCAGAGTCCAGACAGTCATCGAGGCTGAAATCAGAGACATCAACACCTTCTTCCAGCAGACGATGAAGATAGAGGGCAACGGCATCTCTGGGTTCGTTCTTGAAGAATCTGGCAAGGCCATGAGGCATCTTCCTCTGATCTTTCAAAGAATCCCAAGATGTGTCCAGAGTTGGCTTGACTTGAATCTTCTTGATGATTCCCATACTCTTAAGGTTTCTGGCATTCAGAGGCTTTCCCACATCAATTGCCAGATCATCCATCAGCTTGGTCTTTTCCAGCTCATCTACTAGTCCATGCTCAATGAAGACGTCAGATAGCAATCTTCCCAGAGGAATGTAGGATCTGGGCTTCATGTTATTCCTGGTTTCTCTGACTGAATCTCTCAGATATCTGAACAGGAGAGCAGGGAGGTTGATCTTCACACCTTTCTGGATGCAGTACAAAATGCATTTCTGGTCTGCATTAATGTAATCAGAAGAGTTGGAGGCTGGACGATGGTGGATAGTTCCCAGAATAATCTTCAGCCACACTCTGAGGTTCTGGTGTAGCTCCTTGTTTTTAGAGGGGTTTCCTTCAACATTGGGTTTGAAGATAGTTGGGTTTATCACATCTGTGATGCGCTTTGACCTAGGAGGGATATTGTAAATCCTTTTTCCTCCACAACTTTCCATATTCAACAGAGAGGCAATGGACCCTTCTGTGATAACTATCTTCACTCCCAGAACAAATGAGACGATGAAGTTGTCATCTGCATCTGCATGTCTCAAGAATTCCTTGACCAGAAGAGGGTAGATTGGACCATACAACCTTTGGAAATAGTTCTCCCACCCTTGTTGACGCAGTTCTCCAGTTAGATCAACGCCATTTCTTCTTAGGTTGTCAAAATCAACCAATGATTCACACAAAACATCCAAACCTTCAAAGGGAGTTGAAAGGTTTATGTGGCGTTCACGGTCAAGAACGTGAGGTTCTTTGTAAACAGGGGTTATGGAGACGCCTGTAACCGTTGGTGTTTGAGTGTTTGAGGTTTGGGGATTAGAACTGGATTCCATCTGTTGAGAGAAGTTAAAAACTTCTTGTTGTTGAGCATCCATGAAGAAGAAAAAGATGAAGATTGAAGAACTTGCAGAGAATGCTGAGAGAAGGGTTTAGGGTTTTAGAGTGAGTGAAAGTGATAAGTGTGTGAAATGTGAGAAAAGTGTTTATATACCTAAGTTCAAACACATGCAAAACGACACACATTCCAGCGTTAGCACAAAAATCAAAATAGCACGTTTGGGGGGAAAAATGATTACAGCTAATAAATGAATGTCTAATCCCAACAGTACGCACACTGCTCTAGGAGATTTCAAACGTTCTGACCTTTGATTTCTTTTGACAGCTGTCTAGAAGTTCTAGGGTTAGACGTTTAATGCTCCACGTGTTGATGTATCTGATCTTCAGGAATACCAAGGGATTGGTTTCTGAAGATTTCTAACTCAGATATCTTCTTAACTTGTAGAAGTATCAGAGTCAGAGGCAGAAATACATTTGTTTACATCAGATTCACATTTTACATTTTCAGAGCCATTTTTTCACTCAGGGCAATTTTTAATGTTCAGATTTTCTAAGATAAAAAGAAATCTATCTTCAGCTAGAGGCTTAGTAAAGATATCTGCCCATTGATGTTCTGTATCAATGAACTTCAATGTTACTATCCCTTTCTGAACATAATCTCTGATAAAATGATGTTTTATTTCTATGTGTTTGGCTCTGGAATGTAGAATGGGATTCTTACTTAAACAAATAGCTGCAGTATTATCACAAAAGATAGGAATGTTACTCTCAAAGATTTGTAGATCTTCTAACTGATGCTTCATCCAGAGCATCTGAGTTGTGCACAGTGATGCTGAGATATATTCTGCTTCTGCAGTTGATAGAGCAATTGTTGACTGTCTTTTGCTAGCCCATGAGATTAGATTGTTTCCCAGAAGCTGGCAATTTCCAGATGTGCTTTTTCGTTCTATTCTATCTCCTGCGTAGTCTGCATCACAGTAACCAGAAAGTCTATACTCTGATGTTTTCTTATACATCAGGCCCAGGTTAGGAGTTCCTTTCAGATACTTAAGAATTCTCTTAACTGCTGTTAAATGAGATTCTCTAGGATCTGATTGGAATCTGGCACAAAGACAGACGCTAAAGAGAATATCAGGACGAGTAGCAGTCAGATAGAGAAGAGAGCCTATCATACCTCGATAGAGCTTCTGACAAATCTTGTTGCTTACCTCTTCCTTTTCCAGAATGCAAGTTGGGTGCATAGGAGTTTTTGCAGAGTTGCATTCAGTCATGTCAAACTTCTTCAGAACGTCTTTAATGTACTTGCTTTGATGAATGTACGTGACTTCTGGAGTTTGATTAATTTGAATTCCCAGAAAGAACTTTAGTTCTTGCATTAAACTCATTTCAAACTCAGCCTGCATTAACTTAGAAAATTCTTGGCAAACAGAGATATTAGCATAACCAAAAATAATATCATCAACATAAATCTGGCATATCATGAGATCATTATTAAGGTTTTTACAGAAGAGTGTAGAATCAACTTTTCCTCTGATAAAATTTTGTTCCAGAAGAAAATTGCTTAAGCGTTCATACCAAGCTCTGGGAGCTTGTTTAAGTCCATATAAAGATTTCTTAAGTTTAAAAACATGTTCTGGAAAATTTGAGTTTTCAAAACCTGGAGGTTGATTGACATACACTTCTTCTGAAATATAACCATTAAGAAATGCACTCTTGACATCCATTTGGTATAATTTGATAGAATGATTAATAGCAAAAGATACAAGAAGACGAATAGATTCTAACCTCGCGACTGGAGCAAAAGTTTCATTATAATCAATACCTTCTTGTTGACTATAACCTTGAGCTACCAGTCGTGCTTTGTTTCTGACAACTTCTCCTTTCTCGTTCAGCTTGTTTCTGAAAACCCATCTGGTTCCAATGACATGAGTGCCTCTGGGTTTAGGAACGAGATCCCAGACATCATTCTTGGAGAATTGATCTAATTCTTCTTGCATAGCTGCCACCCAATCGTTATCTTGAAGAGCTTCATCACAGGACGTAGGCTCAATCAGAGACACTAGTCCCAGAGGAATATCTTCAGAAGTTCTGAAGGTAGATCTGGTTCTAACAGGTTCATCTTTGTTTCCCAAAATCAAATCTTCAGATACGTTAATACGACTTTTAACTTTCCTTGGAATTTCTGGAGATTTAATTTCTTCAGAGTCTTGAGTGACAGTTGCTTCTGGAGTTTTCTCAGATTCTACAAGAGTGATTTCCAAATCTGCAAACTTTTCAACTAGCTTTGACTTTTCAGGGTCAAGCTTGTCATCAAATCTGACATGAATTGATTCCTCCACAATTTTGGTTTCTGTGTTGTATACTCTATAGCCTTTAGAGCGTTCTGAGTATCCTAACATAATACCTTTCTGTGCTTTGGAATCAAACTTGTTCAGATGTTCTTTAGTATTTAATATAAAACAAGAGCATCCAAAAGGATGAAAATATGAGATGTTGGGTTTTCTTCCTTTACACAGTTCATAGGGAGTCTTTTCTAGAATAGGTCTTATAGAGATTCTATTCTGAATATAACACGCTGTATTTACAGCTTCTGCCCAAAAGTGCTTTGCTACATTTGTTTCATTGATCATGGTTCTGGCCATTTCTTGGAGTGTCCTATTCTTCCTCTCTACAACTCCATTTTGTTGTGGAGTTCTAGGGCAGGAGAAATCATGGGATATTCCATTAGAATCAAATAATTCTTCAAAATCTTTATTTTCAAATTCTCCACCATGATCACTTCTGACTCTAACAATTTTGGAGTCAAATTCTTTTTGCACTTTGGAACAGAAACTGGTGAATACAGAGTGAGACTCACTCTTGTGCTTTAGGAATTTTACCCATGTCCAGCGACTGTAATCATCAACAATGACTAGTCCATACTTCTTTCCATTAACTGATGCTGTTTTCACAGGACCAAATAAGTCAATGTGAAGAAGTTCCAGAGGCTTAGAGGTAGAAACAACATTTTTCTTTTTAAAAGATGTTTTTGAAAATTTTCCTTTCTGACAAGCTTCACACAGAGCATCTGAAGAAAACTTCAGTTTTGGTAGGCCTCTGACTAACTCAAGCTTAGTTAGCTGAGAAAGTTTCCTCATGCTAATGTGGCCCAAGCGTCTATGCCATACCCATTGCTCTTCGTGAACTGACATTAGACATTTAACATTTTGATCTTTTAAATCAGAAAGATTTATTTTGTAAATGTTGTTTTTCCTCTTGCCTGTGAAAAGGACAGAGCCATCGTTCTGATTAATGGCTTTACATGTTTTTTGATTGAAGATTACATCATAACCGTTATCACTTAATTGACTTATGGATAACAAGTTATGCATTAATCCTTCTACATAAAGAACATCAGATATAGAGGGAAGAGTACCATTACCAATAGTTCCGGAGCCTCTGATCCTTCCTTTCTGATCTCCTCCGAAGCCTACAAATCCAGCGTCTTTAAGTTCCAGACTTTGGAACATAGACTTTCTTCCCGTCATGTGTCGCGAGCATCCAGAGTCCAGGTACCATGACTGGTGTCTGAACTTTGCTGCATAGGATATCTGCAACATAGATAATCTTATCTTTCGGTACCTAGAATCTCTTGGGTCCTTTTAGATTAGTTTTCCCAGAGTTTCTTACAACTTTGGGTCTTCTAGCATTTTTAAATTGTGTTCTTGTGTGTGTGTAGTGATATGAAAAAGGAGATTTAATTTTATCACTTGCAGAAGTTTTATCTTCATTAGGATCATACCCAATTCCCCTTTTATTATTCTGACTTACTCCATAAATCATGGATGCCATAATACTCCTATCTATCCCATTCTTCAGAAATTCTTGAAAGGCTTCTTCATATTTGTAAATAATTCTATTTGAAATTTGTGGTGCTTGAGATAACGTTTCTTCTAATTTTATTTTTGCTTCATCTCTTTCTAACATTAAAGATTTGATTGTATCTTCTTGTGATAGAATTGTTATCTCAAGTTCACTACACTCTTCAAATTTTGCTTTAAGACAGCCTTTAACGTTTTTAAACTTTTGTTTTAATTTCTGATAAGAAGTAAGAGTTTCTGACAAACATGATTCTAAGTCAGATCTAGAAAGTTCAGAAAATACCTCTTCAGATTCTTCGTCTGAACAGCTGGATGTGGTAGCCATAAGTGCTACGTTGGCTTGTTCATCATAGTCAGATTCTGATGATCCAGATTCACTGTCATCCCAGGTAGCCATCAGTCCTTTCTTTGTTCTGAAGGTGTTTTTCTTGAAGCTTTCTTTTCTAGGGTTGTCTTTCTTCAACTTGGGGCATTCATTTCTGTAATGACCTGTTTCTTTACATTCATAACAGGTAATATCTTTGTTAGCTTTACCTTTTGAAGTTGACTCTGATCGATCCCCTCTGGGTCTTGGTCTTCTGAAGTTGTTGTTCCTCTTTTTCCAGAGTTGCTTGACTCTTCTGGTGAGTAGGGACAACTCTTCTTCATCATCAGAGTCTTCTGGTTCAGAATCGTCAGTATCTTCAGCTTCTGCCTGGAGAGCTTTGGTTCTGTCAGGCTTCCGTCTTTCAGATCTGGACTTAAGCGCTACGGACTTGTTCCTTTTCTGAGGCTCATCCTCCTCTAGTTCTATCTCATGGCTTCTGAGAGAACTAACAAGTTCTTCAAGGCTGATATTGTTCAGATCCTTTGACAGCTTTAGAGCAGTAACCATAGGTCTCCATTTCTTTGGCAGACTTCTGACTATCTTCTTAACATGATCTGCAGTAGTGTATCCTTTGTCTAACACTTTAAGACCTGCAATAAGAGTTTGAAATCTAGAAAACATAGCCTCTATAGCTTCATCATCTTCCATTTTGAAGGCTTCATACTTCTGGATAAGCGCCAGAGCCTTCGTCTCCTTGACTTGGGAGTTTCCTTCATGGGTCATCTTCAGAGAGTCAAGTATATCTTTGGCTGTCTCTCTGTTGGTGATTTTTTCATATTCGTTGTATGATATAGCATTTAGAAGTATTGTTCTGGCCTTGTGGTGATTTTTGAAGACACGTTTCTGATCTTCTGACATTTTGCTTCTGGGAACTTCAGCTCCATTTAAGACTGGAGGTGTGTATCCATCTGTGACAATGTCCCAGAGGTCAGCGTCATAACCCAGAAAGAAACTTTCGATTCTATCTTTCCAGTAATCAAATTTTTCTCCATCAAAAACAGGAGGCTTGGCATTGTAAGAATCTCTTTCATTTGAGTGGGCCATTGTTTTTCTCGTACTGGATCTCTCTACACGGTTAAGTGTTTGATTAGAAAATCAATAACAGAGCCGGAGCTCTGATACCAATTGAAGGTGAGAAAAACAAGAAAGGGGGGGGTTTGAATTGTTTGAAAAATAAGCGCTTTTCAAAAAGAAAATCACACAAGGATTTTATACTGGTTCGCTTATAACACAAAGCTACTCCAGTCCACCCGGCCAAGGTGATTTCGCCTTCAACAAGGACTTAATCCACTAATCTTGAAAGATTACAAACAACGCCTAAGAGAAAAATCTCTTAGTCCTCTCAAGTTTACAGACTACACTAAGTCACTTGAGGAAATCAAACAAACAATAAATGAAAGATTTATGTAATCTAGAGTGCTTCTAAGAAAGCAAATATTACAGTATTAAGAACAAGAGTTTTTCACGTTATAAGCAAAAGCTTTGTGAAGATCTTAGAAAAGAAGAGTGTTTGATGCTTCAGTATATTTTTGGCTTTTTGGCTTGTTGGCTAGTAGTCCACTGAAAGTTGATTTGCAATCCTTTATATAGATCAGTTGAAGTAGTAGTTGAAACTGGTGGATATTGAGATGAAGTTACGCCATCACATAATTAGCTAATGCAGGATGACTTTTTCTTCTTGAAATGACTACTTACCACAAGTAGTATTTTCTTTATTGAGATTGGAGATTAACGTCTCTTTCTCAATTAGGAAATCCATTTGAAAAACTTTACTTGTCTTCAACGTTACTCTTTCATGATTAGCAAATCCATAATCAGAGTATTTGTGTTTCTGGAGAACCTTGGAATCTTGCTTCTGATGTTGATCTAAATAGATTCTTCAGATAGCGTTGTCCAGAGTCAGAGGTTCTAGGACTTACTTCTTGTTCAGATGCTTCTGAAACTTGTTGTTTAGTTCAGAGTCAGACTTTCTTGAACTTGTTTCTACTTCAGAGCTTCTGATCATTTGATAATATGCTTCTGATCTGGTACTCTATCTGATGATGTCATCAGATTTCTTTCTTCTATCTTTAGAATCCTGCACACTTAGAAACTTTTCGTTAGGGTGCCATTTTTGGTTTCATCCTTTGTTATCATCAAAATCAAGGAATCTGTTGTAGAACAATTTTTGTTCTTACACATTAGTCGCTTGCTAGCTCTTGCTTGAGCTTTGCTTTGGAGTGTGGTTGATACACCACTGAGGTAGTTTAGCCTTCTTACTCCATGTAGTTTGGAAGTCCTGTCACCTTTTTGGCAGGCATTTGGCTGAAGTCCTCCTTAAGAGGCAATGTTTGTGTTTGTTTACATTTGTGCCAAAGACCTCTAAATGAGGCATGCTACTTGTTAAGTCCTCCTAAGTGAAGAGGCAATTGACAGATAGAAGGGATTAAAAATCAATCCCCTGTTATTCAGTGAGTCGTTCATTATGCTCGCACTACGTGCTGATGCTCTTGAACAATATACCCAAGATCTTGTATAGAGTCAGTCAAGTGGAATAGGGTCCCTCTTTCTGGATCCCCATACTTTATTTGATTTGAGCTCACCCAGGCCAGGGTTAAGAGCATGAGGTCTAATCCTCATTTCCATATTTGATCAGCTTCACCCTAACTCTCAATGTTAGTGGTTAAGAGCTTCAGCATACCCCTACAGTTTTGGCTTTTTTTGTCGAGGTTGATATGACCCCTCTTGACTAAAGCCCAACCGTTTGTCTGAGCCTCTTGTTTGTATATAGAGTGTGATACTTGTTCACTGGTGTTGCTGTTTGAACTGACTTGCTTCCTATGTGAGTTAGGTTCTGATTAGAGACCTCAACCCAGGGATATCGTTTGCATGACAACTATTAGGCTCGAGTTAGTCTCCCTTTTAATTTGTTGTTTCCCTGGTCTCTGGTTAGGAGAGAGTTTCTCCCCTGTTAAGGGGAACTACGTCGCCCTGATTCTCATACCAGATGAGATACGTAGGCAGGAGGTTGTGAGCAATCTCTCCGGGCACCCTTTTTCTTTTTTGCTGTGTTGTTTTGTGTGTGTTCACCCTCTTCTTTGTTTTGGTGTGAGTACTTGTTTGTCCAGCGTGGCCGTGTGTGGTATGTTTATACCTTGGGGATTTCTTCTATTATCATTCGGGGTTCACTAGTTGGGGTTCATCTTGGGGTTCATTTATGACGGTTGTCATTCATTGGGGTTCATCTCCGGGGTTCATTTGTGACGGTTGTCATTCATTTGGGGTTCACATCGGGGTTCATCTGTGATATTGTTATTACTTGGGGTTCATATTGGGGTCCATCTTCGGGGTTCATTTGTGGTGATTGGTTATACATATTGGGGGTTTATTCTGGATATTCGGTTACTTTGTTGGGGTTCGTTCTGATAACCTTTTTCTTTGGTGTTCGCTGGTTAGCGTTTGTTATTGTTAGGAGTCGGATATAAGTCCATGTATTGGCATTCTGTTTCCTTTTTTTTGGATATTGTTGGGAGTCGGATATAAGTCCATGTATTGGCATTCTGTTTCCTTTTGTTTAGATATTGTTGGGAGTCGGATATAAGTCCATGTATTGGCATTCTGTTTCCTGTTGTTTGTTATTGTTAGGAGTCGGGTGTAAGTCCATGTATTGGCAATCTGTTTCCTTTTGGGTGTTTCTTTTGACGTCTCAGCGTCCCTTTTCGGTGTCTTGTTTCGGCGTGCGTTAGCCGAGCTACGAGTGCTCTGATTCTCCTCTGGATAGAGAAGATACGTAGGCATAGGACGCGATGTCTTAGCGAGCATGTCTCCTTTCCCGAACTACGTTGACTCTGATGTTTGTTTCTGACAAACTACGTAGGTCCAGGATGCGACATCCTGCCGAGTCCACTTCTTCCATCTTCTTTCACCTGTTTCTTATTCCAGTGTGTGTGCATTTTCTTTGAGCAGTTTATTAGCAACCTTTTCCTATTCTTTTGAGCATGGATCCCGTCGAGTACGACGGACGTGAGGGGTGCTAATACCTTCCCCTTGCGTAACCGACTCCCGTACCTTGTAATCTCTAGTCGTAAGACCATTCCTTTTCCCTTTCTTAGGTTAGTCCTGCGCTCCCTTTCCGTCAGAGGATGAATAGCGTCGGTGGCGGCTCTGTAAACGTGTTTTTTATCCGCCGATTGTTTTTCGCGTTGCGACACTTGGTGGTTTTAAACCAACTCACACAAGTCTCACTCCTAGGGTTAAGGAGCCAAACAAGCTATGATCCTTGAGGCAATGCACTAAGCAAATGATATGATGCCATGAGGGATCTTAGGGTCAAAATTAGGGTCTTACAGATGCCCCTATTTAAGGTCATTCTAGCCAGAGATATGAAGGTTAAAATCTTCGTCTCGACGAGGTAGAATGGGCTTAAATAATAACAAAGAGACGAATTTTGGTCCCTAAGAGACCTCATGATGCAAATGTATGTATGCAAAAATAAAATCTTTGTGGTGAATAATTGCCACAAATGAAAAGAAATCAGAAGAAACTGAAAAATCCGTAGGAGTAACACACTCAATAAGGAGACAGAGACTCTGGGGAAATAAAGTAAAACGCGTGAGCAGATCACGTCTTGAAAACTTGCTGAGAGGTACGAAGGGATTCCATGAAAATAAATCGATAGAAAGGCTCGAGCTGACGCAAAGATGCATGTATTAGGGAATACGCCAATACAACAAAACTATCCACAAAGGATACTTCGGATAAAAATCCAGACTCAGACGGGGATGTCCACAAAGGACTCAGCTGAGGAAGCAACAACGAGATATTACCGGTTACTGGGTAATAAACTCAAACAGAGACATGTTTTCAAAACACAGGTTACTGGATGAAAGATAAACATGCTCAGGGAGAAAGAATATCTAAGACCGATATCAGGGTGAGAGATATTAATCATCCAAAACATCTGAGGAGGACCCAAAAGGCACATCTTAACTCAGAAAAATCTGACTCCACAGGGGACAAAAAAGTCATAATAGGGAGCAGAAGGAAGGAACACCAGGGATACCGGTTACTGGGCATATAATAGGTGACCAACCAGGCGTGAATTAGGAACATATCCAAGATACTCATCATCCGAAAGGGAGTGCTGAAAAAAACAAACTTGACTTACAGGATGGGTATTCGATCTCACAAGGAAATATGAATCTTACTCAACTAGGGAAGAAAAAGACTTCAACTGAAGAGTGCATGAGATATATTATCTATTACCGTCATAACATAGATAACATACTCGCATGGAAGATTATCCACAACCGGTTACTGGGTTAATAAAGGATAAATCGACCAAAAAGAAAGGACATCAGGATACCGGTTACTGAGTATAAAATGATGACCAATCAAGGGGAGAAACATTCATTACCAAACAAGGGTAAATGAAAGATGACTCACAAGGGGATAAATTGCTTGATAAGAGCTATTATCCAAGAGATGTATCACCGGTTACTGGGTGGTATACTCAAAAGCGGAGGAATATCAATACCGGTTACTGGGTAAAGATAACCAACAAAGAGGGGATTACATCTACCAGTTACTGGGTAGAAAACCACAAAAATAGGACTTACAACTACCGGTTACTGGGTAGAAGGCCACAAAATCAACTGAGGAGAGGATGAACAATTACTAGTTACTGAGCAATTGATCACCTGAACCACAGGGAACTGCAGGGGATAACAAGAAAGGAGTCAATCTAGGAACAAACTAGAAAGATGCAATCAAACAAAACTCAACCCGATGAGGATATAACTCAGGGGAGTAATTCCATCCCAATACATAACTGGGGAGGAAACATAAACAAAAATCATCCACGAGAACATAGCTCAGTGGGGAATAAAGAAGGAAAGATAGACACTTTCTGCCTATGGGGGTGACTCTATATGGAGAGATCAGACACAAACATCTGCTTGGGGAAGAACATTTCATCGATAGCAGGAGAATAACAAACAAAGATATATGGAAAAGAATGCAATCATGAATATCTGAATGTTATGATTATGCATGTATATGCATGGTTTATGTGTGATTAATGCTGACAAACACACATATCTAACACAAACAGGCTCACGAGCCACGAACGGACATCCGGTATAACATCTTCAAAAAGGAAGACAAGGCCCACAGGAGAAAATAGTTCTGGTGGGGATGATCTAATACTAGGAGACATCCACCACTGGGAGCAAGCAAAGTCACAACTTCCGACTACCGGGGATTTTCCAACAATTCTCGGGGACAGGTGACTGGATATCAATAAGATTTGTCGTAGAAGAACTCTACTGGGGATCTTATCAAGGGATAATGTGAAACTCCGTGGGGAACAACCGCCAAATAGATACACATCAATCAAGCACTCCCTTCTAACTGCTGGAGAGACATCTCTGCTAAAGGGAGAAGGAACAATTTGCTCCGCCGGGGAAGGAAACAACGCATCTTCCTTAAAGTCCCTCAATACTGGAAGAGATCTTCAGACTCGGAGGGGATACAAATTATCAAACTCGGATCAGGCAACCCTACTGGGGATGGACTGTAAGCAACCCTACTGGGGATAAACTGCTAGTACTTCCGGAAGGAATGTCATGGCTGAGGGAAACGGAAACGAATCCCTCATCAACACGTGCCAAGCTGGGGATAAGAAGGGACTCAAGCCCTTCACCAACTACTCTAGATAAAACTTCCTGCTGAGGAAACAACTTATCTGGAAAGGAAGCTATGCAGGGAACACATGCTTACTCCGCTGGGGACTTCTACTCATACCGGGGAAAGACAAACTTCCTCGTGAATAGAAAGCATATAAACTTTTATCAATCTATAAGGGATTTTAGGTCAGTCCACACAAGGGATGACAACCATATAATTGATAAAACACAAATGCTAGTGTCAGACTCTTCGGGAAGCTGATGATGTATCACTCTTCTGCGCTCGCTGGCGAGATAACTTGGAAGTTGATGAAGAGGATATAAGAATGCCAGAATAATGAACAAGTGTCTTACCTTTTGGAGATCGTACTATCCTTGGGAGAGCACTGAAGACGTCCCATTTATCCTTTTAGTCATTGTGAATGTTCACTTTGTTTAAAACAGTTTATAAAAATTTATTCGTTTAAAACAATGATATTTATCAATTAAAACATGCAAACATTTGTTAAACAGAAACAAATAAGAGTGCTAAGAATTGGATAAAGGCTCAAATTTATTTAATAGAATGGTAGTCCACAAATGGCGAGACTCCATGGATCTTTACAAATTTGAAATTGGTGATATATATTGGAAAAAGGCTACATTGAACATAATGACCATTTCTCCACCAACTCTGAATCCAATGTATTTGAAGTTTCAATTGACGATGACTAAGTGAGAATCTTTGACAGAAGACAACTATAGAACACAGTCTTGTCAGGATGCAGTTACTTGCCAAATCCCTAATTTTTGCCTAGATTGCCCCAAGGTGAGGTACTCAATCTAGCGGAATATATTTTTTATTTTTTATTTATGTCTCTAACTTTTTCCTGGACTGCCCTTTCGGGTTTTCAATCCACCGAGACGCTCATTTTTGCCTAAGCCGCCCTTTCGGGTTTTCAACTTAGCGAGTTATTCTGTTTTTATTTTTAGGAGAAGTATTTCTTGACTACATCTGAATTCACAGGACGAGTGAAATCCTCCCCATCCATAGTTGTAAGCAACAAAGCACCGCCTGAAAAGGCTCTCTTAACAACATTTGGACCTTCATAGTTTGGAGTCCACTTTCCCCTGGAATCAGGCACGAAAGACAAGACTTTCTTGAGCACGAGGTCACCTTCTCGGAACACACGAGGCTTGACCTTCTTATCAAAGGCTTTCTTCATCCTTTGCTGATATAACTAACCATGGCACAGGGCAGTTAACCTCTTCTCTTCAATCAAGTTCAATTGGTCATAACGACTTTGAACCCATTCAGCCTCAGTCAACTTGGCTTCCATCAAGACTCTCATTGATGGGATATCAACCTCCACGGGGAGCACAACCTCCATGCCATATACAAGGGAGAAAGGGGTTGCCCCTGTTGAAGTGCGAGCTGATGTACGATAACCATGCAAAGCAAATGGCAGCATCTCATGCCAGTCTTTGTACGTAACAACCATCTTCTGAATAATCTTCTTGATGTTCTTGTTAGCAGCTTCAACAACCCCATTCATCTTGGGCCTGTAGGGAGAAGAATTATGATGCGCAATCTTGAACTCGCTACACAGCTCTTTCATCATCTTGTTGTTCAAGTTAGATCCATTATCAGTAATGATCTTGTCCGGCACACCATATCGGCATATAAGCTGGTTCTTGATAAACTTCACAACCACCTCCCTGGTCACATTCGCATACGATGCCGCTTCAACCCAGTTGGTGAAGTAATCAATAGCTACGAGAATAAAACGGTGATTGTTTGACGCCTTTGGTTCTATCATGCCAATCATGTCAATTCCCCACATGGAGAAAGGCCATGGTGAGGAAATAACATTCAGAAGTGTCGGGGGAATATGAATCTTATCCGCATAAATCTGACACTTGTGGTATTTCTTCACATATTTGCAGCAGTCAGACTCCATTGTCAGCGAATAGTAGCCTGCTCTCAACATCTTCTTTGCCATGGCATGTCCATTGGAATGAGTACCAAACGAACCCTCATGAACTTCAGTCATCAACAAGTCTGCTTCATGTCTATCCACGCATCTGAGCAGAACCATGTCAAAATTCCTCTTATAAAGCACATCACCATTGAGGTTGAAACTGCCAGATAGTCTTCTCAAAGTCTTCTTATCTTTAACAGATGCCCCAGGCGGGTAAGTCTGGCTCTGAAGAAAGCACTTGATATCATAATACCATGGCTTATCATCTTTCACCTCTTCAACTGCAAATACATGAGTTGGTCTATCCAAGCGCATCACAATAATAATGGGGACTTCATTCCAATATTTCACCATAATCATTGAAGCAAGCGTAGCAAGAGCATCTGCCATCCGATTCTCATCTCGAAGAGTATGATGGAAGTCAACCTTAGTAAAGAAAGTTGAAATCCTCCTCGCATAATCTCTATATGGGATAAGGCCAGGATGATTCGTCTCCCGTTCACCCTTAATCTGATTAACAACAAGGGTCGAATCACCATAAACATCAAGATGTTTGATCCTAAGATCAATACATTCTTCCAAACCCATAATACAGGCCTTATACTCCGCCATATTATTCGTGCATTTGAAAGTTAGCCTTGCTGTAAAAGAAAAATGTGTGCCTTGAGGCGTAATAATCATTGCCCAAATACCAATTCCGTATTGATTAACAGCACCATCGAACACCATACCCCAACGGGAACCAGGCTCTGGCCCTTCATCGAGCGTAGGCTCATCGCAATCTTTCATCTTCAAATACAGAATCTCCTCATCAGGGAAGTCATATTGCACAAACTGATAATCTTCAATTGGTTGATGTGCCAAATGGTCAACCAAGATAGTACCTTTAATAGCTTTTTGAGCTCGATACTCAATATCATACTCAAATAACAACATCTGCCAACGGGAAATCCTCCTAGTTAAAGAAGGCTTCTCAAAGATATACTTGATCAGATCCATTTTGGATATCAACCAAGTTGTATGGTTCAGCATATACTGGCGTAAGCGCTTAGCAGCGCAAGCCAAAGCATAACATGTTTTCTCAAGCATTGAGTACCGAGACTCACAATCAGTGAACTTCTTACTCAAGTAGTATATCGCATATTCTTTCTTTCCTGATTCATCTTGCTGGCCCAATACACAACCCATAGAATTATCAAGCACGGTCAAGTACATAATCAATGGTCTCCCTTCAACAGGCGAAGACAGAATCGGAGGCTCAGACAAATACTCTTTGATACTGTCAAAGGCCTTTTGGAAATCCCCGGTCCAATCATGACGCTGATCTTTCTAGAGGAGATTGAATATAGGCGCACATGTGGCAGTCATGTGGGATATAAATCTCGAAATGTAATTCAAGCGGCCAAGAAAACCTCGGACTTGCTTCTCAGTTTTGGGCGCAGGCATCTCTTGTATTGCTTTGACCTTGGCAGGATCAACTTCAATACCTCTTTCACTGACGATAGAGCCTAATAACTTGCCGGAAAGGACTCCAAATGTACACTTGTTCGGATTCAAGCAGAGCTTGTACTTCCTCAAACGCTGGAAAAGCTTCAACAAGTGTTCTACATGTTCAACTTCCGTTTTCGACTTTGCAATCATATCATCAACATACACCTCGATCTCCTTGTGCATCATATCATAAAACAAGGTAGTCATAGCGCGTTGATACGTGGCTCTGGCGTTCTTCAAACCGAAGGGCATCACTCGATAACAGAATGTTCCCCAAGGTGTGATGAATGTTGTCTTCTCCATATCCTTGGGTGCCATTTTAATCTGATTATAACCGGAAAATTCGTCTATAAATGAGAAGACATTGAATTTAGTTGTATTGTCTACCAACATATCAATGTGTGGTAGAGGAAAATCATCTTTCGGACTAGCTTTATTCAAGTCACGGTAATCCACACACATTTGGACTTTTCCATCTTTCTTAGGCACGGGCACAATATTGGCCACCCATTGAGGATATGTAGAAGTCACCAGAAACCCCGCATCAATTTGCTTATGAACTTCTTCTTTAATCTTCACTGCCATATCAGGATGAGTTCTTCTGAGCTTCTGCTTCACAGGTACACACTCAGGCTTCAACGGCAAGAAATGTTGCACGATATCAGTATCTAGACCAGGCATGTCTTCATACGTCCAGGCAAAGACGTCGACATATTCTCGTAGCAACTCAATCAACCCCTTCTTAACAGATTCTTCAAGGAGTGCCCCAATCTTCACTTCACGAATGCAGTCTTTAAACCCTAAGTTGACCGTTTCCAAATTCTCAAGATGCGGCTGAATGATCTTCTCCTCGTGCTCAAGCAAACGGGTGATCTCATCAGGAATCTCTTCAACATCATCTTCTTCGGCCTCAAATACAGGGAACCCAAAGTTGGGATATGGTGTTGGATCATTATGTTCAATGGGTTTGATCGACCTGCATAATGATTTTGAGTATAAAAGAGATTTCAGAATTCAAACAAGGCAAATCATTATGCAGATGAAAAAGATTGATTTTATTCTCTTTTTAGGGTTTTATGGTGATCACCAATTTCTTGCAAAAAGCAAAAAGGAAAAATAATTTGGAAAAACAAACATTTAACATGTGATTATTGAATGAATATCATTGTATTAATCAAATATGCCAACAATGTCTTCGCTTCTCCTTTTGGCATGGGAGAAGGGTTTTCAAACAAACTAAACACATTACGCTGACTTATGAATAACTGTTGGAACATCAACAGCGACCCAATTATTGTAGATTCTGCCAGGTATGACAAAGTTGCCAAGGTCTTCCTCTTCATCATCTTCAACAATGGTTGCAGCTTCCTGATCTTCAACAGTGTGGATGAAACCACCACTCTGGAATAGCCCACGCTCATTGGAAACACCAGAAGAATACCCTATGCCAGCTCGGGATTTATTATCCTCCAACTTGATCATTTGCCCTAAACCAGTAGTTGCACCATGCTCAATGGCCATCTTTGCATCGTTGTAGGAGACAAGTGAAGAAAGTCCTTTCCTTGAAGGCTCAGCAATAGATAAGGCTTGGAACGGAGTCCCAACCTCATCCTCAGCATCAATATAGGAGAAGGAAGATAAATGGCTAACCAAGAGAGCCTTCTCTCACCTTATCACCACCAACTTTTTGTTTTTCACAAACTTCAATTTTTGGTGTAGGGTTGATGTCAAGGCGCCTGCCTCGTGAACCCATGGTCTGCCAAGTAAACAATTGTAAGATGGATGGATATCCATGACCTGAAAAGTGATCTAGAAATCACTAGGTCCAATCTTGATCAGGAGTTCTAATTCGCCGATCACAGTTTTACGTGATCCATCAAACGCCTTCACAACCACTCCATTCTGCCTCATGGGAGGCCCCTGGTAAGAAAGTTTAGCAAGATTGGATTTTGGCAACACATTGAGTGATGATCCTGTATCCACTAACACATTGGATAAGGCATCATCCTTACAGTTCATAGAAATGTGTAGAGCCAAATTGTGGTTTTTTCCCTCCTTGGGAAGATCAGCATCACAGAAGCTCAGATTGTTGCAAGCAGTTATGTTTGCAACAATGATATCGAACTGCTCTATGGTGACATCGTGATCTACGTATGCCACGTCCAACACCCTCTGCAAAGCTTCGCGGTGTGGCTCATAATTCATCAACAAAGATAAGACGGATATCTTTGAAGGAGTTTGTAGCAACTGATCAACAACATTGTATTCACTCCTCTTGATGAGCCTCAGCATCTCATCACCATCCTCTCTTAAAATGCCAAACTGGCCAACTAGGATAGGAGCGTTGCTATTCTTTACAACAACAGGGTCAACACCCTTCACAACAGGAACATAATTATTCTGAGAAGAAGTCCCCACGGGACCGACATGATTAACAATTGTTTTCTTCACAACGTCTTCATGGGGTTTTGGCAGAGCCGAGAAAACACGACCACTACGGGTCACACCACTGACATCAGAAATGCTTACGACAGAGGTTGAGGGAAACAGAACCTCCTTCCCATCTTATAGCATAACTACGTTGTATCGATAGGGAACAGCTTTGTCTGATGAATACGGGACAGGACCCGCTGGCTTGATCACAAGAGCTGGTGACACCTTCTTTTTGCTGTCATCATACTTGAAAACAACAGGCTCAGGAATTCTAAATACAGGGGAAATAACATTGACTTCATCCTCATTATGATTCTGAAGTATTTCAATCATTCCCTGATCGATCATCTCTCGGATGTCCTTTCTAACTTGTCGGCATCCTCTCTCGTTGATAGTGCACACTTGACAACTATCATGGTCATGCTCATAGTGGTTGTGTTCACACAACAGCTTATGCATCTTGACCAAAGACTGCCTTATGTCATTAACATACAGGACTTTATATTTGCCAGGGCAACCCTGGACCATATTAACAACTGCCTTCCCATGCTCGGACAATGGGTTCTTCTTCATATTAGGACCTACGTCCTCGAAAAACAATATACCACTTCTCATAAGATCTTGCACCTTGGTCTTCAACGGGTAACAGTTCTCCACATCATGTCCGGGAGCACCGGAATGATATACGCAATGAAGCTCTGGCTTATACCACCACTGAGGGTTGGTTGGTACAGTGGGAGGGTCACGAGGAGTTATCAACTTTCTATCGATCAAAGAAGGATAAAGCTCAGCATATGTCATCGGAATCGGGTCAAAAGTTACCCTCTTCCTCTCGTAATTGTTGGGGCTGGTGTTGTTATTGTTTCGAGGCTGGTAGGCCTGTTGTTGTTGTTGATGATGAACTTCTCGAAAAGTAGGTGCTATATGAGCCACCTGGTGTTGGTTAACGGCAGGACGCACGTTCTTCCTCCTCACAGAGGGCCTTCTTTTGATATGGGAGGACACAACATGTGTCTCTCCCTCTTTCTTCTTAGAAAATCCCCCATACCTCTTTGCTGAAGAGCTGTCATCTCTGGATAACCGTCCTTCACGGACCCCTTCTTCCAATCTCATCCCCATATTCACCATTTCGGCGAAGTCTGAGGAAGCACTGGCAATCATCCTTTCATAGTAGAAAGAGCTCAAAGTCTTTAGGAAGATCTTTGTCATCTCCTTCTCCTCTAGGGGTGGCACTATCTGAGCTGCCAACTCTCGCCATCTCTAGGCGTACTCCTTGAAGGTCTCTTTGTCCTTCTGCGACATTGCCCTCAATTGGTCCCTATCCGGAGCCATATCCATATTATACTTATATTGCTTGACGAAAGCCTAGCCAAGATCGTTGAAGGAGCGGATGCTAGCACTCTCCAGCCCCATATACCACCGGAGCACAGCACCTGACAAACTGTCCTGAAAATAATGGATAAGCAGTTGATCATTATCAGTCTGTGTTGACATCTTGCGAGCATACATCACAAGATGGATGAACGGGCATGTATTTCCCTTGTATTTCTCAAAGTCAAGCACTTTGAATTTAACAGGGATCTTCACGTTGGGCACTAGGCACAACTCAGCAGCACTTTTACCAAAGAGGTCCTTACCCCTCAGAGTCTTCAGTTCCTTGCGCAGCTCAAGGAATTGGTCTTTCATTTCGTCCATCTTTTCATAAACGTCCGGACCCTCAGACGGCTCAGAATGATAGATGGTGTCTTCAACACGGGGTAAGGTGTGTACAACGGGAGGTGGCACAGAAAGGATCGGGCTAGATGTCGGCAGAGAAGCGAGAGTAGGAGTAAAACCCTCTAGCACAAAATTAGCAGGCATCCCCCAAGGGAACCCGGCTGGCATAGACGAAGCAAAATGGGTTGTTGCAGTAGGAATAGTCGAGGTAGCCACCTCAGGAATAACCGTCCTCGCGGGAGGAGTTGCAGGAGTTGGCGAAGCTTGGCTCTGAGCGGCCAGTACTGACTCCATCATGGCAGTCAGCCTAGCGATCTCTTCCTTCAATTCCCGGTTCTCTTGCTCTAAATGCTCCATTATCCTCAGATAATTGGCTCTTGTGTTATACCGGTGCGTCAACTTGTCTTCAAAATAAATGAAGAACAAAGAGTTATAGCACTGATCAAGAGCTCAGAATAAAACCTGCTTATGCATATGATGCATGCAATGTTTGTGCATATGATTTGTTTTTCACCAGAGGAACTTTATAGAGATCTATTTGCAAATATTTGAAAATATTAATCTTTTAAGACATATATGGAATATTCATAGCAATAATATTTGGAAAATTTTACACCAATGAAGTAGTACAATTTTGGTAACCAAATACAATATAAGAGAAAAGGAGAAAGAGCATCCTATGGAGCCCTAGAAACAATCATCCAAAGCTCTCGAGATCGGAAGATAAGTTGCACGAAGCCTCTTCACCTCTCTCTCATAAGCTGCTTCCATATCAGCCTTCTCCTTGGCGAGCCGATCATACTTCCTCTTCCAAAACCTGGATGACTGAGGAAGAAGAGAAGTAACCACATCATCAGGCTCATCAATAACTTGATGCTCCAGAAATTCTATCATTACATCCTTATCCTTGAGCTGCTGAAGAAGCTCCTCACGCTCACGAACCCAAGCACGCGAACAATCTTCATCTCTCAACTCCTCTACTCCTTGATTAGGAAGGGTTGAAGGTCCAACCATAACCATAGGGGTAGGTCTCGGATACTCATACAGCATGCGGTACTAAAGGGCTCTCTTCCTTACCCAAGAGGTGTAAGGCTCCAAAGCAACACAATTCTTCAGACCAAGCTCATTCCTCCCTTTCCTATGAACCTTACGCCAAGCGCGGACCATCCTATCCTTCAAGTTTTGGGGATCTTTACCCTCTTGAAAGAATAATCCTTCCAACAAAATGTTGTTAGGTTTATCCTTTAAGGGGAACCCAAGCTGACGGTGAGCCAAAGCAGGGTTGTAGTTAATTCCACCACATGTACCAAGAAGAGGTACATTGGAGAACTCACCATAAGAATCAATAATCTTAACGCCATCATAAACACGATTATACCAAGAGATATCATCATTAGTGAGAGACATAAGTCTCGTGGACCACCGTAGACATCCCTTGTTCTCCTTGAAGGCAAGCGTCTGAGGCAAGTGCAAAATAAACCACTTGTACAACAGAGGCAGACAACATACAATGGAACCACCACCCTTTGCATTCCTCATATGCAAAGAGAAATAAGTGTCATCCAACAGAGTCGGAACGAGATTAAGAGAAGAGAAAATCCTAATGGCATTCACATCCACGAAGTTGTCGATGTTGGGAAATAACACTAGCCCATAGATGAGGAGTACAAATACTGCTTCAAAGGTGTATTCACTCATGGCCTTCCCAAACAAAGTAGCTTGGGCAATGAGAAAATCAGATGGGAGACCTTGAATTCCACCTTTGGTAGTCATATGAGCAACAATATCAGATACATCTATGTGAAGCATGTCAGCAATCTCTTGGAAAGAAGGAACCCTCTCCAAACCACTGAACGGCAACTGATCCAAGATAGGTATACCCACATGATAGGCATACTCCTCAAGCGTAGGCAAAAGCTAGAAATCCGGAAAAGTGAAGCAACGATACAGAGGATCGTAGAACTGTACCAACACACTCATCAGACCTTCATCCACCTTGGTAGAAAGAATAGACAGAAGCTTCTCATGGCGAGCTTTGAACTCCAAAGGCTTTAATACATAAGATGTCAAACTCCTTAACTCTTTCAAGTCGGGTTGTCTGAAATGTACTTCTTCGTATTCCTTCTTTGCTTATCCATGTCTGAAAATTTGCAAATAGACCTCTTAAGTTCCTTGAAAATTCTCATTGTTGATGATATGGATGCAAATGAATGCATGAATGCATGGATGCAACAATCACACTCAATGATCAAGCAAGTCACACCATACAAAGGCCACGGGATGGCTCAAGTTATCATCAATATCAATCATCCATTTTGGTGGATTATGGTTTACACCTTATCAACACCTAAGTTCCATTGATATTGAGGATATACGAGAACGGATCAACCGCAAATCAAGGGTTTATTGTAAGTCACGAGCATGGAGTCTTGGTTAGGAACCACCCAAAGGGAGTGTACTATGGTTAAACCTGACAATCATGTTCTAAAAAGGTCCCCATAGTCATCATCTCATCTTTCGAATATTATCAGATAAAACGACTACTCGTATTCCAAAAATATTCTCAAGAGAGACTCTTATGAGTGTAGTATCGCGTAACAATCGTATCAAATCTTACACTTGAACGATCTTTGCACTACGTCCTAAAATAGACCAAGATGGGCTAGGTATCTAAGGTCCTTGGCTTCTCAGGTTTATATTGGAAAGAGTAATGCCTAACCACGACTACTCGTGTGACATTATTAATCCCAACAAGACCTCCACCAAGTTAATGGGCTTGCAAGTCAACTTGCTTAGGAATAACTCCACACAAGTCAACAAGACTATGCCATTCTCCTATCATAAGTGCACTCGAGTTCGGGTATAGAACTCATCTCACAAGAAACCACCAAGCACACAAGAAATTAATATAAAAGAGGAAAATATTAATAATGATCCATAAAATAATTTTAATTCATAATATGAAAGAGGAAAATATTTGAAATTTTTTGGTGAAACTCTCATATTTTTTTGATCAATATTAAATTTAATATGAATTAATGAAAATAATTCAATTAAAATGAAAATTAAAATATCAGAAAAAACGTGGACCACTTGATCTCCCTCATTAATTGAGGTGGCAGATCAAGTGGTCACAAACGCGCTATCCACGATGGACTCTAGTCAGCGCGCCATAACATTGGCAATTCAAACTAACGCACGAGATTATTTCATTTCACAAGGATCATGTGGCTCAGAACCATCCAGCTCACCACCGACGTCCAAAGGTCGGTCGTCTTCTCCGGCGACCCTGGTCGGACTGGTTCAGTCATAACCATCACCAAAATTAAAAAGAAGGACATGATTTCAAAGTAAAAATGGCACTGAGCACGAATCTGGCCTCAATTCATCCTAACTCCAAGTATATTGAGAGATACATGGAGTTGAAATTTTGAGGTACATGAATTGAGTTGCTTCGATTTGGCCTTAAAGCAACTCAATCTTCTTGCCTACATTGGTAGGACTTTAGACAACTAAAGAATCAATAGAATTGAGCAAGATTTAGAGAGAATCGAAGAGATCAAAATTTCTGGAAAATACCTTTAATGTAGGTCTGGATCCAACTGTTCTTGCCTTGGCTCGTGCTTGATCTCAATCCAAATGCCTGCAGAAGAAGAATTGAAGACACAAGAGGTCTTGGATCCCTAGAGTTTTGAATTTCAAAACAGTGAAAATTCAAACTCAAATTCAAGTGAATTTATCAGCATTATCCTTTGGAATATGAGGGTTAGAAGTTGGGGATCAAAGATGGTGCGAATGTGTTGTTAATGTTGAGCATATGAGGCTCTATTTATAGCTGAAACCATTGATATTTGCACACTTGAAATCACTTTCCAAATTTGGTCATTGATGATGCATGGGTGCATGGGCGTATACAGGCCCATGAAATCATTACCTTAAATCCACAAATGAGTGTGAGAAGGTATGAAAACAACTTGGATTGCAAGGCAAGTGTGCGTTAAGATTTGAAGTTTGATTCTTGCCAAATGATGATACCATGTTCAAGCCATACACAGCCTATGCATTCCTTGTCCAAAATGGATGAATTTGAGCTCTTTGGAAAGGTGAGATCAAGAGGAACAACTTTCATGTTCAACACTTTTTCATTTGGAGCTTAGAACATGAAGAAATTTGAGGTGGAAGTTTGGAAATTTTTAACATATCAAAATTTTTCTAAGTGTCAAGCCATATGTCTCAATATTCCACCTTGCTTAAATTTTTACATGAGCTTCAAATGAGAAAAGTGTCTTCAAAGTTGTAGCTCTTTCAAATACCTTCAAAATGGTCACCAATTTCATGTCATGGGGAATGCCGCCGAACTTTGTGCCTGAAGGGTTTACGCCTACTTTTGCTTCCATGCCGGCATCTAGCCCGATCATGCCTGTGCTACCTCTAGTTGTTCACACTCTGCCTCGTGTTGAGGACACCATCTACCATTCTGAGCCGTTTGAGGGTCTGGATGTTTATGAGAAGATGGATGAGATGAAAGACCAATTCCTTGAGTTGCGAAAGGAGTTGAAGGACTTGAGGGGAAAATATTTATTTGGTAAGAGTGTTGCTGAGCTCTACCTAGTGCCGAATGTCAAGATCCTGATGAAGTTCAAAGTCCCTGACTTTGAAAAGTATAAGAGAAATACCTGTCCACTTAGCCATCTCGTCATGTATGCCAGAAAAATGTCGACGCAAACTGACAATGATCAATTATTGATTCACTACTTCCAGGATAGTCTGACTGATGCCGCTCTGAGGTGGTACATGGGATTGGATAGTGCAAGTGTTCGCACATTTAATGATTTGGGTGAAGCCTTTATGAAGCAGTACAAGTATAACATTAATATGGCGCCAAATAGGGACCAGCTGAGGTCGATGTCTCAGATGGATAAGGAGACATTCAAAGAGTACGCCTAGAGATGGAGAGAGCTTGCCGCTCAGATCAAGCCTCCGTTGGAAGAGAAAGAGATGACCAAGATTTTCCTTAAGACCTTGAGTTAGTTTTATTACGAACGCATGATTTCTAGTGCCCCCAGTGACTTTACCGAAATGGTACACATGGGGATGAGGTTAGAAGAAGGTGTATGTGAGGGACGTTTGTCTAAGGAAGAGGTATCGTCAAGCAAGAAGTACGGTAGTGGGTTCTCCAGAAAGAAAGAAGGTGAAACCAATGTAGTGTCAGCAGGGAGGCTGAGGAGGCCTCATGTTAGAAGAAATCTGCAACCATGTCAACATCATCATCAAGTATCATCCGTTATTCCAGTATTTTCCAATAATCAATCAACGCCAGTTCAACAACAACGTCAACAACAGCCACAACAAAGAACAAATAACTACTACAACAACACCAACAACAATCAACAACAACAATAACAACACAACTTTGATAGGAAGAAGGTCTCTTTTGACCTTATTCCTATGTCATATGCTGAGTTATATCCATATTTGGTTCTCAAGAACCTTCTCCAACCAAGAAATCCTTCACAAATTCCAAAACCACTTCCATGGTGGTATAAGCCAGAACTCCGCTGTGCCTTTCATCAAGGGGCTCCAGGTCATGATATCGAGAATTACTACCCGTTGAAATATGAGGTCCAGAAGCTTGTAAAGAGTGGGATGGTGTCTTTTGAGGACCGTGCTCCGAATGTAAAAGTAAACCTGTTGCCTGCTCATGGTAATCCCTTTGTTAATATGGTAGATGGTTGTCCAGGAAATTTCCGAGTCTTTGATGTGCGACGTATTCGTTAATCTTTGGTGGAAATGCATAAGACCCTGTGTATGATTAGTGATTGTGAACACAACCACGACAGTTGTGCAATTTGTAGTGTGAACCCTCGTGGGTGTTCAGTTGTTAAGAGAGATATTCAGAAGTTGATGGATGAGAATGTAATCCATTTTCAACAATCTAGGGATATAGACGATGTCAACGTAATAGTTCCAGTATTTAAGACCCCTGAGCGAGTGGTAATTCAGTTCGATAGCAACAACAATAACAACAACAACAGATCAGTATCGTCGTTAGTGATACGGTTAGCAGGCCCAATCCCGTATGCATCTGATAGAGCTTTTCCTTATCAGTACAATGCAACAATGGTGGAGAATGGTCAAGAGGTCCCGTTCCCTACGACTAACTCTGTTGTGAATATTGCCGACATAGCAAAGGTGACCCGTAGCGGTCGTGTTTTTGGTCATGTTTTCCCAAAGGATGTAGAGGTTGAGGAACCTGTAGCAAATCCGGTTAGTGCTCCAAAGTGTCAGTCTGGTGAATCCAGTAATTTGAAGCCTAATGATGATGATGAGGTGCTTCGTTCGATAAAGAAGAGTGAATTCAATATGGTGGAGCAGCTGCTCTAGACTCCTTCCAAGATTTCAGTGTTGTCTCTGCTCATGAATTCTGAAGCACATAAAGAAGCATTGCAAAAGGCATTGGAGCAAGATTATGTGGAACATGATGTAACTGTGGATCAATTTGACCATATTGTGGCTAACATTACTTCCTGTAACAATCTGAGCTTCTATGATGAAGAACTCCCCGAGGAGGGTAGGAATCACAACCTAGCACTGCATATATCGATGAATTGTAAGAAGGATGCATTTTCCAATGTATTGGTTGATACCGGTTCATCATTGAATATAATCCCCAAGTCAACTTTGTCAAGATTATCCTATCAAGGAGCTCCATGATATACAGTGGCGTTATCATCAAAGCTTTTGATGGTTATCGCAAGACCGTTATTGGTGAGGTGGACCTTCCAATGAAGATAGGTCCGAGTGATTTCCAAATTACTTTCCAGGTAATGGATATCCACATGGCCTATAGCTACTTGTTAGGAAGGCCATGAATACATGAGGCAGGAGCTGTGACATCCACCCTGCATCAGAAATTGAAATTCGTGAAGAATGGTAAGCTTGTCATTGTGGATGGAGAAAAAGTGTTGTTGGTGAGTCATCTGTCGTATTTCTCGTATGTGGAAGCTGAGGATGAGATTGGAACTCCATCTATTTCTAAAGAAAAGAAAGTTGGGGCACCTATGTCCTCTTTTAAAGACGCTAAGAAAATTGTTGAAGATGGCAGTTCTGATCAGTGGGGCCGAATGATAGAGGTCGCCGAGAACAAGAATCGTGCTGGTTTAGGATTTCAGCAAGGGTCGTCTATGATCAAAGTTGAAGAAGTGCAACCTAGTTTCTGTAGCGGAAGATTCATCCATGGTAATGAACAACACTCAGTTGCAGTGATTGAGGAAGATGAAGATGAGGACTGCACCAATTTCGTGACGCATGGAAAAGCTTGCAACAATTGGATCGCTGTCGATGTTCCTGTTATTGTTCATCACTCTAAGTAATTGTTTTATTATTTTGAAAATCCTTCTCCTATGCCTAAGGGAGAAGTGAGCATTGTCAAGCATCTTTCAATTTGATCATTAATAAAATATAATTCTATTCATCCACATCTATGATGTTTTATTTTACTTTTTGCTTTTCTGAAAATGGTAATCATAAAAAAAACATAAATAAAAAAATAATAATTATCCATCTGCGTAATATTTGGTCACAATTCACTTCTCTAAAATCAAAATATCAAATCATTATGCAAGTTGGTTTCTAAACCCATTGAATACAATGATCCTACTCATTCTCCAAACTTTGAATTCCCTGTATTTGAGGCTGAGGAAGAAAGTGATGAAGAAGTGTATGATGAATTATCTCGTCTACTTGAGCACGAGGAAAAAGCCATTCAGTCGTTCGAAGAGCAGATTTAGTTAGTAAACTTGGGTTCCGAGGATGATCTGAAGGAAGTCAAGATTGGATCTCAACTGTGTCCGGAAGCTAAGAAGGGGTTGATTGATCTTCTTCGAGAGTATTCAGATGTATTTTCCTGGTCCTATCAAGACATACCTGGTTTGGATTCTGAGACTATGGAGCATAGATTGCCGTTGAAGTCAGAATGCCCTCCAGTCAAGCAAAAGTTGAGGAGGACTCATCCTGACATGGCAATGAAGATCAAAGAATAAGTGCAAAAGCAGATTGATGATGGTTTCCTTGTTACTGCTGAGTATCCGCAGTGGGTGGCCAACATTGTGCCTGTTTCGAAGAAGGATGAAAAGTTCGTATGTGCGTCGATTATAGAGATTTGAATAAAGCCAGTCTGAAAGATGACTTTCCTCTGCCACACATTGATATGTTGATAGACAATACAACTAAATTCAAAGTCTTTTCATTTATGGATGGATTTTTCGGATATAATCAGATCAAGATGGCACCCGAGGATATTGAGAAGACTACATTCATTACATCCTCGGAAACATTCTGTTATAGAGTGATGCCTTTCGGTTTAAAGAATGTTGGTGCAACGTGATGCGGTGTTTCGCAAGTATATGAACGCGTCAGAGTAATATAAAAGATTATCGAATCCACAGAGACCAAGTGTCAATCTATCGTTATCTGTCGTTATGGTGTTTATCAAAGGCAATCAAAATAAGTGTTTTTGGAGTGTGCAATGAAAAGTAAAGTGTTGAATAAAGATTAATTAATAAAGACACGTTCGAATGTAATTCACGTAATCAATTAATAATCCAAGTACTTGCTAATAGAGCTACTTATGGGCAATGTTTTCTACTTTGAACAGAACAAATTTAACAGGAACTGTCGCTTTCGCGTATTCAGAACCGAGTTGTACTCCCTAATCAAACCCTCTTATTGTCACTTATAAAAAGGCGCGCATTGCGTTAGAGTAGTAAACCTATTTTTAAGAAATATAGTATCTTGACTAAGTTGAAAAGTATTATAACTTGGATTTCTTAACCAAAAGAGGTTCTCACGAACCAGACTCTAAACTTATAAACGCGTCCAAAAGTAGTTTTAAAATCTCTTTTCTTCTTAATGTTAAAATCTCCTAATGAACTAAACAAAGCGCTTTCGCTGTTTTTGAAATAGTTAAAAACAATTAAGTTTAAAAAGACGTTGGACGGCTTTCGATCTTACCCAACGAAATTGAAGTGCGGGAAAACATAAGTTGAAAGTTAAAATAGCCCTTAAGTGTTTCTACGAACAATTGTACGAATTATCGGTTCAATTACGATCCTTACATTCTAACCTTATAAATTTAGTTAGACATGGTAAAGTAAAAGTGCATTAAAATAAATAAAAGTAGTGCGAGTGCGGAAAGTAAATAATTTAAAGCGAGTGCGGGGAAATAAATAATTTAAAGCGAGTGCGAGGAAATAAATAAAGTAAAGCGAGTGCGGGGAAATAAATAAAAGTAAAGCGAGTGCGAGGAAATAAATAAAAGTAAAGCGAGTGCGGGGAAATAAATAAAGTAAAGCGAGTGCGAGGAAATAAATAAGATAAAGACAAGTAATAAAAACCTGCTCCAATCGGAGGGTTGAATAAATTGCGAAGCGGAAATGAAAATGGAGGCAGGATTAACTTCCTTCCAAAGTGCTCCAAACTCGATTACAGACTCTATCACAGACTCAATTACACAATTGTGGTAACACTCCAATGCGAAGCAATTACCACTTTATAATACTGAATATATGCCTAAGTGAAACAAAGTTGCTCTGAGTTTGCCTCTTCTCTAAGTTTGGATGATTGTAAAAGTGATTTCAAGTTTCTATTTATAAGCAAATAAAAAGATGGAAATGACAAGGATGCCCTTCAACTTGAAAATGGGAGGGAAAAACTTTCCTCTTGTGGCGCCCGCCACAAGGCCATGGCGCCCGCCACAAGCATAAAATGAGGCGCCTTAGTGGAAGTAGTGGAGAACGTGGCAGTTGAGGGAAGTTGAGCTTGGACACGTCATGGCAGGGTCTATGGCGCCAGCCATGGGGTAGGCCACAAGTACAAAATGTTGAATTTTAGGGTTTTTGGCTCTTTTTCGCTCCTTTTCTCGATCGGGGCTCCGATTAAAGTAAAAACCTGAAAACAAAGAAAAACATAGCAATAACACAACAAAATGATAATAAAACAACTAGAATGCATGTGAAATCAGAGTCGAAAATACGGTAAATTTTAGTGTTATCAAACTCTCCCACACTTAAACCTTTGCTTGTCCTCAAGCAAAACATTAAAAAGCTCATAAAAGAAAATTTGTGTAAACAAGTGTTTTAGGTAAAAATTCTAAGTTCAAGTCGGGATGTAGTGATAGGTACTAACTGAGTGAACTAAGGGTATCATGATGACACTAATCCGCAAATACGGACATAAACTTCATTCCTATATTAACCAACCCATATTATCCCACAATACCTAGGCCTGCCTCTTCATCTCTTTTTGTGTCCTTTTCATTCAGGCGCAATCACATTAAGCCCGTTATCCGTACATGCTTCATAATAGAGTGTCCTGTTAGTGATTATGATCTGAGCATGGGGTTTCTGGCATATAAATATGTGTAAACCCTTTTATTGGACCCAACTGTAGTTGTGGGGGATCGGATCGTAATCCGCCCTACCGAGTTCAGTGCCAGATACCTCTGAACCAACCAACAGTGGGTGAGTTTCTTTCTTTTTCTTTTTCTTTTTCTTTTTGTAGCAATTTTTTACAATTCTTTGGTTTAAATGACTTTGTGAGGGTCACCTATACCGGAGTTGCCTTTTTGCTTTCTTTTATTTTTTTGTTTTTTCTGGATCACTCACTTATTTGCATCGGTCCCCTACGTAGAGGATGTGTAGGCCGGAGCTGACTGCTGAGATAAACTACTAAGGATTTATACGGAAATGATGATTAAGACCATGGTATATGGGGTTTCGGGAATGATTCCTATATTTACGAAGCTTATGGTGCTAAAACAGATACTGATGTTTCGCAAAGTTCTCCCAAGTCACCGCATCCTTACTCAAAACATGTCTTTAAAACCTGAAAACTTTCGGAATAACACTATTTTCTTTTGCAAAAAAAAATTCGGTGGGGCTAAAGGTATGGGGAGGTAGGATTGTACTAAAGATCTACTATATTTGGTGACTCGTCAAACTCATGCATTATACTGAAAAGCAAAATAAACAACTAAAAGGAAATAACAATAAATAAACTATCTAAAAACAGCAAAGAAAAAGCGATAAAGGAAAAACGAGAAAAGCAATAAAGAAAAGACGATAGAGTCTCCTCCCACACTTAAATCGAACATTGTCCCCAATGTTTCGAAATAAGATAAGGAAAGAGTTACCTGACAACCTATTGCTGACCACTAGTGCCCTCGCCATCCTGAGGTGGACGACGGGATCGGGTACGACGACGGTCTCTCTGATCCATCCTCGCCTGCAGGGCATTCTAAGCGGTCCTCACCTCTCGAAGGTTACCTATAATGGAACCTTGAGTGGCTTCAATGAGTGCCATGTGTCTCTGGTGGTAGTGTTGCTGACGGGCTTGTGAATTTGTGATCGTTTGCAGGGACTGTAGAACAGTGTCATAGGACCTGTCTGTCCTCCGCTGTGACTCTTGCATGAAGCGCATGTTATCCGCCATTTGTTGTTGGATGGTAGAGAGTGGGTCGTCACGCCTTTGCTCTCTAGCCATGTGGTCACGCCACATCTCCTCTGTAATATAGAAGTCAAGAGTGGTACCTGCAGAAGAAGAAGATGGTGCGGTGTGTGGTGGTGAAGGATGATGGGGGGACACATGGGGTACGGGAGATCTCTCTCTCCGATCATATTCATCATCGGTGTCATGTCCCGCCTCATCATGCGTGTTAGGAGGAAGAGGACCTAAAACAGGTGGAGCATCTAAAGCGTAGGTCCAATTCCTTTCATCTCGTACATCTGTACGTCTAGTGCACGGTAAAACAACAGATGGGATGGCTACACCATGAACCATAAGCATATAGCCTCCTTCTCTCCTCGAGCGACACAATTTCATGTCTCAGAAATTTTAGGTTAATTGTGCGAGGAGGTAAGGGGTCTAGGGTAGCGATCTCATCGTTCAGGTTAAGCGCCCGAGCAACAGATGTAATCAATCCACCAAAAGAAATCGGTCCCGCTTTATTCAAAGTTAAAGTCATATGAGCAAGCATGAACGGGACGGAATTAATACGTCTATTTGTGAGGCTTCCTTGTAAAAATAGAAGCTCTCTAGCGTTACCCTTATTTGGATTCTCCCGGCCAAAAATAGTGCATGCCAACAGATATCTAAAAACTCTGATGGCCGGGTTGTGGATAGTTGAGGCAAGAACTCCTTCAAAAGAGTTTATGGAAGTGTTTGATAAACGCTCCCAGAAGGAAAATACCTCAACTGACCGCTCTGAATCCAAAGGGGCCTCACAAATAGCATCGTCCCCATGAGGGATTCCTAACAAGCTGGCTAGTTCGTCGGTACTGAATTGGTATTCAACAGCAAACATTCTAAATTTGACAGTACCAACTGTGCTAGCAGTGTTAGGGTTGACAATATAAATTAAGGAACTCAAAAATTCAATTGTCAACCGCTCATAGGTAGGTTCTTTATTGGAAAATAAATTATGCAAACCTAAGTTATCTAATAAATGAAATATGCTATGATAGATACCTAAAGTGTAAAGACAGTTTTCGTCAACATACCTTGTCGGGAGGATTTCCCGATTTTGCAACCGTTCAATAATTTTTCTTTGTCGATCCCCCGGTTTCCCTCCTCGAAGAATGAATTTGTTAAACTCCATTTGAAAAGCTCTTGAAAAGTGATGAAGAAGACGAAGTGGTTTGTGAAAAGGTTGGATTTTTACAAAATCCGACGGATGAAATCGAAAATGGAAATTGGAATAATGATTTGTGTGGTGTGGTGGTTAGAAAAGTATGAGCTTTTTGTGGGTTCAAGGATGTTTTTCCAAGGTGAAAAAATGGGTTTGGAACGTTGTAAGTTGCAAAAATGGTGAAGAAAGGGATTCTGCCCCGACCTTTTACAGACGCTGTGGCGGGCGCCACAGGTCCTATGGCGGGTGCCACAAGGCAAAATCTGGCTGGGCCGGATTTTGGTCCTTTGGTTTGGGCTTCTCTTGTCTTTTGGCTTTGAGGGGTCCGGATAGCATTTGTCTTGTGATTTTCCTAGTATCTTTGACTTGCATAATTTTATAAAGGTAAAAACAAAAAATAAAAATGAAACTGAAACAAAAATTAAATATAAATAAATAAATAACTGAAAAATTAAAATGCAAATAAAACAAACATAAGACATATATAGATAAAAATAGAAATACCGATGTATAGATGTAGTTTATATAATATTCCAAATGCCATAACATAAGATGAGTTATGTAAATACGAGAAAAATAAAATAAAAGAAAGATAAAATAAGATGGAATGGTGAGATCATATAGTAGGGATGTCATCTTCCTGAGAGGAACCACGGAGCATGACTACTTCTTGCTTGAGCTCTGCGATCTCCTGATATAGACAGTCGGCTTCAGTAGCATGGGTGAGATCAGACACTCCCATCTGTAAAGTGAGGTCAACCACCTCCTGTCTAAGCTCTGCGATCTCTCTACGACACTCAGCAATCTGAGTGCGGATGTCGGGTGTCTGCAATGAAAGATTATTAGAGAAAACAATGATTCTGGGAGATGGTGGTGTAGGCGTGTATTCAGCAATGGGTGGTGATCTTGGTTCCTCAATGGTCTCTCCTTGGCCCTCCAGAGCATAACTCCAATTCGCTGGATCATGCACACTGGTCATCATAGGATCTGGCAGTGTGAAGTAACGGATAGCCTCGCTGTCGACTAGCAGTCGGAACTGACATGGGTGGAAAGAGACTCTCCTCATCAACCCTCTGGTCAAACAGAAGTCGATGTCCATGGTAGTGTACCCACAGTAGATCCGGAGATGTAACAGCTTGCGAGACAGACCTAAAGCGATAGCAATCTGCGTGATGATTCCGCCAACATGGATGACTCCTTCGGTAGATCTGGAGATACCGCTGAGACTGTATAATAAAAAGTTCCCACATGCTATTGGGCGAGAATGGGATGCACAAAATAATAGGAAGATCTCCTCTTCACTCAGTAGTGTCTCTGCATCCGGTCTTCCCAGGAAGGAATGTGCTAATATCATCTGAAAGTATCTGAAGGCGGGGTTATGTATGACATGAGACAGCTGCATAGATGGATCCTGGCTTCCGCCACCTGAGATATCACGCCAAAACTTCTCAACCTCCTTACCCAGGAAATATCCCATAGGTGTCTCCGGGATTGCATCAGGAGTGGTCTGGAAACCCAATAAGTCGCCAAACTCTTTCTGGCTGAAGGAGTACTCAACTCCGAGAAGCCTAAAAGCAGCATACCCATCTGGTCCAGAGTATGGGTCATAGTCGAATGAACTCAGGAACTCCGAAGTCAGGTTCCTGTAGGTGTTACTCAAGTCATCTGCAAACTCGTCCCAGTGAAGCTGGTGGCTAAGGAATCGGATACTCGGCTCGATACCCAGTGCCTCCATACAATGCTGATCAGGGTAACGTGTGGGTGCCATAGGGCGCTGATACAAAGCGATGTAGCGCTCTCTCTGAGCATTATCTCTATAGGCCACGTGCATGTCATCGAAATCCTGCATCCTGTAAAAGTTAAGAAAGTGATCCTGAAAATACAAACCATTCAAATTTTAGTCTCAATGCAAAATATGAGAAAATAAAATAAAAATAAAAATAAATAAATGCGAAAAAGTAAAATGAAAAACCATGGGTTGACTCCCACGTAGCGCTTGTTTAACGTCAATAGCTTGACGATTAGAATTTATACACATGTAGTAGTAGGAATCGGTGGATCAATCAGGGTGTGGCTCGAGTAGTATGCTGGAATGTCTCCTCCTTCGTAGAGCTTCAGTCTTTGTCCATTTACAATGAATGGACTACATGTATCGTTCTTGATTTCTACGGCTCCGGATCTCAGAATCTTGGATACTTCGAAAGGACCACTCCATCTTGAACGTAGCTTTCCAGGGAAGAGTCGTAACCTAGAGTTAAAAAGGAGAACAGGATCGCATATATTGAAGTTTTTCTTTACTATTCTTTTGTCGTGATATGCTTTTGTCCTCTCTTTATATATTTTTGCATTCTCGTAGGCAGATTGCCTAAGTTCTTCTAATTTATGAATGTCTAGGGTACGCTTTTCTCCAGCGGCTAGGTAGTCTAAATTCAAAGTTTTAATGGCCCAATAGGCCTTATGCTCTAATTCGAATGGTAAGTGACAGGATTTTCCATAAACTAGTTGATAAGGAGTAGTTCCTATAGGGGTTTTGAAATCGGTTCTATAGGCCCATAATGCTTCTTGAAGCTTCTGAGACCAGTCTCTCCTAGAAATAGAAACAGTTTTCTCTAGGATTTGTTTTATCTCCCTATTAGATACTTCTACTTGGCCACTAGTTTGTGGGTGGTATGGTGCTTGGAAGAATCCAGAGTATCCATCTAGATAGCAGAAGTAAGAGTGTCTGGCTAGACGCTCCAACATTTGGTCTATAAATGGTAAAGGGAAATGATCCTTCCTAGTTGCTTTATTTAATTTTCTATAATCTATACACATCCGCCATCCTCCTTCTAAACGTTTTGCTACATGTTCGCCTTTATCGTTTTGCACGACTGTGATGCCTCCCTTTTTAGGTACTACATGTACAGGGCTCACCCACTTACTATCCGAGATCTGGTAGATGATACATGCCTCAAGTAATTTAAGAACTTCCTTTTTAACAACATCACTCATTATAGGGTTTATTCTTCTCTGATGTTCCCTGGAGGGTTTTGAATCTTCTTCTAGTGAAATCCGATGCATGCATACGAATGGGCTTATACCTTTCAGGTCAGAGATATTATATCCTAAGGCTGAGGGATATCTTCGTAAAATGCCTAAAAGTTGTCTCGTCTCCTCTTGGCTCAAGGTAGCACTAACTATAATTGGACGGTTCATCTTTTCATCGAGGAACTCATATCTCAGGTTCTTAGGTAGTTCCTTAAGTTCTAAGGTTGGTTTCTTAGGGCATGGCATAGGATCTGGGGTAAGGGATAAACATTCGTAAAGGTTATCATCGATGTAAGGTTTCTTAAAGTCATCATCTTCCCTTATGAGAGTTGATGGTAACTTAATTGTTTTTATAATTTCTTTTTGTTCTAATTCTCTAACACATTCATCAATGATATCTAAGGCATAACACGAGTCTCCCATCACAGGTGCCATAAGAAATTTCGAAAGTATAAATTCTATTTTCTCGTCGCCTACCTCAAATGTCAACTTTCCTTTCTTGACATCTATTATGGCTCCTGCAGTCGATAAGAATGGTCTACCTAGAAGGATTGGTATATCATTGTCCTCTTTGATGTCCATGACAACAAAATCAGTAGGGATAAATAACTGACCTATCCTAACAGGAACATCTTCTAAAATGCCTATCGGATATTTAACAGATCTATCGGCTAACTGAAGTGACATCTTAGTGGGCTGTAATTATCCTAAGTTTAACCTCTCACAAACTGCTAAAGGCATTAGGCTCACACTAGCTCCTAAGTCTAGAAAAGCTTTTTCGATGACATGATTACCCAAAAGGCAAGGAATGGAGAAATTTCCAGGATCTTTATCTTTCTTTGCTAATTTGTCCTCGGAAATAGCATTACATTCCAAAGGCTTCGAATCGTCAAGTCTACGTTTGTTGGTAAGGATGTCTTTGAGAAACTTTGCATAAGAAGGTATTTGGGTGATGGCTTATGTGAAAGGGATTTCTACATGAAGTTTTTCTATAACTTTAATAAATATTTGATACTGTTTATTGATCTGGGTTTGTTTGAGTCTTTGGGGATATGGTATAGGTGGTTTATATGGCGGGGTGGTACGTAAGTTTTATCTTTAGGTTCTTCTCCTTTTTCTCGACCTTCCTGGTTTTCAGATTCCTCTGGTTCCTTTACTTCGTCCGTGGGTTTGGTACATTCCTTAGAAGTTTCGGGTTCACTCAATCTAGGGTTTGGTGGCTCATCATAAGCGTTCCCACTTCGTAGGGTAATGGAATTGGCTTGTCCTCTCGGATTTTGTTGAGGTTGTCCAGGGAATTGTCCTCCAGGTGTGGTCTGAGGGGCTTGGTTTAAAGCTACCTGAGAGATCTGGGTTTCAAGCATCTTAGTATGAGTAACTATTTGGTCAACCTTGGTTCCTAACTGAGTAATCAATTCGTTAACATGAATGTTTTGGTTCATGAACTCCTTGTTTTGTTGGGTTTGAGCGGTGATAAAATTTTCCATAATTTTCTCAAGGCTCGGCTTTGGTGGTACATGTTGCATAGGTTAATTTGATCTTGGGGCTTGATAACTAGGTCTCGGGGGTGCATTATTTTGAATAGGGTTATTGTTTTTATAGGAGAAGTTCGGGTGATTCCTCCATCCAGGGTTATAGGTATTCGAGTATGGGTTCCCTTGGGTGTAGTTCACTTGCTCAGAGTGGGTTTCATTTAATAGACTGCATTCTGCAGATTGGTGTCCTTTGGTTCCACATATCTCACAATCCGACGAAACTGCGACTACAGTATTCGGGTTTATGCACATATGCTCGACCTTAAGGGATAATGCGTCCATTTTAGCTTGCATCATGTCTATAGAGCTTATTTCATGCACTCCTCCTTGGGCTTCCTTCTTCTCAACTATCGCTCGTTCGACTCCCCATGATTGATGGTTTTGAGCCATATCTTCGATGAGGGCACTAACTTCAGGGTAAGGTTTGTTCATCAGAGCACCGCCTGCGGCAGCGTCGATGGTCATCTTTGTGTTGTAATGAAGTCCATTATAGAAGGTTTGAATGATTAACCAATTTTCTAAACCATGATGTGGGCATGCTCGTAACAACTCTTTATATCTCTCCCAAGCTTCAAACAGCGATTCTCCTTAGTTTTGGGTAAATCTAGTTATATGATTTCGAAGAACGGCGGTCTTACTCGGGGGAAAACATCTAGCAAGAAAAACTCTTCTAAGGTTATCCCAAGTCGTAATGGAATTGGGTGGAAGGGAATCTAACCCTGATAGGGCTTTATCTCTGAGGGAAAAAGGAAATAATCTTAAACGTATTGCCTCAGGAGAAGCTCCATTGGTTTTAAAAGTGTCTGCTAATTGAAGAAATATTTTTAAATGTTGGTTTGGGTTCTCAGTAGCGAGACCTGCGAAATGTCTCTGTTGTACTAGTTGCAACAGGGATGGTTTAAGTTCAAAATTATTAGCTGGGATGGTTGGGTTTACTATACTAGAACTAGGTTCTTCATTAGATGGTTGAGCGAAATCTTTAAGAGGTCTTTGGTTTTGGTCTTCGGCCATAACTCTCTTAATTCTATGAAAGAATAAACGTGCGCGAGCGTAACGTTCAGGTTCCGCCAGAGGGTATACTAAGCTTAAAATTTCGGTGCTGCGAGTTCTTCGCATTGACCGGCGGAAAATAGCCTGAGTCTAAACGATATAACAACAGGAAAATGAAATTTGACGAAATTGGTCCCCGGCAACGGCACCAAAAACTTGATGCGGTGTTTCGCAAGTATACGAACGCGTCAGAGTAATATAAAAGATTATCGAATCCACAGAGACCAAGTGTCAATCTATCGTTATTTGTCGTTATGGTGTTTATCAAAGGCAATCAAAATAAGTGTTTTTGGAGTGTGCAATGAAAAGTAAAGTGTTGAATAAAGATTAATTAATAAAGACAGGGTCGAATGTAATTCACGTAATCAATTAATAATCCAAGTACTTGCTAATAGAGCTACTTATGGGCAATGTTTTCTACTTTGAACAGAACTAATTTAACAGGAACTGTCGCTTTCGCGTATTTAGAACCGAGTTGTACTCCCTAATCAAACCCTCTTATTGTCACTTATAAAAAGGCGCGCATTGCGTTAGAGTAGTAAACCTATTTTTAAGAAATATAGTATCTTGACTAAGTTGAAAAGTATTATAACTTGGATTTCTTAACCAAAAGAGGTTCTCACGAACCAGACTCTAAACTTATAAACGCGTCCGAAAATAGTTTTAAAATCTCTTTTCTTCTTAATGTTAAAATCTCCTAATGAACTAAACAAAGCGCTTTCGCTGTTTTTGAAATAGTTAAAAACAATTAAGTTTAAAAAGACGTTGGACGGCTTTCGATCTTACCCAACGGAATTGAAGTGCGGGAAAACTTAAGTTGAAAGTTAAAATAGCCCTTAAGTGTTTCTACGAACAATTGTACGGATTATCGGTTCAATTACGATCCTTACATTCTAACCTTATAAATTTAGTTAGACATGGTAAAGTAAAAGTGCATTAAAATAAATAAAAGTAGTGCGAGTGCGGAAAATAAATAAAAGTAGTGCGAGTGCGGAAAGTAAATAATTTAAAGCGAGTGCGAGGAAATAAATAACTTAAAGCGAGAGCGAGGAAATAAATAAAGTAAAGCGAGTGCGGGGAAATAAATAAAAGTAAAGCGATTGCGAGGAAATAAATAAAAGTAAAGCGAGTGCGGGGAAATAAATAAAGTAAAGCGAGTGCGAGGAAATAAATAAGATAAAGACAAGTAATAAAAACCTGCTCCAATCGGAGGATTGAATAAATTGCGAAGCGGAAATGAAAATGGCGGCAGGATTAACTTCCTTCCAAAGTGCTCCAAACTCGATTACAGACTCTATCACAGACTCGATTACACAATTGTGGTAACACTCCAATGCGAAGCAATTACCACTTTATAATACTAAATATATGCCTAAGTGAAACAAAGTTGCTCTGAGTTTGCCTCTGCTCTAAGTTTGGATGATTGTAAAAGTGATTTCGAGTTTCTATTTATAAGCAAGTAAAAAGATGGAAATGACAAGGATGCCCTTCAACTTGAAAATGGGAGGGAAAAACTTTCCTCTTGTGGCGCCCGCCACAAGGCCATGGCGCCCGCCACAAGCACAAAATGAGGCGCCTTAGTGGAAGTAGTGGAGAACGTGGCAGTTGAGGGAAGTTGAGCTTGGACACGTCATGGCAGGGTCTATGGCGCCAGCCATGGGGTAGGCCACAAGTACAAAATGCTGAATTTTAGGGTTTTTGGCTCTTTTTCGCTCCTTTTCTCGATCGGGGCTCCGATTAAAGTAAAAACCTAAAAACAAAGAAAAACATAGCAATAACACAACAAAATGATAATAAAACAACTAGAATGCATATGAAATCGGAGTCGAAAATACGGTAAATTTTAGTGTTATCACAACGTACTAGAGAGATATGACCACTCTTTTTCATGATATGATTCATAAAGAGATTGAAGTCTATGTTGATGACATGATTGCTAAATCCAGTGATGAAGAAGAACATGTTAAGCATTTATTGAAGTTATTCCAGCGTTTGAGGAAGTATAAACTCCGATTGACTCCCAATAAATGTACTTTTGGTGTTCGTTCTGGTAAGTTGTTGGGCTTTATTATCAGCGAGAAGGGTATTGAAGTTGATCATGCGAAGGTCAAAGCAATACAAGAGATGCCCGCGCCCAAAACTGAGAAGCAAGTCAGAGGCTTTCTCGGCCGCTTGAATTATATCTCCAGATTCATTTTGCATATGATTGGCACATGTGCGCCTATATTCAAGCTTCTTCAGAAAGATCAGTCTTGCGATTGGACCGAAGATTTCCAAAAAGCTTTTGACAGTTTTAAAGAGTATCTGCTTGAGCCTCTGATTCTGTCTCCGCCTGTTGAAGGAAGACCATTGATCATGTATTTGACTATGCTTGATTAGAGTATGGGTTGTGTTCTTGGTCAACAAGACTAAACTGGAAAGAAAGAATATGTTATTTACTACCTGAGTAAGAAATTCACCCACTGTGAGACTCTATGCTAGAAAAGACTTGTTGTGCATTGACTTGGGCTGCTAAGCATCTGCGTCAATATATGTTGAATCATACCACTTGGTTGATATCCAAGATGGATCCAATCAAGTATATTTTTGAGAAGCTTGCTTTAACTGGGAGGATTTCCCGTTGGCAGATGTTGTTATCAGAGTATGATATTGAATACCGATCTCAAAAAGCTATCAAAGGTAGTGTCTTGGCTGACCATTTGGCTCACCAACCTATTGAAGACTATCAGTTAGTACAGTATGATTTCCCTGATGAAGAGATCTTGTATTTGAAAATGAAGGATTGTGATGAACCATTGCTTGAAGAAGGGCCAGAGCCTGGTTTCCGTTGGGGCATGGTATTTGATGGAGCTGTTAATCAGTATGGTAATGGCATTGGGGCAGTGATTATTACTCCTCAAGGCACTCATTTTCCATTTACAGCTAGATTGACTTTCAAGTGTACAAATAATATGGCTGAGTATGAAGCTTGCATTATGGGGCTTGAAGAAGCCATTGATCTTAGAATCAAGTATTTTGATGTCTATGGAGATCCAGTTTTGGTCGTGAATCAGATCAAAGGTGAATGGGAGACGAATTAACCCGCTTTGATACCATATAGAGATTATGCGAGGGGTATTTCAACTTTGTTTACAAAGGTTGAGTTTCATCATATCCTTCGAGATGAAAACCGGATGGCAGATGCTCTTGCAATGCTGGCTACAATGATTGTGGTGAAGTATTAGAATAAAGTTCCTAACTTGACTGTGATGCGGCTTGATAGGCCAGCGCATGTGTTTGTTGTTGAAGAGATCAAGGATGAGAAGCCATGGTATTTTGATATCAAGTGTTTTCTCCAAAGTCAGACTTACCCGCCTGGGGAATCTTTGAAAGATAAGAAGACTTTGAGAAGATTAGCCGATAACTTCTACCTGAATGGTGATGTGTTGTGTAAAAGAAACTTTGATATGGTTCTGCTCAGATGCATGGATAGACACGAAGCAGACATGTTGATGACTGAAGTCCATGAAGGTTCCTTTGGTACTCATTCCAATGGACATGTTATGGCAAAGAAGATGTTGAGAGCAGAGTACTATTGGCTAACAATGGAATCTGACTATTGCAAGTTTATGAAGAAATGCCACAAGTGTCAATTATATGCAGATAAAATCCAGGTTCCTCCGACACTATTGAACGTCATTTCCTCCCCATGGCCCTTCTACATGTGGGGAATTGATATGATTGGCATGATTGAGCCCAAACCGTCGAATGGACATCGTTTCATTTTGGTGGCTATTGATTACTTCACAAAGTGGGTTGAAACGATATTGTATGCAAATGTAACTAAGCAAGTTGTTGTGAGGTTATCAAGAATCAAATTATATGCCGTTATGGTGTGGCAAGTAAGATCATTATTGATAATGGATCTAACTTGAACAATAATATGGTGGAGGCTCTTTGTAAAGACTTCAAGATTGCACACCATAACTATTCTCCCTTCAGACCTAAAATGAATGAGGCTGTTGAAGCTGCAAACAAGAACATTAAGAAGATCATTCAGAAGATGGTTGTGACGTACAAAGATTGGCATGAGATGCTTCCGTTTGCTTTGCATGGGTATCGTACAACCGTCCTCACTTCAATAGGGGCAACCCTTTTCTCACTTGTTTATGGCATGGAAGTTGTGCTCCCGGTAGAGGTTGAGATCCCATCATTGCGTGTTTTGATGGAATCCAGGTTGACCGAGGCTGAATGGTGTCAGACCAGGTATGATCAGTTGAATTTGATTTAAGAGGAGAGGTTAACTGCCATGTGTCATAGTCAGTTATATCAGCAGAGAATGAAGAAAGCTTTTGATAAGAAGGTCATACCTCGTGTGGTCAGAGAAGGTGACCTTGTGTTCAAGAAGATTCTATCTTTCAAACCAGATTCTAGGGGCAAATGGGCTCCTAATTATGAAGGCCCATATATTGTTAAGCGAGCCTTTTCGGGCGACGCTTTGATTCTTATAACTATGGATGGTGAAGAGTTCACGTGTCCTGTGAATGCTGATGCAGTCAAGAAATACTTCGCCTAAAAAGAAAAGAACAACTCACTAAGTTGAAAACCCGAAAGGACGGCTTAGGCAAAAATGAGTGTCTCGGTGGATTGAATACCCGAAAGGGAGATCCAGGCAAAAGTTAGAGACATAAAACAAAAAGAATTATCCCGATAAATTGAGTACCCCACCTTGGGGCAATTTATGCAAAAATTAGGGACTATGGCAAGTAACTGCAAGTTGTTAATCTCCAGTCTTGAAGACTTTCTTGAGCACAATGTTCGGTTCTGATTCATCTTCAGCCAAAGCCAAGAGCACAATGGATATTGAAGGCGGTAGAAGGATTAATGATCATTGTATTCAATGTAGCCCTTTTCCATGTAAATTACCATTTTTCAACTTTTGTAAAGATCTATGGAGTCTTGTCATTTACAGACTACCATCCTATATAAAGTTGAGCTTTTTATCCAATTATTTGTACTTTTATTTATTAAGCTAAATAGAATTAAATTTTATTATGATCATTTTGAAATTAAAATTTAAAACAAAAATTATGTTTTCTTAAATAATAAAAGCAATTACTTTTTAAAAGAACAATCAATTTTATTTAGGGAATATCCACATCAGTCTGAGAACATGCAAGCCCTAAATGCGAAGCATTGTTGGTTTACCCCAAGCAGTTGGTGTGATCTCTGTTTCTTCCCCATCAGCTTTGCAATCTCGAGCTGAGTTTTGATGGTTTCCCCAACTGAGTTCGTAATTGCCTCCCTCGAGTTGTAGACGCGTTATCGCAGTAGGTTGCATAGATTCAACAAATTTTGTTTCCCCTCAAGTCGCCAGTAGAGCTATCCTTGACCTCTTAGCCTTGATTCTTGAGCATTATTTTCAGTCCTCTGCAAGGTTGTCGCCCATTTGATATGATGTTGACCTAAAATTCTCTACAAAGTTGATAATGCATATTTTTTGCGAACCTTTTCCTTCTCCCCAGCCAGGGCTGAGCCTTTGAGATAGATGATTCCTGTTCGTCCTTCGCTACCCTTTCTCTCCAGCAGATGCTTCCCTTCTGTGAGGATTGGATGAGTATTATATTGGTGATGCAGACCAATGACATTTGTATCCTTTGTGATCATTTTGTTAGCATAATTATCATTTATACATATACATATGCATATACACTCATAGATTTCATCATTAATAATGCACTTTGTGTTTCACTATTTCTCTGATCCTCTGCTGCGGTGGTATCCTTTTCCCTACGTAGATTTGGTATGTCTATCGTCTTTCAATTGGAGAGTGTCAGCCCCTTAAGCAGAAAGAGTTTAACCTTTCTCATTCTCCATTGAGTTATTTCCTCGTGGATGATCATTATTTTAGCTTCCTCCCCAGTTGATTGTCTGGATGGAATCACCCCCCCTAAGTTATATCCTCATTGGGCTGAGTCCTTGATTGACCGTTTCTTTCTAGATTTTACCTAGATAGATGCTTTTGGTCCCCTGAGAGTCTATTACCCAGTAACTGGTTATATTCTTCTCAATTTACAAGTATTTCACTTCTGCCCTAATATCCGACAAAAGTAACCTTTTTCTCCCTAGTGGATTCGTTTTCACGTCTTCCAGGAAGTTTATCCTTGATATGTTCATCTTAACCGGTGACAGATATTTTCTTTCCATGCTTTGAGTCTATCCTTGATATGTTCATTTTAATCACTGACGAATATTCTCATTTTGGTATTCTATCCAATAAAAGGTAGTTGTAATCCCTATTTTGTTTCCCAGAATGGTAATCCTTGATATGATCATCCTAACCGATGACGAGTTTCCTCCTCTTTGCGCTCTTCTGCCTAGTAGCCGGTAGTCGTAAATCCTGCTTTCCCTTTTGTGGAGTCTATCCTTGATATTTTGATCCTAATCGATGACGGATATTCTCTTTTCGGTATTCTATCCAGTAACTGATAGATGTAATTCCTATTTCTCCCCTCGGAGTCTATCCTTGATATGTTCATCTTAACCGATGATGGATATTCTCTCCCCAGTATTTTATCCAGTAGCCGATAAATATAATTCCTACCCTTCTTTCTCAGGCAGTTTATCCTTGATATGTTTACCCTAACCGGTAACGAATATTCTTCCTAATGTCCCCAGGTGAGTCTATCCTTGATATGTTCATCTTAATCGATGAGGGATATTCTTCTCTTTGAGTCTATCCTTTATATGTTCGCCTTAGCCGATGACAGATATTCTCTTTCTTTATGGTCTTCTTCCCAGTAGCCGGTAATTGTAAATCCTATTTGATTTGGTTCTTTCCTCAACGAGTCATCCTTGATATATTTACCCTAACCGATAACGGATGTCCTCTCTGACAGATTTTGTTATCTCCTTACCCAGTAATCGATAATGGATAATATACTTATGTTACTCCTGTGTTGAAGATTATTTCTTCCCTAGTTGAGTCTGAGTGCGTATTTCCTCAGTGAGATCGCCATTCCCTATTTGGTTCGAGTATTTCAACTTTAATCCGATCTACCCGTTTCCCCTGCAGATGTTCCTTTTATTCCCCGACTGAGTCTTTCCATTGATTTATTTTCATGGAATCCCTCGAGTCCCCCAACAGTTTTGAAGTCGTAGCATGGCCTATGCACGACCCTTTTATCCCCTAGAGTCTCTGTCTCCCTAGTGAGTTTCCTAACGGAATGCATTACACTCCTGCGGACTTTTGGTCTCTCCGGATTCTTTTCCTCTGTGACAACATTTTCCCCACAGAGATTATTTCAACATTCATATCATATGCATCATGAGGCCTCTTAGGGACTGAAATTTGTTTCTATATGTTGTTATTTAAGTCCATTCTACTGAGTCGATACGAAGATTTTAATCTTCACATCCTCATCTAGAATGTCTTTAAATAGGGGCAGCTGTAAGACCCCAATTTTGACCCTAAGATCCCTAATGTTATTTTCATTATATGAATTGGGATCACACCTTGGCATCCTCCTTACCCCTGATTTATTGGGTTCGCATTGGGAGAGATCACCAAGCATATTTGATTGTATCATACTTCATTTTTCTTTATTTACTAACCAAAATACCAAAAATATGTCATTCTATAGTTTAACTCTTTTGTAGGTAGTTCACATGCTCACCTATGCTCTATCAAGCTCATATCTAGGGTTTGAGACCCTCAATTCAAGGAGCTCAACCAAGAATTAGTCTACATTGGCTCTAAGTATCATATATGGATCCCCATGATCTCCACATATTATTTTGATCAAGAAATCATCAAGAGTTTGGAGTTGGCTTGCCTTGGAAACCCTAATTCATCTGGGCATCTTATGTGACTTATTCAACAAGTTTCTTCAAAAATTGATAAAAAAAATTCAAGGGATACTTGACATTACATCATCTTATGCATATATGATCCTCCATGAGTCCCAAAAGTCAAGAGTATATCAAGCTAGCAAGTTGGTTCATGGTGGTTGACCAGAGGATTTAAACTAGTCAAAACTGGGGTTCCCTAGACCATATCTCCTACATTTTTTATCATATGAAAATGATTACAAGATCAACATTATTCTAAATGACATTACAAACAACTTTCATGTTGAGGTCAAGAGATAGTTTTGCTTGGAAAGTCATTTTTTATGGTGAAAGATTATAGGTCATTTTGTCTAAACCCTAATTTTGAGGTCAACTTCCCAAGATTATAACTTACTCATTTTGTATAAGATGAAATCCATTCAAATTCCATGATCAAGTTCAAGATTTATACTTCAAATTTTATGTTTGGAGGAAGTTCAAATTCAACTTGAAAATGCAAGTTACAAGAGGAAACATTATAGGTCATTTTGGGCCAATACCATTGAACAAGTGATTTCCCTCAACTTTTAAAATGCATAACTCCTTCACGCCTAATCCAAATGAGGTCAAATTTATGACCAAATTGAATGGATTTGAAACAGATACAACTTTTATGAAGGAACTTTTCTCATTTGAAACCCATAGAAAACGTTATTCAAGGTGGAAGAAGTGAACATATGGCTTGGTACTTAGAATTGTTTTTGATATGTTTGATTTTCCAAACTTCCACCTCAAAATTCATCATGATCCAAGCTTCAAATGAAAAAGTGTTCAACATGAAAGTTGTTCCTCTTGATCTAATCTTTCCAAAAAGTCCAAAATCATCTCATTTGGATAAAGTATGAATGACTTTCACATGGCTTAAAGTTGAAGGACCATTTGGATAATTTGAAGTTCCACTTTTCATACACGAGTGCATGGCTTGTCAACATGATTTCAGCATTGCTTACACATAATTTTGGACCTAAGTGCATCATTTCATGGGCCTATCACACGCCCATGCAAGTGAGATTTTGAACTTTTGCCAAAAATGGAAGTGTGCAATTATCAATCTCTTTGGCTATAAATAGAGGCTCTCTTGCTCAGAATTAAGGACCCTGTCGTGCAAGCTTTGAATCAGCAACCCTAAACCCTCACCATTAAAGGATAAGCTTGAAGATTTTCTTTGAAAATCGAGTTTGAATCTCCTACTGTTTTTGAGATTGAAACTCCAAGAGTCCATCCCTTTCCTTGATCCATTTCCATTCCATCAAGCATCTGAAGCAAGGCCAAGCATAATTGAGAGTAAGATCGTGCCAATCTGACGCTGCAGTGAAGGTGATTTTCAGAATTTTTCATCTCTTCGACTATCACTCAATTCTCCACTATTCTTGTTGATTTTTGGTTGTATTAAGTCCTACCAATGTAGGCAAGAAGATTGAGTTACTTTGAGGTCAAATCGAAGCAACTCAGATCATGATCCTCAAAATTCAACTCCCTGTATCTTTCTATATACTTGGAGTTAGACAAAATTGAGGTCAGTTCGAGCTCCAGAGCATTTTTTCTTTAAATTCATGTCCTTCTTTTTCATTTTGGTGATGGTGGAAGGTGGACCAGTCCGGTGAGGTCCACCGGAGAAGAAGACCGGAGCTATGGCTCCGACGATGTGTCGGCGTGCCTCTGAACCACATGATCCATTCATTTTGTTTTAATCTTAGGTGTTGGTTTTGATTACCACATGTGCAACGCTGTTGACTCAAGACCACATGAAACACGCACTAGAGACCATCTGATCTGCCACCTCAATTAATGAGAGAGATCAGATGGTCCACGTATTTTTGTAATTTCTGATTTTCGTTTTAATTGCTTTGTTTTTATTAATTCATATTGATTTTAATATTGATCCAAAAAATATGGGACTTTCACCAAAAAATTTCAAATATTTTTCTCTTTTATTTTTTTGAATTAAAACTATTTTTTGGATCAATATTAATATTTTTCATGATTTAATTGTTTTTATGCTATTTTTAATTGTTTAAAAATACTTTTGCATTTCCAAAAATAATGAAACTTTTTCTCCAAGGTCCTTTGACCTTGTTTGACCTACGATAAATCTCTTGGCCATTTATTTGGTGTTTTGAAGAGGTTTTAGGTTTTTGATCAAACATAATTTAATTTAATGCATTTTTTAATTGATTTTAATTGTTTAATTATGAATAAATTGTGTTGAGCTATTTTTATTGACTTGTGAAGTTTGACTATTGTGTTTGGGCCTTGGTCAAGATTGATTTGACTTTGTTGGATTAAAATCATTGGATTTAGGGGATTGATGAAATGTACATTTCATCTCCCAAAATGAATGAATGATTTTAATTTGATAAAAGTCCTCCCATGACCAATTTGTGTTTGTCTCATTCCCCCTCCCTCTTCATCTCCAATCCCATTCTATCTCATCTATTCCATTGACCTATGATATCTCTATGTCCTAAGGCTAATTGGTTGATAAACCAATACAAGTATGGATGAGATTAGATTCACCCTTTTGCCATTTTCTTTTATGTGTGATATGTTTTAGGAGTATGGTTCATTATACCATATCTCTAACATGCATTAACATTAAAATTTCTATTGCCCGACCTTAGATAGTTGTGACTTCTACATTAGTCCAATTACGATTGCTTAACATAACGCTAAATTTTGACCCAAAACATAGCATTCTAGTAAGTGAGATTGTAAGTCTCCCCCCTTTCATGGTATTGTGTGGAAACTTGGTCTTTTTTACTTCCTTTGGAAGATGTCTTGGTTCAAGGATCCATGCTTGTGAATAGAGGGTTGAGTGTTCTCCAAAGAATGACTTAAACAATTGAAAAGCAAAAGCAATACTAACATCTAATCAACTAAAATTTAACTAACTTTTAATTTTAAGTCATTTACCTTATGCACTTTAAGTTCAAGCCCTTTTATCATTTTCCATTATCCATATCATTTAGCTTGTTTATTTTGATGCCATCTCTTTACTTTGCTCACTTGAGCCATACATTGTGAATATATTGTGACTGTATATAGTTGTTGGTGTATTTTGTTTGTGTTTGTGGTCTTAGGACCTTAATGTACATAATAAAAACAAAAACCCTTAAAAAATGTTTGTGTGGACTGTTGGATTTGATCTGAGACTTGGACTTAGAATTAGGCAACACTCCCTATACAAAAGGACTTGGCCAATGCCAACTTTTCTGAAGCCAAACCATAGTGAATTGAACTTTCATCTGATACAAGTATTGAGATCCCTTTTGAGTTCATCTGCTACATGGTCTTGATGCAAATGTTACTTTGAACCTGTACCTAATGCATTATTCTAAGCCATTCAAAGAGTATGTCATCTGATACATGGGGAAGATTATGAAGAAGACTACAGAGTTGCTAGCTTGGATGTGGCTATCTTTATTTGGTGCCTTGCTCTTCATCTTACTTGCTTATTGATATTGCTTGATTTTAAAGTCCAAAGGAAAATTGAGTTTCTATATGACATTCTTGTCTATTGGATTGCATCCCACCGGTCAGATCTTTTCAACTCTTAACTTTTAAAATCTTGCTTAGGATTAGTCTCTTCATCTCCTCCCATTTCTTAAATTTCAAATCTTTCCCCTCTTTCAAAATCTTCTTTGCTTGTGATTTTCAAACGTAGACCTTATTGCAAATTAGAAACTTTGGCCTTATACCATCGCATTTTTTTAACTCATTTTCCTTAATCAAACTTGTAAATGAACTTAACCATAATTGACTTAAAATTTCAAAAGACAAAAAGAACTAACACTCATTCAAACTCTTTTAGGCCTTTTGTGCCTCTTCCAAACTTAAACTTTTATTAAAAGCAATCAACTCACTTTAAAATTGATACCACGAACTACGAGGTTTTGATCCCTCATTTTTATGTTGGTACGTAGGCACAAGTCTGAAGGTCTTGTCAAACACAAAAATATAATTAATGAATTCTTTTCTCATCTCCCCACTTTATTTATTGCAAACATCTTTTATGCCAAAACACATATGCACATAAAAAGGGCTCCCTAAGAATACCTAGGATACTTTGGGTGCTAACACATTTCCTCTGTGTAACCAACCCCCTTACCTGTAATCTTTGACATTTTATTAGACATGATTTGAAAACTTATTATCTTTGGGTTTTGTTCGTGCTTTTCCCTTTTCCTTTGGAAACAATAAAAGCGCGGTGACGACTTCTGATTTTATTGACCTTAAGTTTATCCATAGGTTAATGGTCATGAATTTACCGCCTCACTGTGTAAATAGTGTAATATTTTTTGGTAAACATTATAGTTTGTAAACAAATTAGTTTTATTTATTTTATGTATAAACAATGTAACGAATTTCAGTTAAAAAAAATATATCTTACCCTTCGATTTTATTGTAAATCGAGATGTATGAGACACTAGTTTTAGAAATAATAAAAATGCAGATGATGGGGTTCAAATCCATGTGCAAATTAATTTACCTCTTGACGTTTAAATAACCGAGGTGATAAGACTTTACTTTTCATGATGCCCCTTGTTATCTCGCTACTGCAGCTGAGGTAAAATGCATTTTGCGTCAGACGTTAAAAACACTTTTATAGTAGTGAAGGTTTGAATTGGTCTAATGACATCTGAAGTACCATGTTGTCTTAACAAGCATCACTTTCCCTATTACATTGAAAGAATTGCCTCAACCGAGAGAATAAATAATTGGGTTAGTACATAATTATTTTGATGATTGTAACATGGTCACCCAAATCATACATGTTAGACACTCGCCAAAATATTACTAACAAAATCAAACAAGTTATCTATCTAGAAAAATATTTGAAATTATAACACCATGTTATCCTTAATAATGATTTCAAAAACTTATTTTGTTAAATATAAATGTATATATCTTGGAAGTGCAAAGATACACTATCAACGAGTAGTATAAAAAGATCGAACCCATATGAACTTGTTATGCTACCAAATTCAAAATTCTCCTAACAAATTATATGCTTGTACAAAAACAAAATAAATTATTGACAAAATTATACTAGAGATCCTTTAAATTATTTTTTTGTATCAAGTTGATCCAAGTTGATCCTTTAAGTTATTTTGTAACAATTTGGTCCTTTAGGTGATTTATACATTTTTTTCTCATAATTTGAACATTTATAAATTCTCCTAATAATTTTGACTAAATTATTTTGAATTGTTTCAAAGTTAAACCAAAGACAAAAAGAAAATAATAAATATAAAAATTGATTTTAGAATCAATAGATTAAAATAAGCCAAACATATGTATTAGTCCTAATATAACACACCTTCTTTAAATCTTCTTCCAAAGGACTCCGTTTCTCCCATCATTAGGGAGAAAATAATCATTGTATTGAGAATTTCAAATGTAACTATCTTTGTAAAAAATTTAACTTACAAATACAAATTAACAATATTTATGTGAATATCAAGCAATACCATTTAACTATTATTCTAAACTCCAATTTGATTAGTATAATATTATCGTGTCATATATGAAATTAAACATTTTATTATGTGTTTATGCTAATACTTCTTAGAAATTCATACAAGGTTCAATTATAAGACAAATCTTAAAAAAAAACACAAAAAAAATATAAAACAAATATTTTTCATTGATAGCATAACAAGTAAGATATAATTCTAGAAATATTTTTTTTTGTATCAAACACACAATTTGTGCCATTTATAATTAATAATTATTTCAAACAAATAGTTACAATTACAATAATCACCTAATTAATTTGATTAGTATAATATTATCGTGTCATATATGAAATTAAACATTTTATTATGTGTTTATGCTAATACTTCTTAGAAATTCATACAAGGTTCAATTATAAGACAAATCTTAAAAAAAAACACAAAAAAAATATAAAACAAATATTTTTCATTGATAGCATAACAAGTAAGATATAATTCTAGAAATATTTTTTTTTGTATCAAACACACAATTTGTGCCATTTATAATTAATAATTATTTCAAACAAATAGTTACAATTACAATAATCACCTAATTAATTTGATTTTGAAAAATTCTTTAACCTCCTCAAAAAGAAAGAATTCGGGATAAGGCAAAATTCAAAAATAATCAAGTGATAGGGGTGTTGCGAGAATCGAACTCGCGACCTCTCGCACCCGAAGCGAGAATCATACCACTAGACCAAACACCCGATTTGTTAATTAGTTCTATGATTTTATATAAACCAATCATTCAGTGGCCCTTGCTTCCTTCTATCTCACGAAAAAAAAAACTTAACTAGGGTTTCACTCACAAATTCTTGATTCAGATTTTTTTCCCCTTTGTTTAAAATCAATCATCAAGAAACACATTCACCCTTTCTTCAATTCAAACTTTCTCTCTATAATCTTAATTCTTATTCAATTTTCGAACAAAAATGTCTAACACCAGCAACAATGTAAGTGCAGAATTCAAATCAACAATCATTCCATGGTTTAAAGTTCAATTTTTTTTTTCAATTACAAATATTTTTTCATCCAAATTCTTAATCTGATTTACTTGAATTAGGTCGCTGGGGTTGACAACACATTCAGAAGAAAATTTGATCGTGAAGAGTATCTGGAACGAGCTCGGGAGCGTGAGAGACAGGAGGAAGAGGGTCGAGCAAAACCTAAAGGTAAATTTTTTTTACATTACTTTATATGATTTTATATGTTTCTGTTTGCATTATCTTTCTGCTGTTAGTTTTGTGTTTGAAATTGAATAGAGTTGAATGATTTTGTTAGGGTTAGAGTTGTTTTTGAACTTGAAGTATCATCGCTGATGTATTGAGTATCGGCTTTCATAATTTTGTTGGAACAGGTAAAGGTCCTCCGGTGCAGAGGAAGCCCTTGAAACATAGGGATTTTGAAGTAAACCTTGAATCTCGCTTGGGAAAGACTCAGGTATACTTCTGCGGACACTAAGTTAGACGCCTGTATTTGAAAACATTTTTTCTTTTGATTCTGTCGAAAAAATGTGTAAGCATTTTGTGTTGTGGACTTTTAGATTATGGGGAGGCATCCGTTGGTTTGGGATTTTTTCGTGCCATTTTGTTGTACTTATAAGTATACTTGTTTTGCAGGTTGTAACGCCGGTTGCACCACTAAGTCAACAGGTACCTGCTATTTTACTTGTATTTATGTAGTTTGAAATTGGAAAACATTATTCGTTTCTCATGTTGATGCCCTGTTGAATTATAACCACTTACTATAAATTTGGTCCCTATATTTAACCACATACCATCAATGTAGTTCCAAACATTAGTATCAAATGATTAACATGAGTAAAATTTTACAGGGTTAAAGACTTTTTTGAAATATTCATACTCAGGAACCTATTTGAGAGCGTCCTACAGAGACATAGACTGATTTGTCAGTTTACTACTCTTGTTAACCTTTGTTTCTTTTGTTGGGGAGGTATTAGGACTTATCGTTAATTAAGTGTCATGAGTTTTTCAACTGACTTTTAAACTTTGCTGGTTAAATATATTGGCACAACTGCCATTGAGTGCAATGTTTTCCAAATTCCAATGGACTTGTCGGTGTGTGTTTCATCATGTGTCTTGTATAGTACCTTTGGGTTTAATAATCAACATTGCAGGCTGGATATTTCTGCTCAGTTTGTGAGTGTGTGGTGAAGGACTCTGCAAACTACTTGGATCATATAAATGGAAAGAAACGTATGTAGTTTTTTTGGCATGTTTCCTTTATTTTCCGGTGTATATGTTGCTTTATTTTCCTTCACTTTGCTCATGGTTATTCTTGCATTGTCCGACAGATCAAAGAGCATTGGGCATGTCAATGCGAGCTGAACGTTCTTCTCTCAAACAGGTACAGTGATAGATACCAGAAAATGAAACAAAAAAAAAAGTACTGCATTGATATCGACAGATTCTGACCTCTATATTAAAGTGATATCAGGTCCTAGGTTTTTAAAATAGAAAAAAGGAATTGCATTAACACATGTAAAGCCATGCCTAAACAATTGGACAGTGCCCAGTCTCTCCCTAAAGTCCTAACTGGTTCCGGCACACCCCTCATCTCTTCTCATCCCATCCATCCACATACTCTCTTTCCTGCAATTCATCTCCTGCACCCACCCCCTCTACTATAGCCTCTAGGAAGTGAGTCGTATTTTTGTCTCCTATTTATGATTAGGTAAGTTGCATCTCATAATCATATTCGGCCTTCATCTCGTAGGCTTTTTCTTTAGTTTAGGCCTTGAGCCCGCATCATTCAGTTTAAGTTAGCCTTCTAGTCTACGAATTCTAACGACCCTGCCCCTTTGACATTGCATGAAATATATATTCTTCACATGCATGTATGTTTACCATTGCGTTTCATTTGGTTTCTGTAGTTTAATACGTGCCTTTGCATGACAGTTGTAAATCTTAATGATGAACACAGGTTCAGGAACGATTTGAATCTCTTAAGAAACGTAAAGACATTGGAAGCTTTACAGAGCAAGGTAAAATCTATGATCATAAGGGAGTTGGCTATTTGTTAAATCAAATGTTGTAATTGTAAAATCTATAGGTGTATTGTTTTGTTTCCTTCTTAGCCTGAAATTGTAGAAATTCAACCGACCTTTCAATTAAGGTCGATTTTGGATCCTTAACTAAAATTTTGGGAGTCATATAACAATTTGGTAACATCTTAATTAGTATATAATATTTTGACTACTTCTAGAGAGTAGTATGTAAATTTTCAAAGTATTCGTGCTAATTTTCAAGTATTTTTATAGCACCCTGTCTATACTTAAATGTCCCGTCACCTTAATGTGGAAATTGAACTTTACTCTTTTTGCAGATTTTGATGAAAGGATTTTAAAACAGCAACAAGAAGAGGAAGAAAGAAAACGACTGCGTCGGGAAAAGAAAAAAGAAAAGGTCTGAACTGTGCAGATTAAACTTTCGTATTTTCAATTATTACAGATGCAAAATCTTGGAAAAATCCTTTTTCTCTCCCCCCATTTCTGTCTAACTTTATACTCTCTGTTTTTCTTTGATTAAAATGTCGATACTTAACTGTTAATGAATTCATCTATCTTTCTAATAACTATTTCTAATGACATTTTAACAAGTCAAGATTCCTTTTTTCACAAAGCAGAAACTAACAAATGTTCAATTTATGATTCAGAAGATGGAGGCAGTAGAAGAACCAGAAATCGATCCTGATGTTGCTGCTTTGATGGGTTTTGGAGGTTTTCGGTCATCCAACAAAAAATGACATTCTTCTACATGAAGGATGAGCTGTTGTGTATGCGATTTTGAGCAATTTTGCGCAGCTGAATCTGGCAGCTAATTGCTTAGTTCTGGGTTGCTTAAGAATGAATCTATGGTCAAAAGAAAAATAGTGGGATCAAACAGTATGAAAGCTGGTCCATAGTGTTATATTCATTCACAAGATTCCTTTGTTTATTGCACATTTCTTCTGATGGTTAACATGATGTATCATATAAGTTTAAAACATGTATTCTCTGCTATTAGACAACATGCCATGGCTATATAAATCCATTATGAACATTTGATGCAATTCTATAGTGGGCTTTGTGAGGGTGAGTCTATTTTGATCGACGAAGATCACTACAACAGGCTTTGCAGATGATCTTTCATCTATGCATGCTTTTCTTGGCCAATAATTATAGGGAGTTTCATGTTTAAATCTGTCAAAATATACACTACTGATAAGGGGATCTTTCTGGTAAACCCCTCAAGTTTTAGGGGATGAATTGAGAGACTCCTATAATTATACTTGTTAAATTAATAATTTTCTAGCTAGAATAATAGAGCTGGTATTTGCAATGATTAAGCGCGATTAAGCGCAACATGCATTAAACTACACAGGAAATTTCATTATAACTAATCGAGGGAGGAAATTTCATTATAACTAATTGAGGGAGAGTGATAGGACCCGGCCAGTTGTAAGAATGCCACATGAGCAGCTGATTCATCATAAGTCAAATGGGCCCAAGATTTGGAAGGTGTATTCTAGAAGGGGCAAGAAAGGAAATAGTGGCTAGTTAGTTACTAGTGGATGACGTGTTCTGGAATGAGAGAGCAACGGATCTTCCACGATTTTAATGAGTCATGAGGGAGGGTGAAAGGGACACCTTGGATTATAGTAGAATTCTAAGAATGTATAGGGAGCGAACACCTTGGATTTTAGTAGAATCATAAGAATGTACAGGGAGCTCTAGCTTCCTATTAGAGCCCAACTTTGTGTTAGATCTAGGAGTCGTTATTCCTTTTTCTTAATTTGCCTTTATTGATTAGTATTAATAAAACTCTCATTACTCATTACTATTCTGTTTTTCTTGTGTTACCTGCATTTGTATTTATTGGTTTGCATCAAGTGGTCTGATCTGTCGGATTTCGACGACGGAGCCAGTGAATGACGACGACGGAGACAGTGAATGACACCTAAGAAGGTGACGTTGTCAGCATTCACGAAGATGGAGGCTAGGGTCGAAGCTTTAGAGAGTGAGATCTCGGAGGTACGATCAACTCTCATCGAGGTGCATAATTCGTTGATGACGAACCACACTCATTTGATAACAATGCTGGAAAAATGTCTGGGTAAGCCGTAGACGGATGTTGAAGGAAGCGCAAGCGTCTTTGGTAAAGGCTCGTCGGTGGTGACGGAGAAGGGTGTTCCACAGAGTACCATTGGCAACAACCTTCATGGAGATGCTTTAATGGAGTTTTGCTAGCCCGTTAAGAAGGTTGAACTTCCGGCGTTTGACGATGAGGATCTGGCGGGGTGGATCTCACGAGCAAAAGTCTACTTTTGCATTCAGGACACGACACTGGAGGTGAAGGTGAGTTTGGCACAATTGTGTATGGAAAGACTGACGATTCACTTCTTTAACTCCCTCATCGGAGAGGAAGAGAATTTGACATGGGATCAATTGAATGAGGCGTTGTTAGGAAGGCACGATTGTCACGGGCAAGGTGACGTTTACGAACAGCTAACGATGTTGAAACAAGAAGGGATGGTGGAGGAGTATATCACTGAGTTTGATAATTTAACTGCTCAAATACCCAAACTCCCAGACAAACAGTTTATGGGATACTTTTTACATGGGTTGAAGGAGGAGATACGTGGAAAGGTTCGCAATTTAGCTGCCATGGGTGAGATAAATCGCACAAAAATTCTGCAAGTAACGAGAGCGGTGGAGGAGACAAAAGGAGGGAGTGGATTGGGCTACAATCGTGGGCCTAGATCGGGTAATGGATCTTTCCGAACCGGATCAAGTAGAAACATGTCTGATTGGTTATGGTAAAAGGGAAAGAAATTGAAAGTAGGGGTACGAAAAGTGGAACGAATGGGCCGACAAGCCTAAGGTGATAGAAGAAGGAGTGGGCCTCGTCAAAGAAGGTTTACTCACTTGTCCTACAATGAACTGATGGAGAGAAAACAAAAGGGTTTGTGTTTCAAATGTGGGGGTCCTTTCCACCCTATGCATTAATGCCCCGAAAAACAATTGAGAGTCTTGGTAGTAGGTGACGAGGAGGATGGGGAGGAAGAGGCCAAAATATTGGCGGTGGAGGTAGAAGATACCGATGATGAAGGGAGGGGAGAGTTCAGTGTGCTTAACTTGCACCACATAACACATGAGACTCAACACACAGTCAAATTCCAAGGTTACATTAGGGGAGTAGATGTGTTAATTTTGGTGGATAGTGGAGCTACACACAACTTCATCTCTAAAAAATTGGTGCATAAAATGGAGTGGCTAGTGGAAGCTACACCCCAAATGAAGGTTAAGTTGAGAGATGGGTTCTAAACCGCAACACAAGGTGTGTGTAGAGGGTTGGACATGCACATTGGGAATTTCAAGTTGAGCCCAGATATGCATTTGTTTGAGCTAGGGGAATTGATGTTGTATTAGGAATTTAATGGCTTCAAACTGTGGGATATATGATCATTAACTGGAAGCAACAAACAATGAGTTTTTAGAACGAAAAAAAGTGGGTGACATTAAGAGGCAACGAGGGGTGTAAAGGGTCAATAATAGCATTGCAGAGCATTTTGAATAGGCCCAAGTCCAATATGTTGAGAGATTTGTGGGAAGCAGAGAAGGTAGAGTCCATGGAAGCCCAAAACCCAGATTTAACTAAGGAGGAAAAAGCATAGTTGGACGAAATGTTGAGTAAGTACGGACAAGTCTTTCGAGAACCATCGGGGTTACCACCAAGAAGAGAAATGGAGCACGCGATCAATCTTGTGGAAGGCCATGGAGTTGTGAACGTGAGTCTTTACCATTACCCCCATCACCATAAGAATGAAATCGAGAAACAAGTCAAAAAGATGCTTTCTATAGGGATTATACGCCATATCACCAACTCATTTTCAAGCCCCGTCATACTAGTAAAAAAGAAGGACAACACATGAAGGATGTGTATTGATTATCATGCCCTTAACAAGGTCACAACCCCTGAAAAATTCCCCATACCGGTTATCGAGGAGCTACTAGATGAGTTGAATGGAGCTAAGTTTTATTCCAAACTGGATTTAAAATCCGGTTACCACCAAGTCAGAGTAAAGGAATCTGATGTCTACAAGACATCATTTAGGACACATGATGGACATTATGAGTTCCTTATAATGCCTTTTGGACTCATGAACTCCCCCTCAACTTTTCAAAGTCTGATGAACAATGTGTTTCGGCCCTGTAAGACCCCAATTTTGACCCTAAGATCCCTCATGCCATCTCATCATTTGCATTGGCTTTGGGATCACACCTTGGTATCCTCCTCACCCTCATTCATTGGGTTTGCATTGGGAGAGATCACCGACCATTTTTGATTGTATGATACTTTATTCTTCTTTGTTTACTAACTAAAATACCAAAAATATGTCTAGTGTAGTTTTATTTCCTTTGTAGGTAGTGTGTGCATCCACCTATGCCTCATCAAGCTCATATCTAGGGTCTGAGACCCTCAATGCAAGGGATCAAGTTAGCCAAGGTCTACATTGGTTTAAAGCATCATATATGGATCCCCCATGTTCTTTATTTGTCATTTTGATCAAGAGTTTGAAGCTTGTTTGTCATGGAAGCCCTAATTCATTTGGGTATCTTGTGTGCCTTCCTCAACAAGTTTCTTCAACATTTGGTCAAAATCATCAAGGGATACTCAATTGTACATCATCATAATTATATATGGTTCTCCATGAGCCCCAAAGATCAAAATAATTGCAAATTTGCAAGTTGGTTCAATGAGGTTGAGCAGAAAAGTCAACTAGTCAAATATAGGGTTCCCTAGACCCTATATCCTACAATTTTTGTCATATGAAAATGATTCAAAGAGAAAAGTTAATCTTTATAACATTACAAAAAACTCTCATGTTGGAATCAAGAGTTAATTTTTCTTGGAAAGTCATTTTTTATGGTGAAAGATTATATGTCATTTTGTATGTGCCCTAGATAGAAGGTCAACTTCCAAGAACCATAACTTGCACAATTTTTGTGATATGAAGATCATACAAGTTTCATGATCAATTTCAATATGTCTTCTCCAACTTTGATTATTTTATAAATGTAAAATTCTACTTGCAAGGGCATGTTCCATGAGAAAACATTATAAGACATTTTGGGCCATCATCATTGAACAAGCAATTTTCATCAACTTCTAAAATCCATAACTCCATCATGATATCTCCAAATGGTGTCAAATTTATGACCAAATTAAATATTATTGAAATATCTACAAATTTTAAGAAGGAACCAAAGTCATTTGAAGCTCATAGCAAAAGTTATTCAAGGTGGAAAAGGGGGTCATTTGACTTTTAACTTAGAAAATTTTCAAGTATGTTTGATTCCTCCAACTTCCACACAAAAATCCATCATGATCCAAGCTTCAAATGGAAAACGTTCCAACATCAAAGTTGTTCCCATTCATGCTAGATTTCCAAAGAGTCCAAGATTATTGCATTTAAATCAAAATTGTCTAAGGTCCTTTTACCTTGTTTGACCTAGGATAAATCCCTTGGCCATTTATTTGGTGATTTGAAGGGATTTGACGTTTTTCCTCTTTAAAAATGCATTTTTATTCATTTAAAAATTGAAATTTATTTGTTTAATTGCATAATATTATGTTGATCTATTGGTTTGATCTTGTGATTTCTCATCTTCTGTCTGGCCTTGATCTTAGTTGATTTGAACTTCAATTGGATCAATACTATTGAATTTAGGGGGTTGATGAAGTGTAAACTTCATCCCTCAAGATGAATGGATAGTATTGATCAGATGAAGTTCCTCCCTTGATCGTTTTGGGATTCTGTTTCACTTCATTTTTTCATCTTTGTCTCTTTTTTTCCCCTTTCCCTCATTGACCAATGAATTCTCAAATATTCAATGCTAGTTGATTCATCAATGACCTTGTGTCAGATGCATCAACATGAGCTTGACTGAGATAGGTCCATTCCATTTTATTTTTGTGTGTGGTATGATTTAGGAGCTTGGTCATATTACCATGTCTCTAGCATGCATTAACACCAATACTTTCATTGCCCGACCTCAAATAGTTGTGACTTCTACATAAGTCCAATTACAATTGCTTAACATAGAGCTAAATTTGTCCCAAAGGCATAACATTTTTGCAAGTGAGACTGTAAGTCTCCCATTCCTCATGGTATTGTGTGAAGACTTAACCTTTTTCCCTTTGTGAGAGCTAGTGGCATACTTGTTGATTTATCCAAGTTGGAGACCTTCTCATGGATGATGTCTTGGTCCATGTCTTCATGCTTGTGAGTGGATGGTTGAGTGTTCTCCAAATAATGACTTAAACAATTGTAGTCTCCCACTAACATTTCACTATCTCTTTATTATTGATTTACGTCCAATGTCATTTACTTAATGCAATTTAAATTCTAGTACCTTATCATTCATTGTCATTTACATTTCATGCAAGATGTTTATGTTTCAGCCATCTTCACTTTGCTCACTTAAGTCATATCTTGTGCTTGCATATATTGTGTGCTTGTGACTTTATTGTGTTTGTGGTCTTACGACCTTAAAATACCTAATAACAACAAAAACCCTAAAAAATATGTTGATGGACTGTTGGATCTCTACCCTTGACTTGATCTGAACTCCTTGGACTTAGAGTAGGCAACATCCATATGCTTTGAAGGACTTGGATAATGCCATTATATGAGTTATCTTGGCCAATTCCATTCATCTGATACAAGCCTTGAGAGCTCCCTTTATTTATCTGTTATTTTGCCTATGTGCTTAAGTTGTTATCTTGATCTTATTATTTATATCTGATGATTGTTTCTATGAGTTTGCCACAAGGAATATTTCATCTGATACATTTGAAGACATTGAAGATTGCTTGCTTTTGGAATGCTTGCATGTATGTTTTGGCTATCTTTATTTGATGCCTTTGGTCTTCATATTAATTGCTTGGATTGTTATACTTATTGCTTGCTCAATAGTCCAAAGGAAATGAGTTTCTATCTAAAATTCTTGTCTTGGGGATTGCATCCCATTGGTCATACCTTTTCAACTCTAAACTTTTAAATTTTGTCTAGGACAATACCTTCATCTCCCACTTTCCTTCTTAAATTTCAAAATCTCTCCCTCATTTTAAAACCTTCTTTGTTTATGTTTTCAACTTAGACTTGTTTTAATGAGTAGAAACTTTGGCCTTATGCCATTGATTTTAAAAATATTTTCTTAATCAAACTTGTAAATAAACTTAATCATATTGACTTTAAATTTCGAAAGGACAAAAATAACTAACAACCTCATCTAATCCCTTTGGCCATTTTGTGTCTTTTTCTCTTAAACTTTTGCAAAAGAAAGTGTTTAGGTTTGAATTATCTTTGGTTGAGATATAATTCTCTCATTCCATGATATATTGATTGTAAGTCTTTCCATTTACTAGGGGTTAGTGGCATACTTGTTGATTGTATCTAAGTTGGAGCCCTCCCTCGTAAATGTTGTAAAGCACTCATTACCGGTGGATGTTTGGTTGAGTATTCCCATTGATAACAAAAGATATTTAAGCTTCTATTAAAATTAATCCACCAATCTTTGAAATTTTTACCACGAACTACAAGGTTTTGATCCTTTATTTTTATGTTAGTATGTATGCATAAGACCGAAGGTTTTGTCAGACACAAAAATATAATAAATGAATTCTTTTCTCATCCCCCAATTCTATTCTTCTTTTAGCAAACATATTTTCAACTAAAACACATGCACACAAAAAAGGCTCTCTAGGAGTACCTAGGACACTTTGGGTGCTAATACCTTTCCTTTGTGTAACCAACCCCCTTACCTGTAATCTCTGACATTTTATTAGTTTTGATTTGAAAACTTCTTATCTTTGGGTTTTGTTCGTACTTTTTCCCTTTTCCTTTAGAAACAATAAAAGCACGATGGCGACTCTGTTTTTATTGACGTTGAGTTAATCAATAGCTTAATGGTGATGAATTTACCGCTACAGAAAGAAAGTGGAGACTCTACCGGGGAATTCCTCCTCAGTGGGTTTAGCCCACTTTTTGTGTGTATTAGATTTTTTGATATTTGATGTTTATTTGTATATATGTGTGATACTCTCTGTCTATTGTGCTTGGTGATCTCTGAGTGATGAGGTAAGTTCTAACCCGAACTTGAGTGCACTTAAGATAGGAGGATGGTATAGTCATGTTCGACTCGTATGGAGTAGTCCTTAACGAGTTGACTTGAGATCCATCTACTCAGTGGAGACCCCTTTGGAATTACTGATGTCACACTAGTAAGTCGTGGATAGACATTACTTTTTCCGACCCGGGAGTCCGAGAAGCTGAGGACCGTAGAACATTTAACCCAACTTGTCCTATTTAGGACGTAGTGCGGAGACTGTTCAAGTGTAGACTTGATAACAGCTGTTACGCGATACTACACTCAAATGAGTTTCTCTTGAGAATACTATAGGTCGATGAGTCAATCATCCTAACCTATAGTATCCGATAGATGGGATGACGACTCTGGGGACTTTTTAGAACATGATCTACAAGTTTTTATCTGTAGTACACTCCTTTGGGATGGTTCTTAACCTGACTCTATGCTCGTGACTCACAACAAACCCGTTGATTTTCGGTTGATCTGATTGGTATCGTCAAAATTAATGGATCTTGGATGTTGATAAGGTGAAAACCATAATCTACTAAAATGGATGATTGATCTTGATGATGACTTGATCCATCCTGTAACCTTTGTTTGTTTGCCTTGTGTATGATCCCTTGTGTGTGATTGTTGCATTCATGTATTCATGCGCATCATAGCATTCATCACAATAATAAATTTTCAAAGGAACTAAGGTCATATTTGCAAATATTTTCAAACCATGGATTATCGACGAAGGAACACTAAGAAGTACAGTTTCAGATGTCCCGAATTGAAAGAGCTAAGGAAGCTATCATCCTTTGTATTAGATCCGTTGGATTTCAAGCAACGTCATGGGAAGATTTTATCCGTGTTGTCTATTGAAGTTATGGAAGGACTCTTGAGTGTCTTAGTCCAGTTCTATGATCCTCTTTATCGGTGCTTCACTTTTCTTGATTATCAGCTTGTGCCCATGTTGGAGGAGTATGCCTATCTCTTGGGTATACCCGTTTCCAACAAGGTGCCCTTCAGTGGATTAAAGGAGATTCTGAGGTCTCAAATCATTGCCGAGGATCTTCATTTGAAGAAATCCGAGATCGATGCTAATATGACGAAGAAAGGAGGGACCTGAGGGCTAACTTATGAGTTTCTCATTAGTAGAGCTACTGCTTTTGCTTAAGCTGGTAGCATGGACACTTTTAAAGCCATCTTTGTCTTACTCATCTATGGTTTAGATTTGTTCCTTAACATTGACATCTTCGTTGATGTTGACGCCATTAGAATCTTCTTGATTGGGAATCCTGTTCCGACTTTGTTGGATGACACATATTTCTCTTTGCATTTAAGTAATTCTAAGGGTGATGGAACCGTTGTATGCCACGTTCCTCTTTTGTACAAGTGGTTTATTTTGCACTTGCCTCAGACACCAGTCTTCTTGGAGAATAAACAATGTCTGCGGTGGTCTCAGAGACTTATGTCTCTCACCAATGATGATATTGTTTGGTATGATTCTACATTTGATGGGTTGGAGATTGTTGACATTTGTAGTGAGTTCTCTAATGTGCCCCTCATTGGTACACAAGAAGGAATCAACTATAACCCTGCTTTGGCTCGTCGTCAGCTTGGGTTCCCCTTGAAGGATAAACCTAATAGTGTTCAGTTAGAAGACCTATTCTATCAAAAGGGTAAAGATCCCCAATATTTGAAGATTAGATTGGTGCATGCTTGGCATAATATTCATAGGAAGGGAAGAGTCGAGCTTGGTCTGTGCAATTGTGTAATTTTTGAAGCTTACACTAGTTGGGTGACAAAGAGAACTTTGGAAATTAAAATGTTGTACGCCTGTAAAAGACCTATGTCTATGGTTGTGTATGATCCATCAACTCTCCCTAACCAAGATGTAGAGGAGTTGGAAGATGCACTTACCAAGATGAAGCAAGATGGGACCTTTGGGAAGAGAGGTTCCATGTTTTGAATCGAAAGCGCGTGGAGTTGTAACTTGAGTCGAAAGACAAGGATGCACTCATTGAGGTTCTTGAAGAGCGTGCAGTGAAGAGACAGAGAGAGCCAAAGGATTTATTTTCCTCTAGTATTCCTCAACCTTCCGGTGCTTGGAAGAAGATTGTTGATCAACTCGTTCTCGAGAAAGCTCAGATGAAGACATCTTTTGAGTCAGAGATCAGGCGCATCCGAAGGAAGTACACACCCTTGGCTAGTTCAGCTGATTCAGTTGCTAGGGATCCTTAGAATGATAGTTTCCTTTTCTCGTGCATTTGTGTTTTTGGTTTCTCAAATTGTACTTAGTGTAATCCTTCCAAAATTTTATGAAAAAAAAAGAAATTTTTATGGTCAATTCAAATTATTATTATTGATTGAAATATTTGCAAATATGACTTCGTATGTTTCTTGAAATTAAAATCAAAACCATTGCATTTCATGCATCATTTGTATAAGCAGGTTTCTTACATTCCATCCTTCGGCCATATGTCTTATTGTTCTTCCTCTTTGTATCAGACAAGTTGACTCATCACTATGATACTCGAGTTAATCGTCAAAGAAGAATGGATCATTTGGAACAAGAGAACCGAGAGCTCAAGGAAGAGATTGCTAGACTCACTAATTTGATGGAGTCTGTCATTGATGATCAAAATCAACCATCTCCAACTCCTGCAACTCCTCTTCAAAGGATTGTTATCTCTGAAGTTGTTTCAGCACCAGTGCCTATAGTTCCTGCTAGCCAGTCTGCGCCAGCTATGCCATCCGAATTCCCATGGGGAATGCTGCCGAACTTCGTGCCTGAAGGATATGCTCTAACTTTTGCTCCTATGTCGGCATCTAGCCCGGTCATGTCTGTACCTCCTCATATTATGCATACTATGCCTCGTGTCGAGGAAACCATCTATCGTTCTGAGCCGTCTGAGGGCCCTGATGTTTATAAGAAGATGGACGAGATGAAAGGTCAATTTCTTGAGCTGAGAAAGGAATTGAAGACCCCGAGGGGTAAATATCTGTTCGGTAAGAGTGCTGCTAAGTTATGCTTAGTGCCCAACGTCAAAATCCCTATTAAATTCAAGGTCCTAGACTTTGAGAAGTATAAGGGAAATACTTGCCCTCTGATCCATCTTGTAATGTACGCCTGCAAGATGTCGACTCAGACAAACAATGATCAACTACTCATCCATTACTTTCAAGACAGTCTGACTGGTGCTGTGCTCAGATGGTATATGGGCTTGGACAATGCTAGTATTTGTACTTTCAATGACTTGGGTGAGGCCTTCGTCAAGCAATACAAGTACAATGTTGATATGGCTCCCGATCGGGATTAGTTACGGTCGATGTCTCTAAAAAGATAAAGAGAAATTCAAGGAGTACGCATAAAGGTGGAGGGAGCTTACTGCTCAAATTAGCCCACCCTTGGAAGAGAAAGAGATGACCAAGATATTCCTCAAAACTCTGAGTTTATTTTATTATGAACGTATGATTGTCAGTGCTCCTAATGACTTCACTGAAATGGTGAACATGGGGATGCAGTTAGAAGAAGGAGTCTGAGAGGGCCGTTTGTCTAAAGATGAAGCATCTACGAGTAAGAAATATGGTCGTAGTTTATCCAAGAAGAAGGAGGGGGAAACCAGTACAGTGTCTGTAGGGAGGCATATGAGGCCTCATGTGAGGAAGAATGCCAAACCTCTCCAGCAGCAACATCAAGTATCATCAGTCATTCCCGTATTCACCAACAATTAATAAAATCAATCAGTACCAGTTCAGCAACAACAATAGCGTACCCACAACAATCACAACTACAACTATCGACATCAAAATTTTGAGAGAAAGAAGGTCACTGTTGACCCTATTCCGATGACTTACGCAGAATTATATCCTTCTTTGGTTGTCAAGAATTTGATTCAACCAAGAAATCCTCCACATACACCTGAACCTTCGCCATGGTGGTACAAGCCTGATCTGCATTGTGTTTTTCATCAGGGAGCCCTCGACCATGACATTGAAAATTACTATCCTTTGAAGCATGAGGTACATAAGTTGATCAAGAGTGGTATGGTTTCCTTTGAGGACCGCGCACCTAATGTCAAAGCTAATCTGTTGCCCACTCATGGCAATGCTTCTGTGAATATGGTAGATGGATATCCTGGGAATTTCAGGGTTTTCGATGTTCGTCATATTCGCCAGTCTTTGGTAGAGATCCATAGAACTCTGTGCTTGATCAGTGATTGTGAGCATGACCATGATGGTTGTGTTATCTGCAGTGTCAACCCTCGGGGATATGTGATTGTCAAGAGGGATATTCAGAAATTGGTAGATGAATGTGTAATTCAGAGCCAACAATCCAGACATATGTGTAATGATGTGAATGTTATCATGCTAGTGTTTAAAATACCCGAGCGAGTATTTATCTAGTATGACAACAACAAAAATGATAATAGATTGGTATCGCCATTGGTAATACGATTAGAGGTTCCAGTCCAGTATTCATCTGATAAAGTTGTACCTTATAAATACAATGCTACTATGATTAAGAATGGGCAAGAGGTTCCTCTTCTCACAGAGAATTCAGTGGCGAGCATTGCAGATGTCGTTAAGGTGACCCCTAACGGTCGTGTATTTGGCCGAGTATCTCCTAAGGTCGTGAAAGATGTTGGTAATCTTGTTAATGCTCTAACTTGTTAGTCTGGTGAATCCATCAGGTTGAAGGTTAATGATGATGATGAAGTTCTGAAATTAATCAAGAAGAGTGAGTTCAACATTGTGGAGCAGCTGCTCCAAACACCATCAAATATTTCTGTGTTATCTTTATTAATGAACACCGAAGCGCATAAAGAGGCTTTGCAGAAGGTGCTGAAGCAAGCGTATGTAGAGCATGATGTTACAGTTGATCAGTTTGATCATATTGTCGCCAACATCACTTCACGCAATAATTTGAGCGTTTGTGATGAGGAGATTCCTGAGGAAGGCATAAATCACAATTTGGCACTCCACATCTCAATGAATTGCAAAGAGGATGCTTTATCCAGTGTTTTGGTGGCTACCAGTTCGTCATTGAATGTGCTACCGAAATCAACTTTGGCAAGGTTGTCTTATCAAGGCGCACCTATGAGGTAAAATGGTGTGGTGGTGAAAGCGTTCAACGGTTCTCGAAAAACTGTCATTGGAGAGGTGGACCTTCCAGTCAAGATTGGTCCGAGTGAATTTCATATTACTTTTCAAGTAATGAACATTCACCCGGCCTACAATTGTTTACTGGGGAGGGCATGGATTCACGAATCTAGTGCCATCATGTTGACGCTACATCAGAAGCTTAAATTTGTTAATAATGGAAAGCTCGTGATTGTTGGAGGAGATAAAGCGCTTTTGGCGAACCATTTGTCGTTCTTCACCTATATAGAAGCTGGAGAAGAGGTCAAAACACTGTTCCAAGCCTTATCTGTTGCTGAAGAGGTTCATAAGACTGGGGCATCCATGTCTTCTCTGAAAGATGCAAGGGAAATTATTCAGGCTGGTGGCACTGGCAAGTGGGGTCATATTGTAGAGGTCATTGAGAACGAGAATAAAACTGGTATGGGATTTCAGCAAGGGCCGTTCAATGACAATGTCAAGGCTATGCAGCCAGTTTTCCGTAGCGGAGGGTTCATTCATGAAGATGAACAACACTCAGCTGTAACTATTGAAGATGAAGAAGCTTGTACCAACTTTGTGACACACGGCCAAACTTGTAACAATTGGGTTGCTGTGTTCCTGTCATTGTACATTGTTCAAAGAAATTTGTTTTATTGTTAAAGAAAAACCCTTCTCATATGCCTAAGGGAGAAGTAAAACATTGTTTGGCATTTTCAATTTTTATCATCAATAAAATACAATTTTATTCATCCACATATATGATGTTTGTTTTTACTTTTTTTCTTTTTCTGAAAATGGTAATCACAAAAAAACATAAATAAATAATAATTTTCCCATATCTGCATAATATCTGTTTGCACTTTATTTCTCTAAAATTAAAATATCAAATAATTATGCAGGTTGGTTCTCAAACTCATTGAACATAATGATCCTACTCCCTCTCTAAACTTTGATTTCCCTATGTTTGAAGTTGAGGAAGAGAATGATGATGAAGACGTTCCTGATGAGTTATCTCGTTTGCTTGAGAAAGAGGAAAGAATCATTCAGTTGTTTGAAGAGCAGAATGAGTTAGTCAACTTGGGTTCCTAAGATGATATCAAGGAAGTCAAGATTGGGTCATAACTTTGTCCAGAGGTTAAGAAGGGGTTGGTTGATCTTCTCCAAGAATACTCTGATGTGTTTGCTTGGTCCTATCAAGATATTCCAGGTCTTGATACCCATATTGTGGAACATAGATTGCCTTTGAAGCTTGAATGCCCCCCGATCAAACAGAAGTTGAGAAGAACTCATCCTGATATGGCAGTGAAGATCAAGGAGGAAGTGCAGAAGCAGATTGATGTTAGGTCCCTTGTTACCTCCGAATATCCATAGTGGATGGACAATATTGTGCCTGTTCCTAAGAAGGATAGAAAAGTCCATATGTGTGTTGATTATATATATTTGAATAAAGCCAATCCAAAAGATGATTTTCCTCTGCCACACACTGATATGTTGGTAGAAAATACGGCTAAATTCAAAGTCTTTTTTTTATGGATGGATTTTCCAGTTATAATCAAATTAAGATGGCACCCAAAGATATGGAGAAGACCACATTCATTACGCCTTGGGGGAACATTCTGTTATCGAGTGATGCCTTTCGGTTTAAAGAATGCTGGTGAAATGTACCAGAGAGCTATGACCACTCTTTTCCATGATATGATGCATAAAGAGATTGAGGTCTATGTTGATGATATGATTGCTAAATCAAGGACTGAAGAAGAGCATGTTGAGCATTTGTTGAAGTTATTCCAGCGTTTGAGGAAGTATAAACTCCATTTGAATCCCAATAAGTGTACATTTGGTGTCCACTTGATAAGTTGTTGGGCTTTATTGTCAGTGAGAAGGGTATTGAAGTTGATCCTACCAAGGTCAAAGCAATACAAGAAATGCTTGTGCCCAAGACTGAGAAGCAAGTCAGAGTTTTTCTCGGCCACTTGAACTATATCTCAAGATTTATATCGCATATGACTGCCACATGTGCACCTATATTCAAGCTCCTTCAGAAAGATCAGTCTTGTGATTGGACCGAGGATTGCCAGAAAGATTTTGACAATATCAAAGAATATCTGCTTGAGCCTCTGACTCTATCTCTGCATGTTGAAGGAAGATCTTTGATCATGTATCTGATTGTGCTTGAAGAAAGTATGTGTTGTGTTCTTGGTCAGCAAGATGAATCTGGTAAGAAAGAATATGTTATTTACTACCTCAGTAAGAAGTTCACCGACTGTGAGTCTCAATATTCTATGCTTGAGAAGACATGTTGTGCTTTGGCTTGGGCTGCTAAGCGTCTACGCCAGTATATGTTGAATCATAATACTTGGTTGATATCCAAGATAGATCCAATCAAGTACATATTTGAAAAGCCTGCTTTGACTGGGAGGATTGCCCGCTGGCAGATGTTGTTGTCTAAGTATAATATTGAATACCGAGCTCAGAAAGCTGTTAAAGGTAGTCTCTTGGCTGACCATTTGGCTCACCAACCTATTGATGATTATTAGTCAGTGCAATATGCTTTTTCCCGACGAAGAGATATTGTATTTGAAGATGAAAGATTATGATGACCCATTGCTTGAAGAAGAGCCAGAACCTAATTCCTGTTGAGGCCTGATATTTGATGGAGTTGTTAATTCATATGGTAATGGCATTGAGGCAGTGATTATTACTCCTCAAGGCACTCATTTTCCGTTTACAGCAAGATTGACCTTCAAATGTACAAACAACATGGCTGAGTATGAAGTTTGCATTATGAGGCTCGAAGAAGCCATTGATCTTAGTATCAAATATCTTGACGTCTATGGAGATTCAACTTTGGTGGTTAAACAGATCAAAGGTGAATGGGAGATGAATCAACCCGGTTTGATACCGTATAGATATTATACGAGGAGGATATCAATTTCTTTACAAAGGTTGAGTTTCATCATATTCCTCGAGATGAAAACTGGATGGCAAATGTTCTTGCAACATTGGCTTCCAAGATCGTGGTAAAGTATTGGAATGAAGTTCCCAATCTGACTATGATGGGTCTTGATAGGCCAACTCATGTGTTTCTTGTTGAAGAGATCAAGGATGAAAATCCATGATATTATGATATCAAGTGGTTCCTCCAAAGTCAGATTTACCCGTCTGGGGCATCTTTGAAAGATAAGAAGACTTTGAGAAGATTAGCTGGAAACTTCTACCTGAATGGTGATGTACTTTACAAGAGAAGTTTCGATATGGTTTTGCTCAGATGTGTAGATAGACATGGAGAAGACTTATTGGTGACAGAAGTCTATGAAGGTTCCTTTGGTACTCATTCCAATGGACATGCTATGGTAAAAAAGATGTTAAGAGCAGGTTACTATTGGCTGACAATCGAATCTGACTGTTGCAAGTTGTAGCGGGAAATTCATGATCATCAAGCTATTGACAAGCTAGAGATCAATTAACAAGAGTCGCCACCGCGCTTTTATTGTTTCCAAGGGAAAAGGGAAAAAGTACGAACAAAACCCAAATAGTAAGAAGTTTTCAAATAAAAACTAATAAAAGTCAGAGATCACTGATAAGGGGATTGGTTACACAAAGGGAAGGTGTTAGCACCTAAAGTGTCCTAGGTACTCCTAGGGAGCCCTTTTTGTATGCATATGTATTTTGTACAAAGTGATGTTTACACACAAATAGAATGAGGGGATGAGAAAAGAATTCATTAATTATATTTTTGTGTTTGATAAGACCTTCAGTCTTGTGCCTACATACCAACATAAGAATGAGGGATCAAAACCTCGTAGTTCGTGATACAAATTTCAAAATGGATGCATGGATTTTAACAAAATTTAAGTTTGAAAGACACCAAGGCCTAAAATGATTTGAATGGGTTAGTTCTTTTTTGGATTTTTGAAAGTTTAGGTCAAGTATTGTTAAGTTCATTTACATGCTTGATTTAAGAAAATAAGTTTGAAAAGGCAATGACATAAGGCCAAAGTTTCTACCTTTTTGCAAAAGTGGTCTAAGTTTAGAACAAAAATAGTTCACACAAAGAAGATTTTGAAAATGGAGGGGGAGATTTTAAAATTAAAGAAGTGGGGAGAAGATGAAGAGACTACCCTATGCACAAAATTTAAAAGTTTAGAGTTGAAAAGATCTGACTAAATGGATAGTAATCCAATAGACAAAAATGTCAATAGAAACCCAGAATTCCCTTGGACTTTTAGAATCAAGCAACACACACATGCACAATTATATTATCTTGAAGAGCAAGGCATAAAATCAAGATGGCCCCATCCAAGCTTATCCATTCCATGATCTCCTTCAAAATAGCCCATGCAACAGATGAATTCCACAAGTCACAGGTTCAAAATAACAGCTTCACAATGATCATGTTGTAGATGAATCTTAGAGAGACCTTCAAAGATGTATCAGATGAATTTCAAATTGCAAGCATTTGGTTCTTCAATAAGTTGGCATTGGCCAAGTCCTTTAGCTTAGGAAGGTTGCCTAGATTCTAAGTCCATTTGCTCAAGATCAAACCAACAGTCCACTCAAAAGTTTTTTTAGTGTTTTTGTTTTTTATTAGGTACATTAAATGGTCAAAGACCACACAAGCAAACAAAATAACACAAACAAAATATATCACACAATATGGTCCAAATGGACAAAGTGAAAATTACATTAACATAAACAATTAGAATGATATGTACAATGGCAAATGAAATAAAGTGCTAAAAGTAAATTGCATTAAAGTAAAAGCTTGAAATTAAAAGTTAATAGTTAGTAGGTTAGAGGTTAGTTTTGTTTTTTGTTTTTGCTTTTCAAGACATTCTTTGGAGAACACTCAACCCACTTATCACAAGCATGGATCCTTGAACCAAAACATCTTTCAAAGGAAGGAAAGAAGGCCAAGTTTCCACACAATACCATGAAAGAGGGGAGACTTACAATCTCACTAACTAGAATGCTGATGCCTTTTATGTCACAAATTTAGCGCTATGTTAAGCAATCGTAATTGGACTTATGTAGAAGTCACAACTATTTGAGGTCGGGCAATAGAATTTTGGTGTTAACGCATGTTAGAGACATAGTATAATGGACTATTTCCATGAAACATAGCACACACAAAAAGAATATGCAAAAGGTGTGGCCTAATCTCGTCCATACTCATGCCAATTTTTAAATCAATTAGCATTAAGACTTTGAGATGTCATAGGCCAAATGAAATGGATGAAACAAGAAGAGGAATGAGATGAAGTGGGAAGGGGAGGAATGAGATCACAAATTGGTCAAAGGAGGACTTTTACCAAATTAATATCATTCATTCATTTTGGGAGATGGAATGTACATTCCATCAATCCCCTAAATCCAATGATATTAATTTGACAAAGTCAAATCAACCTTGACCAAGGCCCAACAACAAACAAGCAAACTCAATTAAGTTAATACAAATGGTCAACAAAATTTAATTGGCATTTATTCAATTAAAAATAATAAAATAATGCATTTAAATCAAATATGTTTTGTCCAATTCCTAAAATCTCATCAAAACACCAAAGAAATGGCCATGAGATTTATCATAGGTCAAACAAGGTCAAAGGACCTTGGAGAAAAAATTTCATAATTTTTGGACATTTAAAAGTATTTTTAAACAATTAAAAATAAATGAAAAATCAATTAATTCATGAAAAATATTAATAATGATCCAAAAAATGATTTTTAATTCAGAATATGAAAGATAAAAATATTTGAATTTTTTTGGTGAAAGTCCCATATTTTTTGGATTAATATTGAGTTTAATATGAATTATTGAAGAAAATGCAATAAAAATAAAAATTCAGAAATTCTAAATTACGTGGACCATCAGATCTCCCTCATTAATTGAGGTGGAAGATCTGATGATCCAAAGCACACGTTCCACATAGACATGAGTCAACTGTGTGGCAAATATGGTAATCAACACCAACGCTCAGGATTAAAACGTGAGAGGAGGATCATGTGGTTCAGAGATTGGCCAAGTCATCGCCGGAGCCAGAGCTCCGGTCATCTTCTCCGGTGGACCTCACCGGACTAGTCAACATGAACCATCACCAAAAAGAAAAACAAGGACATGATCTTGAAGAAGAAATGACACTAAGCTCGAATCTGACCTCCATTCATTCCAATTCCAAATATATTGAGAGATATGTGGAATTAAAATTTGAGGTACATGAACTGAGTTGCTTCGATTTGACCTCAAAGCAACTCAATCTTCTTGCCTACATTGGTAGGACTTCAGACAACCAAAGAATCAATAGAATTGAGCAAGAATTTGAGAGAATCGAAGAGTTTAAAATTTCTGAAAATTACCTTCAATGGAGGTTTGAACTTGATGGGTCTTTATCTTGCTTATGCTTGGACTCACTCTACTTGCTTGCAGGAGAAGGATTAAGTGGTTTAAAGGCAATGGATTCCTAGAGAATTGAATTCCAAAACAATGGAGATTCAAGCTCAAATTCAAATGAATTTATCAGGCTTATCCTATGAGAAATGAGGGTTTGCAACGGGGGATCAAAGTTGGCGCAATTGTGTGTCCATTTCTGAACAATTGAAGCTCTATTTATAGCTGAATCATGTGATATTTGCACACTCACTTTCACTTTCCAAATTTGGAAAATATGATGTAATGCTGCATGGGCGCGTATAGGCCCATAAAATGATAGTTTGAAGTCCATAATTGAATATAAGATGTGTTGAAGTAGGCTTGGATTGCAAGGCACATGTACATTGATGCTTGAAGTTTGATCCATGCCAAATGATATCAGCCTGTTTAAGCCATGCGCAACCTATGTATTTCTCATCCAAAATGAATGAACTTGAGCTCTTTGGAAAGGTGAGATCAAGAGGAACAACCTTGATGTTCAACACTTTTTCATTTGGAGCTTGGAACATGGAGAAAATTGAGGTGGAAGTTTGGAAATGTTTGACATATCAAAAATTTTCTAAGTGTCAAGCCATATGTCTCAATATTCCACCTTGTTTAACTTTTTATAGGAGCTTCAAATGAGAAACGTGTCTTCATCAAAGTTGTAGCTATCTCAAAGACCTTAAAAATGGTCACCAATTTCATGTCATTTGGATTTGAAATGATAGAGTTATGCATTTTTGAAGTTTGGAAAAATCTCTTGATCAATGGTATATGTCAAAAGTGACCTATAATGTAACCTCATATCACATGCTCAAAAAAGTTGAATTAGCTCCCACTCCAAACATAAAAGTTTAAGTAGACACATTCAATTTTTTTGTGCAACTTGGAAATCATTCATATCATAAAAATTGAGCAAGTTATGGCCTTGGGAAGTTGACTTTCAAATTAGGGTTTAGACAAAATGACCTATAATGTTTCAACATAGAAAATGATTTTCCAAGCAAAAATAGCTCTATGTATCAACATTAAAGTTGTTTATAATGTAATTTAGGGTAAGTTTTCTCTTGGAATCATTTTCTAATGGTGAAAATTGTAGGAGATAGGGTCTAGGGAGACCCAGTTTTGATTAGATTAATCCATTTGGCCAACCACCATCAACCAACTTGCTAATTTCCAATTCTCTTGACTTTCTTGGCTCATGGTAGATCATATATGCATAAGATGATGATTTTTGAAGTGTCCCTTTAGAAATTTGATCAATTGGTGAGATAGCTTGTTGGAGAAGTTACTCAAGATACCCAGTCAAACTAGGGTTTCCAAGGCAAATCACCCTCAAACTCTTGAAGAAAACTTGATCAATATAACATTTAGAGAACATTGGGACTCATATATTATGTTCATAACCATCATTGAATCAATCCTTGGTTGTGCTCTTTGTTCATGAGGGTCTCAAACCCTAGATGTGATCTTGATGAATCAATGAGATCATGCCCTTCCTACAAAAGAGTTAGACAAATACAAAGACATATTTTTGGTATTTTGGTTAGTGAAATGATAAAATATAAGTATGATATAATCACAAATTGCGTGGTGACCTCTCCCAAAATAGACCCCATGAAAGAGGGGTAAAGAGGATACCAAGGTATGATCCCAATGCTAATGCTTATGATGGAATTACATGAGGGATCTTAGGGTCAAAATTGGGGTCTTACAGCTGCCCCTATTTAAGGACATTCTAACTGAGGAGGCGAATGTTAAAATCTTCATGTCGACTCAGTAGAATGGGCTTAAATAACAACATATAGAAACAAATTTTGGTCCCTAAGAGACCTCATGATGCATATGATATGAATGCAAAAGTTAATGCTTTGTGGGGAAATATTGCCACAAAGTAAAAAGAAATCAGAGAGACCGAAAGTCCGCAGGAATATAATGCATTCCGTAAGGAAAAACTCGCTGGGGGCGACATACTCTGAGGGGATAAAAAGGAGTTATGCGTAGGCCAGACTACGACTCAAAACTGCTGGGGGGACTAGAGGGATTCCACAAAAATGGAAAGACTCAGCCGGGGAAACAACAACATCTGTAGGGGATACAAATAAGTCAGGATAAAACTGAAGTACTCGACTCACGCTGGAGAAAAAATGATTTCACTAAGGAAATGCACACTCAACTCAACTGGGGAGAAATAAACTCCAACACGGGAGGAGCAGAAATCTATTATCTACTACCTGTTACCGGGTAAAGAGATAATAAAGATCTGACAGAGAGACCATCCGTCACCGGTTAGGATGAACATATCAAGGATGACTCACTGAGGACCGCCAAGAGGGAGTATTCATTACCGGTTACTGGGTAAGAATAGCCTGGCTGGGGAAAACTGTAGAAAATAGGATTTACAACTACCAGTTACTGGGCAGAAGACCAAGGGTGAGAGTATCCGTCATCGGTTAGGATGAACACATCAAGGATAAACTCGACAGGGAAGAAAATTCGTCACCGGTTAAAGTGAACATATCAAGGATAGACTTGCTTGGAAATTCCAAGGAGGAGACCCGTCATCGGTTAGGATGAACATATCAAGGATATACCAACTGAAAAAAAAGGGAGGAATTACATCTATCGAAAACTGGATAGAAAACTGTCGGAGAGAATATTCGTCACCGATTAGGATGAACATATCAAGGATTATCTTTGCGAGGGGACAAAGTAGGATTTAAAACTACCGGTTACTGGGCAGAAGACCAATCAAAGAGAAAATCCGTCACCAGTTAAGATGAACATATCAAGGATAGACTCTGAAAAGGGGCGCAAAAATAGGGATTACATCTATCAGTTACTGGATAGAATACCAAAGAAGAGAAAATCCGTCACCGGTTAAAGTGAACATATCAAGGATTGACTCTACACAGGGGAAAAAAGTAGGATTTACAACTACCGGTTACTGGGTAGAAGACCATCAAGAGAAGGAAACCCGTCATCGGCTAAGATGAACATATCAAGGATTAACTCCTTGAGGAACAAAATAGGGATTACAACTACCTTTTTACTGGGTAGAATACAAAAGAAGAGAATATCCGTCACTGGTTAAAGTGAACATATCAAGGATAGACTCTTGTGGGGAAGGAAAGATACCTGTCACCTGGTTAAGATGATCATATCAAGGATATACTTCCTGGGGACTCTTCTGAGGAGAAAAATGGTACTCTTGCCGGGTATTGGGCAAGAAGTAACAAACTGCAAGCTAAGAAGAATATTACCAGTTACTGGGTAATAGTCTCTTAGGGGACCAAAATATCTATCTAGGTAAGAGCTAGAAAGAAAACGATCAATTAAGACTCAACCCATTGAGGACATAGCTCAAGGGGAGTAATTCCATCCATAAAATCTACTGGAGAGGAAACTGAAATAACAACCATCCACGAGGAAACAAACTCAGTGGGGAAACAGAGAAAGGCTAAAATCTTTTTGCTTAAGGGGGTGACACTCTACAATTGAAAGAGGACAAACACCAGATTTGGTACGGGGATAAAGTACCACCATAACAGAGAATGAGAATCTCAAACAAGTTAAATAGGATGATGTAGGATATGCAAATTATGAAATTATATGAATGTATATGTATATGTACATATGATGCTTATGTTGTCAAAATGATCACAAAGGATACAGAGGTGTCACAAAGAAATTGAACCACCGGTACACACCCTCGGTCAATCCACAAAATATGGAGACAAACTGCTGGAGAACAGAGAGATCAACATCCTGAAGGGCTCAAACCTAGCTGAGGACGGAGGAGATCTGCTGAGGATAGAACAACATCATTTCTGTGGGGAATTTTAGGTCAACACCATAAAAATGTAAGACAACCCTACAGAGAAAATAACAAAAGCTGCTCAGAAACCAGGAGGAAACTCTGCCTAGGAGCAAAGATACATGGAGATTGGTGGGGACACCAAAGCGATCTACTGGGGAAATATCAAACGTCTCTAATGAAGATCCACATGCTGAGGAAATACGAACTCCGTTGGGGAAGGCCGAAACTCTGTTGGGGACAAGGACACGCCGCAGGGTATCTGAACTAACCAACTCATCTAGGGATAAAGAAAGAAGTTCCACTGGGAATCAAACACTCTGTAGAGGAATTGAATCAACACAAACGTCTAGGGATACCCGAAGAGTTAACTGCTTGAGGAACCTCTGATGTTTCACACTTAAGGACTTGCTATTTATTGAAATGCTGTTGATATTCCTTTTACATGCTTTGGAAAAGTTCTTGCTTTCATATTTTAAAGAAAATTTGCTTTTAATTTAAAATTTTAATTTCAAAATGATCATAATAAAATTTAAAACTATTAGCTGAAGTAAATTAGAGTAGAAACAATTTGGATAAAAGCTCAACTTTATTTAATAGAATGGTAGTCTGTAAATGACAAGACTCCATAGATTTTACAAAGTTGAAAATGGTAATTTACATGGAAAAGGTTACATTGAATACAAATGATCCTTAATCCTTCTACCAACTCTTGATATCCACTGTACTCTTGACCGCTGTTGGGATGATGAGCTGATGTCAACCCTTGTGCTTAAACAAGTCTTCAAAATCACTGAAGATCAGCAGAATGCAGTTACTTGCCATAATCCCTAATTTTTGCATAAGTTTCCCCAAGGTGAGGTACTCAACTTATCGGGAAATTCTTTCTATTTTTATGTCTCTAATTTTTGCCTGGATCACCCTTTCGGGTTTTCAATCCACCGAGACGCTCATTTTTGCCTAAGCCGCCCTTTCGGGTTTTCAACTTAGCGAGCTGTTATTTTATTTTTAGGCGAAGTATTTCTTGACTGCATCTGCGTTCACAGGACGAGTGAACTCTTCACCATCCATAGTTGTAAGAATCAGGGCACCGCCTGAAAAAGCTCTCTTAACAACATATGGGCCTTCATAATTAGGAGTCCATTTTCCTCTAGAATCTGGTTTGAACGTCAAAATCTTCTTGAGCACAAGGTCTCCTTCTCTGAATACACGAGGTTTGACCTTCTTATCAAAAGCTTTCTTCATTCTCTGCTGATATAACTGACCATGACACATGGCAGTCAATCTCTTCTCAACCTCTACGGGGAGTACTGCTTCCATATCATATACAAGAGAGAAAGGGGTTGCCCCTATTGAAGTGCAAACGGATGTACGATACCCATGTAGAGAAAATGGGAGCATCTCATGCCAATCTTTATACGTGACAACCATCTTATGGATAATCTTCTTGATGTTCTTATTCGCAGCTTCAACAACCCCATTCATCTTGGGTTTATAGGGAGAAGAATTATGATGTGCAATCTTGAAGTTCTTACAAAGAGCTTCCACCATATTGTTATTCAAGTTCGATCCATTTGCATATGATACCGCTTCAACCCATTTCGTGAAGTAGTCAATTGCCACTAAAATGAAACGATGTCCATTCAAAGCTTTGGGCTCAATCATCCCAATCATATCAATTCCTCACATGGAGAAAGGCCATAGGGAAGAGATAACATTCAATAGTGTCAGAGGAACATGAATCTTATCAGCATAAATTTGACACTTGTGGCATTTCTTCACAGATTTGCAACAGTCAGATTCCATTGTCAGCCAATAGTAACTTGCTCGCAACATCTTCTTTGCCATTACATGTCCATTGGAATGAGTACCAAAGGAACCTTCATGCACTTCGGTCATCAACAAGTCTGCTTCGTGTCTATCCACGCATATGAGCAAAACCATGTCGAAGTTTATCTTGTATAGTATATCACCATTCAAGTAGAAATTACCGGCTAATCTTCTCAAAGTCTTCTTATCTTTTAAAGATGCCCCAGGCGGGTAAATCTGACTTTGGAGGAAACATTTGATGTCATAATACCACGGTTTCTCGTCTTTGATCTCTTCAACAACAAACACATGAGCTGGCCTATCAAGACGCATCACAAATAAATTGGGAACTTCATTCCAATAGTTCACTACAATCATTGATGCCAACGTTGCAAGAGCATCTGCCATCCGGTTCTCATCTCGAGGGATATGATGAAATTCAACTTTTATAAAGAAAGTTGAAATCCTCTTCGCATAATCTCTATATGGTATTAAACCGGGTTGATTTGTCTCCCATTCACTTTTGATTTGATTCACAACCAAAGCCGAATCACCGAAGACATCCAAATACTTGATTCTGAGATTCATGGCCTCTTCAAGCCCCATAGTGCAAGCTTCATATTCTGCCATGTTGTTTGTACACTTGAAAGTTAATCTAGCTGTAAATGGTAGATGCGTTCCTTGAGGAGTAATAATCACTGCCCCAATGCCTTTTCCATATTGATTAACAACTCCATGAAATACCATGCCCCAACGGGAACCAGGTTCTGGCCCTTCTTCAAGCAATGGTTCATCACAATCTTTCATTTTTAAGTACAAAATCTCTTCATCAGGAAAATCATACTGTACTGACTGATAATCTTCAATTGGTTGGTGAGCCAAATGGCCAGCCAAGATACTACCTTTGATCGCTTTCTGAGATCAATATTCGATATCATACTCTGATAACAACATCTGCCAGCGGGCAATCCTCCCAGTTAAAGCAAGCTTCTCAAGTATATACTTGATTGGATCCATTTTGGATATCAACCAAGTGGTATGATTCAACATATACTGGCGCAGACACTTAGCAGCCCAAGCCAGTGCGCAATAAGTCTTCTCAAGCATTGAATACCGAGTCTCACAATCGGTGAACTTCTTACTAAGGTAGTAAATTGCAAATTCTTTCTTCCCAATCTTATCTTGCTGACCAAGAACACAACCCATACTATCTTCTAGCAGAGTCAAATACATGATCAACGGTCTTCCTTCGATAGGTGGAGACAAGATCGGAGGTTCAAGCAAATATTCCTTGATACTATCAAATGCTTTTTGGAAATCTTCGGTCCAATCACAAGACTGATCTTTCCGAAAAAGCTTGAATATAGGCACACATGTGGTAGTCATGTGTGAAATAAATCTGGAAATATAATTCAAGCAGTCGAGAAAACCTCTGACTTGCTTCTCAGTTTTGGGCGCAGGCATCTCTTGTGTTGCTTTGACCTTGGCAGGATCAACTTCAATACTCTTCTCGCTGACAATAAAGCCCAACAACTTACCATAACGAACACCAAAAGTACACTTATTGGGATTCAAGTGGAGTTTATACTTCCTCAAACACAGGGAATTCAAAATTTGAGGAAGGAGAAGGATCATTGTATTCAATGGGGTTAGGAACCAACCTGCATAATGATTTGATATTTTGATTTTAGATAAGTGAATTTGTGACCAAATATTATGCATATGGACAATTATATTGTTTATTTATGGTTTTTGTGATTACCATTTTCAGAATAAAGCAAAAAGTAAAAAATAAACATCAAAGATGTGGATGAATTAATTTTATTGATGATCAATTTAAAATGCCCAAACAATGTTCACTTCTCACTTAGGCATAGGAGAAGGATTTTAAAATATAAAAGTAATTACTTAGATCGATGCAAAATAACAGGAATATCAACAGCAGTCCAATTGTTGCATGTCTTTCCATGCGTTACAAAGTTGGTGCAGTCTTCCTCTTCGCTATCCTCTAGCACAGCAGCTAAGTGTTATTCATTACCATGAATGAACCCGCCGCTACGGAAACTGAGTTGCATATCTTCAGATCTTGCAATTGATGAGCCTTTCTGGAACCCCAAACCGGTTCTACCTTTGTTGTCGGAGACCTCTACCATGTGCCCCCACTGATCAACAACACCTTCTTCAACAATCTTCTGAGCATCTTTCAATGAGGACATAGGTGCCCCAATTCTCTTCTCAGCAGCAGTAGATAAGGCTTGGAACGGAGTCCCAACCTCATCCTTAGCTTCTACATACGATAAATATGACAGATGGCTAACCAACATGCTTTCTCTCCTCCCACAATCACTAGCTTGCCATTCTTGACAAATTTGAGCTTCTGGTGCAGAGTGGAGGTAACAGCCCCTGCCTCATGGATCCATGGCCTTCCCAATAAGCAACTGTAGGCCGGGTGAATATCTATTACTTGAAAAGTAATATGAAAATCACTCGGACCTATCTTGACTGGAAGGTCCACTTCACCAATAACCGTTTTGCGCGAGCCATCAAAGGCTTTGACAATCACCCACTATATCTCATGGGAGCTCCTTGGTAAGATAGCTTCGACAAAGTTGACTTAGGAAGCACATTGAGTGATGAACCGGTGTCAACAAGCACATTTGACAAAGCATCTTCCTTACAGTTCATTGAAATATGCAAAAGCCAAGTTATGATTTCTTCCCTCCTCAGGGAGATCTTCATCGCAGAAGCTCAAATTATTACATGAAGTGATTTTGGCCATAATGTGATCAAATTGATCCACACTAACATCTTGCTCTACATATGCTTGTTCAAGAACTCTCTGCATTGCTTCTCTATGCACTTCAGAATTTAAAAGCAGAGACAACACAAAAATCTTCGAGGGGGTTTGGAGCAGCTGCTCAACCACATTAAATTCACTCCTTTTGATTAATCGGAGTATCTCATCATCCTCATTGGCTTTCAAGTTGCTGGATTCACCAGACTTATCCTTCGAATAACCAACTGGTTCTACATTAGGTACCTCCATCTTCTTACCAACCACTGTTTCCTCTGGGGCCACTGGCCCAAACACTCGACCACTGGGGGTCACCTTCGTAACATCAATAATGCTCACCACTGAACTAGTCGTAGGTAACGGGAACTCTTGACCATTCTTTACCATTATAGCATTGTACTGGTACAGTATAGCCTTATTAGATGAATATAGGATTGTGCCCGCTAACCGTATTACCAACGGCGATACTGATCTTTGACTGACGTTCTTGTTACTGCTGCTATCATACTGGATTATCAACCGCTCTTGTTGCTTGAAAATGGGCACTATGATATTAACGTCGTCATCTACATGACGAGATTGAACAATCTGGGTCATGCCTTCATCCATCAGACGCTGGATGTCCCTTTTCACTACATCACACCCTCTTGGGTTCACACTACAAACAACACAACCATCATGGTCATGTTCACAATCACTCACCATACAGATATCCTTGTGCATCTGCACCAAAGATCTTCGGATAAACCGGACATCAAAAACCTTGAATTCACCAGGACAACCGTCCACCATATTCACTGAAGAGTTCCCATGAGCGGGCAAAGGGTTAGCTTTCACATTTGGCGCGCGGTCCTTAAAGGACACCATACCACTCTTCATAAGCTTCTGAACCTTATATTTCAATGGATAACAATTTTCAATATCATGCCTAGGTGTACCCTGATGAAAAGCACAACGAAGCTCAGGTTTATACCACCAAGGAAGTGGTTCTGGAATCTGCGGTGGGTTCCTCGGTTGAATCAAGTTCTTGAGAACTAACGAGGATATAATTCAGCATACGACATAGGAATCGGGTCAAAAGAGACCTTCTTCCTCTCGAAGTTCTGTTGTTGATGATTGTTGTTGGTATTGTTGTTGTTGTAGGTGTTCGTTCTTTGTTGCGGTTGTTGTTGTTGACGTTGATGTTGTTGTTGTTGTTGAATTGGCGTTTGTAAGACCCCAATTTTGACCCTAAGATCCCTCATGGCATCATAACATGGTATTTGCATCTTGCCTCAAGGATCATAGCATCTTGGCTCCTAACCTTTGGGTGGGAACATTTGTGAGTTGGTTTGAGATCACCAAGCATGCTTGAATTGTATATTATTGCTTTTCTTACTTTTTTTACTAAGCAAAAGCACAAAAACATGTCACTAACTTGTTTTGTTTTGTAGCTTGAGCAATCATGTGATCTAAGGCTCCTAGGAGGCCCTTATGCTCAAAGAATGACCAGGTGAAGGTGAAAGCAAGCATGATAATGGTTCACAAATCTCTCAATCATCATATATGCCTCCCTAGTATCTTAATTTGTCAATTTGATCAAATCAAACCAAAAGGCTTGAGGATTGTTTCCCAAGGAAACCCTAATTCATCTGTGCATCAACTATGCCTTGCTCATGAAGCAACCTCAACCCATGATCAAATAAAATCAAGGAAAGTTCTTCCATTCATCATTTCATGCATATTTGAGCTCATTTGAATGTCCTAAATCATCATTTCATCAAGATTTGAGGTATGGGTTTGAGAAGTTGATCAGTCAATTCATCTGACTATTTTGAAGTACACTGAGACCTAACATTTAATGTGTTTGTCAAATGGAGATGACCCCAAGAGAAACAATGTTCTTAAGAACTATGTGAACAACTTTCATGTTCATCAAAAATTTATTTGAAGCTTGGAAAGTCATTATCCATTTCAAAACATTATAGGTCATTTTGACTGAAACCCTAATTTTGGGTCAACTTCCCAAGGACATAACTCATTCATTCTTTATGGTTTTGAGGTGGGATCAAATGCATTGGAAATTTTAAGATGTATACTTAATTTTTTAGGTTGAACAAATTTTCATAATCCTAAAATAAATACATGTGATAATGCAAAACATTATAGGTCATTTTGGACCAAAGGCATTGAAATGTGAAAAAGTCCAACTTCAAATGCCCATAACTTTCTCATAAAAAATCCAAATGATGAAACATTTGAGTCCAAATTGATTGTATTGAAAAGATCTACAACTTTGATGTTGAATGGTTTGTCATTTGGATCTTGCATCATTGAAACAGAAGGGCTTGAAGTTGGCCAACTTTGGAAATTTTCACATACACATGTTTTGCACCTTGCATTTTATGACCAATTTTCATCAATTTCCCAATTCCAAATGAAGTTTTGTTTAACAAAACAATTGATCCTCATGTCAAGAGCTTTCCAACCATTACCCATAAGACCATGTTTTATTTTTGGAAGAGGCATTTTCGAAGAGGAGAAAGTTTTGGTGCATTTTTAGAAACCATGTCAAATATGTGTGCACAAGCCAATTGCATCAATTTTGCATGTCCATTCCAACTTAGTGTGATATCAACACTCATTTGCAATAAGATTTGGGCCCTCCATGCGCCTGTACAGGCCCATGCATGGAGGCCCTCTTCATTCATGCACACACAATGGTCATGCTTACCTTTGCCAATTGCTATAAATAAGAGTGCTAGACTTCATAATTGATCAACCTGAAGGCGCCTGTTATGCTGTAAAACTCATTTCATAGCCACACCCAAAGGAATTCTCACTTTCTTTTCAAAAATTCAGATCTGATTTTCAACTACATTGGTTGATTTTCAGACTCAAAATTCCTTGACCTTGCTTCATCTTCATCTCTAGATCACACTGCAATCAATAGCTAAGAGGAATTATGCTCCATAGATCCATATTTCAGAGGTTACTACACAAACGTTTCGTCTTCGAAACACACTGATTGTAGCTTGTTTCTTGCATTTATTGGTTTGGCTGAAGTCCTCTCATCAGAGGCAATTAAACTGTGCTTTTAATTTTGAAAATCCATTGAGTTCAAGTTGAACACCATCATTTTCCACCTCTGATTTCTCTTCCCATGGAGATCTAGAGTGAAAACAAATGGTACAGGGGTGATGTACATCACCCTAGCTTTCCATTGATGTATAGATCACTTCATTTGGTTGAGATTGCCATGTCTGTAATTCTCACTAGAGCTGATGAGCTCGCCGGAGAAGACGGTGGTGTACGCCACCGTCTGTTTGCCAGAACAAATCAGAGTTGTGCGATGCATTCTCTAGATCTAATCTCATCCTTCCATTTTTATGACTTTTTTAATGGCCTTGTGTTTCTCATTGACCAAGGTGTTTGGTGCGCGTGCATGCCTAGACCTTTGGATGTGCCAACTCAATTAATGAGCTTGGATCCAACGCACCACATTATTTAGCATTTTTCAATTTCTGATTTAATTTTCTTTTATTTCTTTTATTCCATTTTAATTCAAAAAATCATATCTCTCTCATTTTAATTCCAAAAAATATGAGACCAATTGCATTATTTCTCTTTTAACTTCTAGTTTCTAAAAATGATTTTTAATATTTTTTATTTTATAATTTGATATTTTTTATGAATTTTCTCTTTTTTGGTTATTTTTAATTCATTTTAAATAGTTTCAATATCCAAAAAATACAAAGATATTTTCTTAACCTCTTTGAATGATGATGGATCTATGAAAAATATTCTCATCAATTTATGGATTGATTTGGGATTTATTTGAGATTTTAATTCAATTAGGTTATTTTTTTATGCATTTTAATTGATTAAAAATAGTTTCTGGTTTCTAAAAATGTTGAAATTTTTTGTCAAACTTTGTTTGACCTTGTTGAACTTAGGATGATCCATTTGGACTTTTCAAAGTCGATTTGAAATGGATTTGAAGTTTGACATTTAATTGTTTATTTTAATTCAAGTATTATTTTAATTTCCAAAAATACCAAAATATTTATTTGCTTCTTGACTTCTAAGGTTCATTTTGCTTCTGTTTACTAGTGTTTGACCTTGATTCCATTTGTCTTTGGTCAATGCAATTTGCTTATTTCATTTGAAGTTCAATTAATGTACATTCTTATCCATCTTCTTCTTCATCTTTTTTTTCTTTTTGATCAATGAGTTAAAGATTGGTGGTTAGCCTTGATGTATGGGAGGTTTAACCTTCCTTGATTCAAATCTAATTCATCTTGATCATAGATCAAGTGAATGGCTTTGCATAAAGGATAGGTTGCTTCTTAATCAAGCAAAAAACCTAAATCAATACAAGATCATTTCTCACTTTCTTTTGGCATGGCAAGTTGTAGGAGCTTGATTCACTAATCAAGATCTCTAACTTGTGTTTGTTGCCTATATTTTTGTTGACCGGCCTCAGATAGGTGTGACTACTACATTAGTCCACTTACGATTGCTTAACATAGCGCTAAATTGCCTTATGACACACTAACTCTAACTATTGACCATTAACTTTTAATTCTTGCACTTTACATTAATGCAATTTAATATTCTTGTACATATTATTCATTTGCTTTTGCCCTTTGCTCATTTGAGCACAGGTTTATGTTAATGTAATTTGCCTTTTGCTCACTTGAGCACATAATTGTGTGTATATTATTGTGCTTGTATTTTGTGTTGATTTTTGTGAACCAAATGCAAATGGACAAAAGGACTTAGACTTTAGGACTTTCCCTATGCAAAAATGGAGTAAAAAGGACTTAATGTTGAAGATGAATTGGAAGGACCTAATCTCTAAACTCACTCTTGTCCATTCTTTGTTTGCATTATAGAACTTTTTGATGTGTGTGTTCTTGTGCTAGGGATTTCTACTTGAGCCAAATTGAAGAACCATTGTCATGTGCACCTAAAGTGAGAGATACAAGAACCATTGGAAGATTCCTAAGAGCTTGTTTGATTGATTGATTGCTTGAATATTTGCTTATTTGCTTGCTTATTCCAAAGGATGGGAGCTACTTGGATCATCACTATGATCTCAAGAAGGGAACTCCAATTGTGGTCTTGTTTATTTTCCTTCATCTTTGTATGTCTAGGACTTAGCCATTCTTCTTCTTCCCTCCACTCTAACCCAAGCCAAAACTTTTGTGCAAACATTAACATTTGTTTTCAAAATTAGAAACCCAAGCATGATGCTTTTGATTTTTTCAAACTTTCTTTTCATAACACTTATTTTGAATTGAATCCTAAGTCAACTTTGACCATATTTTGTAAATACTTTTCATTGGTAAATATAACTCATTCAAATGTTTTTGTGGTTTCAATGGCCACTTCTTGCCAAAGCTTTTTTTGTATATACCATAGCTATTAGGTTTGAGTTATCCTTGAGGTGGATATAATACTCACCTATATCCTTAGTGATGGACAATGAGTCTTCCATGCTTATTATAGGGTTAACCCCTCACTAGCATGTTGAAGCTATCCTCACATGGTGGATTTGTGGTTTTAGGTTGAGTTTTCTCCCTTGGATAACAAAAGACCTTAAGGCTTTTGGACCAATTAATTCACCAACTTGTTTCGAGATTTTTACCCCGAACTACGAGGTTTTGATCCTAATCTTTTTAAGATGGTACATAGGCAATGGGTTTATCCATTCAAACACAAAATTTTAAATAATTTGTACATTCTTCTCTCATCTCCCCAATCATGTTTGCACAAATAATTTTTTCACAAATATCAACCTACCTTACAACAAATTGTGAAAAGGGCTCCCTAGGAGTACCTAGGATGTTTTGGGTGATTAAAACCTTCCCATTGCATAACCAACCAACCCCCTTACCCCGATCTCTGACATTTTTATTAGTTTTTGATTCGATAAAACTTCTCGGTTTTTGTTCGCTTTCTAACCTTTCCTTTGAATAAATAGAAGTGCGGTGGCGACTCGATTTGTATGATTTACTTTTGATTTAGTCAATAAATCTAAAGGTAACGAATACCCCGCTACAGAAAAGTGGCGACTCTGTTGGGGATCTATTTGCCTAGTGGGTTTTTCCTACTTTTCATATTTGTTGTATTGTATTGTGTATATTATTTTGTGACATATTTTTTATGTAATTTGGGATTACTGTATTGTATGTAATGATTGAGCTGCTTGATATATTAATTCCTTGTATGTTTGTTGATCTTTGTGAGATGAGGTCTATACTCGAACTCGAGTGCACTTAGGATAGGAGAATGGTATAGTCTTGTCAACTTGTGTGGAGTTATTCCTTAGCAAGTTAACTTGCAAGCCCATTCACTTGGTGGAGGTCATGTTGGGATCAATAATGTCACACGAGTAGTCATGGTTAGACATTACTCTTTCCAATATAGACCTTAGAAGCCAAGGACCGTAGTTTACCAAGCCCATCTTGGCCTATTTCTAGGACATAGTGCGAAGGTCGTTCAAGTGTAAGATTTGATACGATTGTTACGCGATACTACACTCATAAGAGTCTCTCTTGAGAATATTTTTGGAATACGAGTAGTCGTTTATCCGATAATATCCGAAAGATGGGATGATGACTATGGGAACCTCTTGTAGAACATGATTGGCAGGTTTAAACCATAGTACACTCCCTTTGGGTGGTCCTTAACCGATACTCCATGCTCGTGACTTGCAACAAACCCTTGATTCATGGTTGATCCGTTCTTGTATATCCTTAATATCAATGGAACTTGGGTTTTGATAAGGTGTAAACCATAATCCACCAAAATGGATGATTGATATTGAGGATGACTTGATCCATCCCATGACCTTTGTGTGGTGTGGTTTGCTTGATCCTTGAGTGTGATTGTTGCATCCATGCATTCATGCACCCATTTGCATCCATATCATCAATAACGAGAAAATTTTCAAGGAACTTAAGAGGTCTATTTGCAAATTTTCAGAGACATGGATAGACAAAGAAGGAATACAAAGAAGTACAGTTTCAGACAACCCGACTTGAAAGAGTTAAGGAGTTTGACATCCTATGTATTAGATCCCTTGGAGTTCAAGGCTCGTCATGGGAAGCTTCTGTCTATTCTGGCTACTCAAGTGGATGAAGGTCTGATGAGTGTGTTGGTGCAGTTCTATGATCCCTTGTACCATTGCTTCCCCTTTCCTGGATTTCTAGCTTTTGCCTACGCTTGAGGAGTATGCCTATCTTGTGGGTATACCTATTCTAGATCAGTTGCCGTTCAGTGGCTTAGAGAGGGTTCCTACTTCTCAAGAGATTACTGATTTGTTTCATATAGATGAATCTCTGGTTGGTGCTCATATGACTACCAAAGGTGGAATTCAAGGTCTCCCTTCTGAGTTCCTCATTGCTCAAGCTACTTTGTATGGGAAGGCCATGAGTGAGGACGCCTTTGAGGCCATATTTGTACTTCTCATATATGGCTAGTGTTATTCCCCAACATCGACAAGTTTGTGGATGTGAACGCTATTAGGATTTTCTCTACTCTTAATCCCGTTCCTACTCTGTTGGGTGACACTTATTTCTCTTTGCATATGAGGAATGCAAAGGGTGGTGGTACCATTGTGTGTTGTTTGCCTCTGTTGTACAAGTGGTTTATTTCGCACTTGCCACAGACGGTCGCCTTCAAGGAGAACAAAGGATGTCTACGGTGGTCCAGGAGACTTATGTGTCTCACTAATGATGATATATTTTGGTACAACCGTGTATATGATGGTGTGCAGATTATCGACTCTTGTGGTGAATTCTCCAACGTGCCTCTTCTTGGTACATGTGGTGGGATTAACTACAACCCCGTTTTAGCACGTCGTCAGTTTGGGTTCCCCTTAAAGGATAAACCTAATAACATTCTGTTAGAAGGTGTATTCTTTCAAGAGGGTAAAGATCCCCAAGGCTTGAAGGGCAGGATGGCCCGCGCTTGGCGCAAGATCCATAGGAAGGGAAGGAAAGAGCTTGGTCCGAAGAACTGTATTGCTTTGGAACCCTATACCCCGTGGGTGAGGAGGAGAGCTTCTGAGTACCTTATGCCTTATGAGTATCCGAGACCTACACCTTTGGTTATGGCTGGGCCTTCAACCCTCCCGGACCAAGGAGTAGAGGAGTTGAGAGACGAAGACCGCTCGCGTGCTTGGATCCATGAGCGAGAGGAGCTACTTCAACAACTTAGAGATAAGGATGCATTGATAGAGTTTCTTGAGCATCAGGTTATCGATGAGCCTGATGATGTGGTGACTTCTCTTCTTCCTCAGTCTTCCAAGTTTTGGAAGAGGAAGTACGATCGACTCGCCAAAGAGAAGGCAGATATGGAGGCAGCCTATGAGAGAGAGGTGAAGAGGCTTCGTGCAGTTTATCTTCCAGTCTCGAGAGCTTTAGACGATTGTTTCTAGGGTTCCATAGGATGTTCATTTTCCTTCTCTCTTGTATTGTATTATTTGGTTACCAAGACTGTACTTATTTGGTGTAAAAATATTTCCCAGATAGTATTGATATGATATTTCCATATATGTCTAAATAATTAATATTTTCAATATTTGCAAATAGAACTCTAAAGTTCCTCTGATAAATAAAATAAATCATATGCACAAGCATTGCATGCATCATGTGCATAAGCAGGTTTTTGCTCCAGGCTTCTTGTTTAATGGTCTAACTCTGTGTTCTTCATTTATTTTGAAGACAAGCTGACTCACCGGTACTACACCAGAGCCAACTCTTCAAGACTGATGGATCACTTAGAGCAAGAGAATAGAGAACTCAAGGAGGAAGTGGCCAGATTGACTGCCCTGATGGAGTCTTTCATGGCCGCCCAAAGCCAGTCGTCTCCAACGTCTTCAACTCCTCCCCAGAGGACAGTCATCTCTGAGATTGCCTCTTCAATAGTGCCTGCTGCTAGCGCCCACTTCGCGCCTACTGCTATGCCAGCCGGGTTTCCCTAGGGGATGCCCACGAACTTTGTTCCTGAGGGTCTCGCCCCAACGTTTGCTTCTCTGTCGACATCTAGCCCGGTCCTCGTCGTTCCATCGCCGGTCGTGCATACTATGCCAAGAGTAGACGACACCATTTACCACTCTGAGCCGTCTGAGGTCCCAGATGTGTATGAGAAGATGGATGCAATGAACGATCAGTTTCTTGAGCTCCGTAAGGAACTCAAAACTCTCAGAGGGAAGGACCTCTTTGGCAAGTCTGCTGTTGAACTCTGCCTGGTTCCTAATGTCAAGATCCCTATAAAGTTCAAAGTGCCTGACTTTGAAAAGTACAAGGGAAATACTTTCCCTCTCAGCCACTTGATTATGTATGCGAGGAAGATGTCAAATCAGACCGACAATGATCAGCTCCTTATTCATTATTTCCAGGACAGCCTGTCCGGTGCCGCCCTGAGATGGTACATGGGTTTGGATAGTGCGAACATCCGATCCTTCAATGACCTTGGCGAAGCTTTCGTCAAACAGTACAAGTATAACGTGGATATGGCTCCCGATAGGGATCAATTGAGAGCCATGTCCCAGAAGGACAAGGAAACTTTCAAGGAGTACGCCCGGAGGTGGCGAGAGCTAGCTGCACAGATTGTGCTTCCGCTGGAAGAGAAAGAAATGACCAAGATCTTCTTGAAGACCTTGAGCTCATTTTATTATGAGCGGATGATTGCCAGTTCTCCTTCTGACTTCACCGAGATGGTGAATATGGGGATGCGTCTGGAGGAAGGAGTCAGTGAAGGGCGCCTGACTAGAGAAGAAGGCTCTTCTGCCAAACGATATGGGATGTTTAGAAAGAAGAAAGATGGTGAGGCACATGCTGTGACCTCCCATGTTAAATCTAGAAGACCCTCGGTGAGGAGGAAGATCGTGCGTCCTGCCAGTAACCAGCATCAGGTGGCTCACATAGCACCTGTTTTCAGAGAAAACCAGCACTATCAGCATAATAATAACCAGCAACATCAACAATATCAACAACAACATCACTGTCCTCAATAGCAGGCCTACCAGCCTCGAAACAATAATCAGACCAGTACCAGCTATGAGAGGAAAAGGGTAACTTTTGATCCTATTACCATGACCTATGCAGAGCTATATCCCTCTTTGATAGAGAGAAAACTGATCACTCCACGTGACCCACCGGCTATACCTACCAACCCTCAGTGGTGGTATAAGCCAGAGCTTCATTGTGTTTATCATTCCGGTGCTCCCGAACATGATGTGGATAACTGTTACTCGTTGAAGACCAAGGTTCAAGACCTTGTGAGAAGCGGTATCTTGTGTTTCGAGGACGTAGGTCCTAACTTCAAGAAGAACCAATTACCCGAGCATGGGAAATCTGTTGTCAACATGGTCCAGGGTTGCCCTGGTAAATATAAAGTCCGATATGTCAGCCATATCCGACAATCATTGGTCGAGATGCACAGACTGTTGTGTGAATACAGTCATTATAAGCATGACCATGACAGATGCCGTGTCTGCACTATCAATCAGAGGGGATGTCGTCAAGTTCGAAGAGATATCCAAGAAATGCTGGATGAAGGTGTAATTGAAATACTTCAGAATTGCGATGGAGATGATGAAGTTAATGTGATATCACCAGTATTCAGGATCCCAGAGCCTGTTGTCATCCGATATGATGGTAGCAAGGAAAAGGCTTCTCCCTCTCTCATAATCAAACCAGCTGGCCCCGTGCCATATTCTTCTGATAAAGCTGTCCCCTATCGTTAAAATGCTGTGGCATTGGAAGATGGGAAGGAGGTGCCTCTTCCCTCTACCTCTGTTGTTAACATTGCTGATGTCAGCGGCCTGACCTGTAGTGGTCATGTTTTCTCGGCTCCACCGAAACCCCAGACTGACACCAGAAGGGCTGATGTTGCTGATTGTGTTATTCGTCCGGTTGGAAATTCTGCTGTTTCTCCGAATCCGGCACTTGTTGCTAATAAACCTGCCACCGCTGTTAAAACTCCTGTCCATGCTGGCCAGAATGGCATGATGAAAGAGGATTGTGATGAGATGCTGAGGCTCATCAAGAGGAGTGAGTACAACGTTGTAGATCAACTTCTACAAACGCCATCAAAGATCTCTGTGCTATCTTTGTTAATGAACTCTGAACCACACCGTGAAGCTCTGTAGAAGGTGTTGGACGTGGCGTATGTAGACCACGATGTCACAATAGAACAATTCAATATTATTGTTGCAAACATTACTGCTTGTAACAATCTGAGTTTTTGTGATGCTGATCTCCCCGAGGAGGGAAGAGACCACAATCTGGCACTTCACATATCTATGAGCTGTAAGGATGACGCCATGTCTAATTTGCTGGTAGACATTGGATCATCACTGAATGTGTTGCCAAAATCCACTCTGGCTAGATTATCATACCAGGGGCCTCCCATGAGGTAGAGTGGAGTGGTTGTAAAAGCTTTTGATGGATCCCGCAAGATTGTGATTGGTGAGGTTGAACTCCCAGTCAAGATTGGACCAAGTGATTTCCATATCACTTTTCAGGTCATGGATATCCACCCATCATATAGCTGTTTGTTGGGCAGACCATGGATTCACGAGGTAGGCGCCGTGACGTCCACCCTACACCAAAAATTGAAATTTGTCAAGAACAAAAAGCTGGTGGTGGTAGGGGGAGAGAAGGCTCTCTTGGTTAGCCATTTGTCTTCCTTTTCTTATATAGATGCTGAGGATGAGGTTGGGACGCTGTTCCAAGCCTTATCTATTGCTGAGCCGTCTAAGAAAGGAACTTCTTCATTTGCGTCCTACAATGATGCGAAGTTGGCCATCGAGCATGTCACAACTACTGGTTTAGGACAAATGATCAAGATGGAAGACAATAAATCCCGGGCTGGCATAGGCTATTCTTCGGGCACCTTTAACAAGCATGGGTTGTTTCAGAGTGGTGGGTTCATCCACACTGTTGAAGATCAAGAGGCCGCTGCTATTGTGGAAGAGGATGCTGAGGAAGATTCTGGCAACTTTGTCATCCCTGGAGGGGTCTGCAATAACTGGGTCGCTGTTGATGTTCCAACAGTTGTCCATAAGTCAATGTAATGTTCACTTTTTGTTTAAAAACCCTTCTCCCATGCCAAAAGGAGAAGTGATGACATTGTTGGCCCATAAATACAATGACATTCATTCAATAAATTCATGTTAAATGTTTGTTTTTCCAAATTATTTTCACTTTTTACCTTTTGCATGAAATTGGTGATCACATAAAACCCTAAAAATAGAATAAAATCAATCTTTTCATCTGCATAATGATTTGCCTTGCTTGAATTCTAAAATCTATTTTATATCCAAAATCATTATGCAGGTTGATCAAACCCATTGAACATAATGATCCAACACCATCTCCCAACTTTGAGTTCCCTGTATTTGAGGCCGAAGAAGATGATGTTGAAGAGATTCCTGATGAGATTACTCGTCTACTTGAGCATGAAGAGAAGATCATTCAGCCACATCTTGAGAATCTGGAAACAGTCAACTTGGGGTCTGAGGACTGTGTGCGAGAAGTGAAGATTGGGGCACTCCTTGAAGAATCTGTTAAGAAGGGGTTGATTGAGTTGCTACGAGAATACGTCGATGTCTTTGCCTGGTCATATGAAGACATGCCTGGTTTGGATACTGATATCGTGCGGCATTTCCTGCCTTTGAAGCCTGAGTGTGTGCCTGTGAAGCAGAAGCTCAGAAAAACTCATCCTGATATGGAAGTGAAGATCAAAGAGGAAGTTCAGAAGCAAATAGATGCGGGGTTTCTGGTGACTTCTACTTATCCTCAATGGATGGCCAATATTGTGCCCGTGCCTAAGAAAGATGGAAAAGTCTGAATGTGTGTGGACTATAGAGACTTGAATAAAGCTAGTCCAAAAGATGATTTCCCTCTACCACATATTGATATGTTGGTAGATAATACAACTAAATTCAATGTCTTCTCGTTTATGGATGGATTTTCCGGATATAATCAGATCAAAATGGCACCCGCGGATATGGAGAAGACAACATTCATCACGCCTTGAGAACATTCTGTTATCGAGAGATGCCTTTCGGTTTGAAGAACGCCGGAGCCACGTATCAACGAGCTATGACTACCTTGTTTCATGATATGATGCATAAGGAGATCGAGGTATATGTTGATGATATGATTGCAAAGTCAAGAACGGAGGTTGAACATGTTGAGCACTTGTTGAAGCTTTTTCAGCGTTTGAGGAAGTATAAGCTTTGTCTGAATCCTAACAAGTGTACATTTGGAGTCCGTTCCGGCAAGTTATTGGGCTTTATAGTCAGTGAGAGAGGTATTGAAGTTGATCCTACCAAGGTCAAAGCAATACAAGAGATGCCTGTGCCCAAAACTGAGAAGCAAGTCCGAGGTTTTCTTGGCCGCTTGAATTATATTTTCAAATTTATATCCCACATGACTGCCACATGTGCGCCAATATTCAAGCTCCTCTGGAAAGATCAGCGTCATGATTGGATCGAGGATTGCCAAAAAGCCTTTGATAGTATTAAGGAGTATTTGTCCGAGCCGCCGATTTTGTCTCCGCCTGTGGAAGGGAGACCCTTGATTTTGTATCTGACAATTCTTGAAGACTCTATGGGTTGTGTCCTTGGTCAGCAAGATGAGTCAGGAAAGAAAGAGTATGCTATTTACTACCTGAGTAAGAAGTTCACTGATTGTGAGTCTCGATACTCAATGCTCGAGAAGACATGTTGTGCTTTGGCTTGGGCTGCTAAGCGCTTACGCCAGTATATGTTGAAACATACGACTTAGTTGATATCCAAAATGGATCCAATCAAGTATACCTTTGAGAAGCCTGCTTTAACTGGGAGGATTTCCCGTTGGCAGATGCTGTTGTCTGAGTATGATATTGAGTATCGAGCTCAGAAGGCTATTAAAGGTAGTATCTTGGCTGACCACTTGGCACATCAACCAATTGAGGATTATCAGTCAGTTAAGTACGACTTCCCTGATGAGGAGATTCTGTATTTGAAAATGAAAGATTGCGATGAGCCTACGCTCGATGAAGGGCCAGACCCTGGTTCTCGATGGGGTATGGTGTTCGATGGCGCTGTAAATCAATATGGAAATGGTATTGGGGAAGTGATTATTACTCCTCAGGGCACACATTTTCCTTTTACAGCAAGGCTAACTTTCAAATGCACGAATAATATGGCGGAGTATGAGGCCTGTATTATGGGATTGGAAGAATGTATTGATCTCAGGATCAAGCATCTCGATGTTTATGGTGATTCGGCCCTTGTTGTTAATCAAATTAAGGGTGAATGGGAGACGAATCAGCCTGGCCTCATCCCATACAGAGATTATGCGAGGAGGATTTCAACGTTCTTTAATAAAGTTGACTTCCATCATATTCCTCGAGATGAGAATCGGATGGCAGATGCTCTTGCTACGCTTGCTTTTATGATTATGGTGAAATTCTGGAATGAAGTCCCCAATATCACTGTGATGCGCTTGGATAGACCAACTCATGTATTTGCAGTAGAAGAAGTGAAAGATGACAAGCCATAATATTATGACATCAAATGTTTTCTTCAGAGTCAGGTTTACCCGCCTGGGGCATCTGTTAAAGATAAGAAGACTTTGAGGAGATTATCTGGTAGTTTCTACCTCAATGGAGGAGTGCTTTATAAGAGGAATTTTGATATGGTTTTGCTCAGATGCGTGGATAGACACGAAGCAGACCTATTGATGACTGAGGTCCATGAGGGTTCATTCAGTACTCATTCCAATGGACATGCCATGGCAAAGAAGATGTTGAGAGCAGGCTACTATTGGCTGACAATGGAGTCTGACTACTGCAAATATGTGAAGAAATGCCACAAGTGTCAGATTTATGCGGATAAGATTCATATTCCCCCGACACTTCTGAATATGGTTTCATCACCATGGCCTTTCTCCATGTGGGAAATTGACATGATTGGCATGATAGAGCCGAAAGCGTCCAACGGTCACATATTTATTCTCGTAGCAATTGATTACTTCACCAAGTGGGTTGAAGCGGCATCATATGCAAACGTGACCAGGCAGGTGGTTGTGAAGTTTGTCAAGAATCAACTCATATGCCGTTATGATGTGCCAGATAAGATCATTACTCATAATGGATCTAACTTGAACAACAAGATGATGAAAGAGTTGTGTAGTGAGTTCAATATTGCACATCATAATTCTTCTCCTTATAGACCCAAGATGAATGGGGCTGTTGAAGCTGCTAATAAGAATATTAAGAAGATTATCCAGAAGATGGTTGTTACGTACAAGGATTGGCATGAGATGCTGCCATTTGCTTTGCATGGATATCGTACATCCGTCCGCACTTCAACAGGGGCAACCCCTTTCTCCCTTGTTTACGGCATGGAAGCTATACTCCCAGTAGAGGTGGAGATCCCGTTAATGAGAGTCTTGATGGAAGCCAAGTTGACTGATGTTGAATGGGTTCAGAGCCGTTATGACCAGTTGAACTTAATTGAAGAGAAGAGATTGACTGCCATGTGTCATGGTCAGTTATATCAACAAAGGATGAAGAAAGCCTTTGATAAGAAGGTCAAGCCTCGTGTGTTCCGAGAAGGTGACCTTGTGCTCAAGAAAGTTTTGTCTTTCGCGCCCGATTCCAGGGGCAAGTGGACTCCAAACTATGAAGGTCCATATGTTGTTAAGAGAGCCTTTTCAGGCGGTGCTTTGATACTTACAAATATGGATGGGGAGGATTTCACCCGTCCTGTGAATTCAGATGCAGTCAAGAAATACTTCGCCTAAAATAAAAACAGAATAGCTCGCTAAGTTGAAAACCCGAAAGGGCGGCTTAGGCAAAAATGAGCGTCTCGGTGGATTGAAAACCCGAAAGGGCGATCCAAGCAAAAGTTAGAGACATAATTTTTTTCCCCGCTAGATTGAGTACCTCACCCTGGGGAAATCTAGGCAAAAATTAGGTATTTTGGCAAGTAACTGCATCCTGACAAGACTTTGTCCTACAACTGTCATCTGTCAAAGAATTTCGCTCAGTCATCGTCAACTGAAGCTTCAAATACATGGGATTCAGAGTTGGTGGAGAAATGATCATTATGTTCAATGTATCCCTTTTCCAATATATATCACCAATTTCAAATGTGTAAAGATCCATGGAATCTTGCCATTTGCAGACTACCATTCCATCAAATAAATTTGAGCCATTATCCAATTCTTTGCACTCTTATTTGTTTCTGTTCAACAAATATTTTGCATGTTTTAATTGATAAATATCACTGTTTTAAAATTTTCATGAATTGTTTTTAAACAAAGTGAATATTCACAATGACAAAAAGGATAATTGGGACGTCTTCAGTGCTCTCCCAAGGATAGTATGATCTCCAAAAGGGTAAGACATGTTGTTCATATTCCTAGCATACTTGTATCCTCTTCATTATCTTTCAGGTTGTCTCCTTTGCAAGTGCAGAAGAAGGTTATGCACCACCAGTTCCCTAGAGGGTTTGGAGTTTGGCCTTAATCTTCTAACTCTTCAATGAGGTTGGATCTAGCATCTGTGTTATCAGTTATATGGTTGTCATCCATTGGATGGATAGACCTAAAATACCTTATAAATTGATAAATTGATATGCTATCTTTTAGAGGAAGTTGGTATTCCCTCATTCAGGTTGGAATTCTCCCGCAGAGAGAGCAGGAAATCCCCAGCCTGAGTGGAATCCTCAACAGTTTGGTTTGTAGCTTCCCTCCGCGGATTCGCCTACATGAATATCCAGCAGGTTTGACTTTGTTTATCCTCACAGAGTTGATCCCATGTTAACTCCCCAATATGGTCACCAAGCAGGATATCTCCAGCTGATCACCTACAGGTGGCTCCCGGTTCAGTCCTCAGCAGTGTTTCCCTAGAACCTGTCTGTTGTTTCCTCCTGAGAAGAGAGGGTGACGGAAATGTTTATCTTTCCATCCCACGTGGAGTAGTGTTTCTCTTCTCCTCGATAGAGATGATTTATCCAGCAGTGCAAGGAAATGCGTTGGTTTTGAAACTTTTTGATCGGTGGTTGTTCCCCACAGAGTTTCATCCTTCCCCTGGATAATTTCCCCAGTAGAGTTGCTTCTATGACGGATCGTATCCATGTTTAGTTCCCCAGCCAAGACTTTGCCTGATTACAGATTGGCGTTGGAGCTTCTGAGGAAGATGTGTTGATTCCTTCCTAGCGGAGTGACTGGTTCTCGTCCCCCTGCAGAGATCATTGTTTCCTGGTGTCTTCCCCCCCATCAGATTGGGAGTTTTCCCCAGTGGGCCTGGCTTTATCTTGTGAGATGTAGTACCGGATGTTTGTCCATTGTTCCTTGGACCGGTTTGTGTTAAATATGTCTGTTTCTCAGCATTCATCATACATAAACCACGCATATACATGCATAGCTACAACATTCAGATACTCATGCTGCATTTCTTTGCCATATACCTTTGTTTATTATCTCCTGCTATTTGGTGATATATATTTCCCCAAGCAGATGTTGGTGTTTGATCTCTCCATATAGAGTCAACCCTATAGGCAGAAAACGTCTATCCTTTCTTCCATATTCCCCACTGAGTTATATCCTCGTGGATGATTGTTACTTCAGTTTCCTCCCAAAAATATGTATTGGGATGAAATTTCTCCCCTGAGTTATATCCTCATAGGGTTGAGTTTTGTTTCATTGTGTCTCTCTAGCTCGTTCCTAGATTGACTCCTCTTGTTATTTCCCCGTGGTTTAGATGACTGATTGTTCAGTAACCAGTAATTATCCATCTTTTCCCCAATGGAATTTGCTGTGGCCTTCTACCCAGTAACCGATAGTCGTAAGTCCTATCTTTGTCGGTTTTCTACCCTCTTACCGGTAGTTGTAAACTCCATTTTTTATCCCCTCACAGAGTTAACCCTTGATTTTGTTCATCCTAACCGATGGCGGTTACTCTCTTCCGTGGTTTTCTACCTAGTAACTGGTAGATGTAATCTCCTCTTTGACAGTTATCTTTATCCAATATTCGGTATTGATATTCCTTCGTTTTGAGTATATCTCCCAGTCACCGGTGATGTATCTCTTGGATAATTGCTCTGATAAAGCAATGTATCCCCGACGAGTCATCTTTCATTCACCCCTTTTTGTTGGTAATGATCGTTTCTCCCCTTTGATTGGTCATCATTTTATACCCGGTATTCGGTATCCCGATGTCCTTTCTTTTCGGTCGATTTATCCTTTATTAACCCAGTAACTGGTTGTGGATAATCTTTCATGCGAGTATGTTATCTACGTTCTGACGGTAATAGATAATATATCTCATGCGCTCTTCAGACGAAGTCTTTTTCTTCCCCTGTTGAGTAAGATTTGTATTTCCTTATGGGATCGAATGTCCATCCTGTAATCGAGTTTGCTTTTTCAGCCCTCCTTACGGATGATGAGTGTCTTGGAAATATTCCCCAATTTACGCCTGATTGGTCACCTATTATATGCCCAGTAACCGGTATCCCTGGTGTCCCTTCCTTTCTGCTCCCTGTTATGACTTTTTGTCCCTTGTGGATTCAGATTTTCCTGAGTTGAAATATACCTTTTTAGGTCTTCCTCAGATGTTTTGGACGTTTGATATCTCTCACCCTTATAACGGTCTTAGATATTCATTCCCCCCGAGCATGTGGTTCTCTCGCCCTTATACCGGTGTTTTGATCACATGTCTCCTTGAGCTTATTACTCAGTAACCGGTAATACCTCATTTGTTGTTTCCTCAGCTGAGTCCTTTGTGAACGTTCCCAGCTTGAGTCCCTTGGTGGGTTTTTCCCCATCCGAGTCCGGATTTTTATCCGAAGTATCCGTTGTGGATAGTTTTGCTGTATTGGCATATTCCCCAATACATGCATCTTTGCGTCAGCTCGAGTCTTTCCATTGATTTATTTTCATGGAAATCCCTTTGTGTCTCTCAGCAAGTTTTAAGTCGTGACCTGCTCACACATTTTATTCCCCTTTTACCCCCCAGTAAAGTCCCGGAGTCTCTGTCCCATTTATGAGTATATTACTCATATGGATTTTTAGTTTCCCCTGTTTTTTTTCTTCTTTGTGGACATATATCCCCACAGAGTTTTACCTTTTGCATACATGCATTTGCATCATGAGGTCTCTTAGGGACCAAAATTCGTCTCTTTATTATTATTTAAGCCCATTCTACCTCGTCGAGATGAAGATATTAACCTTCACTTCTCCGGATAGAATGACCTTAAATAGGGGCATCTGTAAGACCCCAATTTTGACCCTAAGATCCCTCATGGCATCATAACATGGTATTTGCATCTTGCCTCAAGGATCATAGCATCTTGGCTCCTAACCTTTGGGTGGGAACATTTGTGAGTTAGTTTGAGATCACCAAGCATGCTTGAATTGTATATTATTGCTTTTCTTACTTTGCTTACTAACCAAAAGCACAAAAATATGTCACTAACTTATTTTGTTTTGTAGCTTGAGCAATCATGTGATCTAAGGCTCCTAGGAGGCCCCTATGCTCAAAGAATAACCAGGTGAAGGTGAAAGGAAGCATGAAAATGGTTCACAAAGCTCTCAATCATAATATATGCCTCCATAGTATCTTAATTTTTCAATTTGATCAAAGCAAACCAAAAGGCTTGAGGATTGTTTCCCAAGGAAACCCTAATTCATCTGTGCATCAACTGTGTCTTGCTCATGAAGCAACCTCAACCCATGATCAAATAAAATCAAGGGAATTTCTTCCATTCATCACTTCATGCATATTTGAGCTCATTTGAATGTCCTCAATCATCATTTCATCAAGATTTGCGGTATGGATTTGAGAAGTTGATCAGTCAATTCATCTGACTATTTTGAAGTACACTGAGACCTAACTTTTAATGTGTTTTTCAAATGGAGATGACCCCAAGAGAAAACATGTTCTTAAGAACCATGCTAACAACTTTCATGTTCATCAAAAATTTATTTGAAGCTTGGAAAGTCATCATCCATTTCAAAACATTATAGGTCATTTTGACTGAAACCCTAATTTTGCGTCAACTTCCCAAGAACATAACTCATTCATCCTTTATGGTTTTGAGGTGGGATCAAATGAATTGGAAAGTTTAAGATGTATACTTCATTTTTTATGTTGAAAGAATTTTCATAATCCTAAAATAAATACATGTGATAATGCAAAACATTATAGGTCACTTTGGACCAACGACATTGAAATGTGAAAAAGTCCAACTTCAAATGACCATAACTTTATCATTAAAAATCCAAATGATGCAAAATTTGAGTCCAAATTGATTGTCTTGAAAATATCTACAACTTTGATGTTTAAGGTTTTGTCATTTGGAACTTGAATCACTGAAACATAAGGGCTTGAAGTTGGCCCACTTTGGAAATTTTCACATACACATGTTTTGCCCCTTGCACTTTATGACCAATTTTCATCAATTTCCCAATTCCAAATGAAGTTTTGTTCAACATAACAATTGATCCTCATGTCAATAGCTTTCCAACCATTACCCATAAGGCCATGTTTTATTTTTGGAAGAGGAATTTTCGAAGAGGAGAAAGTTTTGGTGCATTTTTAGAAACCATGTCAAATATGTGTGCACAAGCCAATTGCATCAATTCTGTACGTCCATTCCAACTTAGTGTGATATCAACACTCATTTGCAATAAGATTTGGGCCCTCCATGCGGCTGTACAGGCCCATGCATGGAGGCCCTCTTCATTCATGCACACACAATGCTCATGCTTACCTTTGCCAATTGCTATAAATAAGAGTGCTAGGCTTCATAATTGATCAACCTGAAGGCGCCTGTTATGCTGCAAAACTCATTCCACAACCACACCTAAAGGAATTCTCACTTTCTTTTCAAAAATTCAGATATGATTTTCAACTACAATAGTTGATTTTCAGACTCAAAATTCCTTGAACTTGCTTCATCTTTATCTCTAGATCACACTGTAATCAATAGCTAAGAGGAATTGTGCTCCATAGATCCATATTTCAGAGGTTGCTACACAAACTTTTCGTCTTCGAAACACACTGATTGTAGCTTGTTTCTTGCATTTATTGGTTTGGCTGAAGTCCTCTCATCAAAGGCAATTAAACTGTGCTTTTAATTTTGAAAATCCATTGAGTTCAAGTTGAACACCATCATTTTCCACCTCTGATTTCTCTTCCCATGGAGATCTAGAGTGAAAATAAATGGTACAGGGGTGATGTACATCACCCCAACTTTCCATTGATGTATAGATCGCTTCATTTGGTTGAGATTGCCATGTCTGCAATTCTCTCATCGGAGCTGATGAGCTTGCCGGAGAAGACGGTGGTGTACGCCACCGTCTGTTTTCCAGAACAAATCTGAGTCGTGCGATGCATTCTCCAGATCTAATCTCATCCTTCCATTTTTATGATTTTTTTAATGGCCTTGTGTTTCTCATTGACCAAGGTGTTTGGTGCGCACGCATGCCTGAACCTTTGGATGTGCCAGCTCAATTAATGAGCTTGGATCCAACGCACCACATTATTTAGCATTTTTCAATTTCTGATTTAATTTTCTTTTATTTCTTTTATTCCATTTTAATTCAAAAAATCATATCTCTCTCATTTTAATTCCAAAAAATATGAGACCAATTGCATTATTTCTCTTTTAATTTCTAGTTTCTAAAAATGATTTTTAATATTTTTTATTTTATCATTTGATATTTTTTATGAATTTTCTCTTTTCTGGTTATTTTTAATTCATTTTAAATAGTTTTCAATATCCAAAAAATACAAAAATATTTTCTTAACCTCTTTGAATGATGATGGATCTATGAAAAATATTCTCATCAATTTATTGATTTATTTGAGGTTTATTTGAGATTTTAATTCAATTAGGTTATTTTTTTATGCATTTTAATTGATTAAAAATAGTTTCTGGTTTCTAAAAATGCTGAAATTTTTTGTCAACTTTGTTTGACCTTGTTGAACTTAGGATGATCCATTTGGACTTTTCAAAGTCGATTTGAAATGGATTTGAAGTTTGACATTTAATTATTTATTTTAATTCAAGTATTATTTTAATTTCCAAAAATACCAAAAATATCTATTTGCTTCTTGACTTCTAAGTTTCATTTTTCTTCTGTTTACTAGTGTTTGACCTTGATTCCATTTGTCTTTGGTTAATGCAATTTGCTTATTTCATTTGAAGTTCAATTAATGTACATTCTTATCCATCTTCTTCTTCATCTTTTTTTTTCTTTTTGATCAATGAGTTAAAGATTGGTGGTTAGCCTTGATGTATGGGAGGTTTAACCTTCCTTGATTCAAATCTAATTCATCTTGATCATAGATCAAGTTAATGGCTTTGCATAAAGGATAGGTTGCTTCTTAATCAAGCAAAAAACCTAAATCAATACAAGATCATTTCTCACTTTCTTTTGGCATGGCAAGTTGTAGGAGCTTGATTCACTAATCAAGATCTCTAACTTGTGTTTGTTGCCTATATTTTTGTTGACCGACCTCAGATAGGTGTGACTACTACATTAGTCCATTTACGATTACTTAACATAGTGCTAAATTGCCTTATGGCACACTAACTCTAACTATTGACCATTAACTTTTAATTCTTGCACTTTACATTAATGCAATTAAATATTCTTATACATATTATTCATTTGCTTTTGCCCTTTGCTCATTTGAGCACATGTTTATGTTAATGCAATTAACCTTTTGCTCACTTGAGCACATAATTGTGTATATATTATTGTGCTTGTATTTTGTGTTAATTGTTGTGAACCAAATGCAAATGGACAAAAGGACTTAGACTTTAGGACTTTTCCTATGCAAAAATGGAGTAAAAAGGACTTAATGTTGAAGATGAATTGGAAGGACCTAATCTCTAAACTCACTCTTGTCCATTCTTTGTTTGCATTATAGAACTTTTTGATGTGTGTGTTCTTGTGCTAGGGATTTCTACTTGGGCCAAATTGAAGAACCATTGTCATATGCACCTAAAGTGAGAGATATAAGAGCAATTGGAAGATTCCTAAGAGCTTGTTTGATTGATTGATTGCTTAAATATTTGCTTATTTGCTTGCTTATTCCAAAGGATAGGAGCTACTTAGATCATCACTATGATCTCAAGAAGGGAACTCCAATTGTGGTCTTGTTTCTTTTCCTTCATCTTTGTATGTCTAGGACTTAGCCATTCTTCTTCTTCCCTCCACTCTAACCTAAGCCAAAACTTTTGTGCAAACATTAACATTTGTTTTCAAAATTAGAAACCCAAGCATTATGCTTTTGATTTTTTCAAACTTTCTTTTCATAACACTTATTTTGAATTGAATCCTAAGTCAACTTTGACCATATTTTGTAAATACTTTTCATTGGTAAATATAACTCATTCAAATGTTTTTGTGGTTTCAATGGCCACTTCTTTCCAAAGCTTTTTTGTATAAACCATAGCTATTAGGTTTGAGTTATCCTTGAGGTTGATATAATACTCACCTATATCCTTAGTGATGGACAATGAGTCTTCCATGCTTATTATAGGGTTAACTGTAACACCCCGATAATAATATAGTAATTATTTAAATTAAGTTAATAATATATTTATTAATTTAATTAGATAATTGGATTATTATTATTATTATTATTTTGGAATTATTAAATTATTATTATTATTGGGATAATAATATAAAGTGGAAAATATATAAGTGTGAAATAAGGAAAAAGAGTCTCATTTGGAAAAGAAAGTTTTCACGTGAAACAGAGAAGCGATTGAGAAAGTGGAGAAAGGGCAAAGAGGCAGAGCAAGAGGAAGAAGATTGGAGAAGAGAAAAGCTTGGAGGTTAGAGATTGCCGGATTAACTCAGGTAAGGGGGGTTTATCGTCGTTTAATGGGTATTATGGGTTAGCATGTAATGGGTAGTGATAAACCGTTGAATTGACCCTAATTGGGATTGTTGAATGCTGAAAATTGTGATGGATATGTTGTGTAAAAACTGAAATTGAACCTGTAATTGAGTGTGTTGTAATTTCCCTAACGTATAGCTTTTTACGGAATTGGAATCGGAGGTCCGAAAGTCCTCCAACGGCGGAAAATGCGGAGAATTCTTCATTCTGCTTTGTGTTAGCGCAGGAACTGCTGTTTTGTCTGCGTTAACCGGTTAACCCAGGGTGTTAACCGGTTAACACTGTTGCGAATTGTGAAATTAGTGCTGTTTTGCCTGCGTTAACCGGTTAACCCAGGGCGTTAACCGGTTAACACTGTTAAGTTTTGGGCAGGAAGTGTGTTTGTACTGCGTTAACCGGTTAACCCAGGGCGTTAACCGGTTAACACTGTTGGAAAGTGAGAAAATTGTTATTCAAATATTATGTACACATTTGATGTTTGGCCTATGTTGGCGTATGATGTAATAGGGATCATGTCCCATTGTTTTGAGTAAAAGGGGTATTAGTAGAGTGTGCTAATGCTGTGATTGATTATGTGACATATCATAATTTGATTATGTGATGAATATGTTGATGATGTATGATTGTATGCATAATGTTGTGAATGTATATATTATGCATGTGTTGTGAATGGACTGTTTTATGGCTTAGAGTGTGAGCATAGGTCCATTGTGGATTATTGTTGTGATGTTGCATTGCTAGGTGATTAGCATGCATATTGTGGCCTTTAGGGTGGTAGCTAATTCCCATGGTGAGGAATTAGTGAGTTAGTCATTTTGGACTGTTGTTGATGTTGCATGCTAGGTGATTAGCGTGCATAGCATGGCCCATTTGGGGTGGTAGCTAATTCCCATGGTGAGGAATTAGTGAGTGAGTCACTAGGTCTCAAATGAGTGGGACTAGTGGGCTTGGTAGCCGTGCCTGGATTTGGACGGTGAGGTGAACTATATGTTCACAAATAGTCGGTACCGCATGCATGGAGTCTCATTGCATAATTGATGTATGGCGTATAATATGAATGGATGTATTCCAGTATTATACGTGTGTTGTGTGTTGTGTGTTGTGTTGATGTTGAGTATGATTGAGTTGATATTGCCGTTGCTGAATGTGTAATCTGATTTGGGTGATGAAATGTGTATTTACTTAGCATTACATGATATTTTATAATGCTCGTTATATCGATTGAGGAACTCACCCTTACACTATTTTTCAGGTAACGAGCAGTGATTGAGTAGAAGCTAGTGCTTGGAGTCTAGTGTAGTCTCCGTAGTGGGTCGTGCTCTGATAGATGTAACATCGGGATGGGATGTTTTTATTTTGTTGAATAATTTTACATGTAATATGTTACATGTTTGAATGATCGATTTGATCTCTATCCGCTGCGTATTGTGCAATGCTTGATGTTTTGAGTTAAATAATGAGCATGACTAAATATTATGATGAATGGTGTGAAATGTGTTTGTGTGACACCCTTAATTGCATAATTACTCTGAGTTATATGTTGTTATTTTAATTAAATATTTGGGGTATTTTAGAAGGGTGTTACATTAGTGGTATCAGAGCATAGTCGGTCGAGTCGAGTCGTAATTATTCTGTTTCCCCTGTACGGGATAGGTGTTGTGTAACCCTATCAGTACTTATTGTTTTAGCTTGTTGGGTTTTCAGAATAGAGATGGCTGGAAGAGGTAGAGACGATGCTGCGATTGCTGAGGCTCTGGGTATGCTAGCTGGAGTACTTGGAGTAAATCCGAATGTTGTGGGAATGGGAGCTGCTCGTCAACTGAGTGAGTTCCAGAAGAACAATCCTCCAATGTTTAAGGGAGCATACGATCCAGATGGCGCTCAGAAGTGGTTGAAGGAAATCGAGAGGATCTTCTGAGTGACTGAGTGTGCCGATAACCAGAAGGTCAGGTTCGGTACGCATATGCTGTCAGAGGAAGCAGATGATTGGTGGGTTGCTACCCGCACTGAGTTGGAATCTGCTGGGAATGCTGAGATCACTTGGGCTGTATTCAGAGAGAGATTCCTGAGGAAGTACTTTCCAGAGGATGTTAGAGGAAAGAAAGAGATAGAGTTCTTGGAATTGAAGCAGGGCAATCGGTCTGTTACTGAGTATGCTGCTAAGTTCACAGAGCTGTCGAAGTATTACACTCCCTATAATGAGGCTGCTGGAGAATTTTCGAAATGTGTGAAGTTTGAGAACGGGTTGCGTCCCGAGATCAAACAGGCTATTGGATACCAACAGATCAGAGTGTTTTCTGATTTGGTTGACTGTTGCAGGATTTTTGAACAGGATTCCAAAGCCAGAGCGGAGAGCTATCAGCAGAGGGTTGATAGAAGAGGCAAGAATCAGAATGATCGTGGGAAACCGTATGCAGCTGGCAGAGGTTTCCAGAGTCAGAGTGGGATGAAGAGGCCTAGTGGGGGAGACTCTAGTGCTCCTGCTAAGTGTTACAGATGTGGTCAGGCTGGGCATCGTGTCCATGAGTGTACCAGTGCTGAGAAGAAATGTTTCAAGTGTGGAAAAGGTGGTCACTTGGCTGCAGAGTGCCGGTTGAAGACTGTGACTTGTTTCAACTGTGGAGAAGTGGGTCATATCAGTCCACAGTGTCCTAAGCCAAAGAGAGAGAATCAGTCGGGAGGCAAGGTCTTTGCTTTATCGGGTTCTGAGACTTTTGCAGATGATCGTTTGATCCGAGGTACGTGTTATATTAATGGCTTTCCTCTTGTAGCTATTATTGACACAGGTGCGACTCATTCCTTTATATCTTTGGATTGTGCTGTGAAACTTAAGTTAGAGATATCTGAGATGTTGGGTAGTATGGTGATTGATACTCCTGCAAAGGGTTCAGTGACTACTACTTCAGTTTGTTTGAATTGTCCTTTGAGTATTTTTGGTAGAGACTTTGGGATAGACCTTGTGTGTCTTCCACTAGTGCAGATTGATGTTATCCTGGGTATGAACTGGTTGGTGTTTAACCGAGTTTCTATCAACTGTTTTGATAAGACGGTGATCTTTCCTGAGATTGAGGAAGGAAAGAGTTTGTTTCTATCAGCGAGGCAGGTGAATGAGGCAGTAGCAGATGGGGCAGAGTTGTTTATGCTGTTAGCGACTTTGGAGGCTAAAGATAAGCTGGTGATTTGCGATCTAGCCGTGGTGTGTGATTTTCCTGATGTGTTTCCTGAAGAAGTGAATGAATTGCCGCCAGAGCGTGAAGTTGAGTTCTCGATTGATTTAGTACCTGGTACTAGACCGATATCGATGGCTCCGTACCGTATGTCTGCTGTTGAGTTAACTGAATTGAAGAGTCAGTTGGAAGATCTGTTGGATAAGAAATTTATTCGTCCGAGTGTGTCACCGTGGGGTGCACCAGTGTTATTGGTTAAGAAGAAAGAAGGTACTATGAGGTTGTGTGTGGACTACAGGCAACTGAATAAAGTGACGATCAAGAATCGGTATCCTTTGCCGAGGATTGATGATTTGATGGATCAATTGGTTGGTGCGAGTGTGTTCAGCAAGATAGATTTGAGATCTGGGTATCATCAAATACGTGTGAAAACTGAGGATATTCAGAAGACTGCTTTCAGAACAAGGTATGGACATTACGAGTATTCCGTGATGCCTTTTGGTGTGACTAATGCGCCTGGAGTATTCATGGAGTATATGAATAGGATTTTCCATCCGTACCTAGACAAGTTTGTTGTGGTGTTTATTGACGACATTTTGGTGTATTCGAAATCTGAAGAAGAGCATGCTGAGCATTTGAGAGTGGTTTTAGGAGTTCTACGAGAAAAGAAGTTATTTGCTAAACTGTCTAAGTGTGAATTTTGGTTAGAAGAGGTTAGTTTTCTTGGTCATGTGATTTCAAGAGGTGGTGTTGCTGTTGATCCTTCTAAGATAGAAGCGGTATCTAAGTGGGAAGCTCCGAAGTCAGTTTCTGAGATAAGGAGTTTTCTTGGACTTGCAGGTTATTATAGGAAGTTCATTGAGGGATTTTCTAAGTTGGCGTTACCGTTGACGATGTTGACTAGAAAGGGGCAAGCGTTTGTTTGGGACTCAAAGTGTGAAGAAGGTTTCCAAGAGTTAAAGAGGAGGTTAACTATTGCTCCTATTCTGATATTACCGAGTTCGTCGGAACCATTTGAGGTTTACTGTGATGCTTCATTGTTGGGTTTGGGTGGTGTGTTGATGCAGAATAAGCAGGTTATAGCTTATGCTTCGAGACAACTGAGGGTTCATGAGAGGAACTATCCGACCCACGATTTAGAGTTGACAGCTGTGGTATTTGTTCTGAAGTTATGGAGGCATTACTTGTACGGGTCAAGATTTGAGGTTTTCAGTGACCATAAAAGTTTAAAGTATTTGTTTGATCAGAAAGAGCTGAATATGAGACAGAGGAGATGGTTAGAGTTTCTGAAGGATTATGACTTTGGTTTGAATTACCATCCGGGTAAAGCAAACGCAGTGGCTGATGCATTGAGTCGGAAATCATTACATATGTCTATGTTAATGGTTAAGGAATTGGATTTAATTGAGCAGTTTAGAGACTTGAGTTTGGTGTGTGAGAGTACTCACAATAGTGTTAAATTGGGAATGTTGAAGTTAACGAGTAGTATTCTGGATGAGATTAGAGAGGGTCAGAAATCCGATGTGTTTTTGGTTGATAAGTTGACTCTAGTGAATCAAGGTCAAGGTGGTGAATTCGGAGTTGATGAGAATGGTGTTTTGAAATTTGGTAATCGGGTGTGTATTCCGGATGTTACCGAACTTAAGAAGAGTATTCTTGAGGAAGGACATCGTAGTGGCTTGAGTATTCATCCTGGAGCTACGAAGATGTATCATGATTTGAAAAAGTTATTTTGGTGGCCGGGAATGAAAAGAGAAATTGCGAGTTTTGTTTATTCTTGTTTGACTTGTCAGAAGTCGAAGATTGAGCATCAGAAGCCGTCCGGGCTAATGCAACCGTTGGTTATTCCAGAGTGGAAGTGGGATAGTATCAGTATGGATTTTGTTTCTGGTTTACCGAGAACGATTAAGAATTTTGAAGCTATTTGGGTGATTGTGGATAGATTGACGAAATCGGCTCATTTCATTCCGATCAGAATGGATTATCCGTTAGAGAGATTAGCCGAGTTGTATATTGAGAAGATTGTAAGTTTGCATGATATTCCGTCGAGTATTGTTTCGGACAGAGATCCTAGATTTACATCGAAGTTTTGGGAAGGTTTGCAGAAGGCTTTGGGAACTAAGCTGAGATTGAGTTCTGCATATCATCCGCAGACTGATGGTCAGACTGAGAGGACGATTCAGTCACTAGAGGATCTTTTGAGGGTTTGTGTTTTGGAAAAAGGAGGTGCTTGGGATTGTTATTTACCTTTGATTGAGTTTACCTACAACAATAGTTTTCATTCGAGCATTGGTATGGCACCGTTTGAAGCTTTGTATGGTAGGAGATGTCGGACACCTTTATGTTGGTATGAGTCCGGTGAGAGTGCTGTGGTTGGACCGGAGATTGTTCAACAGACTACGGAAAAGATTAAGATGATTCAGGAGAAGATGAGAATTGCTCAGAGTCGTCAGAAGAGTTATCACGACAAGAGGAGGAAGTCACTTGAGTTCCAAGAGGGAGATCATGTGTTTCTTCGTGTTACTCCGATAACTGGGGTTGGTCGAGCTTGATAACTGGGGTTGGTCGAGCTTTGAAGTCGAAGAAGTTGACACCTCGATTTATTGGTCCTTATCAGATTTTGGAGAGGATAGGGGAAGTAGCCTATCGTATCGCTTTACCGCCGTCGCTTGCGAATTTGCATGAGGTTTTTCATGTGTCTCAGTTGAGGAGGTACATTCATGATCCGTCGCATGTAGTCCAAGTAGATGATGTGCAGGTGAGAGATAACCTGACTGTTGAAACATCACCTATGAGGATCGAGGATCGAGAGTTGAAGCAGTTGCGGGGTAAAGAGATTGCCTTGGTAAAGGTAGCTTGGGGAGGACCAGCAGGTGGCAATGTGACTTGGGAACTGGAGAGTCAGATGAAGGAGTCTTATCCGGAGTTATTCGCTTGAGGTATGTTTTCGAGGACGAAAACTCTTTTAGTGGGGGAGAGTTGTAACACCCCGATAATAATATAGTAATTATTTAAATTAAGTTAATAATATATTTATTAATTTAATTAGATAATTGGATTATTATTATTATTATTATTTTGGAATTATTAAATTATTATTATTATTGGGATAATAATATAAAGTGGAAAATATATAAGTGTGAAATAAGGAAAAAGAGTCTCATTTGGAAAAGAAAGTTTTCACGTGAAACAGAGAAGCGATTGAGAAAGTGGAGAAAGGGCAAAGAGGCAGAGCAAGAGGAAGAAGATTGGAGAAGAGAAAAGCTTGGAGGTTAGAGATTGCCGGATTAACTCAGGTAAGGGGGGTTTATCGTCGTTTAATGGGTATTATGGGTTAGCATGTAATGGGTAGTGATAAACCGTTGAATTGACCCTGATTGGGATTGTTGAATGCTGAAAATTGTGATGGATATGTTGTGTAAAAACTGAAATTGAACCTGTAATTGAGTGTGTTGTAATTTCCCTAACGTATAGCTTTTTACGGAATTGGAATCGGAGGTCCGAAAGTCCTCCAACGGCGGAAAATGCGGAGAATTCTGCATTCTGCTTTGTGTTAGCGCAGGAACTGCTGTTTTGTCTGCGTTAACCGGTTAACCCAGGGTGTTAACCGGTTAACACTGTTGCGAATTGTGAAATTAGTGCTGTTTTGCCTGCGTTAACCGGTTAACCCAGGGCGTTAACCGGTTAACACTGTTAAGTTTTGGGCAGGAAGTGTGTTTGTACTGCGTTAACCGGTTAACCCAGGGCGTTAACCGGTTAACACTGTTGGAAAGTGAGAAAATTGTTATTCAAATATTATGTAAACATTTGATGTTTGGCCTATGTTGGCGTATGATGTAATAGGGATCATGTCCCATTGTTTTGAGTAAAAGGGGTATTAGTAGAGTGTGCTAATGCTGTGATTGATTATGTGACATATCATAATTTGATTATGTGATGAATATGTTGATGATGTATGATTGTATGCATAATGTTGTGAATGTATATATTATGCATGTGTTGTGAATGGACTGTTTTATGGCTTAGAGTGTGAGCATAGGTCCATTGTGGATTATTGTTGTGATGTTGCATTGCTAGGTGATTAGCATGCATATTGTGGCCTTTAGGGTGGTAGCTAATTCCCATGGTGAGGAATTAGTGAGTTAGTCATTTTGGACTGTTGTTGATGTTGCATGCTAGGTGATTAGCGTGCATAGCATGGCCCATTTGGGGTGGTATCTAATTCCCATGGTGAGGAATTAGTGAGTGAGTCACTAGGTCTCAAATGAGTGGGACTAGTGGGCTTGGTAGCCGTGCCTGGATTTGGACGGTGAGGTGAACTATATGTTCACAAATAGTCGGTACCGCATGCATGGAGTCTCATTGCATAATTGATGTATGGCGTATAATATGAATGGATGTATTCCAGTATTATACGTGTGTTGTGTGTTGTGTGTTGTGTTGATGTTGAGTATGATTGAGTTGATATTGCCGTTGCTGAATGTGTAATCTGATTTGGGTGATGAAATGTGTTATTTACTTAGCATTACATGATATTTTATAATGCTCGTTATATCGATTGAGGAACTCACCCTTACACTATTTTTCAGGTAACGAGCAGTGATTGAGTAGAAGCTAGTGCTTGGAGTCTAGTGTAGTCTCCGTAGTGGGTCGTGCTCTGATAGATGTAACATCGGGATGGGATGTTTTTATTTTGTTGAATAATTTTACATGTAATATGTTACATGTTTGAATGATCGATTTGATCTCTATCCGCTGTGTATTGTGCAATGCTTGATGTTTTGAGTTAAATAATGAGCATGACTAAATATTATGATGAATGGTGTGAAATGTGTTTGTGTGACACCCTTAATTGCATAATTACTCTGAGTTATATGTTGTTATTTTAATTAAATATTTGGGGTATTTTAGAAGGGTGTTACATTAACCCCTCACTAGCATGTTGAAGCTATCCTCACATGGTGGATTTGTGGTTTTAGGTTGAATTTTCTCCCTTGGATAACAAAAGACCTTAAGGCTTTTGGACCAATTAATTCACCAACTTGTTTCGAGATTTTTACCCCGAACTACGAGGTTTTGATCCTAATCTTTTTAAGATGGTACGTAGGCAATGAGTTTATCCATTCAAACACAAAATTTTAAATAATTTATACATTCTTCTCTCATCTCCCCAATCATATTTGCACAAATAAATTTTTCACAAATACCAACCTACCTTACAACAAATTGTCAAAAGGGCTCCCTAGGAGTACCTAGGATGTTTTGGGTGCTTAAAACCTTCCCATTGCATAACCAACCCCCTTACCCCGATCTCTGACATTTTTATTAGTTTTTGATTCGATAAAACTTCTCGGTTTTTGTTCGCTTTCTAACCTTTCCTTTGGATAAATAGAAGTGCGGTGGCGACTCGATTTGTATGATTTACTTTTGATTTAGTCAATAAATCTAAAGGTAACGAATACCCCGCTACAGTGTTGCTTGTTGATTAGAAAATACCAGAATCACGGAAGATACTTGATGATGATGATGTTGACGGGGTTGTGGATTTCTTCTGATTTGAGGCCTCCCCTGCCTTCCACTGGAAATTGCATTTGTTTCTCTGTCCTTCTTCTTGCTGAAACTACTGCCATACCTCTTACTCGTTGACGTCTTTTCTCTTAACAAACGTCCTTCACGTACCCCTTCTTCAAGTCTCATCCCCATATTTACCATTTCGGTAAAATCACTAGGGGCACTAGCGATCATTCGTTCATAGTAAAATGAACTCAGGGTTTTCAAGAAGATCTTTGTCATTTCTTTCTCCTCCAAAGAAGGAGTGATCTGGGCAGCCAACTCCCTCCATCTCTGCGCATACTCTTTAAATGTCTCCTTATCTTTCTGAGACATAAACCTCAATTGGTCTCTATCGGGCGCCATGTCCACATTGTACTTGTACTTCTTCACAAAAGCCTCACCTAGGTCATTGAAAGTGCGGATGCTTGCACTGTCCAACCCCATATACCAACGGAGTACAACACCTGTCAGGCTATCCTGGAAGTAGTGAATCAGCAATTGGTCATTATCTGTATGGGTTGACATCTTGCGAGCATACATCACAAGATGACTGAGCAGACAAGAGTTCCCCTTATATTTTTCAAAGTCAGGCACTTTGAATTTCACTGGGATTTTCACATTGGGTACTAAACATAATTCGGCAACACTCTTCCCAAATAGATATTTACCTCTCAGCGTCTTCAATTCCTTGCGCAACTCAAGAAATTGATCTTTCATCTCATCCATCTTCTCATAGACGTCCGGGCCCTCAGATGACTCGGAATGATAGATGGTGTCCTCTATGCGAGGCAAAGTGTGCATAACTGGAGGTGGCACGGACATGACCGGGCTAGATACCGGCATGGAAGCAAAGGTAGACGCAAAGCCTTCTGGCACAAAGTTGGGCGGCATTCCCCACGGGAATCCGGCAGGCAGGTTTGGAGCGAAGTGGGCGGTAATGGAAGACACGGTAGAGGTAACCACTTTTGAAGTAACAATCCTCGCGGGAGGAGTTACAGGCGTTGGAGAAGCTTGGCTTTGAGCAGCAAGAACTGACTCCATCATGGCAGTCAGTCGGGAAATCTCATCCTTCATCTCTCGGTTCTCTTGCTCTAAGTGCTCCATAATTCTCAGATGATTGACTCTGGTATTATACCGGTGAGTCAGCTTGGCTAAAGCACAGAAGAAACACCAATCGGACACCTGGCAAAAACCTGCTTATGCAAATGATGTATGAAATGCAATGCTTGATTATTATTTTTTTTATTTCCAAGGAACTTACTATATCATTTGCAAATATATAATATTTAAATGGAAATTGCAATAATTTGATATGACCAAAAAATCTCTTTTTATATAAATTGGAAGGATTACACTGAGTATAATTTAAGAAACTAAAGTAAAAAGATACAAGAGAAGAGGAGACTAGTCATCCTGAGGATCCCTAACAACAATGTCAGAAGATCTGGCTGAAGGCGCGTACTTCCTTCGAATGCGATGGATCTCGGTCTCAAAAGAAGCCTTCATCTGAGTCTTCTCGAGGAGAAGCTGGTCAACAATCTTCTTCCAAGCAACGAAAGGCTGAGGCATGCTAGAAGATGAAACCTCTGGCTCTCTCTGTCTCTTGGTCACTTGGTCTTCAAGTAGCTCAATCAGTGCATCTTTGTCCTTAGACTCCAACTGCAACTCTTCATGCTTCTTGCTCAAAGCAGGGGAACGCTCTTCCCACATATCCTTCTCTTGCTTCATCTTGACGAGCGCGTCTTCCAACTCCTCTACATCTTGGTTAGGGAGAGTTAATGGCTCAACCACAACCATAGACATAGGTCTTTCACAAGGATAAGGCATCTTCAACTCCATATCTCTCTTCTTCACCCAAAGAGTGTAAGCTTCCAAAGCTACACAATTGCGCGGACCAAGCTCGGATCTTCCTTTCCTATCCACATTATACCAAGCATGCACAATCTTCTGCTTCAAATGTTGGGGATCTTTACCCTCTTGATAGAAAAGACCTTCTAACAAAGTGTTATTAGGTTTGTCTCTCAAGGGGAACCCAAGTTGACGACGAGCCAAAGCAGGGTTGTAGTTAATTCCTCCTTGTGTACTAATGAGAGGCACATTAGAGAGTTTACCACAACTATCAATAATATCCAAACTGCTCAAAGACGGATCATACCAAACTATATCATCATTAGTGAGAGACATAAGTCTCTGAGACCACCTTAGACATTGTTTGTTCTCCATAAAAGTAGGTGCCTGAGGCAAGTGCAAAATAAACCACTTGTACAGAAGAGGAATGCAACAGACAATTGTTCCACCACCCTTAGATTTCCTTAGATGCAAAGAGAAATACATATCACCCAACAAAGTAGGCACATGATTCCCAATCAAGAAAAGTCTAATGGCGTTGACATCAACAAAACCATCAATGTTAGGGAACAAAGCTAATCCATAGATGAGCAACACAAAGATAGCTTCAAAAGCGTCCATACTACCAGCTTGAGCAAAAGTAGTAGCTTCCTTGATGAGGAAAACAGATGGCAATCCAAATAACCCTCCTTTCTTCACCCAATGAGCCTCTATCTCAGACTTCTTCAAATGAAGAGCTTAAGCAATAATACTAGATATGGGAATCTCCTCCAATCCACTAAAAGGTACTCTACTAGAAACAGGTATCCCCAAAAGATGAGAATACTCCTCCAAGGTAGGCACAAGCTGAAAATCAGGGAAAGTGAAACAATGGTAGAGAGGATCATAGAGCTGCACCAATACACTAAAAAATCCTTCAACTACATTAGCAAACAAGATGGATAGAAACTTCCCATGACGTTGTTTGAAGTCCAAGGGATCTAATACAAAATATGCTAGCTTCCTTAACTCTTTCAAGTCGGGACATTTGAAACTGTACTTCTTAGTGTTCCTTCATCCATAATCCATGGTCTGAAAATATTTGCAAATGATACCTTAGTTCCTTGAAATTTTCGTGTGATGAATGTTATGATGCGCATGAATGCATGAATGCAACAATCACAAATAAGGGATCACACACAAAGCAAACAAAGGTCAACGGATGAATCAAGTCTTTTTCAAGATCAATCATCCATTTTGGTGGATTATGGTTTTCACCTTATCAACACCCAGGTTACATTGATATTGACAAGACTTGATTGGATCAACCAAGAATCAAGGGTTTAATGCAAGTCACGAGCATGGAGTCTGGGTAAGAACTATCCCAAAGGAGTGAACTAAGGATAAAAACCTGTAGATCATGTTCTAAAAAGTTCCCAGAGTCTTAATTCAATCTATCAGATATTACAGGTTAAGATGACTGACTCATCGACCCATAATATTCTCAAAAGAAACCCGTCTGAGTGTAGTATCGCGTAACAACTGTTATCAAGTCTACACTTGAACAGTTTCCGCACTATGTCCTAAATAGGCCAAGATGGGGTAAATGTTCTAAGGTCCTCAGCTTCTCAGACCCAATTAGAAATAGTAATGCCTAACCATAAATACTTGTGTGACATTCCCAAATCCAAAGGAGTCTCCACTGAGCAGATGGATCTCAAGTCAACTTGTTAAGGACTACTCCACACAAGTCGAACATGACTATACCATCCTCCTATCTTAATTGCACTCAAGTTCGGGTTAGAACTTATCTCACCACTCAGAGATCACCAAGCACAACAAGCAAATTATATCACACATGCATATATACAAACATCACATATATACAAATACATTTACACAAAAATTAGGCTAAACCCACTGGAGACTACTCCACAGTGGAGTCGCCACTTAATTTCTGTAGTAGGAAATTCATGATCATCAAGCTATTGACAAGCTAGAGATCAATTAACAAGAGTCACCACCGTGCTTTTATTGTTTCCAAGGGAAAAGGGAAAAAGTACGAACAAAACTCAAATAGTAAGAAGTTTTCAAATAAAAACTAATAAAAGTCAGAGATCACAGGTAAGGGGGTTGGTTACATAGAGGGAAGGTGTTAGCACCCAAAGTGTCCTAGGTACTCCTAGGGAGCCCTTTTTGTGTGCATATGTATTTTGTACAAAGTGATGTTTACAAACAAATAGAATGGGGGGATGAGAAAAGAATTCATTAATTATATTTTTGTGTTTGACAAGACCTTCGGTCTTATGCCTACGTACCAACATAAGAATGAGGGATCAAAACCTCATAGTTCGTGATACAAGTTTCAAAATGGATGCATGGATTTTAACAAAATTTAGGTTTGAAAGGCACCAAGGCCTAAAATAATTTGAATGGGTTAGTTCTTTTTTGGCTTTTTGAAAGTTTAGGTCAAGTATTGTTAAGTTCATTTACATGCTTGATTTAAGAAAATAAGTTTGAAAAGGCAATGACATAAGGCCAAAGTTTCTACCTTTTTGCAAAAGTGGTCTAAGTTTAGAAAAAAAATAGTTCACACAAAGAAGATTTTGAAAATGGAGGGTGAGATTTTGAAATTAAAGAAGTGGGGAGAAGATGAAGAGACTACCCTATGCACAAAATTTAAAAGTTTAGAGTTGAAAAGATCTGACTAAATGGATAGCAATCCAATAGACAAAAATGTCAATAGAAACCCAGAATTCCCTTGGACTTTTAGAATCAAGCAACCAACAAATGCACAATTATATTATCTTGAAGAGAAAGGCATCAAATAAAGATGGCCTCATCCAAGCTTATCCATTCCATGATCTCCTTCAAAATAACCCATGCAACAGATGAATTCCACAAGTCACAAGTTTAAAATAACAGCTTCACAATGATCATGTTGTAGATGAATCTTAGAGAGATATTCAAAGATGTATCAGATGAATTTCAAATTGCAAGTACTTGGTTCTTCAATAAGTTGGCATTGACCAAGTCCTTTAGCTTAGGAAGGTTTCCTAGATTCTAAGTCCATTTGCTCAAGATCAAACCAACAATCCACTCAAAAGTTTTTTAGTGTTTTTGTTTTTTATTAGGTACATTAAATGGTAAAATACCACACAAGCAAACAAAATAACACAAACAAAATATATCACACAATATGGTCCAAATGGACAAAGTGAAAATTACATTAACATAAACAATTAGAATGATATGTACAATGGCAAATGAAATAAAGTGCTAAAAGTAAATTGCATTAAAGTAAAAGCTTGAAATTAAAAGTTAATAGTTAGTAGGTTAGAGGTTAGTTCTATTTTTTGTTTTTTCTTTTCAAGACATTCTTTGGAGAACACTTAACCCACTTATCACAAGCATGGATCCTTGAACCAAAACATATTCCAAAGGAAGGAAAGAAGGCCAAGTTTCCACACAATACCATGAAAGAGGGGAGACTTACAATCTCACTAACTAGAATGCTTATGCCTTTTATGTCACAAATTTAGCGCTATGTTAAGCAATCGTAATTGGACTTATGCAGAAGTCACAACTATTTAAGGTCGGGAAATAGAATTTTGGTGTTAACGCATGTTAGAGACATAGTATAATGGACTATGCCCATGAAACATACCACACACAGAAAGAATATGCAAAAGGTGTGGCTAATCTCATCCATACTCATGTCAATTTTTCAATCAACTAGCATTAGGACTTTGAGATGTCATAGGCCAAATGAAATGAATGAAATAAGAAGAGGAATGAGATGAAGTGGGAAGGGGAGGAATGAGATCACAAATTGGTCAAAGGAGGACTTTTACCAAATTAATATCATTCATTCATTTTGGGAGATGGAATGTACATTCCATCAATCCCCTAAATCCAATTATATTAATTTGACAAAGTCAAATCAACCTTGACCAAGGCCCAACAACAAACAAGAAAACTCAATTAAGTCAATACAAATGGTCGACAAAATTTAATTGGCATTTATTCAATTAAAAATAATAAAATAATGCATTTAAATCCAATATGTTTTGTCCAATTCCTAAAATCTCATCAAAAAACCAAAGAAATGACCATGAGATTTATCATAGGTCAAACAAGGTCAAAGGACCTTGGAGAAAAAATTTCATAATTTTTGGACCTTTAAAAATATTTTTAAACAATCAAAAACAAATGCAAAATCAATTAATTCATGAAAAATATTAATAATGATCCAAAACAAGATTTTTAATTCAGAATATGAAAGAGAAAAATATTTGAATTTTTTTGGTGAAAGTCCCATATTTTTTGGATCAATATTGAATTTAATATGAATTATTGAAGAAAATGCAATAAAAATGAAAATTCGGAAATTCTAAATTACGTGGACCATCAGATCTCCCTCATTAATTGAGGTGGCAGATCTGATAATCCAAAGCGCGCGTTCCACATAGACATGAGTCAACTGCGTGGCAAATATGGTAATCAACACCAACGCTCAGGATTAAAGCGTGAGAGGAGGATCATGTGATTCAGAGATTGGCCAACTCATCGCCGGAGCCAGAGCTCCGGTCATCTTCTCCGGTGGACCTCACCGGACTGGTCAACATGAACCATCACCAAAAATAAAAACAAAGACATGATCTTGAAGAAAAAATGGCACTGAGCTCGAATCTGACCTCCATTCATTCCAATTCCAAATATATTAAGAGATATGTGGAATTGAAATTTGAGGTACATGAACTGAGTTGCTTCGATTTGACCTCAAAGCAACTCAATCTTCTTGCCTACATTGGTAAAACTTCATACAACCAAAGAATCAATAGAATTTAGTAAGAATTTGAGAGAATCGAAGAGTTTAAAATTTCTAAAAATTACCTTCAATGGAGGTCTGAACTTGATGGATCTTGATCTTGCTTATGATTGGACTGACTCTACTTGCTTGTAGGAGAAGGATTAAGTGGTTTAGAAGCAATGGATTCCTGGAGAATTGAATTCCAAAACAGTGGAGATTCAAGCTCAAATTCAAATGAATTTATCAGGCTTATCCTATGAGAAATGAGGGTTTGCAATGGGGGATCAAAGCTGGCGCAATTGTGTGTCCATTTTTGAGCAATTGAAGCTCTATTTATAGTTGAATCATGTGATATTTGCACACTCACTTTCACTTTCCAAATTTGGCAAATGTGATGTAATGCTGCATGGGCGCGCATAGGCCCATGAAATGATGGTTTGAAGTCCATAATTGAAGATCAGATGTGTTGAAGTAGGCTTGGATTGCAAGGCACATGTACATTGATGCTGACCCAAGTTGCAGCGCTGCTGACTCAAGTACATGTGGAACGCGCGCTAGGGACCATCTGATCTGCCACCTCAATTAATGAGGGAGATCTAATGGTCCACGTATTTTTGATTGTCTGAATTTTTATTTTTATTGCATTTTCTTCAATAATTCATATTAAATTCAATATTGATCCAAAAAATATGAGACTTTCACCAAAAAAATTCAAATATTTTTCTCTTTCATATTTTGATTTAAAATTATTTTTTGGATTATTATTAATATTCTTCATGAATTAATTGATTTTGCATTGGTTTTTAATTGTTTAAAAATATTTTTAAATGTCCAAAAATTATGAAATTCTTTCTCCTAGGTCCTTTGACCTTGTTTGACCTATGATAAATCTCATGGCCATTTCTTTGGTGTTTTGATGAGATTTTAGGAATTGGACAAAACATATTTGATTTAAATGCACTATTTTATTATTTTTAATTGAATAAATGCCAATTATTTTTGTTAACCATTTGTATTGACTTGTTTGAGTTTGCTTATTGTTGTTGGGCGTTGGTCAAGGTTGATTCGACTTTGTCAAATTAATATCATTGGATTTAGGGGATTGATGGAATGTACATTCCATCTCCCAAAATGAATGAATGAGATTAATTTAATAAAAATCCTCCTTTGACAAATTTGTGATCTCATTCATCCCCTTCCCACTTTATCTCATTCCTCTTCTTCATTCATTCATTTCATTTGGCCTATGATATCTCAAAGTCCTAATGCTAGTTGATTGAAAAATTGACATGAGTATCGATGAGATTAGGTCACACCTTTTGCATATTCTTTTTTGTGTGTGGTATGTTTCATGAGCATAGTCCATTATACTATGTCTCTAACATGCATTAACACCAAAACTCTATTGCCCAACCTCAAATAGTTGTGACTTCTACATAAGTCCAATTACGATTGCTTAACATAGCGCTAAATTTGTGACATAAAAGGCATAAGCATTCTAGTTAGTGAGATTGTAAGTCTCCCCTCTTTCATGGTATTGTGTGGAAACTTGGCCTTCTTTCCTTCCTTTGGAAGATGTTTTGGTTCAAGGATCCATGCTTGTGATAAGTGGGTTGAGTGTTCTCCAAAGAATGTCTTGAAAAGCAAAAGCAAAACAAAACTATCTCCTAACCTATTAACTACTAACTTTTAATTTCAAGTTTTTCACTTTAATGCAATTTACTTTTAGCACTTTATTTCATTTGCCATTGTTCATATCATTCTAATTGTTTATGCTAATGTAATTTTCACTTTGTTCATTTGGGACCATATTGTGTGATATATTTTGTTTGTGTTACTTTGTTTGTTTGTGTGGTCTTTGACCATTAATGTACATAATAATCATAAAAACCCTAAAAAACTTTTGAGTGGACTGTTGGCTTGATCTTGAGCAAATGGACTTAGAATCTAGACAACCTTCCTAAGCTAAAGGACTTGGCCAATGTCAACTTATTAAAGAACCAAGTGCTTGCAATTTGAAATTCATCTGATACATCTTTGAAGATGTCTCTAAGATTCATCTGGAACATGATCATTGTGAAGCTGTTATTTTGAACCTGTGACTTATGGAATTCATCTGTTGCATGGGATATTTTGAAGAAGATCATGGAATGGATAAGCTTGGATGAGGCCATCTTTATTTGATGCCTTACTCTTCAAGATAATATAATTATGCATTTGTGCGTTGCTTGATTCTAAAAGTCCAAGGGAATTCTGGGTTTCTATTGACATTTTTTGTCTATTGGATTGTTACCCACTTGGTCAGATCTTTTCAATTCCAAACTTTTAAATTTTGTGCATAGGGTAGTCTCTTCATCTTCTCCCCATTTCTTTAATTTCAAAATTTCTCCCTTCATTTTCAAAATCTTCTTTGTGTGAACTACTTTTTGTTCTAAACTTTGACCACTTTTGCAAAAGATAGAAACTTTGGCCTTATGCCATTGCATTTTCAAACTTTTTTTCTTAAATCAAACTTGCAAATGAATTTAAATATACTTGACTTAAATTTTCAAAAATCCAAAAAGAACTAACTCATTCAAATCATTTTAGGCCTTTGTGCCTTTCAAACTTAAATTTTGTTAAAAGCAATGCATCCATTTTGAAATTTGTATCACGAACTACGAGGTTTTGATCCCTCATTTTTATGTTGGTACGTAGGCACAAGTCCGAAGGTCTTGTCAAACACAAAAATATAATTAATGAATTCTTTTCTCATCCCCCCATTCTATTTGTTTGTAAACATCACTTTGTACAAAATACATATGCACACAAAAAGGGCTCCCTAGGAGTACCTAGGACACTTTGGGTGCTAACACCTTCCCTCTGTGTAACCAACCCCTTTACCTGTGATCTCTGACTTTTATTAGTTTTTATTTGAAAACTTCTTACTGTTTGGGTTTTGTTCGTACTTTTTCCCTTTTCCCTTGGAAACAATAAAAGCGCAGTGGTGACTCTTGTTAATTGATCTCTAGCTTGTCAATAGATTGATGATCATGAATTTCCCGCTACAGAAATTAAGTGGCAACTCTGCTGGGGAGTAGTCTCCAGTGGGTTTAGCCTACTTTTTGTGTGAATATATTTGTATATATATGATGTTTGTATATATGTATGTGTGATATAATCTGTTTGTTGTGCTTGGTGATCTCTGAGTGGTGAGATAAGTTCTAACCCGAACTTGAGTGCAATTAAGATAGGAGGATTGTATAGTCATGTTCGACTTGTGTGGAGTAGTCCTTAACAAGTTGGCTTGAGATCCATCCGCTCAGTGGAGATTCTTTTGGATTTGGAAATGTCACACAAGTATTTATGGTTAGGCATTACTATTTTTAATTGGGTCTGAGAAGCTGAGGACCTTAGAACATTTACCCCATCTTGGCCTATTTAGGATGTAGTGCGGAAAATGTTCAAGTGAAGACTTGATAACAGTTGTTACGAGATACTACACTCAGACGAGTTTCTCTTAAGAATATTATGGATCGATGATTCAGTCATCTTAACCTGTAATATCTGATAGATGGAAAAAAGACTCTGGGAACTTTTTAGAACATGATCTACAGGTTTTTATCCTTAGTTCACTCCTTTGGGATGGTTCTTACCCAGACTTCATGCTCGTGACTTACAATAAACCCTTGATTCTTGGTTGATCCAATAAAGTCTTGTCAATATCAATGGAACTTGGGTGTTGATAAGGTGCAAACCATAATCCACAAAAATGGATGATTGATCTTGACAATGACTCGATTCATCCCCTGACCTTTGTTTTCCTTGTGTGTGATCCCTTATTTGTGATTGTTGCATTCATGCATTCATGCACATCATAACATTCATCGCACGAAAATTTCAAGGAACTAAGGTATCATTTGCAAATATTTTCAGACCATGGATTATGGGCGAAGGAACACTAAGAAGTACAGTTTCAAATGTCCAGATATGAAAGAGTTAAGGAAGCTAGCATCCTTTGTATTAGACCCCTTGGACTTCAAACAACATCATCGGAAGCTTCTGTCCATCTTGTCTGCTGATGTGGTTGAAGGACTTTTGAGTGTGCTAGTGCAGTTCTATGATCCTCTCTACCATTGTTTCACTTTCCCAGACTTGTGCCTACCTTGGAGGAGTATTCTCATATTTTGGGGATACCTGTTTCTAGTAGAGTACGTTTTAGTGGATTGGAGGAGATTCCCCGATCTAGTATTATTGCTGAAGCTCTTCATTTGAAGAAGTCTGAGATAGAGACTCATTGGGTGAAGAAACGAGGGTTATTTGGGTTGCCATCTGTTTTCCTCATCAAGGAAGCTACTACTTTTGCTCAAGCTGGTAGTGTGGACGCTTTTGAAGCTATCTTTGTGTTGCTCATCTATGGATTAACTTTGTTCCCCAACATTGACGGTTTTGTTGATGTTAACGTCATTAGACTTTTCTTGATTGGGAATCTTGTGCCTACTTTGTTGGGTGATATGTATTTCTCTTTGCATCTAAGGAATTCTAAGGGTGGTGGCACGATTGTCTATTGTATCCCTCTTCTGTACAAGTGGTTTATTTCGCACTTGCCTCAGATGCCTGCTTTTGTGGAGAACAAACAATGTCTAAGGTGGTCTCAGAGAATTGTGTCTCTCACTAATGATGATATAGTTTGGTATGATCTGTCCTTAAGCAGTTTGGAGATTATTGATAGTTATGGTGAATTCTCTAATGTGCCTCTCATTGGTACACAAGGAGGAATTAACTACAACCCTGCTTTGGCTCATCATCAACTTGGGTTCCCCTTGAGAGACAAACCTAATAACATGTTGTTAGAAGGTCTTTTTCTATCAAGAGGGTAAAGATCCCCAACATTTGAAGCAGAAGATTGTGCATGCTTGGCATAATCTGCATAGGAAAGGAAGATCCGAGCTTGGTCCGCGTAATTGTGTAGCTTTGGAAGCTTACACTCTTTGGGTGGAGAAGAGAGCTATGGAGTTAAAGATGCCTTATCCTTGCGAAAGACCTATGTCTATGGTTGCGGTTGAGCCATTAACTCTCCCTAACCAAGATGTAGAGGAGTTGGAAGACGCGCTCGCCAAGATGAAGCAAGAGAAGGATATGTGGGAAGAATGTTTCCATGCTTTGAGAAAGAAGCATGAAGAGTTGCAGTTGGAGTCCAAGGACAAAAATGCATTGATTGAGTTACTTGAAGACCGAGTGACGAAGAGACAGAGAAAGCCAAAGGTTTCATCTTCTAGCATGCCTCAGCCTTCCGTTGCTTGGAAGAAGATTGTTGACCAAATTGTCCTCGAGAAGACTCAGATGAAGGCTTCTTTTGAGACCGAGATTCGTCGCATTCAAAGGAAGTACGCGCCTTCAGGCAGATCTTCTGACGTTGTCGTTAGGGATCCTTAGGATGACTAGTCTCCTTTTCTCTTGTATCTTTTTATTTTTGGTTTCTGAAATTATACTCAGTGTAATCCTTCCAATTTATATAAATAAAAAGAGATTTTTGGTCATATCAAATTGTTGCAATTGCCATATATTTGCAAAAGATATAGTAAGTTCCTTTGAAATAAAAATAATCAAGCATTGCATTTCATGCATCATTTACATAAGCAGGTTTTTGCCAGGTGTCTGATTGGTGTTTCTTCTGTGCTTTAGCCAAGCTGACTCACCGATACAATACCAGAGCCAATCATCTGATAATTATGGAACATCTAGAGCAAGAGAACAGAGAGCTGAAGGACGAGATCGCCCGACTGACTGCCACGATGGAGTCAGTTCTTGCTGCTCATAGTCAAGCTTCTCCAACGCCTGCAACTACTCCCACGAGGACTGTTATTTCAGAAGTGGTTACCTCTACCGTGCCTGCTGCTACCGCCCATTTCGCACCAAACCTGCCTGCCGGATTCCCGTGAGGAATGCCGCCTAACTTTGTGCCAGAAGGCTTTGCGCCTACATTTGCTTCCATGTCGGCATCTATCCCGGTCATGTCCGTGCCACCTCCAGTTGTGCACACTTTGCCTCGTGTAGAGGATACCATCTATCATTCTGAGCTGTCTGAGGGTCTGGATGTCTATGAGAAGATGGACGAAATGAAAGACCAATTTCTTAAGTTGCGCAAGGAATTGAAAACGCTGAGAGGTAAAGATCTGTTTGAGAATAGTGCTGCTGAGTTATGTTTGGTACCCAATGTCAAAATCCCGGTGAAGTTCAAAGTGCCTGACTTTGAAAAATATAAGGGGAACCCTTGTCTGCTCAGTCATCTTGTGATGTATGCTCGCAAGATGTCCACTCAAATATAATGACCAATTGCTTATTCACTACTTCCAGGATAGCCTGACTGGTGCTGCACTCCGTTGGTATATGGGGTTGGATAGTGCAAGCATTCGCACTTTCAATGACTTAGGAGAGGCTTTTGTGAAGCAATACAAATATAATATGGACATGGCGCCGGATAGAGACCAGTTGAGGTCTATGTCTCAGAAAGATAAAGAGACATTCAAAGAGTATGTGCAAAGATGGAGGGAGTTGGCTGCCCAGATCACTCCTCCTTTGGAGGAGAAAGAGATGACAAAGATCTTCTTGAAAACCTTGAGTTCATTTTATTATGAACGCAGGGTCGCTAGTGCCCCCAGTGATTTTACCGAAATGGTAAATATGGGGATGAGACTTGAAGAAGGAGTCCGTGAAGGACGTTTGTCAAGAGATGAGGTGTCAACAAGTAAGAGGTATGGCAGTAGTTTCAGCAAAAAGAAGGATAGTGAGACGAATGCAATTTCCAGTGGGAGGCAGAGGAGGCCTCAGATCAGAAGAAATCCACCACCCCGTCAACATCATCATCATCATCATCATCATCAAGTGTCATCCGTTATTCCGAAATTTTCTAATCAGCATGCAACACCAATTCAACAACAACAACAACATCAACGTCAACAACAACAACCGCAACAAAGAACGAACACCTACAACAACAATAATATCAACAACAATCAGCATCAACAGAACTTTGAGAGGAAGAAGGTCTCTTTTGACCCGATTCCTATGTCGTATGCAGAGCTGTATCCCTCGTTAGTTCTCAAGAACTTAATTCAACCGAGGAACCCACCACAGATTCCAGAACCACTTCCCTGGTGGTATAAACCTGAGCTTCGTTGTGCTTTTCATCAAGGAGCACCCGACCATGATATTGAAAACTGCTATCCATTGAAATATGAGGTTCAAAAACTTATGAAGAGTGGCATGGTGTCCTTTAAGGATCGAGCTCCAAATGTAAAAGCAAACCCTTTGCCCGCTCATGGGAACTCTTCAGTGAATATGGTGGACGGTTGTCCTAGAGAATTCAAGGTTTTTGATGTCCGGTTTATCCGAAGATCTTTGGTGCAGATGCACAAGGATATCTGTTTGGTGAGTGACTGTGAACATGATCATGATGGTTGTGTTGTTTGTAGTGTGAACCCAAGAGGGTGTGATATAGTGAAAAGGGACATCCAGTGTCTGATGGATGAAGGCATGATCCAAATTATTCAATCCCGTCATGTAGATGACGACGTCAATGTCATAGTGCCCGTTTTCAAGCAACAAGAGCGGTTGATAATTCAGTATGATAGCAGCAATAATGAGAATGTCAGTCAAAGATCAGTGTCGCCGTTGGTAATACGGTTAGCGGGCCCAGTCCCGTATTCATCTAATAAGGTTGTACCGTACCAGTACAATGCTACAATGATAGAGAATGGTCAAGAGGTACCGTTACCTACGACTAGTTCAGTGGTGAGCATTGCAGATGTTACGAAGGTGACCCGCAGTGGTCGAGTGTTTGGACCGGTGATCCCAGAAAACAAAGAGGAAATGATTGTTGGTAAGAAAATGGAGATACCTAATGTAGATCCAGTTGGCTGTTCAAAGGATAAGTCTGGTGAATACAGCAACTTGAAAGCCAATGATGATGATGAGGTACTCCGATTGATAAAAAGGAGTGAATTTAATGTGGTTGAGCAGTTGCTCCAGACCCCTTCAAAGATTTTTGTGTTGTATCTGCTTTTGAATTCCGAAGCGTACAGAGAAGCACTACAGAGAGTTCTTGAACAAGCATATGTAGAGCAAGATGTTACTGTGGATCAGTTTGATCATATTATGGCTAACATCACTTCATGCAATAATTTGAGCTTCTGTGACGAAGAACTCCCTGAGGAGGGAAGAAATCATAACCTGGCTTTGCATATTTCTATGAACTGTAAGGAAGATGCTTTGTTAAATGTTCTTGTTGACACTGGTTCGTCACTCAATGTGCTTCCGAAGTCAGCTTTGTCGAAGTTATCTTACCAAGGAGTGCCCATGAGGTATAGTGGGGTAATTGTCAAAGCCTTTGATGGCTCGCACAAAACGGTAATTGGTGAAGTGGACGTTCCAGTCAAGATAGGTCAGAGTGATTTTCAGATTACTTTTCAAGTAATAGACATCCACCTGGCCTACAGCTGTTTATTGGGAAGGCCATGGATTCATGAGGCAGGAGTTGTTACCTCCAATTTGCACAAGTAGCTCAAATTTGTCAAGAATGGCAAGCTAGTGATTGTGGGAGGAGAGAAAGCGTTGTTGGTTATCCACTTGTCATCGTTCTCTTATGTTGAAGCTGAGGATGAGGTTGGAACTCCATTCCAAGCCTTGTCTATTGTTGCTGAGAAGATAGTCGGGGCACCTATGTCCTCATTGAAAGATGCTCAGAAGTTCGTTGAAGAAGGAACTGTTGATCAGTGGGGGCACATGGTAGAGGTCTCCGACAACAAAGGCAAAACCGGTTTGGGGTTCTAGAAAGGCTCATCAACTGTTAGATATGAAGATATGCAACTCAGCTTCCGTAGCGGAGGGTTCATTCATGGCAGTGAACAACACTTAGCTACTGTGCTAGAGGATAGCGAAGGGGAGGACTGCACCAACTTTGTAACGCATGGAAGGACATGCAACAATTGGACTGCCGTTGATATTCCTGTTATTTTGCATCAATCTAAGTAATTGCTTTTATATTTTAAAATCCTTCTCCTATGCCTAAGGGAGAAGTGAACATTGTTTGGGCATTTTAACTTGATCATCAATAAAATTAATTCCATTCATCCACATCTTTGATGTTTGTTTTTCCTTTTTGCTTTATTCTGAAAATGGTAATCACAAAAAAACATAAATAAACAATATAATTGTCCATCTGCATAATATTTGGTTACAAATTCACTTCTCTAAAATCAAAATATCAAATCATTATGCAGGTCGGTTCCTAACCCCATTGAATATAATGATCTTTCTCCTTCTCCAAATTTTGAATTCCTTGTGTTTGAGGCCGAGGAGGAAAGTGATGTAGAAGTGAGTGATGAATTGACTCGTCTTCTTGAGCAAGATGAAAAGATTATTCAGCCGTTTGGAGAGCAGATTGAGCTAGTCACCTTGGGTTCTGAAGATGATGTGAAGGAAGTCAAGATTGGGTCTCGACTGTGTCCAAATGTTAAGAAGGGGTTGATTGATCTTCTTCGAGATTATTCAGATGTGTTTTCTTGGTCCTATCAAGACATGTCTGGGTTGGATTTTGAGATTGTGGAGCATAGATTGTCGTTGAAGCCAGAATGCCCGCCAGTCAAGCAGCAGTTGAGAAGAATGCATCCTGATATGGCTGTGAAAATCAAAGAGGAAGTTCAAAAGCAGATTGATGTCGGTTTCCTTGTAACTACTGAGTATCCGCAATGGGTGGCCAATATTATGCATGTGCCGAAGAAAGATGGAAAATTCCTCATGTGTGTTGACTATAGAGATTTGAATAAAGCCAGTCCAAAAGATGATTTCCCTCTGCCACACATTGATATGTTGGTAGACAATACTGCTAAATTCAAAGTCTTTTCGTTTATGGATGTATTTTCCGGATATAATCAGATCAAGATGGCACCCGAAGATATGGAGAAGACCACATTCATTACACCCTAGGGAACATTCTGTTATAGAGTGATGCCTTTTGGTCTAAAGAATGCTGGTGCAACTTACCAGAGAGCAATGACTACTCTTTTTCATGATATGATGCATAAATAGATTTAAGTTTATGTCGATGACATGATTGCTAAATCAATTGATGAAGAGGAACATTTTGAGCATTTGCTAAAGCTATTCCAGCGTTTGAGGAAGTATAAACTCCGCTTGAATCCTAATAAGTGTACTTTTGGTGTTCGTTCTAGTAAGTTGTTGGGATTTATTGTCAGCGAGAAGGGTATTGAAGTTGATCCTGCCAAGGTCAAAGCAATACAAGAGATGCCTGCGCCCAAAACTGAGAAGCAAGTCAGAGGTTTTCTCGGTCGCTTGAATTATATTTCCATATTCATTTCCCACATCACTGCCACATATGCGTCTATATTCAAGCTTCTTCAGAAAGATCAATCTTGTGATTGAACCGAAGACTGCCAGAAAGCTTTTGACAGTATCAAGGAATATCTGCTTGAACCTCCGATTTTGTCTCCGCCCGTTGAAGGAAGACCGTTGATCATGTATTTGACAGTGCTAAAAGATAGTATGGGTTGTGTTATTGGTCAGCAAGATGAGTCTGGAAAGAAAGAATTTCCAATTTATTACCTCAGTAAGAAGTTCACCGACTGTGAGACTCGGTATTCAATGCTTGAGAAGACTTGTTGTGCATTGGCTTGGGCTGCTAAGCGTGTGCTCCATTATATGTTGAATCATACCACTTGGTTGATATCCAAATTGGATCCAATCAAGTATATATTTGAGAAGCCTGCTTTAACTGGGAGGATTGCCCGTTGTCAAATGTTGTTGTCAGAGTATGATATCGAATACCGATCTCAGAAAGCAATCAAAGGTAGTATCTTGGCTGATCATTTGGCTCACCAACCAATCAAAGATTATCAGTCAGTGCAGTATGATTTTCCTGATGAAGAGATTTTGTACTTGAAAATGAAAGATTGTGATGAACCATTGCTTGAAGAAGGGCTAGAACCTGGTTCCCGTTGGGGCATGGTATTTGATGGAGCTGTTAATCAATATGGAAATGGCATCGGGGCAGTGATTATTACTCCTCAAGGCACGCATCTACCATTTACATCTAGATTGACTTTCAAATGTACAAACAACATGGCGGAATATGAAGCTTGCATTATGGGGCTTGAAGAGGCCATGAACCTCATAATCAAGTATTTGGATGTCTTCGGTGATTCGGCTTTGGTTGTAAATCAGGTCAAAGGAGAATGGGAGACGAATCAACCCGGTTTGATACCATATAGAGATTATGCAAGGAGGATTTCAACTTTCTTTACAAAGGTTGAGTTTCATCATATCCCTCGAGATGAAAACCGGATGGCAGATGCTCTTGCAACATTGGCATCAATGATTGTAGTAAAATATTGGAATGAAGCTCCCAATTTATCTGTGATGCGTTTTGATAGGCCAGCTCATGTGTATGTTGTTGAAGAGATCAAAGACGAGAAGCTGTGGTATTACGACATCAAATGTTTCCTCCAAAGTCAGATTTACCCGCCTGGGGCATCTTTGAAAGATAATAAGACTTTGAGAAGATTAGCCGGTAATTTCTACTTGAATGATGATATACTATACAAGAGAAACTGCGACATGGTTTTGCTCAGATGCATGGATATACACGAAGCAGACTTGTTGATGACCGAAGTGCATGAAGGTTCCTTTGGTACTCATTCCAATGGACATGCAATGGCAAAGAAAATGTTGCGAGCAGGTTACTATTGGCTGATAATTGAATCTGATTGTTGCAAATTTGTGAAGAAATGACACAAGTGTCAAATTCATGCCGATAAGATTCATGTTCCTCCGACACTATTGAATGTTATCTCTTCCCCATGTCCCTTCTCCATGTGGGGAATTGATATGATTGGGATGATGGAGCCCAAAGCTTCAAATGGACATTGTTTCATTTTGGTGGCAGTTGACTACTTCACAAAATGGGTCGAAGCGGCATCATATGCAAATGTAACCAAGCAAGTTGTTATAAGGTTTATCAAGAATCATATCATATGCCGTTATGGTGTGCCAAGTAAGATCATTACTAACAATGTGTAAGACCCTAATTTTGTCCCTAAGATCCCTCATGGCATCATAACATTGCATTTGCATTGCCTCAAGGATTATAAGCATCTTGGCTCCTTACCTTTGGGTGGGATCTCCTCTTGTGAGTGGTTTGAGATCACCAAGCATGCTTGAATTGTATATTATTGTTTTTCTTATTTTGCTTACTAACCAAAAGCACAAAAATATGTCACTAACATTTCTTGTTTGTAGCTTGAGCAATCACAAAGTCAAGAGCTTCAAGGAGATCCTTTGTGTAGAGATATGGCCAAGTAAAGATGAAAGCAAGCATGGTAATGGTTCCCAAAGCTCTCATCCATCAAATATGCCTCCCTAGAATCTTAATTCATCATTTTTGATCAAAGCAAGTCAAAGGGTTTGAGGTTGGTTCCCCAAGGAAACCCTAATTCATCTGTGTACCACAATGCCTTGCTCTTGAAGCAACCTCAACCCATGGTCAAATACAATCAAGGGAAGTTCTTTAATTCATCATTTCATGCATATTTGAACTTATTTGAGTGTCATCAATCATCAATTCATCAAGATATGAGTCATGGACTTGAGAAGTTGATCAGTCAATTCATCTGACTATTTTGAAATGCACTGAGACCTAACTTTTTATGTGTTGGTCAAATGGAGATGATCCCAAAAGAAAATATATTCTTAAGGACAATATGAATAACTTTCATGTTCATCAAAAATTGATTTGAAGCTTGGAAGATCATCTCCCATTCCAAGACATTATAGGTCATTTTGACTGAAACCCTAATTTTGGGTCAACTTCCCAAGAACATAACTCATTCATTTTTTATGATTTTAAGGTGGGATCAAATTCATTATAAAGCTTAAGATGTCTTCTTCAAATTTTATGTTGAACAAAGTTTCAAAATCTCCAAGGAAATACATGTGATAATACAATACATTATAGGTCACTTTGGACCAAATGCATTGAAAGGCAAAAAAGTCCAACTTCAAGTGCCCATAACTATTTCATAAAAAATCCAAATGATGCAAAATTTAAGTCCATTTTGATTTATTGAAAATATATACAACTTTGATGTTGGAGTTGTTTTCATTTGGGGCTTGCATCATCAAAACAGAAGGGCTTGAACATTGTCCAAATTTGGAAACTTTGCCTTTGCATGTTTTGCACCTTACACTTTAAACTCAAAATTCATTAATTTCCACACTTCAAATGGATTTTTGTCCAACATAACATTTGTTCCTTACATCAAGACCTTTCCAACCATTACTCACATGCTCATGTTTGGATTTGGCAAATGGCATTTTCGAAGAGGAGAAGTTTTAGGCATAATTATGCATAACATGTTGAAACTCATTACACAAGCTTGTAAATTGCCAATTACACGTCCATTTCAGCTCAATTATGTCTCAGATTGCATTTGGCATTGAATTTGGGCCTTTTGAATGATCATGCAAGCCCATGCAAAGAGTATCCACTTGCCATGCACACACGGATTTCTCATTGCTTGCACCATGCTTGGCTATAAATAAGAGCTTCATTCCATTCAATTTTCATCCATGAATCAACCTGAAGTGCTACAGAAATCAAAACCGAACCACACCTAAAGGAACTATTTCAATTTTCTTCAATTTCTCAGATCTGAAATTCAACTAAATCAGGTTGAATTTCTAGATCTAAAGTTCCTAGACCTCTCTCTCATACTCCATTGATCTTCTGTTTGGCCAAAGGAAGCAAGGAAGCAAGCTCAAATCTCCATAATTCAAAGGTGATCATCAACTGGTTTTCTCTTTGAAACTCATTACTCTTTGATCCATTTGCCTGGCCAATGTGTTTTCTGAAGTCCTCACTTGAGAGGCAAGCTAGTGGTAGCTTCAATTTCGTGTTTCATTGAACTGCATTTTTATACCCGAATCTTCCAGCTCAGATTTCTCACTCTATAGGAATTTTGAGTGTGATTCAAGGTTACAGGGGTGATGTACATCACCCCAGCTTCATTTTGATATATGGATCGTGAATTTTGGTTGAGGTTTTTGAACCTGCAATTCTGGCCGGAGTTCATGTACTCACCGGAGAAGACGGTGGCGCTGGCCACCGTCCCATTGCCAGATTGATCCTGGACCGTTGGATGCTTTCTCCAGTTTATATCACAACCGTTTGATCTTATGACTTTTATTAAGTGTCCATGTGATGCGTTTGACTGAGGACCATGGTGAGCGCGCGTTTAAGATCCATTAGATCTGCCAGGTCAATTAATGAACTGGATCCAACGCCTCTCCTTTTTCCTGATTTTCTGAATTTCCATTTAATTTCTTTTATTTCCATTTTTTTCAAAAATTCATATCTTCTTTATTTTTAATCCAAAAAATATGGGACCAATTGCATTCGTCTCCAAATAATTTCTAGTTTCTAATTTTGATTTTTAATATTTTTTATTTTGTCATTTGATATTTTTTAGGAATTTTCTCTTTTCTGGTTATTTTTAATTCATTTTAAATAGTTTTTGATATTCAAAAAATACAAAAATATTTTCCTAACCTATTTGAATGATGATGGATCTATGAAAAATATTCTCATCAATTTTTTAATTGATTTGAGATTTATTTGAGATTTTAGTTCAATTAGGTTATTTTTATTCATTTTTAATTGATTAAAAATAGTTTCTGACTTTTAAAAATGCTGAAATTTTTTGTCAAACTTTGTTTGACCTTATTGAACTTGGGATAAATCACTTGGACCTTTCAAGGTTGATTTGAAGTGATTTTGAAGTTTGACCTTTCTTTTATTTTTAATTCAAGTTTATTTAATATTAAAAATGCCAAAAATATTTTAATTATTATTTGACCTCCAATCTTCATCCCATTTCTGGTTTCTCATTGTTTGAGTTTGACTTTCAATGTCATTTGGTCAACACACATGGATTGGTACATTTGATTTCACCTTATGCACTTTATTCTTTCCTTTTCCATTATCCATTCTCCATCTCCTTCTTCTTCTTCTTTCTTCTTGATCAATGAGTTAAAGGTTGATAAGTTAGCATTGATTAGGGAGACTTAATCTTCCTTGATTCAAATCTAATTCATCTTGATCAATTGATCAAGTGAATGGCTTTGCATTAAGGATAGGTTGTTTCCTAAATCATGCAAAAGACTTAAACCAATACAAGATCAATTCTCTTCTTCTTTTTGGCATGGCAAGTTGTTGGAACTTGGTTCACTAATCAAGACTTCTAACTTGTGTTGTTGCCTACATTATTATTGACCGGCCTCAGATAGTTGTGACTTCTACATAAGTCCAATTACGATCGCTTAACATAGCGCTAAATTTGCCTTATGGCACACTAACTACTAACATTAACCATTAACAATTAACATTTACTTTTGCTCTTTACTTTTATGCAATTTACTATTCTTGCACATATTATCCATTTGCTTTTTCCTTTGCTCACTTGAGCACATGTTTATGTTAATGCCATTTTCCTTTTGCTCACTTGAGCACATAATTGTGTATATATCTTTTGTGCTTGTGTTTTGTTTGTTTGTTGTGGATCAAATGCAAAGAGTTGGACAAAATGGACTTAGATCTTAGGACTTTACCCAAGCTAATGGAGTCAAAGAGCAACTAGGCCTCATGCCTTTAGAGTGCTATAAATGTCAAAGAGCAACTAGGCATCATGCCTTTAGAATGCTTAAAACTTGAAGATGAACATTAAAAGGACCATATTCTAAACTCCCTCTTGTCCATTCTTTGGTTTGTAAATAGAACATTTTGATGTGTGTGTTTCTTTGTGCTAGGGACTCCAACTTGATCCAAATTGAGGAACCATTACCATGAGCTCCTAAGAGAGAGAGATTCAAGATACATTGAAGAGCCTTCCAAGAGTTCATTTGATTGTTGATTTCTTGAGTTTATGCTTATGTGATTGCTTATTCCAAAGGATGAGCTACTTGGATCATCAATATGATCTCAAGAGAGGAACTCCTTTTGTGGTTTTGTTTCTTATCCCTCTCCTTTTGCATTGTTTAGGACCTTAGCCTTCCTTCTTCTTCTCTTCACTCTAACCCAAGCCAAAACTTTTTGTGCAAACATTTAACCATTGTTTTCAAACATTAGAAACCTAAGCCTTATGCTTTTGATTTTAAAACTTTCTTTTCATAACACTTATTTTGAATTGAACTTCTAAGTCAACTTTGACCATATTTTGTACATACTTTTCATTGGTAAATATAACCCATTCAAATGTCTTTTTGTGGTTTCAATGGCCACTCTCTTAATCAAAACTTTTTCATAACCTTTAGCTATTAGGTTTGAGTTATCCTTGAGGTAGATGTAATACTCACATATATCCTTAGTGATGGACAATGAGTCTTCCATGCTTATTATAGGGTTAACCCCTCACTAGTATGTTGAAGCTATCCTCACATGGTGGATTTGTGGTTTTAGGTTGAGTTTTCTCCCTTGGATAACTAAAGACCTTAAGGCTTTTGGATCAATCAATTCACTAACTCATTTTGAGACTTTTACCCCGAGCTACGAGGTTTTGATCCTAATCTTTTTTAAGATGGTACGTAGGCAATGGGTTTATCCATCCAAACACAAAATGTAAATAAACTTGTATATTCTTTTCTCATCTCTTCAATCATGTTTGCACAAACAATTTTTCACAAAACAACAACCTTACAACAAGTGTGAAAAGGGCTCCCTAGGAGTACCTAGGATGTTTTGGGTGCCTAACACCTTCCCATTGCATAACTAACCCCCTTACCCAGATCTCTGACTCTCTTTTACTAGTTTTTGATTTGATAAAACTTTTAGGTTTTTGTTCGCTTTCTAACCATTCCTTTGGATAAATAGAAGTGAGGTGGCGACTCGACTTATATGATTTACCTTGGATTTAGTCAATATCTCTAATGGTAAAGAATACCCCGCTACACAATGGATCGAACTTGAATAACAATATGGTGGAAGCTCTTTGCAAAGACTTCAAGATTGCACATCATAATTCTTCTCCCTACAGACCCAAGATGAATGGGGCTGTTGAAGCTGCAAATAAGAACATCAAAAAGATTATCCAGAAGATGGTTGTCACATATAAGGATTGGTATGAGATGCTCCAATTTGCTTTGCATGGGTATCGTACATACGTCCGCACTTCAATAGGGGCAACCCCTTTCTCTCTTGTATATGGTATGGAAGTAGAGCTCCCTGTAGAGGTTGAGATTCCTTCATTGCGTGTGCTCATGGAAGCCAAGTTGACTGAAGCTGAATGGTGTCAAAATAGGTTTAACCAGTTGGTTTGATTGAAGAGAAGAGGTTAACTGCCATGTGTCATGGTCAGTTATATCAGCAGAGAATGAAGAAAGCTTTTGATAAGAAAGTCAAACCTCGAGTGTTCAGAGAAGGTCAACTTGTGCTCAAGAAGATTTTGACGTTCAAGCCAGATTCCAGAGGAAAATGGACTCCCAATTATGAAGACCCATATGTTGTTAAGAGAGCCTTTTCAGGCGGTGCTTTGATTCTTATAACTATGGATGGTGAAGAGTTCACTCGTCCTGTGTATGCAGATGCAGTTAAGAAATACTTCGCCTAAAAAAAATAAAAGAACAGCTCGCTAAGTTGAAAACCCGAAAGGGCGACTTAGGCAAAAATGAGCGTCTCGGTGGATTGAAAACCCGAAAGAGCGATCCAGGCAAAAATTAGAGACATAAAATAGAAAGAATTTATCGATAAGTTAAGGACTCCACTTTGGGGAAACTTATGCAAAAATTAGGGATTATGGCAAGTAACTGCATTCTGCTGATCTTCAGTGGTTTTGAAGACTTGGTTGAGCACAAGGGTTGACATTAGTTCATCATCCCATCAGCGGTCAAGAGCATAGCGGATATCAAGATTTGGTAGAAGGATTAAGGATCATTTGTATTCAATGTAACCCTTTTCCATGTAAATTACCATTTTCAACTTTGTAAAATCTATGGAGTCTTGTCATTTACAGACTACCATCCCATTAAATAAAGTTGAACTTTTATCCAATTCATTTCACTCTTATTTACTTCAACCAATAGTTTTAAATTTTATTATGATCATTTTAAAATTTAAATTTTAAATCAAAATCAAATTTTCTTTAAAATATAAAAGCAAGAACTTTTCCAAAGCAGGTAAAAGGAATATCAATGGCATTTCAATAAATAGCAAGTCTTTAAGTGCGAAACATTCGTGGTTCCCCAAGCAGTTAACTCTTCGGGTATCCCTAAACGTTTGTGTTGATTCCGTTCCTCGGCGGAATATTTGATCCCCAGTGGAATTCCTTTCCTCGTTCCCAGCTGAGTTGGTTAGTTCAGATACCCTGCGGTGTATCCTTGTCCCCAACAGAGTTTCGGCCTTCCCTAGCGAAGTTCGTATCTCCTCAGCAGGGTTGATCTTCAGAGATGGTTGATCTTCCCCAATAGATTGCATTTGCTCCCAGTCATAGTTTCCTCCTGGTTTCTGATCAACTTTTGTTAATTATTTTCTCTGTAGGGTTATCTCCCATTTCTATGGTGCTGACCTAAAATTCCCCACAGATTTGGATGTTCTATCCTCAACAGATCTCCTCCATCCTCATCTAGGGTTGAGACCTTGGGATGTTGATCTCTCTATTCTCTGACAGTTGTCTCCATCTATTTTGTGGATTGACCGAGGATTGTACCGGTGGTTCAATTTCTTTGCGACACCTTTGTATCCTTCGTGATCGTTTTGTCAGCATAATCATCATATATACATATACATATACATTCATATAATTTCATAATTTGCATATCATGCATCTTCATATTTGATTTGTTTGAGATTCTCATTCTCTATTATGGCGGTTGATCAGTCACCATTTGCATTGAGTTTTCGTTACTGATCCGACACGAAACAGAGGATTTTGACACACTGTGCAAGCATTTATGGTACATTTCGAGTTAGTTTTACTTCCGTCATTTTATTTAATCCATTTTAATCATTGTTATGTTTTACTTTTATTTTAGTGATTTTATGCGTGGGATAATTGTGTTTTTGTCCGATAGGTCCAGGTAGAAGAACCAGGGAACTCAGAACGAGACAATGCGAGATTCCGGCAAGCAGAGGAGCAGAAAACCCTGGTACAGGAGGCCTTACACGGCCACCCGTGTCAGTTGACACGGGCCGTGTCAGGCAAGGGAGGACATGTTGAAGAAAACAGTAGCCTGACACGGCCACCCGTGTTAGTTGACACGGGCCGTGTCAGGCATCATCCCTAACTGTGTCACCCCTGCCAGGGGCGTGTCATCCAGAACAGTAGGCTGACACGGCCACCCGTGTTAGCTGACACGGGCCGTGTCAGCCCAAGCCCCAAAAATTCAGTTTTTCTCGGGCTTTTGTTCGTCGGGCTTTTTAGAGATATTTTTGGACCTGTCCAACTGCTGCTTGGAATTTTCACTATAAAAGAGGGTCTTCTGCCAAAGTAAAAATCATCTTGGAATACAAAAAAACATAGTATTGTGAAGCAATCAAGGATTACAGAGATCAAGGCATTCAGAGAGCTGAAGGTGTTCATGAGCGGGAGCGATTGAAGATGAAAGTCATCCAATTACTTGTAATGTGTAATTTTTATCTTGAATTTGTTTTAAATAATATGAGTAGCTAAACCCCCCAATGCTAGGGGGTGTCCCTGATTTTGAATTATAATGAATTTGAGTTTACATTTGCATTTATAATATTGTTTTTACGGTGACCTTTTGATGTGTTTATTGCTTTCTCTTTCGGACCAATCGAGATTGATTTGTGGTTATCAATTAGGCTGGACCGCCGTTGATAAGGTTTTCATAAGGTTACTTTACAGTAGATATCACCTAGGACTAGGGATACCCTATATGAACCTGAGTATTCTTGATATTATACAGCTTAACTTCACCCTAATTGGATATGGACATGAAAATTAGGGTAGATTGATTAAAGGTTTTCTCACCAAGGGCTTGGGAGAAAGTACCCTTAAGAACTGGTAGTAATTGATATTTGTTGATGCAATAGTGACTCAGAGTTGTTACAGGGATAAATCATACACCTTCCCTGGCATTGTTCCTTTTTCTCTATAAACCCTTATTTTCATCCGTATTTGCCTTTACTTTTATTATTACATTTTACTCCTAAAAACCAAATTAATACTTTTTATTTAATTGAATGATAATTTAAACTCAATATTAACTTGCAGTCCTTGAGATAGACATTCGGGGAATTTCCCCATTATTACTATAAAAGGCAAAATAGTACACTTGTTATTTTCCCGATCAAGTTTTTGGCGCCGTTGTTGGGGACTGCCAAAATAGAGTTTAATTTTAATTTCAATTAAAATTTTGTTGCTCTGCAATAAAATTATTTTTCTGTCATTTATAATTTACTAATTTGTGTATGCGAGGAGAACCCTCAGTTGAATTTCTTTTTGACGCAGAGATCGAGAGAACCCATTCCCCACTGAGTTTGTTTCCTCGTGGATGGTTTTTATTTCAGTTTCCTCTCCAGTAAATTTACTGGATGGAATTACTCCCCTTGAGTTATGTCCTCATTGGGTTGAGTATTGATTGACCGTTTTCTTTCTAGCTCTTACCTAGATAGATATTTTGGTCCCCTAAGAGTCTATTACCCAGTAACTGATAATATTCTTCTTAGTTTGTAGTTTGTTACTTCTTGGCCAATACCCGGCAAAAGTACCCTTTTCTCCTCAGTAGAATCCCCTGGAAGTATATCCTTGATATGTTCATCTTAACCAGGTGATGGATATCTTTCTTTCCCCCGCAGGAGTCTATCCTTGATATGTTCACTTTAACCAGTGATGAATATTCTCTTCTTTAGTATTCTAACCAGTAAAAAGGTAGTTGTAATCCCTATTTTGTTCCTCAGAGAGTTAATCCTTGATATGTTCATCTTAGTCGATGACGGGTTTTATTCTCCTTGTGGTCTTCTACCCAGTAATCGGTAGTCGTAAATCCTACTTTTTCCCCTGTGCGGAGACTATCCTTGATATGTTCACTTTAACCAATGACGGATTTTCTCTTCTTTGGTATTCTATCCAGTAACTGATAGATGTAATCCCTATTTTTGCTCCCCTTTTTAGAGTCTATCCTTGATATGTTCATCTTAACCGGTGACGGATTTTCTCTTTGATTGGTCTTTTACCCAGTAACCGGTAGTTGTAAATCCTACTTTGTCCCCTCGCAGAGATAATCCTTGATATGTTCATCCTAACCGATGACGGATTTTCCCTCCGACGGTCTTCTATCCAGATTTCGATAGATGTAATTCCTACCTTTTTTGCTCAGTTGGTATATCCTTGATATGTTCATCCTAACCGATGACGGGTATCCTTCTTGACATCCCAGGCAAGTCTATCCTTGATATGTTCATCTTAACCGATGACGAATTTTCTTCCCTATTGAGTTTATCCTTGATATGTTCATCCTAACCGATGACGGATACTCTCACCTTTGGTCTTCTGCCTAGTAACTGGTAGTTGTAAATCCTCTTTTCCGTAGTTTTCCCCAACAAGGCTATTCTTACCCAGTTACCCGTAATGAATACTCCCTCCTGGCATTTCCTTAGCGAGTCATCCTTGATATGTTCATCCTAACCGATGGCGGATGGTCTCTCTGTCAGATTTTTATTGTCTCCTTACCCAGTAGTAGGTAGTAGATAATAGATTTCTGCTCCTCCTGTGTTGAAGTTTATTTCTTCCCCAGTTGAGTTAAGTGTGCATTTCCTTAGTGAAATCGCTTTCCCCTGCATGATTCGAATACCTCAGTTTTATCCTGACTTATTCGTATCCCCTGCAGATGTTGTTGTTTCCCCGGTTGAGTCTTTTCCATATTTGTGTGGAACCCCTCTATTCCCCCAGCAGTTTTAAGTCGTAGCCTAGCCTACGCATAACTCCTTTTTCCCCAGAGTCTCTGTCTCCCCAGTGAGTTTTCCTTATGAAAGGCATTATGCTCCTGTGGACTTTCGGTCTCTCTGATTTCTTTTATCTTTGTGGCAATATTTCCCCACAGAGCATTAACTTTTGTATTCATATCATATGCATCATGAGGTCTCTTAGGGACCAAAATTTGTTTCTATGTGTTATTATTTAAGCCCATTCTACTGAGTCGAGTCGAAGATTTTAACCTTCACCTCCTTAGTTAGAATTTCCTTAAATAAGGACAGTTGTAAGACCCCAAATTTGACCTTAAGATCCCTCATGCAATTCCATCACAAGCATTAGCATTGGGATCATACCTTGGCATCCTCCTTACCTCTCTATCATTGGGTTTGTTTTAGGAGAGATCACCAAGCACTTTGTAATTATATCATACTTGTATATTATCATATTACTAACTAAAATACCAAAAATATGTCTTTGCATTTGCCTAACTCTTTTGTAGGTAGGGCATGATCTCATTGATTCATCAAGTTCACATCTAGGGCTTGAGACCCTTGTCGCAACCTGAAAAATACAGTGCGCGAAAAAAACAACCGGCGAAAGAAAAAGACAGAAGAGTCGCCACCGTGCGTTATTCATCCCAAAGGAGGGAAAGGAAACGCTCGAAGTAAACCTGAAAAAGGAAAGGACAAGACGGGGTCTCGCAACCAAATCTTGGGTTCGGGAGTCGGTTATGCGAAGGGAAGGTATTAGCACCCCTACGCATCCGTAGTACTCTACGGGATCCACTTTTGTGGTTTTTGTCTAAAGGGTGTGGGTTTACCTAATGTGTTTATTTACTAAAAAGGTTAAGAGAAATGACTCGCACGGATGTCGCATCCACTGCATACGTATCTCATCTGAATATGAGAATCAGAGTCTTCGTAGCTCGGCTGACCTATGGGTTGGGGGATGTGTGCTCGCTAATGCATCGCGTCTTATGCCTACGTATCTCATCTGGAATGAGAATCAGAGCAAGCCGTAGTTCGGCTAACTACGGGGTTGTGGATTGGGTTTTGGACGAACGACGTCACTACGCAATCTACCGGATGCTCGACCTTTGGAGACTTACTCGCCTGTAGTAGAAGGAGTAAACGTGTTGCTTTGGGTTTTAGGGTTTGGGATGCTCGAGGGCAAACAGGCAGTCCTTGACGAAGGAACCGCGCTACATGTGGGGATATGAATACAAAACACAAAACATGTATCTCAAAGTAAAATGCCACCAAGGGGCTCAAACATTGCCTCCTATCGAGGTCTTCCAGCTAAGAAAGCAGTAAAATGCGGGAAAAATGTAAAAGTACCACGCGGATAAAGATCCGAAGTAACAGCAATTAGAGGAATGGGAAACCCTGAGATCCTTCCAAGCTAATATCATCAAAGAAAGTGGGTCAGTACAGGTAATCGGAATGAACCTCCAGGGGTTATCCCACAAATAAAGTGGGAAACCACGCAAGTTATCCCTGCAAAAGTCATGTGCCTTCACAAAAACTCAACAAAAGGGTTAGTGAAACAAGATAGGGTAACCAAGAGTTGCCCCCAAATCAAAATGTAACCACATGAATAATTCCATCAAAATTCACAAAAAGCTCACAAAAAGCAACCAAGGGTAGGAGGCCTAAACCTCTTGTCAAACACATCCATCAAAAGGGTATCAAATTCACCCATAATACCTCATACATTTAGAGCATTCAAATTAAAGGCATAAAGATGATGGATATAGGGAAAACCTGATTGGAGAGCTTGATTGAAATTGAGTTGCACCCGTGAGGTTTACAAAACAATCTTTAGGGTTTATGTGAGGCAGAGGTGATTCTGTGCAGTTGAGTTCCCTTCAGGGTTTGGAGGCTGCTCTGAACTCTGTTAGTTCTTCTCTCACTATCTTTTTCCTCAGGGTTTTGTTCCAAGGAAACCTCAGAGTATTTTTGCTTCCCTCTTTTCTCAAGTGAAGCCTTGGTATTTATAGACTGAATTCCATGGCTTTGTGGGCTCAAATGAGAGAGACCCAAGTCCAAAAAAAAAATGTTATATTTTATTTATTTATTTATTTATTTTTAACTCTTTTTTTTTCGTTTTTTTTTTTCAGGAAAAATGAAGGGTAAATTTTGGGGTATTACAGCTGCCCCTATTCAATCAACTGGAGACCCGGAAAGAAGATGGCAGCTGCTTTCGTACTTTCGAGGTATCAAGGGATTTAATACAATAAAAGCCCAAAAATTTGCACTGAAGTGAAGTGAAGTAACAATGTCTGTCAGAATCGGCAAAGAGGTGGTCTTGAAAGAAGAATCCGTCTGGTACGGTGAGAGTCAGTCTGAATACCGAAAAAGAATGTTAACTTGGATACCAAAATAAATGGTAACACAGAAATAACAATGGCCTGAATGCCGCTCATCAGTCTGAATACTGGAAATGACTTCGATCTGAACATCGGAAAATTGGCCTGAATGCCACAAGTCGCATCGACCTGAACGTCGGAAACTTCTTCGATCTGAACATCGGAAAGACTTGGCCTGAATGCCACTTCGATCTGAATATCGGGAAAACTGGCCTGAATGCCACTTCGATCTGAATATCGGAACACTGACCTGAATGCCACTTCGATCTGAATATCGGAACACTGGCCTGAATGCCACAAGTCGCATCGACCTGAACATCGGAAACTTCTTCGATCTGAACATCGGAACACTGGCCTGAATGCCACTTCGGTCTGGATACCGGAAAACTGGCCTGAATGTCACTTCGGTCTGGATACCGGAAAACTGGCCTGAATGTCACTTCGGTCTGGATACCGGAAAACTTCATGCCTGTCAGCATCGGCAGAAATATGGAAAGATAATAGAGGCGGCGCATGGGCCAATGACACTTGCTGGGGATAACCAAGGTGGGTCATGAACAATCTTCAGTCTGAGTACTGGAAACAACTTCTAGCTTATCACTTGGGATACCGAGAATGTTTTATGCTTACATGTGTATGTTTGAATTTTTCAATGGCGTAATGCTCCATGAAAATGGAAATGCTACGCGATTTGGGAGGATGCAATGCAATATGATTCTACATGCAGGGATGCGAAATGCTGGGTAGAATGCCAAGCTGAGGCAAGGGGATCTATTGGGGAAATGATCACCATCTTCTGGACCCTGGCAAGGCTGTTGGAGATGCACAGCGCAAAGAATTCTGTGGGGAAATGACCCGCCACACGGTGTTCTAGCAATAACGAAATACCGAGATTCTGACTGGGGAGAGAACGACACTGAAAACCTGCTGTTGGGGAAAGCGATAGTGGTTCTGGCAACCACGATTTGCGAGAGATGACTCAGCAAGGGAAGCAAACACCGATACGATACCGAGGTTCTGCTTCAAGGAAAGAAACCATGGATCTGGCATTGGGATTATCGATTTGGCCTCGAACTCTAAGGAGCAGCCACTTCTGCTGGGAAGATACAGTCTGGCACTGTCAACTCCGCTAGGGGTATACAATCTGGCACTGTCAACTCTACTGGGGAGTGTATATTCCGAAACAACCGCTTGGGGAAGTACGGTGGTGAGAACCTGCTGGGGATTGAAGAATCCAACACTCTGATCAGCTCTGCAGGGATAAGACACCGGATTCGTCTGTTGGCGACTTCACTGGGGAAGATATTCACGATCATCTGCAGGGGATTTTAAGGAAATGCCCCGAGGGTATCTGTTCTGAATAGACGATCCAAAGCACTTAAAATTTACAGCAATTTTAAATGTTTATTAAGCATGTACCTGTAAAGCCCTTATGTGTCATGATGCAATGTTTATCAAAAATTCGGACGTCATTTTTGCAAACAAAACAGTAAAATGAAAATGAAAACAGAGATATACTGAATAACATGATTTTATTGATTGAATGGCCTCTGAATAGGCATTTACATCAGGAAGCAATCCCTGGAAAGAGGTGATCGCACAAAAAACAGAAATTAATCTAATGGCAATGTGAAATGGATTTCTATTGGGTTCCAATTCTGCTATGACTTGCTCGTCTTCAAGATCCTCCAGATGATCAGCCTTCTGAAAAGGTGATTGGACTGTTTCCTACCTTTCGAAAATTTCCAGTCATCGACATGAGATGAGATTCAGAACTAACTCAGAACACAGTCATTCGCTTAATCCCTAACTTTTGCCTGGATCGCCCTTTTCGGGTTTTCAATCCACCGGGATACCCATTTTTGCCTAAGTTTCCTTTTCAGGTTTTCAACTTACCGGGTGTACGATCTTTTCATTTTTAATCCCTAATTTTTGCCCGAACCTTTTCATTTTCTTGGTTCGTCGGGATGCCCATTTTTGCCTGGACTATTCTTTTTACTGTCCAGCGGGTCTATTTTATGCGAAGTATTTTTTAACTGCGTCTGAGTTCACAGGGGAAGTGAAGTTTTCACCGTCCATAGTTGCAAGCATTAAAGCCCCACCATCAAAAACCTTGGTGACAATATACGGTCCATCATAGTTAGGAGTCCACTTGCCCCTGTGATCTGTCTGAGGAGGAAGGATCCTTTTCAACACTAAATCCCCGACTTGGAAACAACGAGGACGCACTTTCTGATCAAAGGCTCTCTTCATCCGACTCTGATACAACTGCCCATGATAAATGGTTGCCATTCGCTTCTCTTCGATAAGACTCAACTCATTGAACCTTGTCCGGATCCATTCGGCTTCGTCTAACTTGACATCCAACAGGACTCTTAGAGAAAGAATCTCCACTTCAACAGGTAGGACTGCTTCCATACCATACACCAGGGAGTAAGGGGTTGCCCCAATCGACGTACGTACTGAAGTACGGTACCCATGCAAGGCGAAGGGTAGCATCTCATGCCAATCTCTGTACGTGACGACCATCTTCTGCACAATCTTCTTTATGTTCTTATTTGCCGCCTCAACAGCGCCGTTCATCTTAGGGCGGTAAGGGGAAGAATTGTGATGCTGAATGTTGAAGTTTTGACACAACTCCTTCATCATTTTGTTGTTGAGATTAGAACCATTATCAGTAATGATTCTTTCGGGAATCCCATAGCGACAAATGATTTCTTTCTTGATGAAACGGGCAACCACATGTCTGGTGACATTCGCGAACGATGCTGCCTCGACCCACTTGGTGGAATAGTCGATGGCAACAAGGATGAAGCGATGCCCATTGGAAGCAGTCGGCTCAATCTTTTCTATCATGTCAATGCCCCACATAGAAAACGGCCACGGCGAAGTCATCACATTCAGAGGATTTGGCGGTACATGCACCTTATCAGCATAAATCTGGCATTTATGACACTTCCGAGCATATTTGAAGCAATCTGACTCCATGGTCATCCAATAATAACCCGCTCTCAACAATTTCTTAGCCATTGCATGTCCGCCGGCATGAGTACCGAAGGAACCTTCATGAACTTCCTGCATTAACATGTCCGCCTCGTGTCTGTCCACGCATCTGAGCAAAACCATGTCGAAGTTCCTCTTATACAGCACATCGTCTTTGTTCAAGAAGAAACTGCCTGCCAATCTTCTCAAAGTCTTTCTGTCATTGTTGGATGCCCCTGCAGGGTACTCTTGATTCTTCAGAAAGCACTTGATATCGTGATACCAGGGCTTGTCATCGACTACCAGTTCAGCAGCAAACACATATGCGGCCCTGTCAAGGCGCATCACATCGATCCTGGGAGCATGGTTCCAGCAAATTACCTTGATCATGGAGGATAGAGTAGCAAGTGCGTCTGCCATCTGGTTCTCATCACGAGGTATATGATACAATTTTACTGTTGTGAAGAAAGTCAACAGTCTTCTCGTGTAGTCTCTGTAGGGGACCAGAGTCGGTTGGAGAGTATTCCAATCACCATTTACTTGATTGATCACCAGAGTTGAATCTCCGAAGATGTCCAAAGTCTTGATTCTCAAATCAATGGCTTGCTCAATACCCAAGATACAGGCCTCGTACTCAGCTTCATTATTTGTGCACTCAAAAGTCAAACGAGCGGTGAAAGGTATGTGGGCACCTTTCGGAGTTGTAATGACAGCGCCAATTCCACTTCCTCTGGCGTTGACAGCCCCATCAAACAACAAAGTCCACTTTTCGTTTGGATCAGGTCCCTCCTCAACAATTGGCTCTTCACAGTCTTTCATCTTGAGGAACATGATGTCTTCATCTGGAAAATCAAACTTCATCGGCTCATAATCATCAATCGGCTGCTGAGCAAGATAGTCTGACAGAATACTCCCTTTGATGGCCTTCTGTAACGTGTACTGAATATCATACTCTGTTAAAATCATTTGCCAACGAGCGAACCTTCCGGTGAGAGCTGGCTTCTCGAATATGTATTTCACTGGATCCATCTTAGAAATCAACAAGGTAGTATGGTTCAGCATATACTGCCTCAGTCGGCGAGCAGTCCAGGCCAAAGCACAACAAGTTTTCTCAAGCTACGAATATTTGACTTCACAGTCGGTAAACTTTTTGCTAAGGTAGTATATGGCATGCTCTTTTCGACCAGACTCGTCATGCTGTCCCAATACACACCCCATCGAGTTCTCAGTCACTGATAGGTACATTATCAGAGGTCTCCCAGGAACTGGAGGTATAAGGATCAGAGGTTTCTGTAGATACTCTTTTATCTTCTCGAAATCCCTTTGACAATCTTCATTCCACCTGATAGCCTGATCTTTCTTTAGCAATTTGAAAATTGGCTCACACGTGGTTGTTAGGTGAGAGATGAACCTTGCGATGTAGTTCAACCTTCCTAAGAAACCACGGACTTGTTTCTCTGTTCTTGGCTCAGGCATTTCCTGTATCGCTTTCACTTTGTCGGGATCCACCTCAATCCCTTTTCCGCTAACAATAAAACCCAACAATTTTCCCGATCTCACCCCGAAAGTGCACTTGTTCGGATTAAGTCTCAGTTTGAATTTCCTCAAACGCTCAAACAGTTTCTGCAAATTCACCAAATGTTCTTCTTCTGTCTGAGATTTGGCAATCATATCATCCACATAAACCTCGATTTCATGATGAATCATATCATGGAACAGAGTTACCATAGCTCGTTGATATGTTGCTCCGGCATTTTTCAGACCAAACGGCATCACCTTGTAGCAGAAGGTGCCCCATGGGGTTATGAAAGTTGTCTTTTCCATGTCTTCTGGTGCCATCTTGATTTGGTTATAGCCAGAAAAGCCATCCATGAAGGAGAATACCGAGAACTGAGCTGTATTATCCACCAAAACGTCGATGTGAGGTAATGGGAAATCATCTTTAGGGCTAGCTCTGTTCAGATCCCGGTAGTCGACACACATCCGTACCTTTCCATCCTTCTTAGGTACTGGGACGATGTTTGCAACCCATGGCGGATAATTGGTGACTGCTAGAAACCCTGCATCCAACTGCTTTTGCACTTCTTCCTTTATCTTGACAGCCATCTCTGGTCTTGTTCTTCTGAGCTTCTGCTTGACCGGAGGACAACCTTCTTTGAGAGGCAAGCGGTGTACCACGATGTCTGTGTCCAGCCCAGGCATGTCCTGATAAGACCAGGCAAAGATGTCAACGTATTCTTGCAGCAATTCAATCAGCCCTTTCTTCACATCATCTCCCAAAGCAGCCCCTATCTTGATTTCTCTCTTGGCGTCCTCGGTGCCGAGATTAATCACTTCAGTAGGCTCTTGATACGGTTGAATGACCCTTTCTTCCTGTTTTAAGAACCTGGCAAGTTCTTCAGGGAGTTCACAGTCTTCATCACCCTCTTTTTCAGCTTGAAAGATTGGATTTTCAAAGTCGAAGCAAGCCATAGCATAACCGTTATCAATAGGATCCGGTGACGTGCATCTGCATGAGTGATGGTATGTGCTTATGAGTGTGAAAGAAAAAAGTGGAAACTAAACAAAACATTGCCATTATTTTTTTGTTTTAAAAAAAACTGCAAAAATAGAAAGACATGGAACGAAATATTTGAATGCAAAAGACGTCCTTCATTTATGATAAAAAATGCAAGTGTCACATAGATGAGCCCTACAATGAGTCATTACGCCCTGGGCGGAACGTAAGACTTGGACATGCATGAATAAACAAAGAAAATTACTCTTCAAGAAGAGTGACTTGGATAATCTCTTCAGAAGACCAATTGTTGATGACTTCACCCGGGATCCTCGGACGCACCCAGTTGTCAATGTCACAATCACTATCCCCATCTTCATCGTTGACCGCAGAGACCTGGCCATATTTCTCAAACGCCTCTTCAACAGACTCTTGGGCAGACAAATCTTCACCCTGGGGGATACCTTTGTCGAGCAAGGCCTGGATACCCTGTTGTAGCTTCAAACAACCTCCACTCTGAGTGGCACAATCCAAACAATCCTTCCCACAACCGGGGAAAACATCGACCTTCAGCAAGCATCCTTTGATATCCAACAATGGAGTCTTCAACTTCAACACATCCTTAATGGACTTGGCTTTTCCTTCCATCATATTAATGTTTGCACCACCATGCTGGGGCATGGGATTGTTAACGACATTCGGAGCCGGTGCAAGGTCGATGGCCTTTGAATCTATGAGGTCTTGAACTACGTGCTTAAAAGCTTTGCAGTTCTCAATATTGTGGCCAGGTGCCCCAGAGTGGAAGCTACACCTAGCGTTGGCGTCGTAACCCACCGGAAGTCTACCAACAGGAGGAGCCAGAGTGCGCAACTGCACAAGTTGTAGTTGTTGAAGACTAGAAAGCAACTGAGCGTACGACATTGGAAGGGTGTCGAAACGCCGGTCCATCATCCTTTGCCTCTGTTGATAAGCGGGTCTGTTACCCGGTTGCTGCTGCTGCTGTTGATACTGAGCTGGTTGACGTTGTGATTGTTGTTGTTGTAGTTGCGATGCAGCTGGAATGGTCACAGCCGCAACATACGGTTGCTGATGATAATTCTGAAAATTATTCCTCCGGTTATCCCTGTTCTGATAAGAAGATATGGCATTTGCATCCCCTTCTCTCCTCTTCTGTCCATGAATGAACGACTTCTTCACCCCTGATGAGGATCCACCTCCACTCTGGCTCTTATAGGTCTTTAGGTAATTCTCCACCCTTTCTCCAGTAGAGACCACATCAGCAAAGTTGGAAGCATTGCAACCTACCAGACGCTCCAAGTAAGGTCCAGGCAGCGTATTCATGAACATGTTGGCCATTTCCTTTTCCAAAATAGGAGGCTGAACACGGGAAGCTGTATCCCTCCAGCGTTGAGCGTATTCCCTGAAGCACTCATTGCTTTTAAGAGACAGATTCTGAAGTTGAGTTCTGTCCGGAGCCATGTCTGCATTATACTGATACTGCTTCACGAAAGCCTCTGCCAAGTCCCTCCAGCAACGGATGTGGGCTCTGTCCAGCCTCATATACCATTCCAAGGATGCCCCAGCTAGGCTATCCTGGAAGAAGTACATAAGTAGCTTCTCGTCATCAGAGTATGCAACCATTTTACGGAAATAGGCTTGCACGTGAGTTTTGGGGCAAGAGTTGCCATGGTATTTGTCAAATATCGGGACCTTGAATTTCGGTGGCACTCTCACACCTGAGACCAGCCCCAAGTCAGCAACATCTACTCCCAGAAGATTCTGTCCTTCCACTGCTTTCAACCTCTCTTCCAATCTTCTAAACATGGGGTCCATGCCAAAGTCTTCCTGAAGCAAGGGGAACTGATCATCCTGACCATCCTGAATGGGTTGTTGATCTAGGTTGACATGCGGGATCGGGATAGGCCCCGGTCCATTGGGACCATTAGCCTCTCCAGCTGGAGGATCAGCCAACGTCTCTGGTTGAGTAGCGGCGGGATCCCTCTGTACCAACAATCTAAGCTCCTGCTGTCCTTGAGCCACCCCTTGAACCAAATCCATGAATTGGGTCATGCGGATCCTCATCTCAGCGAGCTCTGCTTGTACACCTTCCATTGCTCTCTGTTGATTCCTTCGGGTACCGTATCGGTGAATTCTTGAATCAGCTATCCTGCTGATGGAACACCAAACAACTGAGAACACTGCGGTGGTACCTGTTATGCAAGACATGCTATGGATATGAAAATGCAATGACATGTTTACCAAATCCAAAAGGTATTCTACCCCCTTGATTCCAGTCTCTCATCAGATAAAATATCCCTTTTAAAAAGTACCAGAAAAACCCCGACTAGAATCAAGAAGAAGATATAAACCCCACAGAAATGGATAAACATGTGTTAAATGATATGAATGCAGAATGATGTGATGATGTGAATGCAATGCAGTGGTATGTCAATCAGGATTGCTGTATCTGCTTGAACATCTGTCGGGTTACACTGTCTGAAGAGAAAACCACTGAGGAATATAATACAAGATCAAAGCTCTGCTCCAGAAAACCGGGTTGGTTGGAGGTTAAGGTTTCCTGAATTTAGCCCGCCCCTCACTGGTAGGTTCTAAGAACAGAAGTTCGTCAACTTCAGCCCTTCAGTCGCGAATAATACGTTTACCACTGAAGGTTTGGCATTATTACGGGATAAAAGACCTCCACTGACTCCCCTCAACAGGACATCCTAAAGCAAGTTCCCAGTCTCGGGGTCCTCGGATTGATCAGCGAGAATGCGCCCACCAGAGCTAACATAATCACGTCTCGGAGGAGAGGCCTCGACTGAGTTCTCGGGAAATGGTCACCAGAGTCAACGATTTCTAAAGGAACATCATGTCGTTACGGAACATCCGTAGGACATAATATATCCAAGAGAAACCTCGTCTGGGTGTGGTTCTTCACGAACGACTTAACGTAGAAACATGCCACGCAAGCCTCATGATCATCCACTCTAAAACCTATGTGTACACTCAAGCCTGGGTAATGGGCTTATCTCTCGTAGAACATCCCATCCCAACAAACAAACAAACAGATCCAACAGATACAACAGATGCATGCAAGCGGGTAAGCAAATAAATGTACAAAAGCATGAACACCCAATAAACAAGAAATCACACAAGCTAGGAGGGACTCGCTTAGGGAAGATGGACCAACAAGAGGTCAACTTCTTAGTGTCCCCAGCAGAGTCGCCAGCTGTCGCAACCTGAAAAATACAGTGCGCGAAAAAAACAACCGGCGAAAGAAAAAGACAGAAGAGTCGCCACCGTGCGTTATTCATCCCAAAGGAGGGAAAGGAAACGCTCGAAGTAAACCTGAAAAAGGAAAGGACAAGACGGGGTCTCGCAACCAAATCTTGGGTTCGGGAGTCGGTTATGCGAAGGGAAGGTATTAGCACCCCTACGCATCCGTAGTACTCTACGGGATCCACTTTTGTGGTTTTTGTCTAAAGGGTGTGGGTTTACCTAATGTGTTTATTTACTAAAAAGGTTAAGAGAAATGACTCGCGCGGATGTCGCATCCACTGCATACGTATCTCATCTGAATATGAGAATCAGAGTCTTCGTAGCTCAGCTGACCTATGGATTGGGGGATGTGTGCTCGCTAAGACATCACGTCTTATGCCTACGTATCTCATCTGGAATGAGAATCAGAGCAAGCCGTAGTTCGGCTAACTACGGGGTTGTGGATTGGGTTTTGGACGAACGACGTCACTACGCAATCTACCGGATGCTCGACCTTTGGAGACTTACTCGCCTGTAGTAGAAGGAGTAAACGTGTTGCTTTGGGTTTTAGGGTTTGGGATGCTCGAGGGCAAACAGGCAGTCCTTGACGAAGGAACCGCGCTACATGTGGGGATATGAATACAAAACACAAAACATGTATCTCAAAGTAAAATGCCACCAAGGGGCTCAAACATTGCCTCCTATCGAGGTCTTCCAGCTAAGAAAGCAGTAAAATGCAGGAAAAATGTAAAAGTACCACACGGATAAAGATCCGAAGTAACAGCAATTAGAGGAATGGGAAACCCTGAGATCCTTCCAAGCTAACATCATCAAAGAAAGTGGGTCAGTACAGGTAATCGGAATGAACCTCCAGGGGTTATCCCACAAATAAAGTGGGAAACCACGCAAGTTATCCCTGCAAAAGTCATGTGCCTTCACAAAAACTTAACAAAAGGGTTAGTGAAACAAGATAGGGTAACCAAGAGTTGCCCCCAAATCAAAATGTAACCACATGAATAATTCCATCAAAATTCACAAAAAGCAACCAAGGGTAGGAGGCCTAAACCTCTTGTCAAACACATGCATCAAAAGGGTATCAAATTCACCCATAATACCTCATACATTTAGAGCATTCAAATTAAAGGCATGAAGATGATGGATATAGGGCAAACCTGATTGGAGAGCTTGATTGAAATTGAGTTGCACCCGTGAGGTTTACAAAACAATCTTTAGGGTTTATGTGAGGCAGAGGTGATTCTGTGCAGTTGAGTTCCCTTCAGGGTTTGGAGGCTGCTCTGAACTCTGTTAGTTCTTCTCTCACTATCTTTTTCCTCAGGGTTTTGTTCCAAGGAAACCTCAGAGTATTTTTGCTTCCCTCTTTTCTCAAGTGAAGCCTTGGTATTTATAGACTGAATTCCATGGCTTTGTGGGCTCAAATGAGAGAGACCCAAGTCCAAAAAATAAAAAATAAAAAATAAAAAAATAAAAAAATTTGTTATATTTTATTTATTTATTTAATTAATTTTATTTATTTATTTATTTTTAACTTTTTTTTTCGTTTTTTTTTTCCAGGAAAAATGAAGGGTAAATTTTGGGGTATTACAACCCTCATGAACAAAGAGCACAATCAAGAATTGATTCAAGAATGGTTATGAACATCATATATGAGTTCCAATGATCTCTACATGTTATATTGATCAAGTTTTCTTCAAGAGTTTGAGGGTGATTTGCCTTGGAAACCCTAGTTTGACTAGGTATCTTGAGTAACTTCTCCAATAAGCTATCTCACCAATAGATCAAATTTCTCAAGGGACACTTCAAAATTCATCATATTATGCATATATGATCTACCATGAGCCAAGAAAGCCAAGAGAATTGGAAGTTAGCAAGTTGGTTGACGGTGGTTGGCCATATGAACTCATCTAATCAACACTGGGTCTCCCTAGACCCTATCTCCTACATATTTCACCATATGAAAATTATTCCAAGATAAACCTTACTCTAAATGACATTCCAAACAACTTTCATGTTTATAGCTAGATCTAGTTTTGTTTGGAAAATCATTTTCTATGTTGAAACATTATAGGTCATTTTGTCTAAACCCTAATTTGAAAGTCAACTTCCCAAAGCCATAACTTGCTCAATTTTTATGAGATGAAAGATTTCCAAGTTGAAAAATCAAATTCAATGTGTCTACTTCAACTTTTATGTTTGGATTGGGAGTTAATTCAACTTTTTTGAGCATGTGATATGAGGCTACATTATAGGTCACTTTTGACCTATACCATTGATCAAGTGATTTTTCCAAACTTCAAAAATGCATAACTCTATCATTTAAAATCCAAATGACATGAAATTGGTGACCATTTTGAAGGTCTTTTAGATAGATAAAACTTTTATGAAGACACTCTTCTCATTTTAAGCCCCCATAAAAAGTTAAGCAAGGTGAAATATTGAGACATATGGCTTGACACTTAGAAAAAATTTGATATGTCAAAAATGTCCAAACTTCCACCTCAAATTTATCCAAGTTACAAGCTCCAAATGAAAAAGTGTTGAATATGAAAGTTGTTCCTCTTGATCTCACCTTTCCAAAGAGCTCAAATTCGTTCATTTTGGACAAGAAATGCATAGGCTGCGCATGGCTTAAACAGGGTGATATCACTTGGCAAGGATCAAGCTTCAAACATCAATGTGCATTTACCTTGCAATCCAAGCTTAGTTCAGAGCATCTGATCTTCACTTGTGGACCTCTAGCAATCATTTCAAGGGCCTATGCGCGCCCATGTACCATTGCATCACCATTTGCCAAAATTGGAAAGTGAATTGGAGTGTGCATTTATCAATCATTTCAGCTATAAATAAAGCTTCAATTGCTCAGAAATAGGGAGACCTTCGCGCCAACTTTGATCCCCCATTCCAAACCCTCACTTTGCAAAGGATAAGCCTGAAAAATTCTCTTGAATTTGAGCTTGAATCTCCACTATTTTGGAATTCGATTCTCTAGGAATCCATAGCTTCTTAACCATTCAATCCTTCTCCTGCAAGCAAGTGGAGTGAGATCAAGCACAAGCAATATCAAGATCAACTGAATTCAGACCTTCATTGAAGGTATTTTCCAGAAATTTTAAACTCTTTGATTCTCTTAAATTCTTGCTCAATTCTATTGATTCTTTGGTTGTCTGAAGTCCTACCAATGTAGGCAAGAAGTTTGAGTTGCTTTGAGGTCAAATCGAAGCAACTCAGTTCATGCACCTCAAATTTCAATTTCATATATATCTCAATATACTTGGAATTGGAATGAATGGAGGTCAGATTCGAGCTTAGTGCCAGTTTTTCTTTAAGATCATGTCCCTGTTTTTCATTTTGGTGATGGTTCATGGTGGACCAGTCCGGTGAGGTCCACCGGAGAAGATGACTGGAGCTCTGGCTCCGGCGATGACTTGGCAAGGCTTTGAACCACATGATCCGTCTCTCACGTTTTAATCTTGATCGTTGGTGTTGATTACCCAAGTTGCAGCGCTGTTGACTCAAGTACATGTGGAACGCGCGCTAGGGACCATCTGATCTGCCACCTCAATTAATGAGGGAGATCTGATGGTCCACGTATTTTTTATTATTTGAATTTTTATTTTTATTGCATTTTCTTCAATAATTCATATTAAATTCAATATTAATCCAAAAAGTATGAGACTTTCACCAAAAAAATTCAAATATTTTTTTCTTTCATATTCAGATTTAAAATCATTTTTTGGATCATTATTAATATTTTTCATGAATTAATTGATTTTGCATTGGTTTTTAATTGTTTAAAAATATTTTTAAATGTCCAAAAATTATGAAATTTTTTCTCCTAGGTCCTTTGACCTTGTTTGACCTATGATAAATCTCATGGCCATTTCTTTGGTGTTTTGATGAGATTTTAGAAATTGGAAAAACCATATTTTATTTAAATGCACTATTTTATTATTTTTAATTGAATAAATGCCAATTATTTTTGTTGACCATTTGTATTGACTTGTTTGAGTTTGCTTATTGTTGTTGGGCCTTGGTCAAGGTTGATTCGACTTTGTCAAATTAATATCATTGGATTTAGGGGATTGATGGAATGTACATTTCATCTCCCAAAATGAATGAATGATATTAATTTAATAAAAGTCCTCCTTTGACCAATTTGTGATCTCATTCATCCCCTTCCCACTTCATCTCATTCCTCTTCTTAATTCATTCATTTCATTTGTCCTATGACATCTCAAAATCCTAATGCTAGTTGATTGAAAAATTGACATGAGTATGGATGAGATTAGGTCACACCTTTTGCATATTCTTTTTTGTGTGTGGTATGTTTCATGAGCATAGTCCATTATACTATGTGTCTAACATGCATTAACACCAAAACTCTATTGCCCGACCTCAAATAGTTATGACTTCTACATAAGTCCCATTACGATTGCTTAACATAGCGCTAAATTTGTGACATAAAAGGCATAAGCATTGTAGTTAGTGAGATTGTACGTCTCCCCTCTTTCATGGTATTGTGTGGAAACTTGGCCTTCTTTCCTTCCTTTGGAATATGTTTTGGTTCAAGGATCCATGCTTGTGATAAGTGGGTTGAGTGTTCTCCAAAGAATGTCTTGAAAAGAAAAAGCAAAACAAAACTAACTTCTAACCTATTAACTACTAACTTTTAATTTCAAGTTTTTTACTTTAATGCAATTTACTTTTAGCACTTTATTTCATTTGCCATTGTTCATATCATTCTAATTGTTTATGTTAATGTAATTTTCACTTTATCCATTTGGACCATATTGTGTGATATATTTTGTTTGTGTTAATTTGTTTGTTTGTGTGGTCTTTGACCATTAATGTACATGATAATCATAAAAACCCTAAAAAACTTTTGAGTGGACTGTTGGCTTGATCTTGGGCAAATGGACTTAGAATCTAGACAACCTTCCTAAGCTAAAGAACTTGGCCAATGCCAAATTATTGAAGAACCAAGTGCTTGCAATTTGAAATTTGTTTGATACATCTTTGAAGATTTCTTTAAGATTCATCTGCAACATGATCATTGTGAAGCTGTTATTTTGAACCTGTGACTTGTGGAATTCATCTGTTGCATGGGCTATTTTGAAGAAGATCGTGGAATTGATAAGCTTGGATGAGGTCATCTTTATTTGATGCCTTACTCTTCAAGATAATATAATTGTGCATTTGTGTGTTGCTTGATTCTAAAAGTCCAAGGGAATTCTGGGTTTCTATTGACATTTTTTGTCTATTGGATTGCTACCCACTTGGTCAGATCTTTTCAACTCTAAACTTTTAAATTTTGTGCATATGGTAGTCTATTCATCTTCTCCCCATTTCTTTAATTTCAAAATTTCTCCCTCCATTTTCAAAATCTACTTTTGCAAAAGATATAAACTTTGGCCTTATGCCATTGCATTTTCTAACTTATTTTCTTAAATCAAACTTGCAAATGAATTTAACTATACTTGACTTAAACTCTCAAAAAGCCAAAAAGAACTAACTCATTCAAATCATTTTAGGCCTTTGTGCCTTTCAAACTTAAATTTTATTAAAAGCAATGCATCCATTTTGAAATTTGTATCACGAACTACGAGGTTTTGATCCCTCATTTTTATGTTGGTACGTAGGCACAAGTCCGAAGGTCTTGTCAAACACAAAAATATAATTAATGAATTCTTTTCTCATCCCCCCATTCTATTTATTTGTAAACATCACTTTGTACAAAATACATATGCATACAAAAAGGGCTCCCTAGGAGTACCTAGGACACTTTGGGTGCTAACACCTTCCCTCTGTGTAACCAACCCCCTTACCTGTGATCTCTGACTTTTATTAGTTTTTATTTGAAAACTTCTTACTGTTTGGATTTTGTTCGTACTTTTTCCCTTTTCCCTTGGAATCAATAAAAGCGTGGTGGCGACTCTTGTTAATTGATCTCTAGCTTGTCAATAGCTTGATAATAATGAATTTCCCGCTACACCGTCATTTGGTTCTGATTCATCATTCTCGACCGAAGACAAGAGCATAGTGGATTTCAAAGTTGGTAAGGAGAGTAGTGGTCATTGTATTCAATGTATCCCTTTTCCATGTAAACTACCATTTTCAAACTTTGTAAAGATCCATGGAGTCTTGCCATTTGCAAACTACCATTTTATTAAATAAAGTTGAGCTTTCATCCAATTATTTGCAATTCTTATTTGCTTCTGTTTAATAAAAGTGAATTTTTATGATGATAATTTTTGAAATAAATAAATCAATGAATGATCATTTTTTTTCCTGAAATAATAAGACATTTACTTCAAGAACATTGAATTCGAAAAGGAATGTCAACAGCATCTAAGAATGACAAGTCTTGAATGTGTGAAGCATTGTTGTCTTTTCCAAGCAGTTGTTGGTGATTTTATTTCCCCAATAGTTCGTCGTTCATTCCCAGCGTAGTTGAGCTGCTCCCTAAGTAGTTTACCCTTTATTCCTGGTGGAGCTGATGTGTTGTTCTCTTTGCAGTTCATCCTTCCCCAGCTGAGACTTTCATGAGTTTCATCCTCAGTTTGCGTTTGTGAATGTACCTTGGATCTCCGATAAAAATCTTTATTTGGTTGTTAGATCCCCAACACACCTTTATTTGGTTGTTCCATAGCCGTGGTAGTATTTCCCAGTGTGAGTCTGCCGATCCGGTTAATATTTGGCACCTTGGAATTGGTTTATTTCTCAATCTCCAAGAAGACTCTTGTGAATTTTGTTTTCCTTTCGAGTGATTTGTTGCTATTTTCATCCTCATGTGGCCTTTGATTTGTCCTGGCAGATTTTGAATCCCTAGTGAAGTCCCCCACTGAATTGATTTTTGTTAGAATCCCCAATGAGTCGTCTGGTTCCCCACTCAGAGTTTTGCCTCTTGTCGTGACGTGGATTCCCCACAGAATCCCGTCTTATGAAATAAGATCTCCTCAGTCATACAATTGTTTGATTCTGAGCAGTATTGATGCAGTCGTCCCCCTGCAGGGTTGTCTCCCATTTTATATGGTGTTCACCTAAAATTCCCCGCAACATCGACTTTTTTCTTGAAGTATGTATATATATCCCTCAGCTTGAAGATTTGGATCCTCAACAGATCTCTCTTATCCTTAACATTTTGGTTGATTTTCTCAACAGTACTTTCATCCCAGGCGAAGTTACTAAGCTATATATTTTTCTCCTCTCCCAGAGAGTTTGAACTTTAAGCAAGATCTTTGTCAATCTTGGCTTATCCCCTAGCAGTATCACCTCCTCTTTTGAGAGTTGAGTTTTGAGTTGGATTTGTTTTAATCCCTTTGATTGCTACGGATATACATATATATTCTTCATTTCCTCTGAGCGCTGAGTTTTCAACAGTTTTTGGTAGGACGCATGTTCTCCATGCCTTTCCTCAACCAGAGTTGAGCTTTGATTCAGATTGTGATCTCCCCGGTCTTCCTTGAGCACTTGGTTATGCGCCATCCCCAAGGAATTGAATATATTCGAAGTTAGGATTTATATCCTCGATGATTTATTGTAATCCCTAGCAGGTTCTCCAGTTGGTCTCCCCATCTTTATGAGATTAGCCAGGTATCTAGTTGTGATGTTTGGATCTTCATGTTTGTATCATTTGTGCTTGTTTGTCAGCATAATCATATACATACTCATGCATATAGATGCATAAACATAGCATTAGATATTTCATTGCGCATTTTACGCATTTGACCTATTTCTTTTCCTGATCCCCTACTTTGGTGATATCATTTCCCCATGCAGATTTGGTGTGTCTTCCCTCCTTCAATGTAGTCTGTCATCCCCTTAAGCAAAAAGAGTTTATCCTTTCTTCTTTCCTGCTGAGTTATTTCCCCGTGGATGATTATTATTTTTGTATCCTCCTTAGTTCATTATCTGGATGGAACCACTCCCTGTAAGTTATTGTAAGACCCCAATTTTGACCCTAAGATCCCTCATGTTATCTCATCATATGCTTTAGCATTGGGATCACACCTGGGCAACCTCCTTACCCCACACTCATTGGGTTTGCATTAGGAGAGATCACCAAGCATTTTTGATTGTATCATACTTTTTTTTTCATTATTTACTAACCAAAATACCAAAAATATGTCAATGTATAGTTTGTTACTTTTGTAGGTAGTGTGTGTGCTCACCCGTGCTATATCAAGCTTATATCTAGGGTTTGAGACCCTCAATGCAAGGAGTTAAATCAATAAATGGTTCACATTGGCTCTAAGCATCATATATGGATCCCTATGTTCTTCACATGTCATTTTTATCAAGAAATCATCAAGAGTTTGGAGTTTGTTTGCCTTGGAAACCCTAATTCATCTAGGTATCTTGTGTGACTTCTTCAACAAGTTTCTTCAACAATTGATCAAATATTTCAAGGGATATTTCATATTACATTATATTATGCATATATTATCCTCCATGAGTCCAAAAAGTCAAGAGAATATCAATCTAGCAAGTTGGTTCGTGGTGGTTGACCAGAGAAAGTCAATTGATCAAAACTGGGTTTCCCTAGACCCTATCTCCTACAATTCTTGTCATATGAAAATTATTCCAAAATCCAAGTTAATAAAAATGACACTCCAAACAAATTTCATGTTGAAGTAAAGATCTAGTTTTGCTTGTAAGGTCATCCTTTATGGTAAAAGATTATAGGTCATTTTGTTTGAACCCTAGTTTGGAGGTCAATTCCCCAAGGCCATAACTTGCTCAATTTTTATAATATGAAAGCCACTAAAATTCCAGGATCAAATTCAAGATGTCTAATTCAACTTTTATGTTTGGAGAAAGTTCAAATTCAACTTTCAAATGCATGTTCCAAGAGGAAACATTATAGGTCATTTTGGGCCAATACCATTGAATAAGTGATTTTCCTCAACTTCTAAAATGCATAGCTACTTCATGCCAAATACAAATGAGGTCAAATTTGTGACCAAAGTGAAGAGGTTTGAAAGAGATACAACTTTGATGAAGTAACGTTTTTCATTTGAAGTCCATAAAAAAATTATTCAAGGTGCAAGAAGTGAACATTTGACTTGGGACTTAGAAAATTTTCAAATATGTTTGATTTTCCAAACTCCCACCTTAAAATTCATCATGATCCAAGCTTCAAATGAAAAAGTGTTCAACATGAAAGTTGGTCCCCTTGATCTCACCTTTCGAAAACGTCCAGAATCACCTCATTTTGCCAAAGAATGAAGAACTCGCGCATGGGTGCAATGTGAGTTACCATTTGGATGATGTTCACTTCCACATTTCATACACAAATGCATGGCCACATGACATGATTTCAGCCCGAATCTCACTCATTTTTGGACCTGAATACATCACTTGACGGGTATATGACACGCCCATGCAAGCATGCAAAGAGAATTTCTAAATTTGACAATTTTTGGAAGTGGGTGGAAATGAATATCTTTGGTTATAAATACAACACTCATTTCTCAGAATTTACAACCTCATGCCCAAACATTGAACCTGCAATCCAAACCCTCACCATTAAAGGATAATCTTGAAGGTTTTCATTTGAAAATCGAGCTTCAAATCTCCTTCTGTTTTGAGATTAAAACTCCAAGAGTCCAGGCCATTTATTGATCCTAATCACTTCCTACAAGCTTCTAAAACAAAGCCAAGCACAATTGGAAAAAAGATCAAGCAAGTTTGAAGCTCCCTCGAAGGTAATTTTCCAGAATTTTCATCTCTTCGATTCTCCCTCAATTCTTCATTATTCTTTGTGATTTTTGGTTGGCTGAAGTCCTACAAATGTAGGCAAGAAGATTGAGTTGCATTGAGGTCAAATCGAAGCAACTCAGTTCATGATTCTCAAAATTCAAATCCCTATATCTTTTTATATACTTGGAATTGGAGAAAATTGAGGCCATATTCGAGCTCCTGAGCATTTTTTCTTTGAATCCATGTCCTTGTTTTTCATTTTGGTGATGCTTGATGGAGGATCATTGAAATTGTTTTAATCTTAGCCCTTGGTTCTGATTACCAAGTGTGTGACGCGTTGACTGCAGTGCATCACGGAACGCGCACTTGACCACCAGATCTGCCACCTCAATTAATGAGGGAGATCTGATGGCCCTTATTTTTTCTTATTTTCTAATTTTTCATTTAATCCATTTATTTTGATTAATTCATATTAATTTCATTTTTAATCCCAAAAATATGAGACTTTCACCAAAAACCTTTAAATATTTTCCTCTTTCATTTTCAGAATTAAAATTATTTTTTGGATCAATTTTGATATTTTTCATGAATTAATTGTTTTAATGCGTATTTTTAATTGTTTAAAAATCCTTCTGACTTTTCAAAAATCATGAAATTTTTTGTCTAAGGTCCTTTGACCTTGTTTGACCTAGGATAAATCTCTTGACCATTTATTTGTTGTTTTGAAGAGGTTTTATATTTTGACCAAATTAAATTGAATTTAAATGCATTTTTAATTTGATTTTTAATTGATTAATTGTATAGAAATTATGTTGAGCCATTTTTATTGACTTGTGATGTTAGAATATGTGTTTGGGCCTTGGTCAAGGTTGATTTGACTTTTGTTAAGTTAAAATCATTGAATTAAGGGGATTGATGAAATGTACACTTCATCTCCCAAAACGAATGAATGATTTTAACTTGATAAAATTCCTCCCGTGACCAATTTGTATTTTTCTCATTCCTCATCCCTCTTCATATTCAATCCCATTCTTTCCCATCCCTTTTATTGACCAAAGAATTCTCAATATCCTAAGGCTAATTGGTTCATCAATAACTTTGTGTTACATGAACCAATACAAGTATGAATGAGATAGGTCCACCCTTTTGATCTTTTATTTTAGTGTGTGGCATGTTTTAGGAGTTTGGTTCATCATACCAAATCTCTAACATGAATTAGCACCTAAAGTTTTATTGCCCGACCTCAGGTAGTTGTGACTTCTACATAAGTCCAATTACGATTGCTTAACATAGAGCTAAATTTGACCGTAAATGCATAGCATTCTAGTAAGTGAGATTGTAAGTTTCCCCCCTTTCATGGTATTATATGGAAACTTGGCCTTTTTCCCTTCCTTTGGAAGATGTCTTGGTTAAAGGATCCATGCTTGTGAATAGAGGGTTGAGTGTTCTCTAAAGAATGACTTAATCAAATAAAAGGCAAAACATCACTAACATCTAACCAACTAACACATGACTAACTTGTATTAATATTACTTTTATTTTTCAAGTCATTTACTTTATGCAATTTAAATTCAAGTCATTTACCATTTCATTTGTCATTTTACATATCATTTAACTTGTTTATGTTTATGCCATTTTCACTTTGCTCATTTGAGCCATATATTGTGATTGTATATATATGCTTGTGTATTTTGTTTGTGATTGTGGTCTTACGACCTTAAAAGACTTAATAAACAACAAAAAAACCTAAAAAAATGTTTGTGTGGACTGTTGGGTTTGATCTGAACTTTTGGACTTAGAATTAGGCAACATTCCATATGCAAAAGGACTTGGCCAATGCCAACATTTATGAGACCAAGTTATTGTGATTTGAGCTTTCATCTAATGTAAATATTGGGATCCACATGAATTCACATGCTACATGGTCTTGATGCAATTGTTACTTTGAACCTATGTCTAATGTCTTATTCTAAGTTAATCAAGGAGTATTTTATCTAGTGCATAAGAAGGCAAAGGAAACTGTTAGTTATGGGATTTGCTTGCTTGGATGTGGCTATCTTTATTTGATGCCTTGCTCTTCATATTGCTCATGGCTTGCTGATTATTTCTTGATTCAAAGTCCAAAGGAAAAGTGGGTTTTCTATATGACATTCTTGTCTGTTGGATTGCATCCCATTGGTTAGATCTTTTCAACTCTTAACTTTTAATTTTTATGCTTAGGATTATCCTCTTCATCTCCTCCCATTTCTTAAATTTCAAAATTTCTCCCCCCTTTTTTAAAATCTTGTTTACTTGTGATTTCAAACTTAGACCTTATTTCAAAATAGAAACTTTGGCGTTATGCCATTGCATTTTTAACGCTTTTCTTAAATCAAACTTGTAAATGAAATTAACCATAATGACTTAAAATTTCAAAAGACAAAAAGAACTAACACTCATTCAAACTTTTGGGCCTTTTGTGCCTCTTTTAAACTTAAATTTTGATTAAAAGAAAACCACTCATTTTGAAATTTATACCACGAACTACGAGGTTTTGATCCCTCATTTTTATGTTGGTACGTGTCATACCCCAAAATTTGCCTGTTAATTTTTATGATACTTTCAACAGGTTCAAATGGGGTCTATTCATTTTTCAAAGCATTAATCTCAAAGGAACAAAGATCCAGCGCACAGGTTACCAAATCCAGAAGACGACCTGAACTGTCATGCTCGCTAGGCGAAGCTCATGCTTCCTCCTTCGCTCCAGCGAACCTTGTTGATTTTGCTACTGGAATGCTCGTTACCTGCTCGCTAGCTGCTCGCCTAGCGAGTAAGTACTAGCTATGCTTTTATCCAAGTCTGGGAGTGTTCACTAGAGCCTCGCTGAGTGCTCGCCTAGCGAACCCTTCGCTGCTTCACTCGCCTAGCGAGCCTACGGATATACCAGAACATTTTGGGCACGAATTGCTTCTGAGCCCACCAAGACACAAAAAAATCAGCTATAAATTCCAAAACTTCATTTGAAAAAAGGGATCAGAAAAATAACAAAAAAAACCCTAGAAGCAAATTCAGAGCAGCCTCTAGATACACTGAAGAGAACTCATCTGCCCAAAGGTTACCTTCACCAACCCTATCAGGCATAAACCCTAAGGTTGCTCGGCAAACCCAACGGTGCAAGTCAATTTCATTTTATCCCTCCAATCAGGTTTGCCCTATTCCCACTACTCCATGCTCCTAATTTGAAATTGCTAAATGTATGAGGCATTATGATTGAATTTGGAAAGGCGGATATCGTTAGGGTTTTACATGCGGGTTTAGATGTGCATGAATGTGTAAAACAATACTTTGAATGTTCAATCACATAATTTCTATAATGGATGCCATAGGGTTTGGGGCTTCTGAAATCGTACTGTTATCAAAGAAGAACCCAGAACCCGCGGTCGTTCGCTAGCACCTCGCTAAGCGAACGTGTAGCGAGGTTTCGACAGGCCTTCGCTGGGCGAGGCAGTAGCGAACATGACAGTAATTGATTTTTTTCTGTTTGCATTCTGATCTGTTCTGTACTTGTTTGACATGTTTTCTATTGCATTTGCACGCTGTTTGCCTGACACTATTATTGCTATGATTCTTTTGTTCGGTGAAACTCTTGATTGCACCCCATCCCGTTATTCTAACATGTTTGCTTAGTTTTTGTAAGGGCTCCCATGACTCTTGAAGAGATAGCCTGGCATTCCACTTTATTTGTGGGATATCATCGTGGAGACTTATTCTGATTACTTGGCTAATTACATTGCCTTTGAATACGTCATCTTATCCCTCTCTTTGTTGCCTTACGATATTACGGTCATGTCCCGCGAATGTGGGGATACCCTTAGCAAATACCCTTTCGATTAAATCATCATCATCCCTAAAAAGATAAGTCATAGTCCCTTCGATCAAAAGGTCAATGTCCCTACAAGATAAATCATAGTCCCTCGAACGTTGCCTTCGAATATATGACTTTGTCCCTCGATGACCCTTCGTTGTAGCCTACGATTAAATGATGATCGTCCCTTCGAATGCTAAGGTATCCTTACAAATGTTGCCTTCAATGCCCAATCGACGACCCCACGATGTCCCTTTACATCCAAAGGATAAGACTACCTACTTCTCAATAGTAAGGACAGTTTTACCCTCCTAAGGATAGGAAATACCTATAAAGACCTTGGTTAGGTATAACTCTTAAATGCTTGGTCACAGCTTAAAATACTTTTCACACCTCACACTTTTCAAAACATCTTTTAGAAAATCACCACTTGGTATACATTCGCACCAGAATCATCGTCGAGTTATATTTTTCTAAACATCTTTCAAAATCAAACGAGATGAACACTTTGTATACATTCGTACAAGAATCATTACAAAGTTAAACTCTCCTTTCAAAATATTTTCTAAACACACCATATTTCTCAAACACTTTCTCAAACAAGGAAAACATAAGTGAGTTAAGCAATTAAGAGCCCATGGATAACCATGGATACAAAGGGTGCTAACACCTTCCCTTTGTATAATGTACCTCCCGAACTCAAAATCTAATCAAGGTCTTTCCTGTTCTTTTCCGCCTTTCCTTATTGGATAAAAGAAAAGTCGGTGGCGACTCTTGCTATCCGCAACATTGTTTTTCAAAGGAAAAACAAAAAATCAGTTCACCGTATCACAGAACTGGCGACTCTGCTGGGGAATCTTAAAAAGAGAGGTTACCTTAAAGATAAGATCACTTGTGTTTTCGAATTGTTTCTTTGTCTGATTTACTTTTAAGGGATTGTTTGGGTATTGTCATACCCTAAATTTTGCCCCACCTAGTTCATATGCATCAATTCATGAGCAATCATTCATCTAAATTCACTCATTTGTGTCCATTCATTTGCATTCATGATTAACTAGCATTACATTTTGCATCATGGTCATTTCATCTGGTCATAAGATCTCATCTTCATGCATAGTTTAAAATTCAATAATTAAGGATTAAATATCTTTGTTTGTGTTTAGTTTGATAAACCCAGTTCATTATATTCGACCATAGGGTGATTAATTTGGATGATTCCTGACCTTTCTGGATGCCACTTGTGGTTGACTAAAGTCTTGATTTTCTAAATTACTCGTAAAATTGTGATTAACTCATACAAACATCTATCATATACTATGTCATTCATGCATTTGTTCTTCCAAGCATTTGTTTTATCATACATCTATAATTTACACTTGTTGCATTATATTTAGTGTTTGAATATATAGAGGTTATGGCTTGGATTGCATTAAGGTTTGGTTTTACTATTTAAATTTATATCTTGGCATTCCAAAAAAAAAATTAGGTTCTAATGGTCTTGTTCTTAGGTTATAGCAAGAGGTTTCTTATGTTCAGTAGTACTAATAATAATAATTAAAACTTGTTTTAAAAAAAAGGGTACTCATGGTCAAGATAATTTATTTTGATTCTATTAATTGGATTTATTTTGATTCTATTAATTGGATTTAAGTAAAATATTTGATCACATTTTATAAATAAATATTATTGCTCTATCTTAAAATTCAAAAAATAGTTACATTTAAGTTCACTTTGTCTTCTACATCACAAATATTGAAAAAATTCAAAAAATTTAAAATTAGTTTTTACATTATATTTTGTCTTCTACATCACAAACATAGAAAAAAATGCAGAAAATATAAAAATAAGTTTTTACATTATAATAAGGCACAATTCTTTTTACAGTAACAAATTAATTAAAAAAGAAAATATGTTCAAGTGAGGGACCCCTTAAAACTTGATTTGGTTGGTAGCCTTTTTTGTTTGTCTTGTCAATATAGGAGCAGCAACATCTGATTTCTAAGCAGGAAGCAGGAGGCTTCTCCTCCTATACAAACAGGTATCACAGTTAGCATAATTTCAGAAAAAATCCAAAATGATTTCAAATAAAATAGAAAGGGTAATGCACAGGTTCTCAATAATAAGACATATAGTTTCACCAAAATGAAGGTTAATTTCTGACTTCAAAAAAGTGTCTTAGAAGGTTGTTCTTATTTATCTTTTGAATCAAACACAAACCCTATTGTACTCAATATAAAAAAACAACAAGCAGAAGTATGAGGGGGGATTTCTTTCTTTTGAAAAAGAATAGCTATCTTTTTTTCTCTAACACATCAGTACCAAGAAGTTCCAAGGGGATCCAAAAAATCATTATAAAAAAACAGCAGTATCATACAACCGAAAAAAAAAAGGGAAATCAATACCTAAGTAGCTTCAAAGATATTGCTAAAAAAAAGGAGCCCACACATCTAAACAACATCGGTTCATCATCATAGAAGAGAAAAAATAGAGATATTGTACCCGAAATCTGATCCTTTGAGTTGGGTTAGCCGTCATTGAGGCTTTAGCCGGCTGTTCCGATGGAGGGTGATGGTAAGACCGTTTTTTCTTAAACGGTCATGGCGGACGAAGGTTCTTCGTCGGAGGTAACGTTGCAAGCAGTTCAACCACGACGAACGAAGGTTCTTCGACGGAGGATACATCGCAAGTTGTTCGTCCGCGGAGACGGAAGGAAAGGTTTGGATCGTCTAGTGTGAACGGTCACGACAAGGGGTTGTTTCTTCATCGACGAAGTGGAAAGAGTGATTTGGGACGGTGGTTGTCTTTGTTCTCGTTCACATAAGAGAGAAGAGGTAAACGGCCATAAAATTAGGGTTTTTTTAGCTTTTAACATAAAGCCGAGCCAGGTCGGGAAGGATTTGACCCGCTCCGAGCCCATTCATCCGCTGCCCATTCTTTTTTTATTTTTAAAAAAAAAAACTCCATTTAAAAGTGTGTTTTATATCGTTGGTTTAAGAGCATTTCCAATCAATCGCTCATGGCCGGGTGGATAGGGAGATAGTTTATCACCTCTTAAGTCCTGGGTTCGATACCCAGGTGCGTTATGATGGTTCTTCCACATTTTTGATTTCCTCATATTTTATTTAATTCTCACATTTAATTATATTGTCTTACCACTTAACTAACTTGCTTCTATTTATCTATTTTTTATTGTTATTCTTTAACTTAGGTGATTATTCTGTCTTGGAAATTTATATGAATTATTATACTTGTGCTTATTACTTTGTTTGTGTAATTTATTTTTCTTTTGTGTATGGGGTATGTTCCAATCATGACAAATCATTTCAAGATCATTTCACAAATCACTCTAATATTCAAATCATTTTCTAAATAAAGCGTGAAGAAAAAGATTATCCTGGAGGGAATATCCAGTCATAATCCCGAATATTAGGCTCAAGCTGTAAGAGCTTGCAAGCCGTTAATATTCGTCTTCTCTTTAACACTCCAATATTCAAAATCATTTTCTAAATAAAAGTTGGAAGAAAAAGGTTACCTGGATGGAATGTCCAGTCGTAATCCCGAATATTAGGCTCAAGCTGTAAGAGCTTGCAAGCCATAAATATTCGTCTTCTCTCCAAAATAGTTATGAATATCTAAACCATTTTCTTAATAAAGTTGGAAGAAAAAGATTACCTGGATGGAATGTCCAATCGTAATCCCGAATATTAGGCTCAAGCTGTAAGAGCTTGCAAGCCATAAATATTCGTCTTCCCTCCAAAACATTCATAAATATCCGAATCATTTTCTTAGCAATATTGGAAAGAAACAGACTGCCTGGGTGGAATGTCCAGACGTAGTCCCGAGTATTAGACCCAAGCTGTAAGAGCTTGTAAGTCACAAGTACTCGTCTTTCAAACTTCAAAATACCTAATTCCTACCTTAATACTTTTTCAATAAAGATGGAAATGGAACATGGTGTATACCGTGCACTCCTGAGACTAGGATTCGAGATGTATATCTCTCTCATCCAAGCCCTCGCCATCATTCAAAATACATCCAACCAATAAAACTCTTTTCTCGCCGCCATGCGACTAATCAGAAAACCTTTTTCATAAACAAAAGATATATTGTCTTAAGTGATACAAAACAATGTTTCGGCCACGATTGTTGAGCAGAGATAGATGACGCTTTTCCGAATGTAGATTTATAAATCCGTTCGATGTGTGGTATGCGTCCACTCCTCATCTGTTTTGGGTAAAACAATGTTTTCGTCGATTAATACAGTATAGCTTTCGCTAAAATCGACTAACAAACAAACATTTTTCTACCCAGAACTACGTAAGCCTTGATTTCTCTTTTGAGATACGTAGGAGCAGGATTTTTAAATCTTGTCAGGCCCACTAATAAAAAACTTAGGTTTAGTCCTTCGTCAAAAATCCAAAAACATCTCTTTTGATTCTATTCTTTCTCTCCTACCTAATAAATCGAAAAGCCTAACATTTCAACTAACACTAACGCACACAACTGACCTAATGGTTCCCGTTGAGTACAACGGACGTGAGGGGTGCTAATACCTTCCCCTCGCGTAATCGACTCCCGAACCCTGATATTGGTTGCGATGACCATATCTTATCCTTTCTTTGTCTTGGGTTTTATCGATATTTCCCCTTTCCTTTTTAGGAATAAATAAAGTTCGGTGGCGACTCTGTTCAGTCCATCATTGCGAGCGTGCGATCGCGCTTCGCTTTGAAGTCGTATCCCCATTTTTTCGAGGTGCGATAGGTATTCTATGCTTGAGTGAAAGATCCTACACCCGGATCTAGTGTACCTTTGGTAAGTAGCAAGAGATCATCGCGACTGTCCGACGTATACTGGAATGGTTAAAATGATGGCTACAGTTAATGTGACACTTTGGATGTACTGATGTTCCTCATGTTTACTTTAGGAAAAATTTGGCGTCTGCGTGGTGTCATCAAAGCATTAACCAGACCTTTAGAACCCTAATTGACTCATCCTAGCCATTAGAAAGTAGTGAGATAACTGACTTCGGTTCCGACTGAGGTTGGTTGATACTCGATACTACACTCTTTGAGATTGGACTTTAGGGAAATTTTGGTCAACCGCTTGGTGTTGCACTGAAGTGGACTTAAGGAAAGGTCAATGATTTGAGATCCTTCTAGAACCCGGTTACTATTCTAGGACAGGTTGGACCAACCAAACTTCAGTGGGGAGGGTACTTACCTATGGAACTCATGCAAGCCTTAAAACCTAAGAATAATTGCGGTGTGACTTGTTTGTGCTTGTTACTCACCTAACATCATAACATCATAACATCATAACATCACGATATCACGACGTCATGGCATTGTACTAACCGTTTCGAGGACTTAGGGATTTAACTTTGCTCTGTTTTGTAAGGCTATGGCTTCCAGGAAGACCATCCGGATCAATTTTGTAGCGACCTCTCCTCAACTCAAGGATTTAGCGTCAGAACTTCTCGATCATGCTCAGTTCATCAAGAAACATGGTTATCTCCTCAATTTAGTTACCGTCGGTTTCAAGGAAGATATGATGAGAGTTCTATTCCAGTTCTTCGACCCTAAACATCATTGCTTCACCTTCCCAGATTATTAGTTGGTACCCACATTAGAAGAATTTTCCAGGTTACTTGGTATACCTATCCTTGATCAAACACCTTTCAATGGTCTAGAAAAAATTCCGAGGTCTGAAGAGGTTGCTGCGGCTTTACACATGACAAAGTCCGATATTGAAACTAATTGGGTAACAAGAAGTGGAGTTAAGGGTTTACTTGCCAAATTTCTGATAAATAAGGCCCAAGAATTCCTAAAAGCTATGAATGTCCACGCTTTCGAAGATGTTCTAGCATTACTAATCTACGGTTTGGTGCTATTTCCTAATCCAAATCAATTCGTAGACATGAATGATGTTAAGGTATTTCTCACTCATAACCCTGTGCCCACCTTGCTTGGAGACATTTTGCATTCCCTTCACACGCGTACTATGAAAAGGCAAGGGACTCTCATGTGCTGCGTACCTTTATTATCTAGGTGGTTTATTTCGCACCTTCCTCAATCAGTCTTGAAGAATGAGAAAAATTTGAAATGGTCTCAAAGGATAATGTCGCTCTCCCATTCAGACATCCATTGGTGTCCCCAACCCAAGGAAAATGTTATCATCATTGACCGTTGTGGAGAATTATCTAACGTACCACTCCTGGGGATAAGAGGAGGTATTACTTATAATCCTGCTTTAGCCCTACGTCAGTTTGGTTATGCTCGAAGAGAGGGTCCACATGAAGCAATTATCCAAGGCACTGTGTTTGACTATGACAATGAGTTTCAAGGTCTCCGTCAAAGGTTTGTACGAGCTTGGGGCATGGTGAAAAGAAGCACTTTAGGACAGAAAAACTCTATCCCTATGGAGCCTTATCTCAGATGGGTGCGCGCCAGAGCTCGTGAGCTTATCATGCCATATCTTAAAATCGGACCTCTGATTGTTGAACCAAAAGTTGAAGGAGATACCCCTTAGATCATTCCTTATCCAGATATGCCTACCAATGTTGAAGAATTGAAGAAATCTTGGATCCAGTTGAGAGAGGAAAGGGATACTTTTGAAGCTCAGTTCTGTGCTGAAAGGAAGAAAGTATTAGAGCTCACCAGCCAACTTAAGGAGGAACGAGGTCTCAATGCATATCTTCGCCCAAAAAGAAGCCGTCCCTGGGAGACTTGAGCTTTCATTTTTTCTTGTAATGAACATTGATTAAAGAAATTATTAATAAAAGTTCCCCTTTTTGGTGGTTTTGCGCAAAGTTAAATTCCAAAAGTCCTTGAAAACATTTCATACATTGCATAGCATAACATAACATTGCATAACAGGTACTCTAAAGGATCAATGTTCTCACGGTCTTCCTCTCAATCAGGAAAATGGCTCTCGAACAAACTGTCAAGGATCTCCAGGCTCAGAATGCTCAATTCCAGGAGATGATCTTGAACTTATCCAAGGGGCAGGAGGAACTGAAGGCTCTATTGCTCGAGAAGAAGAAAGACAAGAAGCCTGTGAGTTGCATTAACCCGGGAAGAAGGTTTAAAGGACAGGCTCCAGGAGTCAAGATTGGAATTCCGAAGGACAAAGAAGATGAGTCAGAAAATGATTCGGAAGACGAGAACGCTGACCCCCTCGACCCCGAGGACGACTATGAAAATTATGAGAATGAACAGTACTCTCCGAGAGATGATAAGTATAAGTTGCTGGAAGAACGTATGCTAGCTATGGAGGGTCAGAAGGCGCCCGGTCTGGATTTCGAAAGCTTAGGTCTGGTCTCTGATGTGGTCATTCCTCGCAAATTCAAGGTCCCCGCTTTCACTAAGTATGATGGTGCGTCTTGTCCTCAAATGCATCTGAGAGCTTATGTGAGAAAGATCCAGCCGTATACCACTGATAGGAAGCTATGGATCCATTTCTTCCAAGAGAGTCTGTCTGGCACACAGTTAGAGTGGTATTATCAGCTCGAGAGCTCTAACATCCGCACCTGGACTGATTTAGCGACAACTTTCTACAAGCACTACCAGTATAATTCTGAATTAGCGCCTACTCGGCTACAGCTGCAGAATATGACTATGGGCTCTAAAGAAAGCTTCAAAGAATATGCTCAAAAATGGAGAGACTTGGCTGGCAGAGTCAAACCCCCTATGACTGATCGAGAATTAATGGACATGTTCATGGGTACACTGACTGGCCCATTCTACAGTCATCTATTGGGAAGTTCCTCATCGGGTTTCACTGAACTTATATTGACGGGTGAACATGTTGAAGGCGGCATTCGAAGTGGAAAGATACAGGCGGCTACCTCTGCAAGCACCAAAAAGTCCTATCAGGGGAAGAATGAATCAAATGCTGTGTACGGTCAAAGGGGTCATAACAAGAAAAATCGTGACCATACTGTTAGAGTAGTTACGATTGCAGCACCGCCATCTCAAAACTTCCAACACAGACAAGACAGGCCAAGAAGGCCGTTTACCAAGATCAATATGACTTTAGCACAAGCACTGCAGAGTATGCTAAAAGCAAATTTAATTACCCTCAAAGATCCTCCTGCAAATCCCAACACTACTTCTCCTTGTTATAATCCCAATGCCAGGTGTGCATATTACTCTGATAGCCCCGGGCATGATACAAACGATTGTTGGTTGTTGAAGAATAAGATTCAGGATATGATCGACGCTGGAGAGATTGAATTTGATCCTCCGGAGACTCCTAATGTCATCACTGCTCCTCTGCCTAATCATGACAAGATTGTTAATGCTGTAGAAGATGCTGATAGCGATTGCGACTTGGATAGCTGGATTTTCCCAACAATTGGTGACGGACTCAATAATTGGAAGGCGGAAGACACTATCCCGATTTCCTTTAGCCAGGAGCAATTGTTATTGCTATTTTAGTGTTTCAAATTTTGTAATTTTTTTAAGGCATTGTGTCTATACCCGGGGCACAATAGCTAATTTTTCAAGGTTTTTGTCATTTTCATAAGCATATTCACATTCAATAAATCAATGGACCTTTTTGCATTCAAATGTTGCACTCTTTATCTTTCCGGTCACCTTTCAAATAAGCTATGATTTCTTACACACACTCACATAATCGATTGCAGATCCATATCCACTCTGGATCCTGTGGATAATAATTCTGCTAATGTTAATTATGTCTTTGAAAATCCGATCTACCAAGCCGAGGATGGAAGTGAGGAAGATTGCGAAGTACCTGGAGAGCTTGCCAGACTGTTACTGCAAGAAGAAAAGACTATTCAGCCGCATGAGGAATCAATTGAAACTGTAAACCTGGGTACTGAAGTAGACAAGAAAGAAGTCAAAATAGGAGCAGGCTTGGAAAACAGTGTCAAAGAAAGATTGATTTAGATGTTACATGACTATGTAGAGATTTTTGCTTGGTCTTATGAAGACATGCCAGGACTGGATACTGATATAGTAGTACATCGTTTGCCGATGAAGGAAGATTGTCATCCTGTTAAGCAAAAGGTTCGTCGCATGCGTCCTGAAATGTCTGAGAAAATCAAAGCCGAGGTTATGAAACAATTTAATGCAGGTTTTCTAGCTGTTACTTCTTATCCTCAATGGGTTGCTAATGTGGTACCAGTGCCAAAGAAGGATGGTAAGGTGCGAATGTGTGTAGATTACAGAGATTTGAATAAAGCAAGTCCCAAAGATGACTTTCCACTTCCGCACATTGATGTTCTGGTAGATAACACCGCTCAACACAAGGTATTCTCATTCATGGATGGATTCTCAGGTTATAACCAGATTAAGATGGCACCTGAAGACATGGAGAAAACTACGTTTGTGACGCAATGGGGCACTTTCTGTTACAAAGTAATGCCATTCGGTTTAAAGAATGCAGGGGCAACATACCAGCGTGCTATGGTGGTTTTGTTCCATGATATGATCCATCATGAAATAGAGGTATATGTGGATGACATGATAGCCAAATCTCATACTGAAGAAGAACATCTCGATAATTTATACAAACTGTTTGAGAGGTTGACGAAATACAAGTTGGGATTGAACCCGAACAAATGCACCTTTGGAGTAAGATCCGGTAAACTCTTGGGCTTTATTGTCAATGGTAAAGGAATTGAGGTTGACCCGGCTAAGGTGAGAGCTATTCAAGAAATGCCAGTTCCCCGTACAGATAAAGAAGTCAGAGGTTTCTTGGGACGCTTGAATTACATTGCCCGATTTATCTCCCATTTGACTGCTACTTGCAAACCCATCTTCAAATTACTGAGTAAAAATCAAGAGATAATATGGAATGATGAATGTCAAGAAGTTTTTGACAAAATCAAGAAGTATCTCCAAGAACCTCCAATTATGATGCCACCAGTTGAAGGAAGACCTCTAATCATGTATTTGACCGTGTTAGAAAATTCAATGGGGTGTGTGCTGGGGCAACATGACGAGTCTGGTCGAAAAGAGCATGCAATATACTACCTTAGCAAAAAGTTTATCGACTGTGAAACAAGATACTCACTGCTTGAGAAAACTTGTTGTGTTTTGGCTTGGGCTGCTCGCCGACTAAGACAGTATATGTTGAATCATACCACTTTATTGATTTCTAAGATGGATCCTATCAAATATATATTTGAGAAACCTGCTCTCTCTGGAAGAATAGCAAGATGGCAGATGATTTTAACAGAGTATGATATCCAGTATACTACCCAGAAAGCAATCAAAGGAAGCGTGTTAGCTGATCATTTGGCTCATCAAGCAGTTGATGATTACCAATCTATGAATTTTGAGTTCCCTGATGAGGATGTTATGCTTGTTACTGATTATGAAGAACCTGGACCGGATGAAGGACCCGAACTGGGATCCCGATGGACTATGGTTTTTGATGGATCTTCTAATGCATTGGGCAATGGTGTTGGTGTTGTAATTATTTCTCCCAAGGGTTGCCATACGCCTTTCACTACTAGACTATGTTTTGATTGTACCAATAATATGGTTGAGTATGAAGCATGTATTTTGGGACTCAGAGCTGCTATAGATCTGAGAATCAAGTTTTTGAGTGTGTACGGAGACTCAGCCTTAGTAATCAGTCAGATCAAAGGAGAATGGGACACTAAACATCCGAATCTCATCCCTTATCGAGAGCGGGTGTTGACATTAATCCCATACTTTGAAGAGATTACATTCGAACATATTCCACGAGAAGAGAATCAGTTGGCAGACGCATTGGCTACCATGTCATCTATGTTCAGAGTCAGATGGGACAATGAAGCTCCCATGATCACCATTGAACGATTAGATGAACCAGCATATTGTTATGAACTTAATGCTGATGAAGTAGAAGAGAAACCTTGGTTCCACGAAGTAAAAAGATATTTAGAAACTCAGGAATACCCTGAAGGGGCATCCATCAATGACAGAAAATTTCTGAGGAAGTTCTCCGCTAAATTCTTTTTGAGTAATGGAGTATTATACAAACGTAATCATGATTCGACTTTGCTTCGTTGTGTGGATAAAAAGGAAGCAGAAAAGATTATGGAAGACATGCATGACGGTATTTTTGGGACTCATTCTAGTGGACATACGATGTCCAAGAAGATTCTGAGATCAGGGTATTATTGGTCTACCATGGAAGCTGATTGCCACCATCACTCCAGAACTTGTCACAAGTGCCAGATCTATGCGGACAAAGTATATGTACCTCCTGCTCCATTGAACGTGTTGACAGCCCCTTGGCCCTTTGCAATGTGGGGCATTGATATGATTGGAGAGATTAAACCTACTGCTTCTAATGGACATCGTTTCATTCTCGTTGCTATTGATTACTTTACGAAGTGGGTAGAGGCAGCCTCATTTGCTTCTGTCACCAAGAATGTGGTGGCACGGTTCATCAAGAATAGTCTTATTTGTCGGTATGACATCCCTGAAAGAGTTATCACTGATAATGGTACTAATTTGAACAACAAGATGATTACTGAACTCTGCACGCAATTCAAAATAAAACACCATAACTCTTCTCCGTACCGGCCAAAGATGAATGGCGCCGTAGAAGCTGCTAATAAGAATATTAAGAAGATTATACAAAAGATGACAGTAACATACAAAGACTGGCATGAGATGTTACCATTTGCTCTTCATGGTTATCGCACTTCAGTATGCACTTCGACAGGGGCCACTCCTTTCTCTTTAGTCTACGGAATGGAAGCCATTTTACCAGTGGAAGTTCAGATTCCCTCTATAAGAATTATGAAAGATGCAGGCTTAGATGAAGATGAATGGATTCAGACTCGACTCAATCAGATAAATTTGATTGATGAAAAGAGACTTGCGGTTGTTTGTCATGGGCAGATATATCAGAAGCGCATAACCCAGGCATTTAATAAAAAAGTCAAGAGACAAGTGTATCAAATTGGCGACTTGGTGATAAAGCGTATCATTCTACCACAAGGTGATCCTAGAGGCAAATGGACTCCCACATACGAAGGGCCATTTGTAGTTAAGAAGGTATTCTCTGGTGGAGCCATAATGCTTGCTACAATGGATGGCGAAGATTTCCCGCATCCCGTGAACGCGGACATAGTTAAAAAATACTATGCATAAAAGAGACCTGTTAGGTCGACATATCTAGGCAAAAGTAAGGGCATCCCGGCGAACCAAAAGGGTTCGGGCAAAAATTAGGGATAAACATATAAAAATGTACACCTGGCAAGTCGAAAACCTGAAAAGGCGACTTGGGTAAAAAAGGGTATCCTGGTGGACTGAAAACCTGAAAAGGCGGTCCAGGCAAAAATTAGGGATTAAAGCGTATGACTATGTCCCGTTCTCGGTCAGCTTCACCAAAGTCAAAGAGACTGAACAAGCCAATCACTTCTATCCGACAGCAAGAGATGAGATGCTTGAAGACATAATAGCAGTAGTAGAATTAAAATCAATAGGACTTTTTTTTTCATAGCTGTTTTTTCTTTGCTTTCTTGACAATTTCCTCTTACTAGGATTTCTGTCTCCTTGTATTAAAATTGCTTGTTTATAGGCCCTCTTTCAAAATCAATACAATTTTATTTCCAAAAAGATACTTTTGTTTTACTTTCTCCGTTTTGTTTGCATAAACGTCCATTGATTTAATTCGAATTAATATATGCATTTGAATATGATTGATGTTTGCCAAAAAAAAAACATGCATAAAATAGAAATAGCAATTACTCAAAGACTTTAGGATCGAGGATAAGGTCTAACCATGCTTTCTAACAAGTCCGGTTGCAAATCCTGTTCCCCAGCAAAACCAGTTATTCCCAGAAGAAATTGGCACTACTAGACAGACTGGTCATCTCTTTTATCCCCAGTCAGGTTCTGTTGAATATTTCTACCATCAGACAGAAATCAAATATCCCCAGCTAAGAAAGGGTCATCAATACAAATATCTCCAACCAGAATATCGGGATTTATTTTCCCATGGCAAAAAATTTCAGACGCATAATTCATTCATGCATCATTTCACAGCATACACATGGATGCAATATTCGCATTTATTTTCAAGAGCATAAAACATCTCATGCATCATGACATGGCATGAGGCTAAGTCTTTTTTTCCAGGTTAATTATCCTCCTGATACAGTCAAAATAAAGATTCATTCAGACGGATATCTTTATCGATTACATTCAAGATTCAGATACATCTTTCAGATATAATCCATATGAATATTCATTCTGACAAGCATCCTGATATCCTCCTAATGATGGCATCTTTAAACCCATCCCAGACAATTATGGCAAATACAACATATACAAATATTATCAGATATAGCCTAACGTACGACTCATTCTGATTCAGCCTAGCGTATGACTCCTTCAATTGTTCCAATACGGTCTAGCGTACGACCCATTTGGATATTCATCCCCTCAGATACTGCCTAGCGTACGGTACATTCTGAAATGTAGTCTAGCGTATGACTACCCCTTTTATCAGCAGATACAGCCTAACGGATGGCTCATTCTACTACTTAGATACTACCTAGCGTACGGTACATTCTAAAATGTAGTCCAGCGTATGACTACTTTTTTATCCCATATACAGCCTAACGGAAGGCTCATTCTGCTACTCAGATACTACCTAGTGTACGGTACATTCTGAAATGTAGCCTAGCGTATGACTACTTTTTTATCTCAGATACAGCCTAATGGACGGCTCATTCTGCTACTCAGATACGATCTAGCGTACGATCCATTCTGATCCTTATTTCTCCAGATACAGCCTAACGGACGGCTCATTCTGCAACTCAGATACGATCTAGCGTATGATCCATTCTGATCTTTCATCCCCAGTGAAGTCGCCAGCCTAAGGGACGACTCATTCTGTAACTCAGATACGGTCCAGCGTATGACCCATTCTGATCCGTACCTCATCAGGTTCAGCTCACCCTAATATCACCTAATACAGTCTAGCGTACGACTCAGTGTGACACCCATGTCTTCAGATATAGTCTAATATACGACGCACTCTGAAGCTCTCATCATCAGACTTTCTGGATGGCATCTTTAAGCCCATCTCCATCAAGGCTATCTTTTAATTAACAAGTGCAAATTTTCGGGGCATTCTAAGTGTTCAATAATCTTCCACCTCCAGATCACGAATGGCGTCCATACCATTCTAATTCTCTTGGTTTAAGAATATTGAACAGGGGCAGCTGTCATACCCCAAAATTTGCCTGTTAATTTTTATGATACTTTCAACAGGTTCAAATGGGGTCTATTCATTTTTCAAAGCATTAATCTCAAAGGAACAAAGATCCAACGCACAGGTTACCAAATCCAGAAGATGACCTGAACTGTCATGCTCGCTAGGCGAGCAAAACCTTCGCTAGGCGAAGCTCACGCTTCCTCCTTCGCTCCAGCGAACCTTGTTGATTTTGCTACTGGAATGCTCGCTACCTGCTCGCTACCTGCTCGCCTAGCGAGTAAGTACTAGCTATGCTTTTATCCAAGTCTGGGAGTGTTCACTAGAGCCTCGCTGAGTGCTCGCCTAGAGAACCCTTCGCTGCTTCACTCGCCTAGCGAGCCTACGGATATACCAGAACATTTTGGGCCCGAATTGCTTCTGAGCCCACCAAGACACAAAAAAATCAGCTATAAATTCCAAAACTTCATTTGAAAAAAGGGATCATAAAAATAACAAAAAAACCCTAGAAGCTAATTCAGAGCAGCCTTCAGATATACTGAAGAGAACTCATCTGCCCAAAGGTTACCTTCACCAACCCTATCAGGCATAAACCCTAAGGTTGCTCGGCAAACCCAACGGTGCAAGTCAATTTCATTCTATCCCTCCAATCAGGTTTGCCCTATTCCCACTACTCCATGCTCCTAATTTGAAATTGCTAAATGTATGAGGCATCATGATTGAATTTGGAAAGACGGATATCGTTAGGGTTTTGCATGCGGGTTTAGATGTGCATGAATGTGTAAAACAATAATTTGAATGTTCAATCACGTAATTGCTATAATGGATGCCATAGGGTTTGGGGTTTCTGAAATCGTACTGTTATCAAAGAAGAACCCAGAACCCGCGGTCGTTCGCTAGCACCTCGCTAAGCGAACGTGTAGCGAGGTTTCGCCAGGCCTTCGTTGGGCGAGGCAGTAGCGAACATGACAGTAATTGATTTTTTTCTGTTTGCATTCTGATCTGTTCTGTACTTGTTTGACATGTTTTCTATTGCATTTGCACGTTGTTTGCCTGACACTATTATTGCTATGATTCTTTTGTTCGGTGCAACTCTTGATTGCACCCCATCCCGTTATTCTAACATGTTTGCTTAGTTTTTGTAAGGGCTCCCATGACTCTTGAAGAGATAGCCTGGCATTCCACTTTATTTGTGGGATATCACCGTGGAGACTTATTCTGATTACTTGGCTAATTACATTGTCTTCGAATACGTGATCTTATCCCTCTCTTTGTTGCCTTACGATATTACGGTCATGTCCCGCGAATGTGGGGATACCCTTAGCAAATACCCTTTCGATTAAATCATCATCATCCCTAAAAAGATAAGTCATAGTCCCTTCGATCAAAAGGTCAATGTCCCTACAAGATAAATCATAGTCCCTCAAACGTTGCCTTCGAATATATGACTTTGTCCCTCGATGACCCTTCGTTATAGCCTACGATTAAATGATGATCGTCCCTTCGAATGCTAAGGTATCCTTACAAATGTTGCCTTCAATGCCCAATCGACGACCCCACGATGTCCCTTTACATCCAAAGGATAAGACTACCTACTTCTCAATAGTAAGGACAGTTTTACCCTCCTAAGGATAGGAAATAACTATAAAGACCTTGGTTAGGTATAACTCTTAAATGCTTGGTCACAACTTAAAATACTTTTCACACCTCACACTTTTCAAAACATCTTTTAGAAAATCACCACTTGGTATACATTCGCACCAGAATCATCGCCGAGTTATATTTTTCTAAACATCTTTCAAAATCAAACGAGATGAACACTTTGTATACATTCGTACAAGAATCATTACAAAGTTAAACTCTCCTTTCAAAATATTTTCTAAACACACCATATTTCTCAAACACTTTCTCAAACAAGGAAAACATAAGTGAGTTAAGCAATTAAGAGCCCATGGATAACCATGGATACAAAGGGTTCTAACACCTTCCCTTTGTATAATGTACCTCCCGAACTCAAAATCTAATCAAGGTTTTTCCTGTTCTTTTCCTCCTTTCCTTATTGGATAAAAGAAAAGTCGGTGGCGACTCTTGCTATTCGCAACATTGTTTTTCAAAGCAAAAACACAAAGTCAGTTCACCGTATCACAGTACGTAGGCACGAGATCGAAGGTCTTGTCAAACACAAAAATATAATCAATGAATTCTTTTCTCATCCCCACACTCTATTTTTTCTCAAACATCTTTTGTTCCAAAACACATACACACATAAAAAAGGGCTCCCTAGGAGTACCTAGGATACTTTGGGTGCTAACACCTTCCCTCTGTGTAATCAACCCCCTTACCTGTAATATATGGCCTTTTATTAGTTTTGATTTGAAAACTTTGTATCTTTGGGTTTTGTTCGTACTTTTCCCTTTTCCTTTGGAAACAATAAAAGCGCAGTGGCGACTCTGGTTTTATTGACGTCAAGTTTACCCATAGCTTGATGGTCATGAATTTACTACTACAGAAATTAAGTGGAGACTCTGTTGGGGAGTAGTCCTCAGTGGGTTTATCCTACTTTTTTTATGTGTATATAATTGTATATTTGATGTTTGTATACTTATTTTGTGTGATATAATCTGCTTGTTGAGCTTGGTGATCTCTGAGTGGTGAGATAAGTTCTAACCCGAACTTGAGTGCAATTAAGATAGGAGGATGGTATAGTCATGTTTGACGTGTGTGGAGTTGTCCTTAACAAGTTGGCTTGAGACCCATCTACTCAGTGGAGACCCTTTTGGAGCTATTGATGTCACACAAGTTATTTGTGGTTAGACGTTACTTTCTCTGATTTGGGGTCCGAGAAGCTGAGGACCGTAGAACATTTAGCCCAACTTGGCCTATTTAGGACATAGTGCATAGACTGTTCAGGTGTAGACTTGATAACAGTTGTTACGCGATACTACACTCAGACGAGTTTCTCTTGAGAATATTATGGGTTGATGAGTCAATCATCCTAACTTATAATATCCGATAGATGGAATTAAGACTCTAGGAACTTTTTAGAACACGATCTATAAGTTTTTATCCTTAGTACACTCCTTTGGGATGGTTCTTAACCTGACTCCATGCTCGTGACTCACAACAAACCCTTTGATTCTTGGTTGATCCAATCAAGTTTTGCCAATATCAATGGAACTTGGGTTTTGATAAGGTGAAAACCATAATCCACCAAAATGGATGATTGATCTTGACAATGACTTGATTCATCCCTTGACCTTTGTTTGTTTGCCTTGTGTGTGATCCCTTATTTGTGATTGTTGTATTCATGCATTCATGCGCATCATAACATTCATCACACAAAAAATAACTTCAAGGAACTAAGGTCTTATTTGTAAATATTTTCAGACCATGGATTATGGATGAAGGAACACTAAGAAGTACAATTTCAAATGTCCTGATTTGAAAGAGCTAAGGAAGTTGTCATCCTTTGTATTAGATCCCTTGGACTTCAAGCAACGTCACGGGAAGCTTTTATCTGTGTTATCTATTGATGTGGTTGAAGGACTCTTGAGTGTGTTGGTTCAGTTTTATAATCCTCTCTACCATTGCTTCACTTTTCCTGATTATCAGCTTATGCCTATGTTAGAGGAGTATGCCCATCTCTTAGGAATACATGTTTCTGACAAGGTGCCTTTTAGTGGATTGGAGGAGATTCCCAGCTTTCATCTTATAGCTGAAGCTCTTCATCTGAAGAAGTCTGAGATTGAGGCTCATTGGGTTAAGAAACGAGGACTTTTTAGGTTGACTTCTGAGTTTCTCATAGGGAAAGCTATTGTCTTTGCTTAAGCCAGTAGTGTGGACGCTTTTGAATCCATCTTTGTGTTGCTCATCTGGTTTAGCTTTGTTCCCTAACATTGACGGTTTTGTTGATGTTAACGCCATTAGAATATTCTTGATTGGGAATCCTATGCCTACTCTGTTGGGTGATATGTACTTCTCTTTGCATCTGAGGCATTCTAAAGGTGGTGGGACTATTGTATGTTGTGTTCCTCTTTTGTACAAGTGGTTTATTTTGCACTTGCCTCAGTCGCCTGCTTTCGTGGAGAACAAGCAATGTCTACGGTGGTCTCAGAGACTTATGTCTCTCACTAATGATGATATTGTTTGGTATGATTCTGCATTGAGTAGCTTGGATATTATTGATAGTTGTGGTGAGTTCTCTAATGTGCCTCTCATTGTTACACAAGGAGGAATCAACTACAACCCCGCTTTGGCTCGTCGTCAACTTGGGTTCCCCTTAAGAGACAAACCTAATAACACTCAATTAGAAGGTATTTTCTATCAAGAGGGTAAAGATCCCCAAAATTTGAAGCAGATGATACATGCTTGGCATTATGTGCATAGGAAAGGAAGATCTGAGCTTGGTCCGTGCAAATGTGTAGCTTTGGAAGCTTACACTACTTGGGGGAAGAAAAGAGCTTTGGAATGGAAGATATCGTATGCATGTGAAAGGCCTATGTCTTTGGTTATGGTTGAGCCATTAACTCTCCCTAATCAAGATGTAAAGGAGTTGGAAGACGCACTCGCCAAGATGAAGTAAGAAAGAGATATGTGGGAAGAGCGGTTCCATGCTTTAAGCCGAAAGAATGAGGAGTTGCAGCTTGAGTCAAAGGACAAAGACGCACTTATTGAACTTCTTGAAGACCGAGCAGTGAAGAGACAGAGAGAGCTAGAGGGTCCATCTTCCTCTAGTATGCCTTAACCTTCCGGTGCTTGGAAGAAGATTGTTGATCAGTTTATCCTTGAGAAGGCTCAGATGAAGACATCTTTTGAGGTTGAGATCCGACACATCCGAAGGAAGTACGCGCCAGCTACCAGATCATCTGACACTGTTGTTAGGGGATCCTTAGGATGATTAATTTCCTTTTCTCTTGTATTTGTACTTTGGTTTCTAAAATTGTACTCAGTGTAATCCCTCCAAATTTTATGAATAAAAGATATTTTTATGGTCAATCAAATTGTTATTATTATATATTTGCAAATAAAACAATATATTCTTTGAAATTAAAAATAAACAAAAACATTGGACTTCATGCATCATTTGCATAACAGGTTTTCTTCTACCAAATGTCTTATCGATTATTCTTTTGTGCTTCAGCCAAACTGACTCACCGATACAACACTCGTGCTAATCAACCCAGAATTATGGAGCATTTGGAACAAGAGAACAGAGAACTAAAGGATGAGATTTCTCGGCTGAATGCCATGATGGAGTCTGTTCTTGCTGCACAGAATCAGTCTTCACCAACTCCCGCAACTCCTCCCTAGAGGATTGTCATCTCCGAGGTTGCTACTTCAACCATGCCTATTGCTACTACTCAATCTGTCCCAACTATGCCTGCTGAATTCCCGTGGGGGATGCCACCAAATTTCATGCCTGAAGGGTTTGCACCCACATTTGTTTCTATGCCGACACCTAGCCCGGTCATGTTTGTGCCACCTCTAATTATTCATACCTTTCCTCGTGTTGAGGACACCATCTACCATTTTGAGTCGTCTCCCACATTTGTTTCTATGCTGACATCTAGCCCGGTCATGTTTCTATGCACATTCAATGATTTGGGAGAAGCTTTTGTTAAACAGTATAAGTATAATGTGGATATGGCGCCTGATAGAGACCAGCTGAGGTCTATGTCTCAGAAAGATAAAGAGACGTTTAAAGAGTACGCTCAAAGATGGAAAGAACTTGTTGCTCAGATTAATCCTCCATTGGAAGAGAAGGAGATGACGAAGATTTTCCTGAAGACCCTGAGTTCGTTTTATTATGAGCGCATGATTTCCAGTGCCCCCGTGACTTTACCGAGATGGTAAACATGGGGATAAGGTTAGAAGAAGGAGTCCGTGAGGGACGTTTGTCTAAGGAATAGGTGTCGTCCAGTAAGAAGTATGGAAGTGGTTTTGCCAGAAAGAAGGAAGGGGAAACCAATGCAATGTCCGTGGGGAGGTAGAGGAGGCCTCGTGTTAGAAGAAATCCTCAACCGCGTAAGCATTAACATCAAGTTTCATCAATAATTCCAGTATTTTCAAACAATTCCAACAATCAATCAGTGCCAATTCAACAACAATGTCAACAACAACCGCAACAAAGAACCAACTACAACAATAACAACAACAATAATCAACAACAAAACTTCGAGAGGAAGAAGGTCTCTTTTGACACTACTCCTATGTCATACGCCGAACTCTACCCATCTTTGGTTCTCAAGAACCTACTTCAACCAAGAAATCCACCTCGAATTTCCGAGCCACTTCCATGGTGGTATAAGCCTGAACTTCGTTGTGCCTTTCATCAAAGAGCTCCCGACTATGATTATGAGAACTGTTACCTGATGGTGTCCTTTGAGGACCGTGCACCAAATGTAAAAGCCAATCCATTGCCCACCCATGGTAACTCTTCCGTCAACATGGTAGATGGTTGTCCTAGAGAATATAAGGTTTATGATATTCGCCATATCAGACAGTCTTTGGTTGTAATTCATAAAGATATCTGTTCGGTCAGTGATTGTGAACATGACCATGATGGTTGTATGGTATGTAGTGTGAACCCTTGAGGATTTTTCATTGTCAAGAGGGATATTCAGAGATTGATGGATGAAAGGCTTATCCAAGTTTGTCAGTCAAGGTAAGTAGATGATGCCAATGTAATTATGCTAGTATTTAAGACCCCTTAGCGGGTAGTAATTCAATTTGATAGTAGCAACAACAATAACGTCAATAGAACGGTATCGCCGTTAGTAATACGGTTAGCGGGCCCTGTCCATATGCATCTGATAAATTTGTTCCTTATTAGTATAATGCCGCCATGGTGGAGAATGGTCAAGAGGTTCCATTGCCTACACCAAATTATGTTGTGAATATAGCTGATATTGCAAAGGTGACCCGTAGCAGTCGTGTGTTTGGTCTCGTCTTGCCGAAGGAAGTAGAGGATGTTTTAGCCAGTAAGAAGGTGTATGTACCTATGGTGAATCCGATTAGTGCTCCAATTTTTCATTCTGGTGAATCCAGCAAGCTAAAGCCTAATGATGATGATGAGGTACTACGATTAATCAAGAGGAGTGAGTTTAATGTGGTGGAGCAGATGCTCCAAACTCCATCGAAGATTTTAGTGTTGTACCTGTTGATGAATTCTGAAGTGCATAGAGAAGCATTGCAAAAAGTGTTAGAGCAAGCCTACGTTGAGCACGACGTGATTGTAGATCAATTTGATCACATTGTGGATAACATTACTTCTTGTAACAATATGAGTTTTTGTGATGAAGAGCTTCCCCAGGAAGGCAGAAATCACAATCTGGCGCTCCATATTTTGATGAACTGCAAGGAGAATGTGTTGTCCAATGTGCTGGTTGAGACTGGTTCTTCTCTGAATGTACTCCCGAAATTAACTCTGTTTAGGTTATCCTATCAAGGCGCCCCGATGAGGTATAGTGGCGTGATCGTTAAAGTGTTTGATGGTTCTCAAAAAACCTTCATTGGAGAAGTGGACCTTCCAGTCAAGATATGTCCGAGTGATTTTCAGATTACTTTTCAAGTAATGGATATCCACCCGACCTATAGCTGCTTATTGGGGAGGCCATGGATTCATGAAGCATGAGCTGTAATGTCTACTTTGCACCAGAAATTGAAATTTGTGAAGAACGGCAAGCTTGTCGTTGTTGGTGGAGAGAAAACACTCTTGGTGAGCCATATGTCATCTTTTACATATGTTGAAGCTGAGGAGAAGGTTGGAACTCCGTTCCAAGACTTGTCTATTGCTGAAGTGAAGAAAACTGGGGCACCCATGTCTTCTTTCAAAGATGCTCAGAAAAGCTATTGAGGCAGGCAGTCCAGATTAGTGGGGCCGTATGGTAGAAGTTGCAGAGAACAAGAATAGGGCCGGATTGGGTTTTCAACAAGGGTCGTTCAGTGTCAAAGCTGAAGAAATACAACCTAGTTTCCGTAGTGGAGGGTTCATTCATGGTAATAAATAAAACTCAGCTGCTATAATTGAGGATGATGAAGACAAAGACTGCGCCAACTTTGTGACGCATGGCAAGACTTGCAACAATTGGGTTGCTGTTGATGTTCCCGTTATTGTCCATCGCTCTAAGTAATTTGTTTTCCATGTTTTAAGAAAAAATCCTTCTCCTATGCCTAAGGGAGAAGTGAACATTGTTAAGCATTTCTCAATTATCATTAATAAAATACAATTCTATTCATCCACATCTATGATGTTTTATTTTTGCTTTTTGCCTTTCTAAAAATGGTAATCACAAAAAACATAAATAAATAAATAATTGTCCATCTGCATAATAGTTGGTCGCAATTCACTTCTCTAAAATCAAAATATCAAATCATTATGCAGGTTGGTTCTCAAACCCGTTGAATACAATGATCATACTCCCTCTCCAAACTTTGATTTCCCTGTGTTTGAGGCTGAGGAAGAGACTGATGAAGAAGTATCTGATGAATTATCTCGTCTACTTGAGCACGGGGAAAAAACCATTCAGTTGTTCGAAGAGAAGATTGAGTTGGTCAACTTGGGTTCCGAAGATGATGTGAAGGAAGTCAAGATTGGGTCTCAATTATGTCCAGAAGTTAAGAAGGGGTTGATTGATATTCTTCGAAAATATTCATATGTGTTTGCTTAGTCCTATCAAGATATGCCTGGTTTGGATTCTGAGATTGTGGAGCATAGATTGCCGTTAAAGCCAGAATGCCCGTCGGTCAAGAAGAAGTTGAGGGGGACTCATCCTGATATGGCAGTGAAGATCAAAGAGGAGGTGTAAAAACAGATTGATGTTGGATTTCTTGTTACCTCTGAATATCTGCAGTGGGTGGCCAATATTGTGCATGTTTTGAAGAAGGATGGAAAAGTCTGTATGTGTGTTGATTATAGAGATTTGAACAAAGCTAGTCCGAAATATGATTTCCCTCTACCACACATTGATATGTTGGTAGACAATATAACTAAATCCAAAGCCTTTTCATTTATGGACAGATTTTCCGGTTATAATCAAATCAAGATGGCACCTGAAGATATGGAGAATGTAACACCCTTCTAGAATACCCCAAATTATTTAATTAAAAATAATAAACATATAACAATCAGAGTAATTATGCCCTTCAAGGGTGTCACACACAATATTCCACCATTCACAATATAACGGTCATGCTCTTTTATTAATTCAAAACATTAAACAATTGCATAAAACGCAACGGATAGAGATCTCCTCAATCATGTAAAACATGTAACATTCACATGTGAATTATTCAACAAGGCAAATATCCCATCCCGATGTTACATCTATCAGAGCACGACCCACTAAGGAGACTACACTAGACTCCAAGCATTCGCTTCTACTCAACTCATTTCTCGTTACCTGAAAAATAGTTGTAAGGGTGAGTTCCTCAATCAATATAATAAGCATTATAGAATATAATGTCATGTTAAGTAATTTAACACGTTAATCACCCTAATCACAACAGTACAATCAGTAACAGCACATCAGCTCAACATCGTACTCAACACCAACATAAAGCATAAGTATAATCTCAAATCATACTCCACAACAACACAAACACACGTATAATATTGGAATACATCCATTCATATTATACGCCATACATACATTATGCAATGAGACTCCACACATGCGGTACCGACTATTCTTGAACATATAGTTCAAGCTCACCGATCCCTCCAGATACGGCTACTAAGCTCACTAGTCCCACTCATTTGAGACCTAGTGACTCACTCACTAATTCCTCACCATGGGAATTAGCTACAGCCCCGAAGGCTAGACTATGCACACTAATCATCTAGCATGCAAACATCAACAACAAACCCACAATGGTTCACTCACTAATTCCTCACCATGGGAATTAGCTACAGCCCCGAAGGCTATGCTATGCACGCTAATCATCTAGCAATGCAGCATCAACAACAATTCACAATGGACATAAGCTCACACTCTAAGCCATACAACAGTCCATTCACAAATACATGCATAATACATACATTCACATCATTATGCATACCATCATACATCATCAACACATGTATCAACACATCATTATCATGTAAATCAATTAAACACAGTATTAGCACACTCTACTAATACCTATACTGCTCAAAACAGCGGGAAATAATCCCTATTACATCATACGCCAACATAGGCCAACTCTCAATTATGTACACAACATTAAAAAGCCAATTTTTCCACTCTGCAACAGTGTTAACCGGTTAACGCCCTGGGTTAACCGGTTAACGCAGCACAACACGCTTTCTGTCTCAAAACTTAACAGTGTTAACCGGTTAACGCCCTGGGTTAACCGGTTAACGCAACACAAACAGCAATATTTCAGCAAACACAACAGTGTTAACCGGTTAACACCCTGGGTTAACCGGTTAACGCAAGCAAAACAGCACATTTTCACAATTCAACACAGTGTTAACCGGTTAACACCCTGGGTTAACCGGTTAACGCAAGACAGAAGCTGTTCCTGCGCTAACTCAAGGCAGAATGCAGAATCCTCCGCATTTTCCGCCATTGGAGGACTTCCGGACCTCCGATTTCGATTCCGTAAAAAGCTACACTTTCGGAATTTTACAACCAACCCAAACACAGATTCAATTACAGTCTAACACAACTTATTCATCAAAATTTCTCAGCATTTCAGAATCCCAATTAGGGTCAATTCACGGTTTATCACTACCCATTACATGCTAACCCATAATACCCATTAAACGACGATAAACCCCCCTTACCTGAGTTAATCCGGCAAAATCTCTAAGCTCCAAGCTCTTCTCCAACCTTTGCTCTCTGGTTCTTCCTCTTTGCCCCTTTCTCCTCTTCTCTGCAGCTTCTCAGTTTCACGTGAAAACCTTTTTCCAAAAATGAGACTTTTCTCTTATTTCCAACTTATATATTTTCCAATTAATAATAATAATCCAATAATAATAATAATAAAATTTCCAATTATTTAATTAAATTAATAAATAAATTATTAACTCAATTTAAATAATTATTTTATTATTATCGGGGTGTTACAACTCTCCCCCACTAAAAGAGTTTTCGTCCTCGAAAACATACCTCAAGTGAACAACTCTGGGTAAGACTCCCTCATCTTACTCTCCAGTTCCCAAGTCACATTGCCACCTGCTGGTCCTCCCCAAGCTACCTTCACCAAGGCAATCTCTTTACCCCGCAACTGCTTCAACTCTCGATCCTCGATCCTCATAGGTGATGTTTCAACAGTCAGGTTATCTCTTACCTGTACATCATCTACTTGGACTACATGCGACGGATCATGAATGTACCTCCTCAACTGAGACACATGAAAAACCTCATGCAAATTCGCAAGCGACGGCGGTAAAGCGACACGATAGGCTACTTCTCCTATCCTCTCCAAAATCTGATAAGGACCAATAAATCGAGGTGTCAACTTCTTCGACTTCAAAGCTCGACCAACACCAGTGATCGGAGTAACACGAAGAAACACATGATCTCCCTCTTGGAACTCAAGTGACTTCCTCCTCTTATCATGATAACTCTTCTGACGACTCTGAGCAATTCTCATCTTCTCCTGAATCATCTTAATCTTTTCTGTAGTCTGTTGAACAATCTCCGGTCCAACCACAGCACTCTCACCGGACTCATACCAACATAACGGTGTCCGACATCTCCTACCATACAAAGCTTCAAACGGTGCCATACCAATGCTCGACTGAAAACTATTGTTGTAGGTAAACTCAATCAAAGGCAAATAACAATCCCAAGCACCTCCCTTTTCCAAAACACAAGCCCTCAAAAGATCCTCTAGTGACTGAATCGTCCTCTCAGTCTGACCATCAGTCTGCGGATGATATGCAGAACTCAATCTCAGCTTAGTTCCCAAAGCCCTCTGCAAACCTTCCCAGAACTTCGATGTAAATCTAGGATCTCTGTCCGAAACAATACTAGACGGAATACCATGCAAACTTACAATCTTCTCAATATACAACTCGGCTAATCTCTCTAACGGATAATCCATTCTGATCGGAATGAAATGGGCCGATTTTGTCAACCTGTCAACAATCACCCAAATGGCTTCAAAATTCTTATTTGTCCTCGGCAAACCAGAAACAAAATCCATACTGATACTATCCCACTTCCACTCTGGAATAGCCAACGGTTGCATTAGCCCAGACGGCTTCTGATGCTCAATCTTTGACTTCTGACAAGTCAAGCAGGAATAAACAAAACTTGCAATTTCTCTTTTCATTCCCGGCCACCAAAATAACTTTTTCAAATCATGATACATCTTCGTAGCTCCAGGATGAATACTCAAACCACTACGATGTCCTTCTTCAAGAATACTCTTCTTAAGTTCGGTAACATCCGGAATACACACCCGATTACCAAATTTCAAAACACCATTCTCATCAACTCTGAATTCACCACCTTGGCCTTGATTCACTAAAGTCAACTTATCAACCAAAAACACATCGGATTTCTGACCCTCTCTGATCTCATCCAGAATACCACTTGTTAATTTCAACATTCCCAATTTAACACTATTGTGAGTACTCTCACACACCAAACTCAAGTCTCTAAACTGCTCAATTAAATCCAATTCTCTAACCATTAACATAGACATATGTAATGATTTCCGACTCAATGCATCAGCTACTACGTTTGCTTTACCCGGATGGTAATTCAAACCAAAGTCATAATCCTTCAGAAACTCTAACCATCTCCTCTGTCTCATATTCAGCTCTTTCTGATCAAACAAATACTTTAAACTCTTATGGTCACTGAAAACCTCAAATCTTGACCCGTACAAATAATGCCTCCACAACTTCAGAACAAATACCACAGCTGCCAACTCTAAATCGTGCGTCGGATAGTTCCTCTCATGAACCCTCAGCTGTCTCGAAGCATAAGCTATAACCTGCTTATTCTGCATCAACACACCACCCAAACCCAACAACGAAGCATCACAGTAAGCCTCAAATGATTCCGACGGACTCGGTAATATCAGAATAGGAGCAGTAGTCAACCTTCTCTTTAACTCTTGGAAACCTTCTTCACATTTTGAGTCCCAAACAAACGCTTGCCCCTTTCTAGTCAACATCGTCAACGGTAACGCCAACTTAGAAAATCCCTCAATGAACTTCCTATAATAACCAGCCAATCCAAGGAAACTTCGAATCTCAGCAACAGACTTCGGAGCTTCCCACTTAGACACCGCTTCTATCTTAGAAGGATCAACAGCAACACCACCTCTTGAAATTACATGACCAAGAAAACTAACCTCTTCTAACCAAAATTCACACTTAGAGAGTTTAGCAAATAACTTCTTTTCTCGTAGCACTGCTAAAACCACTCTCAAATGCTCAGCATGCTCTTCTTCAGATTTCGAATACACCAAAATGTCATCAATAAACACCACAACAAACTTGTCCAGGTACGGATGGAAAGTCCTATTCATATACTCCATGAATACTCCAGGCGCATTAGTCACACCAAAAGGCATTACAGAATACTCATAATGTCCATACCTTGTTCTGAAAGCAGTCTTCTGAATATCCTCAGTTTTCACACGTATCTGATGATACCCAGATCTCAAAACTATCTTGCTGAACACACTCGCACCAACCAACTGATCCATCAAATCATCAATTCTCGGCAAAGGATACCGATTCTTGATCGTCACTTTATTCAGTTGCCTGTAGTCCACACACAACCTCATAGTACCTTCTTTCTTCTTAACCAATAACACTGGTGCACCCCACGGTGACACACTCGGACGAATAAATTTCTTATCCAACAGATCTTCCAACTGACTCTTCAATTCAGCTAACTCAACAGCAGACATACGGTACGGAGCCATCGATATCGGTCTAGTACCAGGTACCAAATCAATCGAGAACTCAACTTCACGCTCTGGCGGCAACTCATTCACCTCTTCCGGAAATACATCAGGAAAGTCACACACCACTGCTAGATCGCCAATCACTAGTTTATCTTTAGCCTCCAAGGTCGCTAACAGCATAAACAACTCTGCCCCATCTGCTACTTCCTCATTCACCTGCTTGGCTGATAGAAACAAACTCTTCCCTTCTTCAATCTCAGGAAATATCACAGTCTTATCAAAACAGTTGATAGAAACTCGGTTAAACACCAACCAGTTCATTCCCAAGATAACATCAATCTGCACTAATGGAAGACACACAAGGTCTATCCCAAAGTCTCTACCAAAAATACTCAAAGGACAATTCAAACAAACTGAAGTAGTAGTCACTGAACCCTTCGCAGGAGTATCAATCACCATACTTCCAAGCATCTCAGATATCTCTAACTTAAGTTTCACAGCACAATCCAAGGATATAAAGGAATGAGTAGCACCGGTGTCAATAATAGCTACAAGAGGAAAGCCATTAATATAACACGTACCTCGGATCAAACGATCATCTGCAGAAGTCTCAGAACCCGATAAGGCAAAAACCTTGCCTCCTGACTGATTCTCTTTCTTCGGCTTAGGACACTGTGGACTGATATGACCCAACTCTCCACAGTTGAAACAAGTTACAGTCTTCAACCGACACTCTGCAGCCAAATGACCACCTTTTCCACACTTGAAACACTTCATCTCAGCACTGGTACACTCATGAACACGATGTCCAGCCCGACCACATCTATAACACTTAGCAGGGGCACTAGAGTCTCCCCCACTAGGCCTCTTCATCCCACTCTGCTTCTGGAAACCTTTGCCAGCTGCATACGGTTTCCCACGATCATTCTGACTCTTGCCTTTCCTATCAACCCTTTGCTGATAGCTCTCTGCTCTGGCTTTGGAATCCTGTTCAAAAATCCTGCAACAGTCAACCAAGTCAGAAAACACTCTGATCCGTTGGTATCCAATAGCCTGTTTGATCTCAGGACGCAACCCGTTCTCAAACTTCACACATTTCGAAAATTCTCCAGCAGCCTCATTATAGGGAGTATAATACTTTGACAGCTCTGTGAACTTAGCAGCATACTCAGTAACAGACCTGTTACCCTGCTTCAATTCCAAAAACTCTATCTCTTTCTTTCCTCTGACATCCTCTGGAAAGTACTTCCTCAGAAATCTCTCTCTGAATACCGCCCAAGTAATCTCAGCATTCCCAGCAGTTTCCAACTCAGTGCGGGTAGCAACCCACCAATCATCTGCTTCCTCTGACAGCATATGCGTACCGAACCTGACCTTCTGATTATCGGCACACTCAGTTACTCGGAAGATTCTCTCGATCTCCTTCAACCACTTCTGAGCGCCATCTGGATCGTATGCTCCCTTGAACATTGGAGGATTGTTCTTCTGGAACTCACTCAGTTGACGAGCAGCTCCCATTCCCACAACATTCGGATTTCCTCCAAGTACTCCAGCCAGCATACCCAGAGCCTCAGCAATCGCAGCATCATCTCTACCTCTTCCAGCCATCTCTATTCTGAAAACCCAAACAAATTAAAACAATAAGTACTGATAGGGTTACACAACACCTATACCGTACAGGGGAACAGAATAATTACGACTCGACTCGACCGACTATGCTCTGATACCACTAATGTAACACCCTTCTAGAATACCCCAAATTATTTAATTAAAAATAATAAACATATAACAATCAGAGTAATTATGCCCTTCAAGGGTGTCACACACAATATTCCACCATTCACAATATAACGGTCATGCTCTTTTATTAATTCAAAACATTAAACAATTGCATAAAACGCAACGGATAGAGATCTCCTCAATCATGTAAAACATGTAACATTCACATGTGAATTATTCAACAAGGCAAATATCCCATCCCGATGTTACATCTATCAGAGCACGACCCACTAAGGAGACTACACTAGACTCCAAGCATTCGCTTCTACTCAACTCATTTCTCGTTACCTGAAAAATAGTTGTAAGGGTGAGTTCCTCAATCAATATAATAAGCATTATAGAATATAATGTCATGTTAAGTAATTTAACACGTTAATCACCCTAATCACAACAGTACAATCAGTAACAGCACATCAGCTCAACATCGTACTCAACACCAACATAAAGCATAAGTATAATCTCAAATCATACTCCACAACAACACAAACACACGTATAATATTGGAATACATCCATTCATATTATACGCCATACATACATTATGCAATGAGACTCCACACATGCGGTACCGACTATTCTTGAACATATAGTTCAAGCTCACCGATCCCTCCAGATACGGCTACTAAGCTCACTAGTCCCACTCATTTGAGACCTAGTGACTCACTCACTAATTCCTCACCATGGGAATTAGCTACAGCCCCGAAGGCTAGACTATGCACACTAATCATCTAGCATGCAAACATCAACAACAAACCCACAATGGTTCACTCACTAATTCCTCACCATGGGAATTAGCTACAGCCCCGAAGGCTATGCTATGCACGCTAATCATCTAGCAATGCAGCATCAACAACAATTCACAATGGACATAAGCTCACACTCTAAGCCATACAACAGTCCATTCACAAATACATGCATAATACATACATTCACATCATTATGCATACCATCATACATCATCAACACATGTATCAACACATCATTATCATGTAAATCAATTAAACACAGTATTAGCACACTCTACTAATACCTATACTGCTCAAAACAGCGGGAAATAATCCCTATTACATCATACGCCAACATAGGCCAACTCTCAATTATGTACACAACATTAAAAAGCCAATTTTTCCACTCTGCAACAGTGTTAACCGGTTAACGCCCTGGGTTAACCGGTTAACGCAGCACAACACGCTTTCTGTCTCAAAACTTAACAGTGTTAACCGGTTAACGCCCTGGGTTAACCGGTTAACGCAGCACAAACAGCAATATTTCAGCAAACACAACAGTGTTAACCGGTTAACACCCTGGGTTAACCGGTTAACGCAAGCAAAACAGCACATTTTCACAATTCAACACAGTGTTAACCGGTTAACACCCTGGGTTAACCGGTTAACGCAAGACAGAAGCTGTTCCTGCGCTAACTCAAGGCAGAATGCAGAATCCTCCGCATTTTCCGCCATTGGAGGACTTCCGGACCTCCGATTTCGATTCCGTAAAAAGCTACACTTTCGGAATTTTACAACCAACCCAAACACAGATTCAATTACAGTCTAACACAACTTATTCATCAAAATTTCTCAGCATTTCAGAATCCCAATTAGGGTCAATTCACGGTTTATCACTACCCATTACATGCTAACCCATAATACCCATTAAACGACGATAAACCCCCCTTACCTGAGTTAATCCGGCAAAATCTCTAAGCTCCAAGCTCTTCTCCAACCTTTGCTCTCTGGTTCTTCCTCTTTGCCCCTTTCTCCTCTTCTCTGCAGCTTCTCAGTTTCACGTGAAAACCTTTTTCCAAAAATGAGACTTTTCTCTTATTTCCAACTTATATATTTTCCAATTAATAATAATAATCCAATAATAATAATAATAAAATTTCCAATTATTTAATTAAATTAATAAATAAATTATTAACTCAATTTAAATAATTATTTTATTATTATCGGGGTGTTACAAAGAAGACCACATTCATTACACCCTAGGGAATATTCTGTTATAGAGTGATGCCTTTCGGTTTAAAGAACACTGGTGCAACATACCAGAGAGCTATGACTACTCTTTTTCATGATATGATGCATAGAGAGATTGAAGTCTATTTTGATGACATGATTGCCAAATCAAGTGATGAAGAAGGACATGTTAAACATTTGTTGAAGTTATTCTAGCGTTTGAGGAAGTACAAACTCCGCTTGAATCCCAATAAGTGTACTTTTGGTGTTCGTTCTGGTAAGTTATTGGGCTTTATTGTCAGTGAGAAGGGTATTGAAGTTGATCCTGCCAAGGTCAAAGCAATACAAGAGATGTTTGCGCCCAAAACTGAGAAGCAAGTCAGAGGTTTTATCGGCCGCTTGAATTACATCTCAAGATTTATATCGCATATGACTGCCACATGTGCACCTATATTCAAGCTTCTTTAGAAAGATCAGTCTTGTGATTGGACCGAATATTGCCAAAAAGCTTTTGACAGTATCAAAGAGTATCTGCTTGAGCCCCCAATTCTGTCTCTGCCCGTTGAAGGAAGACCTTTGATCATGTATTTGACTGTGCTTGATGAAAGTATGGTTTGTGTTCTTGGTCAGCAAGATGAAACTGGAAAGAAAGAATATGCTATTTACTACCTCAGTAAGAAATTCACCAACTGTGAGACTCGATATTCTGTGCTAGAAAAAACTTGTTGCGCATTGGCTTGGGCTGCTAAGCGTATGCGCCATTATATGCTGAATCATACTACTTTGTTGATATCCAAAATGGATCCAATCAAGTATATTTTTAAGAAGCCCACTTTAACTGGGAGGATTGCTTGTTGGCAGATGTTGTTATCTGAGTATGATATTGAATACCGATCTCAAAAAGCTATCAAAGGTAGTGTCTTGGCTGACCATTTGGCTCACCAACCTATTGATGATTATTAGTGAGTGCAATATGCTTTTTCCTGACGAAGAGATATTGTTTTTGAAGATGAAAGATTATGATGAACCATTGCTTGAAGAAGGGCCAGAACCTGGTTTCTGTTGGGGCATGGTATTTGATGGAGTTGTTAATCAGTATGGTAATGGCATTGAGGCAGTGATTATTACTCCTCAATGCACTCATTCTCCGTTTACAGCTAGATTGGCTTTCAAATGTACGAACAATATGGCTGAATATGAAGCTTGCATTCTGGGGCTTGAAAAGGCCATTGATCTCAGAATCAAGTATCTTGACGTCTATGGAGATTCAGCTTTGGTTGTGAATCAGATCAAAGGTGAATGGGAGACGAATCAACCTGGTTTGATACCATATATAGATTATGCAAGGAGAATTTAAAATTTCTTTACAAAGGTTGAGTTTCATCATATCCCTCGAGATGAAAACCGAATGGAAGATGCTCTTGCAACGTTGGCTTCAATGATTATGGTGAAGTTCTAGAATGAAGTCCCTAATCTGACTGTGATGCGTCTTGATAGGCCAGCTCATGTGTTTGCTGTTGAAGAAGTCAAAGATGAAAAACCATGGTATTTTGATATCAAATGTTTTCTCCAAAGTCAGATCTACCCGCATGGGGCTGTAGTGGTAAATTCATGATCATCAAGCTATGGGTAAGCTAGACATCAAATAACAAGAGCCGCTACCGCGCTTTTATTGTTTCCAAGCGAAAAGGGAAAAGTACGAATAAAACCCAAAAATAAGAAGTTTTCAAATCAAAACTAATAAAATTCCAGAGATTAAAGGTAAGGGGGCTGGTTACATATAGGGAAGGTGTTAGCACCCAAAGTGTCCTAGGTACTCCTAGGGAGCCCTTTCTTGTGTGCATATGTGTTTTGTACAAATGATGTTTGCAAGAAAATAGAATGGGGGGATGAGAAAAGAATTTATTAATTATATTTTCGTGTTTGACAAGACCTTCGGACTTGTGCCTATGTACCAACATAAAAATGAGGGATCAAAACCTCGTAGTTCGTGGTACAAATTTCAAAGTGGATGCATTGCTTTTTTTTAAACAAAAATTTAAGTTTGAAAGGCACAAAGGCCTAAAAATGGTTTGAATGAGTTAGTTGTTTTTGGCTTTTTTTTGAAAATTTTAGGTCAAGTATAGTTAAGTCTATTTACAAGTTTGATTAAGAGAAGAAGTTTGAAAATGCAATGGCATAAGGCCAAAGTTTCTAATTTGCAATATGGTCTAAGTTTAGAAAACAAGCACAAACAAAGAAGTTTTTAAAAGGAGAGAGAGATTTTGAAATTAAAGAAGTGGGGAGGAGATGAAGAGATTAATCCTAAGCATAAATTTAAAATTTAAGAGTTGAAAAGATCTGACCAATGGGATGCAATCCAATAGACAAGAATGTCATATAGAAACCCAAATTCTCTTGGACATTAGAATCAAGCAACAAACAACGCACACAATATTAACTTGAAGAGCAAGGCATCAAATAAAGATAGCCACATCCAAGCTTAGCAACTCCATGATCTTCTTCAAATATGCCCATGTAGCAGATGAATTCCATAATGCCACAAGTCACAGGTTTAAAATAACAGATTCACAATGATCATGTTGCAGATGAACTTAAGTGGATCTTCAATGATGTATCAAATGAAGTTTCAGATTACAAGCACTTGGTTACACGAAAGCTGGCATTGGCCAAGTCCTTTGCATAGGGAGTGTTGCCTAAATTCTAAGTCTAATTGTCTCATATCAAATCAACAGTCCACACAAGATGTTTTTCATGGTTTTGGTTTTTATTATGTACATTAATGATCAAAGACCACACAAACAAACACAATATACACAAGCAAAATATATCACAAAATATGGTCCAAATTGACAAAGTGAAAAGGACATTAACATAAACAATTAGAATGGTATGAATAATGGCAAATGAATAAAGCTTAAAAAAAATAAAGTGCATTAAAGTAAATGACTTGAAATTAAATGTTAGTTGTTAATGAGTTAGGAGTTAGTATTGCTTTTGCTTTTTATTTTAAGCCATTCTTTGGAGAACACTCAGCCCACTTATCACAAGCATGGATCCTTGAACCAAGACATCTTCCAAAGGAAGGAAAAAAGGTCAAGTTTCCACACAATACCATGAAAGAGGGGAGACTTGCAATCTCACTAACTAGAATGATATGCCTTTTGTATCAAACATTTAGCGTTATGTTAAGCAATCGTAATTGGACTTATGTAGAAGTCACAACTATTTGAGGCTGCACAATAGAATCTTGGTGTTAATGCATGTTAGAGACATAATATAATGGACTATGCTCATGAAACATACCACACGCAAAAAGAATATGCAAAAGTGGTGGCCTAATCTCATCCATACTTACGTTGATTTTGCAATCAATTAGCCTTAGGATGTAGAGATATCATAGGTCCAAGGATATGAATGCATAAAGAAGGGGAATGAGATGAAGAGGGAGGGGAATGGAATAAAACTCAAATTGGATAAAGGAGGACTTTTACCAAATTAAGATCATTCATTCATTTTGGGATATGGAATGTACATTCCATCAATCCCCTAAATCCAATGATCTTAACTTAACAAAGTCAAATCAACCTTGACCAAGGCCCAACGACACAAGTCAAACTTATACAAACAATCGAAATGGCTCAACACAAATATTTGGCATTTATTCAATTTAAAAATACTAAAAATAATGCATTAAATTAAATATGGTTTGTCAAATTCCTAAAACCTCATCAAAACACCAAAGAAATGGCCATGAGATTTATCATAGGTCAAACAAGGTCAAAGAACCTTGGAGAAAAAAAATCAGAATTTTTAGAGACTTAAAAGTATTTTTAAACAATTAAAAATAATCACAAAATCAATTAAATCATGAAAAATATTAATAATGATCCAAAAAAAATTTTAATTCAGAATATGAAAGGGGATTTTATTTTTTAAAAAATGGTGAAACTCTCATATTTTTTGGATCAATATTAAAATTAGTATGAATTAATGAAAATCAAAGGAATAAAATGAAAATCAGAAAATACAAAAAAACGTGGACCACTTGATCTCCCTCATTAATTGAGGTGGCATATCAAGTGGTCCTCAGTGCGCTTTCCACCATAGTCACTAGTCAACGTGTTACACAAGTGGTATTTACAAACAACGCACGAGATTAAAACATTTTGAATTGATCATGTGGCTCAGAACCTGTCCAACACATCACCGGTGCTAAACCTCCGGTCACTTTCTTAGGCGAACCTCGCCGGACTGGTTCAGTCATCACCATCACATAAACGAAAAAGGAGGACATGATCTGAAAGAAAAAATGGCGTAGAGCACGAATCTGATCTCAATTTTAACTAACTCCACATATATAGAAAGATATGAGGAGTTGAATTTTGAGGTGTGTCAACTGAGTTGCTTCGATTTGGCCTCAAAGCAACTCAATCTTCTTGCCTACATTGGTAGGACTTCAGACAACCAAAGATCCAAGAGGATTGATGAGAATTGAGTGAGAATCGAATAGAAGAAAGTTTATCGAAAATACCTTAAATGCTATGCAGAACTTGTTATTCCTTGCTTCAATTCTTGTTTGATCTTGCTCCAATGACTTGCAGAAGTGGATTAGAATGGAAAGAAGCTTTGGATCCTGGAGTTTTTGAATCTCCAAACAGTGAGATTCAAACTCAATTTTCAAGTGAAAATTATCAGGTTTTCCTTTGAATGGTGAGGGTTTGAAGAGAGGGGGCAAAGCTGGCGCACAAGGATCCTTTCAAATGAGCTCAGAGGGTCCATATTTATAGTATTTGGAAGTGTTATTTGCACACTTGAAAATGTTTCCAATTTTGGCAATTGCATGATGCATGCTTGCATGGGCGTGTACAGGCCCATCAAGAAATCCAATTAGGTCCAAATGCATCTGAAATGAGGTTGGAATGAAGCTTGAATGGCAAGGCAATGTTATGTGATCATTTGAACTTTGATTTCCACCAATGATGCAGGCCTGTTAAAACCATGCGCATCCCTAGCAAACATGGTCCAAAATGAATGAATTAGGACTCTTTGGAAATCTTGGATCAAGAGGAACAACTCTTATGTTGAACACTTTTCCATTTGGAACTTGGATCAAGGTGAATTTTGAGGTAGAAGTTTGAAAAATTCAACATGTTGAAAAAGTTTCTAAGTGTCAAGCCATATACCTCAATGTTCCACCTTACTAAACTTTTTATGTGAGCTCCAAATGAGAAACGTATCTTCATCAAAGTTGTATCTATTTAAAAGAATTTCAAAATGGTCACAAATTTGACATCATTTGGATTTAGAATGAGAGACTTATGCATTTTTGAAGTTGAGGAAAATCACTTGTTCAATGGTATTGGTCCAAAATGACCTATAATGTATCCTTATATCACATGCTCATAAAAGTTGATTTAGCTTTAACTCCAAACATAAAAGTTGAAGTAGACATCTTGAATTAGATTATGCAGATTGTAAATCTTTCATCTCATAAAAATTGAGCAAGTTATGGCCTTGGGAATTTGACTTTCAAATTAGGGTTTAGACAAAATGACTTATAATGTTTCAACATATAAAATGACTTTCCAAGAAAAAATTTCTCTAGACTTCAATATGAAAGTTGTTTGGAATGTCATTTAGAGTAGCTTTTCTTTTGTAATCATTTTCATATGGTGAAAATTGTAGGAGATAGGGTCTAGGGAGACCCAGTTTTTATAAGATGAATTCATCTGGCCAACCACCATCAACCAACTTGCTAACTTGCAATTCTCTTGACTTTTTAGGCTCATGGTAGATCATATATGCATAAGATGATGAATTTTGAAGTGTACCTTGAGGAATTTGATACCCAGACAAGCATCATATATTGATCAAATTCCTCAAGGTACACTTCAAAATTCATCATCTTATGCATATATGATCTACCATGAGCCTAAAAAGTCAAGAGAATTGCAAGTGTACCTTGATCATATAATTTTGAAATTCCTTGATCTTTACATGTATATTGATGAATTTTGAAGTGTACCTTGACTTTGACATGTTTATTTTACATGTCTAACTCAAGATTAGGAATCCACATAGTCTTTAAGCATCATATATGAGTCCAAGGCAAACCAATTCCTAACTCTTGAAGAAAACTTGATCAAAATAAACATGTAAAGATCATGTGGACTCATATATGATGCTTAAAGACTATGTGGATCAATCCTTGGTTGTGCTCTTAAACATGAGGGTCTTAAACCCTCGATATGAACTTGATAGACCAATGGGGATCATGCCCTACCTACAAAAGAGTTAGACAAATACAAAGGCATATTTTTGGTATTTTGGTTAGTAAAATGATAAATATACAAGTATGATACAATCACGTAGTGCTAGGTGATCTCTCCCAAAACAAACCCAATGAAAGAGGTGTAAGGAGGATGCCAATGTATGATCCCAATGCTTATGCATATGATGAAATTGCATGAGGGATCTTAGGGTTAAAATTGGGGTCTTACTGAAGGAGAATTGCGACCCAAAGCGCAGCGGAAATTAAAAAATTTCTCCTTTAGAGATCCTTACGAATGGTCATGATCAGTGATAGAATATTTACCTCTTGTGACGGTTGAAACCTTTGGTGCAGATCTCTTATGACAATCAAAACCTTTGATGCAAATCCATGAAGCGATCACGAACGTTGAACGATGACAACGTCTCTACTCAGTCCACACGAACGGCTTCCTTCAATCTCAGTGCTAGCTGGTACGAATGAAGGCTTTGAGTGAGAGAGAGAGAGAGAGAGAAAACGAAAATAAAATGCAACCGCTACCAATGCTTCTGCACAAGGGTTCTATTTATAGAACCACTTGTGTGGGCTTCAAGCTAAAAGCCCACTTAAGTGTATTTTGGCCCATATCTTATAATATGCCCAAAATCACTTAAGCCCATGGTACCTTACCATATTTCGTATTCTACTCAAGTACACCGTACCTTACGATGTTCTATAATTCACTTAAGGGCACCGTACCTTACGGTATTCCTTAGTTACTCTATCTCTCATCAATCCGTCCTTTGTGTGTGACCCTGTAGGTTTTCGCGGCGTTGGCAATTATATTAAATCATGTATTTAACATAATAAACAGTGAGCGGTATCTAGCAACACATCACTGCTACCCGAGACACGAAAATGTCATGTGATCTGACAAAACCTTCTGTGATAATACTTATGTGTATAATTACCCTTTTGTCCTTATGTCTATATTGAACACAAGGCATAGACCGTGTCATCCTTGTCCAGTTCAATATTGGGCCCATAGACATTTATCCTGTTATGCAGGATGGGCAAATTCCATCTAGGTCACTCATGTCCCTCAGCATGCTTCGTGGAGTACCCATCAACTGTCTTTATGGTTATCCATTTACGGACAACGTTTGATCAGCAATAAAGCACTCGACTCTACATCTAGGGTCCATGGTGGTTTCAGGTCGAAGAGTGGTATACACCATTATCACCATGAGAATAACTTATGACACTTTGCATAACTTTATATATAGTATTCTCATAGCGGGTCAGTCCGGTATAAATATTACTCATAATATTCATACCTATGTTTAAGACTTGATAACTCTTTATCCATGATCCATGAGATGTGATCATTAGTCTACAAACATAATAGTCTTAATGCTTTAATGTTATCCCACTTCATACTAAAGCTCGACTACGGATACTTTAAGAATAGTGTCCTTATGTTTAATGTGACCTCATGATTAAGTCATACTTGATACATTAAACAGACTAACTATTCTAGGGACTTTATTAAACAAACGTAATAAAGAAAAAGCATTTTATTATTAATAAATAATTCGATACAAGTACCAAAAGTATTGGCCTCTAGGGCTTACACCAACAATCTCCCACTAGCACTAGAGCCAATCAGGCATACCCTTAATACCCATAGATCTAGTATGGCCATCATGCTTCTGCTGCGCAAGAGGCTTTGTCAGTGGGTCAGCAATATTGTCAAGTGTAGGTACTCTGTATATTTTCACATCTCCTCTATCTATTATCTCTCGAATGAGATGATAACGCCTAAGTATGTGTTTGGATCGTTGGTGAGATCTAGGCTCCTTGGCTTGTGCGATAGCACCATTGTTATCACAGTAGAGACCAATGGGATCCACAATGCTAGGGACTATGCCAAGTTCACTAATGAACTTTTTGATCCAAACAGCTTCCTTTGCTGCACTTGAGGCAGCAATATACTCGGCCTCGGTTGTAGAATCAGCAACTGTATCTTGCTTTGAACTTTTCCAGCTCACAGCGCCACCGTTTAAGCAAAACACATAACCAGATTGCGATCTAAAGTCATCCTTATCTGTCTGGAAGCTAGCATCGGTGTATCCAATTACAGCCAACTCTTCCTGACCTCCATATATCAAGAATGAGTCCTTAGTCCTTCTTAAATACTTAAGGATATTCTTGACAGCCACCCAGTGAGCATCACCAGGATCAGATTGGTACCTACTCGTTGTACTTAAAGCATACGAGACATCTGGTCGAGTACATAACATGGCATACATAATAGATCCTATTGCAGATGCATATGGGATCTTATTCATGCGATCCCTTTCTTCCTTAGTTAAAGGGGATTGTGTTCTTGATAAACACAGGCCATGTTGCATAGGTATGAATCCTTTCTTGGAATCATGCATATTAAAGCGTCTCAACACTTTGTCTATGTATGTACTCTGACTTAGGCCAAGCAGTTTTTGTGATCTATCTCTATAGATTTTGATTCCTAATATATAGGCTGCTTCACCTAGGTCCTTCATAGAAAAGCATTTCCCCAACCAAGACTTTACTTGTTGTAGGGTGGGGATATCGTTTCCAATGAGTAATATGTCATCTACATATAATACCAGGAAAACGATCATGCTCCCACTAACCTTGTTGTAGACACAAGGCTCATCTTCGTTCTTGATGAATCCATATTGTTTTACTGTTTCATCAAAACGAAGATTCCAGCTTCTGGAAGCTTGCTTCAATCCATAGATTGATCTTTGTAACTTACATATCTTTTGGGCTTCCTCTGGTATGTCAAATCCTTCAGGCTGTGTCATGTACACATCCTCAAGAAGATTTCCATTAAGGAAAGCAGTTTTGACATCCATTTGCCATATTTCATAATCATGATATGCAGCTATAGCAAGTAAAATCCGAACAGATTTAAGCATTGCAACTGGTGAAAAGGTTTCATCATAGTCAATCCCATGAATTTGTTTATATCCTTTTGCAACCAGTCTTGCCTTATAGGTATGTACCTTACCATCCATGTCAGTCTTCTTTTTGAAGACCCACTTGCATCCTATAGGGTTAATTCCTATAGGAGGCTCTACCAAGGTCCAAACTTGGTTTGTGTACATGGAATCCATTTCAGATTTCATGGCTTCTAGCTACTTCTCAGACTCGGGACCAGTTATGGCCTCTTGGTAGGTCACAGGCTCATCTTGATCCATGAGTAATACATCACCTTGATCAGTTATGAGATATCCATATCTCTCAGGTAGTTGACGTATCCTGCTTGACCTACGCTGGTCTTGTTCTACTTGAGCAGGTTGCTCTTCCACAACTTCTTGTGTTTCCTGCTCTAATTCCTCCATAGGTGTATCTATGCTTTGTGATTCTTGAATTTCTTCAAGCTCTACTTTCCTCCCACTGGTTCCTTTGGAAATAAAATCCTTTTCTAGGAAAACTCCAGTTCGAGCGACAAATACTTTGCCCTCAGAAGGATTGTAGAAGTAATACCCCTTTGTTTCTTTAGGATACCCCACAAATAAGCATTTGTCAGATTTGGGCTCAAGCTTAGTTGAAATTTGTCGTTTCACATAAACCTCGCAACCCCAAATCTTCATGTAAGACATATGTGGTTTCTTACCACTCCATATCTCATATGGTGTCTTATCAACCTTCTTGGATGGAACACGGTTAAGTGTGTAAGCTGCTGTCAATAGTGCATGTCCCAAAAAGGAGTTTGGAAGATCGGCGTGACTCATCATGGACCGGACCATGTCTAACAGGGTTCGATTTCTTCTCTCAGATACACCATTCCATTGGGGTGTTCCAGGAGGAGTAAGTTGGGATAGGATCCCACACTCTTTCAGATGGTCATCAAACTCTAGGCTTAAATACTCACCACCTCGATCTGATCGAAGAGTTTTAATATTCTTACCTAGTTGGTTTTGTACTTCATTCTTGAATTCCTTGAACTTTTCAAAGGACTCTGATTTGTGTTTCATCAAATACACATAACCATATCTACTGAAATCATCAGTGAATGTGATGAAGTACAGAAAACCTCCTCTGGCTGGTATGTTCAGTGGTCCACATACATCGGTATGTATGAGGGCCAAAAGATCATTAGCTCTTTTACCTTTTCCTGTGAATGGAGACTTTGTCATCTTTCCAATTAAACAAGATATGCATGTCTCATATGATTCATAATCAAAAGAGTCCAAGAGTCCATCTTTATGGAGTTTGGAAATGCGTTTCTCATTTATGTGGCCTAATCGACAATGCCAAAGGTAAGTTGGATTTAACTCGTTAGGTTTCATCCTTTTAGTATTAATGTTATATATAGGCATTTCGAGATCAAGGACATACAGTCCATTGCTCATTTGTGCAGTAGCATAGAATATATCATTCAAATAAATTGAGTAACAATTGTTCTTTATTATAAATGAAAAACCAAACTTGTCCAAACAAGAAATGGAAATAATATTCCTGCTAATTGCAGGTACATAATAACAGTTCTCTAACTGAATTATTAAACCACTAGGTAAAGTTAATACATAAGTTCCTATGGCTAAAGCAGCAACCTTTGCTCCATTGCCAACTCGTAGGTCAACTTCACCTTTTGCCAAATCTCTACTTCTTTTTAGCCCCTGCACATTTGTACAAATGTGAGAACCGCATCCAGTATCTAATATCCATGATGCAGAAGTAGATAAATTTATTTCAATAACAAAAATACCTGAAGTTGAAGTCTCTACTCCATTCTTCGTATCTTCCAGGTACTTTGGGCAGTTTCTTTTCCAGTGTCCGGTCTTACCGCAATGGAAGCAGGTGCCTGCCTTTGCTATGCCTCCACTAGGCTTCAAAGCAGCAACAGTGGGTCTGGGTTTGGCAACTTGCTTGCCTTTCCCTTTATCACCCTGCTTGGTGGGCCTTTTGTTCTGTCTCTTTCAATTTCCGATCATCAAAATGGACTTCCCTTTTGTCTTCAGATTCTGCTCAGCTGTTCTTAACATGCCTAGCAGTTCAGGAAGAGATTTATCCATATCATTCATATTGAAATTTAGGACAAATTGACTGAATCTATCTGGCAACGATTGCAAGATCAAATCAGTCGCAAGTTCCTTTCCGAGGGGAAAACCCAATCTGTCAAGGTTTTCCACATACCCAATCATCTTGAGCACATGGGGACTTACAGGGGCTCCTTCAGCTAACTTGCTTTGAAAAAGGGCTTTTGAAACTTCAAACCTCTCATGCCTTGCCTGCTCTTGATAAAGCAACTTCAGGTGTTCGATCATATCGAACGCTGACATGTTCTCATGTTGCTTTTGCAATTCTGAGTTCATGGTAGCTAGCATGAGACAAGCAGTTTCATTGGCATCATCAACATGCTTCTTATAAGCATCTCTTTCTGCCTTAGGTGCAGAACTAGGAGGTTCCTCTTCAGGAACAGGAGTCTCCAAGACATACAGCTTTTTATCATGTTTGAGGACAATCCTCAGGTTTCGGTGCCAATCCAGGAAATTTGTCCCAGACAATTTTTCCTTGTCAAGGATTGATCGCAAGATGTTGTTAGAGGTGTTTGTTGTCATGGTAATCTACATAAGAATTAATGAAAATATAAGTATCAATAACATATTCAATTTGGCCTTTAATTAAATATGCTCCCACTATTTTACTCAAAACAAATGACCCTCATCATTTGATTCGGAAAATCCCGTTGGAAGATTTTCTAGTGGGTCGAGATCCCTATTTCACTTCGTTCTAAGTCCGCGTAGGCGGATTACACAAAACTAGGTTATTTAGGTAGGAACTCCTTCCAATTGTATCTCATACAACTCTCGAAATTTCAGTTGGGTGAATAACTCCTTATTCCAATCCATCATATGGATCATTCCCAACTCTTGCTTCTAAAACATATATGATATTATTATAATTAAGTTTGACCCATTGTCTTAGCAGTTGGATATTACAATTATCCCATCGCACCTTACTAATATAGAACATGCACCTCGCTTTGGCGAAACCTACATTATCCGATACTAGTCTTGATGAGTGCTAAAACTTGGAAAGCAAACATATATAATATTCTCATAATTTGTTTAGTTAAGTTTGACCCATTGTTTTAGCAGTTGGATATTACAATTATCCCATCGCACCTTACTAATATAGAACATGCACCTCGCTTTGGCGAAACCTACATTATCCGATACTAGTCTTGATGAGTGCTAAAACTTGGAAAGCATAAACTTAATATTTAATTTGAGGGAATTGTAATCGTTATGATCTCGCCGGCTTATTTATCATATAAATCGTCTCTCACATGCATCAACATATATTCACATGCATCAACATACATACACATGCATCAACATACATACACAATGAAACAGTTATGGCCCCTAGCGCAATTGTTCTCCCAAGCCAATGAGAGAACCTAAGCTAACCTAATAACGATCTAAGCTTCTCCAAGCAAGATCTTCAAGGTTGTCCTCCTTTGATCTTGAAGGTTGTCCTCCTTTGATATTGAAATCTTCTCTTTCTTCATAACATTGTCTTCTTCTCTTTCTTCATAACATTGTCTTCTTCTCTTTCTTCATAACATTACATTCCAGAAGAAACTCGTTTTACATACGAGGGTTTGAGATGAGAAAAGAAGTTACATTAAGAGATCAAAAGGAGAGGCACGACACGCAGGTCGTATTTAAAACCCAAAACAAAATGAAGGAAGACTAAGGCCATAACTGATCACAACAAGGCAATAATAACAATCACATTATTATTATTATTAATTTTTAATTCCTTTAATTAATTAAAACCAAATTAAATTTCGGCGACCGATCACACTACGCAGAGTTAGCCGGGGTTGGAGGGGCAGCACCCCTGTCCAAAATTTTAATGAACAATTCATTTGAAATGGACATTATTTTTGCATCAACACAACTCTTGCGTAGGCACAAAATCAGAAACCCCAAAATTTTGACTCTGTGAGTGTGACGACCGTCACAGGCATGTGACGACCGTCACAGGCATGTGACGACCGTCACAGGCCACGTGAGTGTGACGACCGTCACACAAAACACGTTACGACCGTCACAGGGCCAAAAACAGAAACGCTTAGTTTTCTGGACATGTGAATGTGACGACCGTCACAAAGCACGTGACGACCGTCACGCCCATCATGTTACGCTCGTTACAAGCTTGTCACGAGCGTCACGGCCATAATAACAGAACTTTTGAAATAGTCAACAGACGTGTTCCAAAAGCCCTAAATTCACAACTCTCTGACGGCACAACCCTTGCGCCGTCACCAACCCTAATGCGCCAATTTCAGACTGTCAAACACACCTCGATTGTTGATTCAGTATGATTGATCAACATGTCATTGCTTCACCATACTAATGTCGGATTCCGAAGCAAATGACCATTGATCGCTCAAAGGAAAACAATCATTTAGTGTTCGAATGAATGAAACAGAAACAGTATATCACATATACCGTACTTTGCATTAGGATTACTTATATCATATATAAGTTGATCGGTCTCAATTGCGTAACCTATGGACGATCGATGTATCGCTGCTTCACCATACTAATGTCGGATTCCGAAGCATAGTCAACATCAATCATTCAACTCGTACACTTATGATGCCAAATTTAATTACCCGTTTAATTAATTGATTCATTCTGTCTTTTAATCATATTAATACAGAAAATAAACAGCTATCTGATTCATGGTTTCGTAAGTGGCTCTGATACCACTGAAGGAGAATTGCGACCCAAAGCGCAGCGAAAATTAAAAAATTTCTCCTTTAGAGATCCTTACGAATGGTCATGATCAGTGATAGAATATTTACCTCTTGTGACGGTTGAAACCTTTGGTGCAGATCTCTTGTGACAATCAAAACCTTTGATGCAAATCCACGAAGCGATCACGAACGTTGAACGATGACAACGTCTCTACTCAGTCCACACGAACGGCTTCCTTCAATCTCAGTGCTAGCTGGTACGAATGAAGGCTTTGAGTGAGAGAGAGAGAGAGAGAGAGAGAAAACGAAAATAAAATGCAACCGCTACCAATGCTTCTGCACAAGGGTTCTATTTATAGAACCACTTGTGTGGGCTTCAAGCTAAAAGCCCACTTAAGTGTATTTTGGCCCATATCTTATAATATGCCCAAAATCACTTAAGCCCATGGTACCTTACCATATTTCGTATTCTACTCAAGTACACCGTACCTTACGATGTTCTATAATTCACTTAAGGGCACCGTACCTTACGGTATTCCTTAGTTACTCTATCTCTCATCAATCCGTCCTTTGTGTGTGACCCTGTAGGTTTTCGCGGCGTTGGCAATTATATTAAATCATGTATTTAACATAATAAATAGTGAGCGGTATCTAGCAACACATCACTGCTACCCAAGACACGAAAATGTCATGTGATCTGACAAAACCTTCTGTGATAGTACTTATGTGTATAATTACCCTTTTGCCCTTATGTCTATATTGAACACAAGGCATAGACCGTGTCATCCTTGTCCAGTTCAATATTGGGCCCATAGACATTTATCCTGTTATGCAGGATGGGCAAATTCCATCTAGGTCACTCATGTCCCTCAGCATGCTTCGTGGAGTACCCATCAACTGTCTTTATGGTTATCCAGTTACGGACAACGTTTGATCAGCAATAAAGCACTCGACTCTACATCTAGGGTCCATGGTGGTTTCAGGTCGAAGAGTGGTATACACCATTATCACCATGAGAATAACTTATGACACTTTGCATAACTTTATATATAGTATTCTCATAGCGGGTCAATCCGGTATAAATATTACTCATAATATTCATACCTATGTTTAAGACTTGATAACTATTTATCCATGATCCATGAGATGTGATCATTAGTCTACAAACATAATAGTCTTAATGCTTTAATGTTATCCCACTTCACACTAAAGCTCGACTACGGATACTTTAAGAATAGTGTCCTTATGTTTAATGTGACCTCATGATTAAGTCATACTTGATACATTAAACAGACTAACTATTCTAGGGACTTTATTAAACAAACGTAATAAAGAAAAAGCCTTTTATTATTAATAAATAATTCGATACAAGTACCAAAAGTATTGGCCTCTAGGGCTTACACCAACACTTACAGGGGGCATCTTTTAAAGATAAGAAGACTTTGATAAGATTAGCTAACAACTTCTACCTGAATGGTGATGTGCTTTACAAGAGAAACTTCGATATGGTTTTTCTCAGATTTGTCGATAGACACGAAGCAGACCTATTGATGACTGAGGCCCATGAAGGTTCCTTTCGTACTCATTCCAATGGACATGCTATGGCCAAGAAGATGTTGAGGGCAGGTTACTATTGGCTGACAATGGAATCTGATTGTTGCAAGTTTGTGAAGAAATGCCATAAGTGTCAAATATATGCAGATAAGATTCATGTTTCTCCGAAACTGTTGAATGTCATTTCCTCTCCATGGCTCTTCTCCATGCGGGGAATTGATATGATTGGCATGATTGAGCCTAAAGATTCGAACGAACATCGCTTCATTTTGGTGGCTATTGATTACTTCACAAAGTGGGTTGAAGCGACGTCGTATGTGAATGTAACCAAGCAAGTTGTTGTGAGTTTTATCAGGAATCAGATTATAAGCAGGTATGGTGTGCCAAGTAAGATCATTACTGACAATGGATCAAACTTGAACAATAATATGGTGGAAGCTCTTTGCAAAGACTTCAAAATTGCACATCATAATTCTTATCCCTACAGACCTAAGATGAATGGGGTTGTTGAAGCTGCAAACAAGAACATTAAGAAGATCATTCAGAAAATGGTTGTGACATACAAGGATTGGCATGAGATTCTCTCATTTTCCTTGCATGGGTATCGTACATCCATCCGCACTTCAACAGGGGAAACCCCTTTCTCATTTGTTTATGGTATGTAAGTTGTACTCTCAGTAGAGGTTGAGATCCCATCAGTGCGAGTCTTGATGGAAGCCAAGTTGATAGAAGCTGAATGGTGCCAAACTAGATATGACCAGCTGAATTTGATTGAAGAGAAAAGGTTGACTGCCATGTGCCATGGTCAATTGTACAAGCAAAGAATGAAGAAAGCATTTGATAAGAAGGTCAAGCCTCGTATGTTTAGAGAAGGTGACCTTGTGCTCAAGAAGATTCTATCTTTTAAACCAGAAGCTAGGGGCAAAAGGACTCCTAACTATGAAGGCTCGTATGTTGTTAAGAGAGCCTTTTCAGGCAGTGCTTTAATTCTTACAACTATGGATGGTGAAGAGTTCACTCGTCCTGTAAATGCCGATGCAGTCAAGAAATACTTCGCCTAAAAAGAAAAGAACAACTCGCTAAGTTGAAAACACGAAAGGGTTGCTTAGGCAAAAATGAGTGTCTCGGTGGATTGAAAACCTGAAAGGGAGATCCAGGAAAAAATTAGAGACATAAAAGAGAAAATTTATCCTGATAGATTGAGTACCCCACCTTGGGGCAACCTATGCAAAAAATAGGGATTATAGCAAGTAACTGCATTCGGTTGGACCCCGATATTGAGAACAGTTTTGAGCAAGCCAATCAACTTTGATTCATCCTCAATCGAAGCCAAGAGCACAATGGATATTGAAGTTGGTAGAAGGATTAGTGATCATTGTATTCAATGTAGCCCTTTTCCATGTAAATTACTATTTTTCAACTTTTGTAAAGATCTGTGGAGCCTCGTCATTTACAGACTACCATCCTAGTAAATAAAGTTGAGCTTTTTAACCAATTGTTTCTACTCTTATTTATCTTTCAGCTAAATAGAATTGAAATTTTGAAATAAAAATCATTTTTCTTAAAATAATAAAAAGCAATTAATTTTAAAAGTAATCGATTTCAATAAGGAACATCAACAGGAGCCTAAGAACAGGTGAGTCCCAAAGTGTGGAGCATTGTTGGTTTTCCCCAAGCAGTTGGTTTGGTCACTTTTTCCTCCCCAACGACAATTCAGTTTCTTCAGCCATGTTTCGTAAGCGCCTCCTCAGCTTAGTTGTAGGCGTATATTCCCAACGGTTTGCATAAATCCAGCATATGATTTTATTCCCCTCAGGTTGCCAGCAGGAGTTCACTCCTGATCCTTGCCAGCATTGATTCTTGAGCAGTATTTTTGGTCCTTTGATCTAAAATTCCCCACAGAGTTGATGAATCAAATCATCAGCAGATCTTTTCTCCTTCCTCAACAGTATTTGAGATATTCAGAGATGGATGATTTATGTTCATCCTTAACTTTTTCTCCAGTTGATGTCTCCATCCTGTCGAGATTAGCCGAGTGTTGTAGCGACGATTCAGATCAGTGACATCTGTTTCCTTTGTGATTATTTTGTCAACATAATCATCAATCACATATACATATACATATACATTCATCCATTAGATATTTCATTATGCATTATTATCACTTTTTTTTATTCATTATTTTTCTGATCCTCTGCTATGGTGACATTATTCTTCCCCATACATATTTGGCGTGTCTGTCCTCCCTCCATTGTAGAGTGTCATCCCCTTAAGAAGAAAAAATTTAGCCTTTCTCATTCCCCACTGAGTTGTTTCCTCGTGGATGGTTATTATTTCAGCTTCCTCCCCAGTTGATTATCTAGATGGAACCACTCCCCCTGAGTTATATCCTCACCAGGTTGAGTCTTTGTTTGACCGTTTCTTTCTAGCTCTTACCTAGATAGATGCTTTGGTCCCTTGAGAACCTATTACCCGACAGCTGGTAATATTCTTCTCAATTTGCGAGTATCTTACTCTTACCCAATACCCGGTAAAAGTAATCTACTTCCTCATATCTTTTCCCCAGGGAATTCGTTTTGCATTCCCCCAGGTAGTTTATCCTTGATATGTTCATCTTAACCGATGATGGATATTCTTCCCCTTGATTCTATCCTTGATATGTTCACCTCAATCGGTGACGGATATTCTCTCTTTGGTTTTCTACCTAGTAAAAAGGTAGTTGTAATCCCTATTTCATTTCCCATAGAGTTAATCCTTGATATGTTCATCCTAAGTGATGATAGATTTTCTTCTTTTTGCGGTCTTCTGCCCAGTAACCGGTAGTTGTAAATCCTGCTTTCCCCTCTGAGTCTATCCTAGATATGTTCATCCTAACCGGTGACAGATATTATCTTTTTGGGATTCTATCCAGTAACTGATAGATGTAATTCCTACTTTTCCCCGACAGTATATCCTTGATATGTTCATCCTAACCAATGACAGATATTCTTCCCTTTGAGTTTATCCTTGATATGTTCACTTTAACCAGTGACGGATATTCTCTTTCTTTGGTCTTCTGCCCAGTAATCGGTAGTTGTAAATCCTATTTGATATTTTCCCTAGCAGGTTGTTCTTACCCAGTAGCCGGTGACGAACATACCTTATTTCCTCAGCGAGTCATCCTTGATATGTTTACCCTAGTCGGTAACGGATGTTTCTCTGTCAGATTATGTTATCCTCCTACCCAGTGACTGGTAATGGATAATATACTTTTGGTACTCCTATGTTAAAGTTCATTCTTCCCCAGTTGAGTTTGAGTGCGCATTTCCTCAGTGAAGTCGCCAATCCCCTCTTTGGTTCGAGTATTTCAGTTTTGTTCTGATTTACCCGCTTCCCTAGTAAATTTTCCCTTTATCCCCAGCTAAGTTTTTCCATTGATTTATGGTAGTACCCTCGTGTCCCCAGCAGTTTCTAAGTCGTAGCCTGGCCTACGCACAACTTTTTCCCCAGAGTCTCTATCTCCCCAATGAGTTCTCCTTATGGAATGCGTTATACTCCTATGGACTTTCAGTCTCTCCGGATTTTTTTCCTTTGTGGAAACATTTTCCCCACAAAGATTCTTTTTAACATTCATATCATATGCATCATGAGGTCTCTTAGAGACCAAAATTTGTTTCTATATGTTGTTATTTAAGTCCATTCTACTGAGTCGATAAGAAGATTTTAACCTTCATCTCCTTAGTTAGAACGTCCTTAAATAGGGGCAGCTGCAAGACCCCAATTTTGACCCTAAGATCCCTCATGCTATCTCATCATATGCATTAGCATTGGGATCACACCTTGGCATCCTCCTTACCTCTCACTCATTGGGTTTGAATTGGGAGAGATCACCAAGCATTTTTGATTGTATCATACTTTGTTTTTCATTATTTACTAACCAAAATACCAAAAATATGTCAATGTATATTTTGTTACTTTTGTAGGTAGTGTGTGTGTTCACCCATGCTCTATAAAGCTTATATCTAGGGTTTAAGACCCTCAATGCAAGGAGTTCAATCAAGAAATGGTTCACATTATCTCTAAGCATCATATATGGATCCCTATGTTCATCTGGGTATCTTGTGTGACTTCTTCAACAAGTTTCTTCAACAATTGATCAAATATTTCAAGGGATATTTCATACTACATTATCTTATGCATATATGATTCTCCATGAGTCCCAAAATTCAAGATAATATCAAGCTAGCAAGTTGGTTCATGGTGATTGACTAGAGAAAGTCAACTAGTCAAAACTAGGTTTCCCTAGACCCTATCTCCTATAATATTTTTCATATGAAAATGATTCAAAAATTAAAGTTACTCAAAATGACATTCCAAACAATGTTCATGTTTAAGTCAAGAGCTAGTTTTTCTTGTAAGGTCATCCTTTATGGTTAAAGATTATAGGTCATTTTGTTTGAACCCTAGTTTGGAGGTCAACTCCCCAAGGCCAAAAATTCCTCAATTTTTATGATATGAAAGCCATTAAAATTCCATGATCAAATTCAAGATGTATACTTCAACTTTGATGCTTGTAGGAAGTTCAAATTCAACTTTCATATGCATGTGCGAAGAGGAAACATTATAGGTCATTTTGGGCCAATACCATTGAATAAGTGATTTTCCTCAACTTCTAAAGTGCATAACTCCATTATGACAAATCAAAATGAGGTCAAATTTGTGACCAAATTTAATAGGTTTGAAAGAGCTACAAATTTGATGAAGGAACGGTTTTCATTTGAAGTTCATAGAAAACGTTATTCAAGGTGGAAGAAGTGAACATTTGACTTGGGACTTAGAAAATTTTCAAATATGTTTGATTTCCCAAACTTCCACCTCAAAATTCATCATGATCCAAGCTTAAAATTAAAAAGTGTTCAACATGAAAGTTGTTCCCCTTTATCTCACCTTTCCAAAAAGTCCAAAATTACCTCATTTAGCCAAATAATGAAGGACTTGCGCATGGGTGCAATGTGAGGTACCATTTGGATGATTTTCACTTCCATATTTCATACACAAATGCATGGCCACATGACATGATTTCAGCTTGACTCTCACTCATTTTTGGATCTAAATACATCACTTGATGGGCCTATCACACGCCCATGCAAGCATGCAAAGAGAATTTCTAAATTTGGCAATTTTTGGAAGTGTGTGGAAATGAATATCTTTGGCTATAAATACAACCCTCATTGCTTAGAATTGAGAACCTCGTGCCCAAGCTTTGAACCTGCAATCCAAACCCTCACCATTAAAGGATAATCTTGAAGGTTTTCATTTGAAAATCGAGCTTCATATCTCCATCTGTTTTGAGATTGAAAATCCAAGAGTCCAGGACATTTATTGATCCTAATCACTTCCTACAAGCTTTTGAAACAAATCCAAGCACAATTAGAATCAAGATCAAGCAAGTTTGAAGCTCCCTCGAAGGTAATTTTCTAGAATTTTCATCTCTTCGATTTTCCTTCAATTTTTCACTATCCTTTGTGATTTTCGGTTGGCTGAAGTCCTACCAATGTAGGCAAGAAGATTGAGTTGATTTGAGGTCAAATCGAAGCAACTCAGTTCATGATCCTTAACACTCAAATCCCTGTATCTTTTTATATACTTGGAATTGGAGAAAATTGAAGCCATATCCGAGCTCCTGGGCATTTTTTATTTGAATCCATGTCCTTGTTTTTCATTTTGGTGATGGTTGATGGTGCACCAGTTCGGTGAGGTCCACCAGAGAAGAAGGCCAAAGCCCTAGCTCCGGTGGTGTGTTGTCACACCTCCCAGCCACATTATCCATTTAAATTGTTTTAATCTTAGCCCTTGGTTCTGATTACCAAGTGTGTGATGCGTTGACTGCAGTGCATCAAGGAACGCGCGCGCTTGACCATCAGATCTGCCACCTCAATTAATGAGGGAGGTCTGATGGCCCTTGTTTTTTCTTATTTTCTGATTTTTCATTTAATCTATTTATTTTGGTTAATTCATATTAATATCATTTTTAATCCAAAAATATGGGACTTTCACCAAAAATCTTTAAATATTTTCCTCTTTCATTTCCTGAATTAAATTTTTTTTTGGATTAATTTTGATATTTTTCATGAATTAATTATTTTTGTGCATATTTTTAATTGTTTAAAAATACTTCTGACTTTTCAAAAATTATGAAATTTTTTGTCTAAGGTCCTTTGACCTTGTTTGACCTAGGATAAATCTCTTGACCATTTATTTGGTGTTTTGAAAAGGTTTTAGGTTTTGACCAAACTAAATTGAATTTAAATGCATTTTTAATTTGATTTTTAATTGATTAATTGTATAGAAATTATGTTGAGCCATTTTTATTGACTTGTGATGTTTGACTATGTGTTTGGGTCTTGGTCAAGGTTGATTTGACTTTTGTTAAGTTAAAATCATTGGATTTAGGGGATTGATGAAATGTACATTTCACCTCCTAAAACGAATGAATGATTTTAATTTGATAAAATTCCTCCCATGACCAATTTGTGTTTTTATCATCCCCCCTCCCTCTTCATCTTCAATCCCATTCTTTCCCATCCCTTTTATTGACCAATGAATTCTCAATATCCTAAGGCTAATTGGTTCATCAATAACTTTGTGTTAGATGAACCAATACAAGTATGGATGAGATAGGTCCACCCTTTTGATCTTTTCTTTTAGTTTGTGGTATGTTTTAGGAGTTTGGTTCATCATACCAAATCTCTAACATGCATTAGCACCTAAATTTTTATTGCCCGGTCTCAGATAGTTGTGACTTCTACATAAGTCCAATTACAATTGCTTAACATAGAGCTAAATTTGACCCTAAAGGCATAACATTCTAGTAACTGATATTGTAAGTCTCCCCATTACATGGTATTGTGTGGAAACTTGCCCTTTTTTCCCTTCCTTTGGAAGATGTCTTGGTTAAAGGATACATGCTTGTGAATAGAGGGTTGAGTGTTCTCCAAAGAATGACTTAATCAATTAAAAGGCAAAACATCACTAACATCTAACCAACTAACATTTGACTAACTTGTATTAATGTTGTTTTATTTTTCAAGTCATTTACTTTATGCAATTTAAGTTCAAGTCATTTACCATTTCATTTGTCATTTTACATATCATTTAACTTGTTTATGTTTATGCCATTTTCACTTTGCTCATTTGAGCCATATGTTATGATTGTGTATATATGCTTGTGTATTTTGTTTGTGTTTGTGGTCTTAGGACCTTAAAATACTTAATAAACAACAAAAAAACCTAAAAAAATGTTTGTGTGGACTGTTGGGTTTGATCTGAACTTTTGGACTTAGAATTAGGCAACATTCAATATGCAAAAGGACTTGGCCAATGCCAACATTTCTGAGACCGAGTTATTATGATTTGAGCTTTCATCTAATGCAAGTATTGGGATCCACATGAATTCATCTGTGTCCCATTCGCGAAAATCAACCGGCGGGAAAAGACACAGAGCCGCCACCTTGCGTTATTTATCCCAAAGGAGGGAAAGGAAACGCTCGAAGTAAACCTGGAAAAGGGAAAGGAATGGCCTCACGACCAGAGATTGCTAGGATCGGGAGTCGGTTATGCGAAGGGAATGTATTAGCACCCCTACGCATCCGTCGTACTCGACGGGATCCACGCTCAAAAGAATAGAATAAAGTTGCTAAATAACTGCTCAAAAACTGCACAAACTGGATATAACACAAAGAAAGGAGACGGAAGAAGGTAACTCGGCAGGATATCGCATCCTGGGCCTACGTAGTTTGTCAGACACAAACATCAGAGTCGACGTAGTTCGGGGGAACGGGAAACGTGCTCGCTAGGACATCGCATCCTATGCATACGTATCTTCTCTAACCAGAGTAAGAATCAGAGCACTCGTAGCTCGGATAATGCACGCCGAAACAAAACACTGAAAGAAGACGCTGAGACGTCAAAGCAAACACACAAACACAAACTGGAAATGGAATGCCAATCGTTGGTCTTACATCCAACTCCACAAAAGAACATAGGAAACCGAAGGCCAATCGCTGGACTTACATCAGACTCCGAACAAACAAACACCAATAGGAAACCGAATGCCAATCGCTGGACTTACATCAGACTCCAAGCACACACACAAGAAGAAGAAGGGTCTCGATTGCAACCAGGGCAAGAGAAAGGGAAGGTCTCAATCGCAACGAGGGCGAGAGAAAAGGATCAAAGTTAGTTGTTAGTCAAACTCGACAAGACATCGCATCTCGTGCCTACGTATCTCATCTGAACATGAGAATCAGAGTTGCCGTAGTTCGGTTAAACTACTTCTGTTTGTTGTGTTTTTTAGGTGAACAACGTCACTACGCAATCTATCGGATGCTCGACCTTGGGAGACTTACTCACCTGTAGTAGAAGGAGTTAATGTGTCCTTAAGAGAAGATCAAGTTTGTTTGTGTTTTAGGAAAGCTCACGCAAGAAAGGAAGTCCTAGACGAAGGAACTGTGCTACCTTAATTGACATGCGAACGAGAGACTATGCGAAGTCTAGCAAACCTAAGGGATACAATCACACCACACAAACATATGCAACCTGAAGTAAACACACCAACAAGGGGCTCAAACATCCAAGGGTGGGGCTTTAGTCAAGGAGTCATATCAACCTCGATAAATAAGTCGGCACTGGAAGGGTATCTGGGGGCTCTTAACCACTGACATTGACCGTCGGGGTGAGCAGATGAAAAGGTAATGAGGGTTAGACCTCATAGCTCTTAACCCGGGCCTGGGTGAGCTTGAATCAATGAAGGTGTGGGAGTCCAGAATGAGGAACTCTATTCCACTTGACTGACTCTATATACAATGATCTTGGGTGTTTATTCAAATGCATCAGCACGTAGTGCGAGCAAGATGAAAGACTCAATTGAATAGCAGGGGACTGACTGCTAGTCCCTTCTATCTGCCAATTGCCTCTTCACTTAGGAGGACTTGAAGTACATGGCACAAAAGTAAACAAACACAGTCATTGCCTCTTAAGGAGGACTTCAGCCAAATGCCTGCCAAACATAAACGACAGGGCTTCTAGACTACATGGAGAATAGGGGAATTACCTAAGTGGTATGCCAACCACAAGCAAAGCAAAGCAACTCAAGCAATGAGTTAAAGCGGCTAAAGTACCTGTAAGAACAGCTAAACAATCAGTATGATATCCATCCAAATAACCAACAGATAACAACAGTCAGACATTTCCAATATGTGCAACAGGCAAGCCACAAGAGGCAAACACTCAAGTGATTCACTACCAAAGGACCTACAATATAACCAAAGGTTAGCAAACAAAGCAAAATAGCAAAGCTCAAATGGTGAGGCAACATCAATCATGGAGCTAAAGGCTTGAACCTGAAATACAAAGCTCAAATTGTGAGTATAAACCCCTAGGGCAAAGCCTGGGGTTAAAGGTGAATCAAAAAGTCAAAACAGCAATCAATATTCAACATGAAGCATGTTTAATCAATTAATAACATGTCCTAAAAAGGACCAAGCCTAAAGCATTAAGCAAAGTCATCTCATGAGCAAGATATGGCAAAGGCACACAATGTAACCATCAATTGGACATCAAGAATCAAAATTCCATATCAAAACAGAAACGAATCAAACAATCATAAAAAATTTTATGAGCACACAACATGTCAAACACAATCATCATACCAAAAATTAGAATCCATAGAGCTCAATTGATATGGAAATGAAAATGCACAAGTATGACATCAAATTGTGTGACACACATTGTCACACCATACAATCATGTGTCTAAAACAGAGATGAAAAATGCTAAAAATGCACAACCAAGCCTCAAAAATCATGCAATATATTGGGAATCAGCACATAAAATTTCATGGCATTTGGACAATTATTGAGCATTTCACAATAGAATGAATGAAGCATGTCACTTTTGTATACATGTCCAAAGAAGCGAACACAATTAAAAATCTAGACATGGTAAAATCATGAAATCACACCATAAAAATACTAGACATCTCAAGGATCATGTAGAAAAAAATTGGGAGTGATTTGGATCAATTTTCAATTTTTTATGATATATGGAATTATCATGAAAGAAATGAGATAAAATATGAACACATGAAAATATTAATTGAAAAGAATTAAAATGGAAACAAGCCACAGCCAGATTCGAACCATGGTCATGAGGCTCTAGGAGCGCCTCTCAAAACGACGACGTTTTGTTAAATGAGGAAAATAAAATGAAAACGAAGAAACGCTCAGGGATGGAATCGAACGCAGGTTACGTTGGATAATAGCGTTCAAACAGTACCATTGGCACGCTGAACCAGAGCAAACCCTAAGCTACATTACACGGCCAGGCTATGGTGGTTTCCACCGTCTTCTTCATGAAGACGGTGGCGCTACAGTGGTGAACAACAAATTTTTTTCCAGATTTTCATGAAAATTATATGGAACGAAAGCTCTCAACATGTACAACACGAATCCATGATTAATTAAGTCTAAAACATCATGTACAATGCAAATCGAACAAAACCAAATTTGACACACAAACTTTAATTTCACATAACTCAGCCAATTCTCAACCAAATTTCATGAAATTTATATCAGTGCAACCAGCATTCAAAGATCTACAACTCTATGTGCATAAAAAAGAGAATTAAGAGGTTCGAAATTCACACCTCTTGAAGATCAATCAATGGCAGCAGTGGATTCAAAGGCCTAGCTGTGTCCAAATGTCTTCTATCAACCTTGTTATGAAGTCTGATGTAAAAATTGAAGCTTGAAACGAACTAGATCTTGATTAATTTGCCACTTCCATCTTCATGTTCTTGAGCTTGCACACCTTGATTCTTCACCAAATGCTTCAATCAAGAGCTTGAATTCTACCAAATGATGATCAAGAAACCAGAATATGCAATAAAAATCATGTGTTACTTGAAGAATTTTTGAATTATGATTGAGAGAAATTTTGGAGGGAAAACTTGGATCTAGATCTAGAATGAATGAAACTGAAAATTTCTGTTATGATTAGCCTTTTATATGCTTCCTTAATCACATTGCTAATTACACTTAGGCATGGCTAATGAAATTTTAATGCAAAATGAGGTGTAGTGCAAATTTGGAAAATTCACCCCATGCATGCAACATGAACGTGAACAGTACCACCTTACCATTCAATTACACTTAAAATCCACTTATGAACACCATGGAATGATCAAAAAGCTCATGTGATGCACCAATTTTAAATTCATGATTTTCCCTCCAAAAATCACATGCATGGCCAAATGATTATGTGAACAACTTTCATGCAATGCAATGTTGGTTTTGGAAAATATAGGTCATGACATGTATTATGCAAAAAGAGGCACTCAATTTGGAGTTTTAGATCAAAAGTTATGGCATTTTGAAGTTCCATGCACACTTGGCAATGATTTGATCATATCTCCTCAACCATTCATCAGATGCTCATGATCTTGGACTTTTTGGAAATGGAAGAGAAAGATCTTCAACTTTCTTGTTGGAAAAAATTTCATTTGAAGCTTCTTTGATGTTGGAAAGTCAAGTTGAATGTGGTCCAAAAACTTGCCATTTTTGGAAACTTGAAATTACAGGTCACCTTCCATTTTGGGAAACTTTTGATTTGACTTCGAAATCTTAAAGGTACATGTTTGACATGATGAATAAACCTCTTTTGGACATGAGTGAAGTGTCTCAAACCATTTCTCCACCTCCTAGCCCTCAGTTGACTTTGCAGTTGACTTTCATGGGCCCCAGATGACCTGAAACTGCACTTTGGACTTTGAGCCTCTAGCACTTGGCAAAGTTGCTTCAAAATGAACCTTGATTCATATAAGCTCTCTAGAACAACCATAGGGCCTTCATCTCAAGGAAATGCTTGGTCTCTTGCACTGATGAATCCTCTTGATGCCAATTCTTGACTGATAAGATGCAATGTACTATGCAATGTTAATGTAATATCAATGACCTAAAATGAAATGAATGCATGAGTAGGGGGTGAAAATTTGAGGTGCTACAGCTGCCCCTATTCAATCAACTGGGAACCTGATTGGATGAGAGCAACGGCTGTCAGACCTTCAAGGTAAACAGGGATTGAATACCAAAAGAACCTGGAATTTGCACTCTGCGGGGGATGACGTGAAGAAACGGAGGCCATTTACCAATGGGGGCTTCAAAACGGGGTTTGATATTAGAAGGAAGCGGGACCATTTACCGATGGTGGCTTCAAAACAATCTTTTGATATTTACCGATATCAAAGACAGCGATACCATTTACCGATGGCTGCTGGGGAACAAATGTTACAGATAGCGGGACCATTTACCGATGGCGGCTAAGCTGGGCACTCGATATTTACCGATATCAAAGGAAGCGAGACCATTTACCGATGGTAGCTTCAAAACAACATTTGATATTTACTGATATCAAAGTCAGCGATGCCATTTACCGATGGCAGCTGGGAAGCAGGAAAGCAAGGTCATTTACCGATGGCGGCTTCCACTGGGGAGGAAAAAGATATACTTACAACTGGAACCAGGCAAGACGTTTACCGACGACTCTACTGGGGATTTTGATATTCATCAAAGAAAAGATACACGACCAGACATTTACCGATGACTGGAAAAAAGGTACACAACCAGACATTTACCGATGACTGGGAAAAACTCGATGTTTACCGACATCGAAAGATGATGTTTACCGACACCAAAAGAAAGGAACGACCAGACATTTTCCGATGACTGGGAAAAACTCGATGTTTACCGACATCGAAAGATGATGTTTACCGACATCAAAAAGGGCGACCAGACATTTACCGATGACTGGGAAAAAAGGCACACCGCCAGACATTTACCGATGACTGGAAAAAAAAAAGGTACATAACCAGACATTTACCGATGACTGGGAAAAACTCGATGTTTACCGACATCGAAAGATGATGTTTACCGACATCAAAAAAAGACAACCAGACATTTACCGATGACTGGGAAAAATGAATCACAACCAGACATTTACCGATGACTGGGATCCACAGATAATAAATCTGCTGGGGATTTGAAACAACAAAACCATTTACCGATGGTTAACAAACGACTCGATGTTTACCGACATCGAACGATGATGTTTACGGACACCCAAAAAAACAGACCTTACGGGGGTCGACACGACACTTACCGGTATCGCAAGGATGACATCCACATATGTCACAACAAGGCAGACACCTGCCGGGGACCATACTGGGGAGAATCAAATTTTCCTTTCACGGACGGGTGAGGAAATAAACCTCTCTGGGGATCATCGATTCTGAATGCTGTCAGGGGCAACTGTAACAAATGTGCCGTACAGATGTTGAAAAATGATCTGCATCTGTTGGGGATATGATTCAATCTGGTTTAACACATGTATGCATATGTTTGAGTTTTTCTATGGCATAATGCTCCATGCCGAATGGAAATGCTACGCGATTTGAGGATGCAAATGCAAATGACTACTACATGCAAGATGTAAATGATAGAAACTCCTTCCAGGGAAAGCCCACGATCACTCTGTTGAGCACACAATTCTGATTCGATCTTCCAACTCTGTGGGGAGACGCAACAACTCTGCTGCGGATGCTTTGCTGATTTGACGTCCTCAGAATGACAGAGAAACTGACTCAACTGGGAAGTCATCTGTCGGGGGGAAAAACGACAACCTTCCAACCATGCTGGGGGATAGCACTGCTGCTGGGGAAAGGAAAGGATATTATGGAAGACGGCCTCCGCTGAACCCAATCCACTTGGGGATTCCGCTAGAGAGAAACAACTGATGCAAACCTTCGCTGGGGAAACTGCCAACTTCAGACTTGCTAGGGAAAAACACTCTCAACCCTGCTAGGGAAACTGCGAACTCAACCCTGCTGGGGAATACAACACTTCAGACCTGGCCGTTGAGGAACAACCTACCCACAGACCCATCCGCTGGGAAAATAACAATCTTCAGGCTCACTGGGGAACTACAGTCCTCAGACTTGCTGGGGAAAAGGGCAACCTTCAACCTTGCTGGGAAAACATCTTCAACCCTGCTGGGGATTGCAATCGACTTCAAGCCTGACTGTCGAGGCAACACTGATCTTGGACTCACTGGGGAGACCAATTCTGAACTTGACTTGGACGACCCATCTTCTCACAATAATGGGCAGTGCTGAAACACCTTTGAACAACCTGTGGCTTATCTGCTTTAGCCAGCAATCAAAGATAGTAACCTGCAAAACAACAAGACACACATTCCCTAGGGGATTGTATGGATAAGATACTCCCAAGTGTAATCAACATTTAAAATGATTTTCAAATGTTTTATCTTTCTGCACGTTATTGTCTAGCCTTCGTGTTTTTTATATGCAATGTTTATCAAAAATTCGGACGTTTTTGCAAACAAAACAGTAAAATAAAAAACAAGAGAGCAATTTAACTGAATAACGACTTTTATTGATTGAAAATGGGCCTATAAAGGCAGATACATCAGGAAGCAATTCCTAGGAAGAGGTAATTGCATCAAAATAGGAAATAAATTATCCTATTGGCAATGTGAACACGGCATCCACTATTTTCCAATTCTGTTATGACTCACAGATCCTCAATTTCCCCCAAATTCCTTGCCTTCTGAGAAGAATGATTGGACCGATCATATCCTTCAGGATGGTAGACGAAGAAGCGCGATGAAGTACAGATAACTCAGACTGTAGCCTTCGCTTTAATCCCTCTTTTTCCTGGATCGCCCTTTCGGGTTTTCAATCCACCGGGATACCCATTTTTGCCTAAGCCGCCTTTTTAGGTTTTCGACTTACCGGGTGTACATATTTTTTCATTCTTTATCCTTAACTTTTGCCCGAACCTTTTTCTTCTTTTTCTTGGTTCGCCGGGATGCCCTTTTTTGCCTGGACTCTTTTATTCTTTTCGTCCAGCGGGTCAATTTATGATAAGTATTTTTTGACTACATCTGAGTTCACAGGGTACGGAAAATCTTCACCATCCATAGTTGTTAGCATCAAGGCTCCACCGGAGAAGACCTTCTTAACAACATATGGACCTTCATAATTCGGAGTCCACTTGCCCCTGTTATCTGTACCGGGAGGAAGGATCCTCTTCAAAACTAAATCACCTGTTTGATAGCTTCGAGGACGCACTTTCTGATCAAAGGCCTTCTTCATCCTTCTCTGATACAATTGCCCGTGGCACACAGCTGCTAACCGCTTCTCTTCGATAAGGCTCAGCTCATTAAACCGAGTCCGGATCCATTCGGCCTCGTCTAGCTTAACATCCAGCAGGACTCTCAGAGAAGGAATCTCCACTTCCACAGGTAGGACTGCTTCCATACCATACACAAGGGAGTAAGGGGTTGCCCCGGTCGACGTACGTACTGAGGTACGGTACCCATGCAAAGCGAAAGGAAGCATCTCATGCCAATCCTTGTACGTCACGACCATCTTCTGCACAATCTTCTTGATGTTCTTGTTAGCCGCCTCTACAGCACCATTCATCTTTGGTCTGTAAGGAGAAGAATTGTGGTGTTCGATCTTGAAATCTTTGCAAAGCTCCTTCATCATCTTATTATTGAGATTCGAACCATTATCAGTAATGATTCTCTCAGGAACCCCATAACGACAGATAATCTCCTTCTTGATGAACCGGGCAACCACTTGCTTGGTAACATTGGCATAGGAAGCTGCTTCCACCCACTTGGTGAAGTAATCAATCGCGACCAGGATGAAGCGATGTCCATTAGAAGCAGTAGGTTCAATCTTCCCAATCATATCGATGCCCCACATTGCGAATGGCCAAGGCGAATTCATAACATTTAGAGGGTTTGGTGGTACATGCACCTTATCGGCATAGATCTGACATTTGTGGCACTTCCGAGCGTATTTGAAACAATCGGATTCCATGGTCATCCAGTAATAATCGGCTCTCAACAACTTCTTGGCCATTGCATGACCACCAGCATGGGTACCGAAAGACCCCTCGTGTACTTCTTGCATCAACATGTCTGCTTCGTGTCTATCCACGCATCTGAGCAGAACCATGTCAAAGTTCCTCTTGTACAACACATCATCCTGATTCAAATAAAAGCTTCCGGCTAGCCTTCTCAGGGTCTTCTTGTCATTCTTTGACGCTCCTTCAGGATACTCCTGGCTTTTGAGGAAATTCTTAATATCATAGTACCACGGCTTCTCATCAACGACAGACTCGGCTGCAAACACATACGCAGGCCTCTCGAGTCAATTCACAGCAACATGTGGCACATGATTATGCCAATGGACTTTGATCATAGAAGACAAAGTTGCCAAGGCATTAGCCATCTGATTTTCATCTCGGGGTACATGATACAACTTCACTGTCTTGAAGAAAGTCAGGATTCTTCTGGTGTAATCTCGATAAGGAATCAAATGCGGCTGATGAGTATTCCAATCTCCATTGACTTGGTTGATCACTAGAGCGGAATCTCCGTAAATGTCCAGAGTTTTGATCCTTAGATCGATGGCTTCTTCAATCCCCATGATACAAGCCTCATACTCAACCTCATTGTTGGTTACTTCAAAAGTCAACCTGGCAGAAAAAGGTAAGTGTGCACCTTTAGGATTGATAAGTACTGCCCCAACACCGTTTCCATTCACATTAACCGCCCCATCAAACATCAGTGTCCACTTGTCATCAGGATCCGGTCCTTCCTCGATAAGAGGCTCTTCACAATCTTTCATCTTTAGATACATGATGTCTTCATCAGGGAATTCAAACATCATCGGCTGATAATCATCAATCGGTTGCTCGACAAGGTAGTCAGACAGAATACTACATTTGATGGCCTTCTGTAACGTGTACTGGATATCATACTCAGTCAAAATCATCTGCCAACGAGCCACACACCCAGTGAGAGCCGGCTTTTCAAAGATGTACTTCACTGGATCCATCTTAGAAATCAACAAGGTAGTATGGTTCAGCATATACTGTCTCAGTCGGCGAGCAGCCCATGCCAAAGCGCAGCAAGTCTTCTCGAGCTGCGAATATCTTATTTCACAGTCGGTAAACTTTTTGCTAAGGTAGTATATAGCATGCTCTTTTCGACCAGACTCGTTATGCTGTCCCAATACACACCCCATTGAATTCTCAGTCACTGAAAGGTACATTATCAGAGGCCTCCCCGGCACTGGAGGTATAAGGATTGGAGGTTTCTGCAAATATTCTTTTATCTTATCAAAAGCTTTTTGACAGTCATCATTCCACCTGATTGCTTGATCTTTTCTTAGCAATTTGAATATTGGTTCACACGTGGCAGTTAGGTGAGATACGAACCGCGCAATGTAGTTCAACCTCCCTAAAAACCCACGAACCTGCTTTTTAGTTCTTGGTTCAGGCATTTCTTGAATAGCTTTTACTTTCGCTGGATCAACCTCAATCCCTTTCTCACTGACAATGAAACCTAACAGCTTTCCGAATCTCACCCCAAACGTACACTTGTTTGGATTCAACCTTAGTTTGAACTTTCTCAGTCTTTCAAACAACTTCTGCAGGTTTACCAAGTGCTCCTCTTCTGTCTGAAACTTCGCAATCATATCATCCACGTACACTTCAACTTCTTTGTGCATCATGTCATGAAAGAGAGTCGTCATAGCCCTCTGATAGGTAGCACCGGCATTCTTCAGCCCAAATGGCATCACCTTATAACAGAACGTGCCCCAAGGTGTAATGAATGTCGTCTTTTCCATGTCTTCTGGCGCCATCTTGATCTGATTATAGCCAGAAAATCCATCCATGAAAGAGAAAACTGAGGATTGAGCAGTGTTATCAACCAATACATCAATGTGAGGTAATGGGAAGTCATCTTTCGGACTGGCTCTGTTTAAATCCCGGTAATCGACACAGATCCTGACTTTACCATCCTTCTTCGGCACGGGAACGATGTTGGCCACCCACGGGGGATAATTGGTAACTGCCAGAAAACCTGCATCCAACTGCTTTTGAACCTCCTCTTTGATCTTGACAGCCATATCAGGACTAGTTCTGCGAAGCTTCTGCTTTACCGAAGGACAATCTTCTCTGAGAGGTAGCCTGTGCACCACAATATCTGTATCCAAACCAGGCATATCTTGATACGACCATGCGAATATTTCCACATATTCTCTCAGCATTTCAATCAGCCCTCTCTTGACAGATTCCTTCAAAGCAGCCCCGATCTTGATCTCTTTCCTGGCGTCCTCAGTACCAAGGTTAATAACTTCCAACTCTTCCTGATGAGGTTGGATGACCCGTTCCTCCTGTTTCAATAATCTGACCAATTCTTTGGGGAGTTCACAATCTTCCTCACTCTCCTCTTCAGCTTGGTAAATGGGATTATCAAAATCATACTGAGCCATAACAGAACTGTTTTTAGTGGAGTCCGCGAGATCGATTCTACATGAACGATGTTTCATGTTTTATTTTAGAAAAGAGTTCAAGAGAGTCACAAAAACAAAAAAAAAACATTGCCATTTTTTTATTTTGAAAGTGAAAATAAAAACAGAAAGACAGTGAGCACAAATTTGTTTGCAAAACGTCTTTCATTAATGATATTCATTGAAAGTTTAAACATGATGTGGCCCTACAATGAACCGCTACGCCTCGGGCAAAGCGCGGGGTTTTTGTGCAAAATGAAAAACAAAAGAAAATTACTCTGTCTGAAGATTAACTTGGACTATTTCTTCGACTGTCCAATTGTTCACCATCTCCCCTGGAGCACACGGGCGCACTCAGTTGTCCATATCATAATTGCTGTCACCATCCTCACTACCGGCTGCAAAGACGTCGCCATGATTCATCAACCCAGCGTTGGTGAAGGTACTCGGCCCTTTCTGAACACCCTGCTCTGTCTGAAGAGGCTAATAACCAACGCCGAATTTGTCCTCCTTGACGGGCATGTCAACCATCTTGCCCCAGCCTTCTGCATTGCCTGAGTTGATAACCTCCAAAGCTTGCTTGTACGATGCAATTGAGGCACTTGGCTTCTTCTGCTCAACAAAAGCCACCTTCTCAATCTCAATGGTCTCAAAAGTTTGGCACAGAGTTTCATGAATCTCGCCATCCATCTCCACATACTTGAAAGAGGATAGATGACTCACAAGAATATCCTCCTCGCCACACACAGTCACGACCTGACCATTCCATACGTACTTCAGCTTCTGATGGAGAGTTGACGAAACTTCCCCAGCCCCATGTATCCAGGGACGCCCCAATAGACAACTATATGCTGGTTGAATATCCATCACATAGAAGACAATATCAAATACCTCCGGGCCAATCTTCACTGGCAACGTGACTTCGCCGAAAACAGAACGCTTGGATCCATCGAAAGCACGGACCACAAGGTCACTTGGGGTGAGGACAACCCCTTCAACATCAAGTTTAATCAAAGCCTTCTTGGGCAACACATTCAAAGAAGAGCCAGTATCAACCAACACATGAGACAACATTGCGCCTTTGCACTCCATAGTGATATGTAGGGCTTTGTTATGATTACGACCTTCAGGCGTCAAATCCAGATCTGTGAACCCCAAACCATGCCTCGTGCTCACATTTGCAATAACACCCTCGAGCTGGTTGACCGAAATCTCTTGAGGCACGTAAGCCAAATTCAACATTTTCAGCAAGGCGTTACGGTGTGCCTCAGAACACAACAACAGAGAAAGAATAGAGATTTTCGACGGCGTCTGGTTCAGTTGGTCCACGATCTTATAATCACTTTTCTTAATGATCTTCATGAACTCCTCCACATCTTTCTCAAAGGAACCCTCAGGCACTTCCTTCTGCACAGGTCCTTCTTCAACCACAGCTTGCTTTCCTTTTGCTTTCGCAAGAGCCTCAACATTACTATCTCTCAGAGTCTGTGGCGCGAACGGACGACCACTTCTCGTGAACCCCCCAGGTCCTCCCACATTGTCCACAGCCGGACCAACAGTTACAAGAATTCTATCTGGCACAGCAATTGTCACTGGAGCCTGATTCACTGGTCTTGTCTGATTCTCTGACCTTCTGTTGTTGCAGAAAGCATTATCATACTTCCAAGGAACCGCTCTGCTGTTCTCAACCGGTCTTCTGCCAGAAGCAGCAATGGTGACAGGGGTACCAACCGTTACTGGTGCAGATATGGTCACAGGAGTCCCAGTAGTTACAGGGGCACTAACAGTTCTTGGCGCACGTCCAGGACCCTCGGACGGTTTGAAGTAAATGGTGACAGTTGATACCAACCCACGATCTTTCACAACCCGAATAAACTGTAGGCAACCATCATCCATCAAACCCTGAATACCTCTTCTCAACTTTTCACAACCATTCTCTTGATCGTCACAATCTGAACAGCCTTCATCACAGCCCGGGAACACTCCCCCTTTCAACAAACGTTCTTTCACCACAAGCAACGACGTCTGAACATCATCAACACTGACTACCAAATCCACAGCTTCCCCATCTTCCACACTATTCACCCTAGGCCCACCATGCTGAGGCATAGGATTATTCACAACATTTGGAACAGGAGCAAAGTTGATTGTCTTAGCATCAATCAAATCCTGGACCTTATGGTGAAAAGCCCGACAATTTTCAATATGATGCCTAGGTGCACCGGAATGAAAGTCGCAACGGACATTGGCATCATACCCAGCAGGTATCTTCGTCAACGGAGCCATGGGGCGAAGTTCAACAAACCCCAACCTGAGCAGTTCGGGAAGCAATTCAACATATGTCATTGGTAACGGGTCGAAACGACGATCCGGCATCCTCTGTCTCGGCTGAAATGGGCGTTGCTGTTGTTGTTGTTGTCTTGGATGTTGTTGTTGAGATTGAGGTTGGGGCGCTGGGATAGTCACAGCGGCAACCTGACGATACTGTCCTCTGTTTATACTCCTCCGACCATGCACAGCATTAGTCTCACCCTCTCTCCTTCGGGGTGCCCCAGGAAATGGCTTCTTCGAACTGGAAGATGAAGAACCAGAATCTTGAATCTTCCCTGCTTTAATGAGACTCTCAGTCCTCTCTCCGCAGATAACCACATCAGAAAAGCTACCGAACGGGCAACTTCCCATACGGTCCATGAACACTCCCTGCAAGGTCCCGATGAACATGTCAGTCAGCTCTCTCTCTAACATAGGAGGTTGCACTCTTGCAGCTAACTCGCACCACCTCTGGGCGTACTCTTTGAAGCTTTTACCAGACTTCTGACACAAGCTCTGTAACTGAGTCCTACTCGGAGCCATGTCCATATTGCGCTTATACTGCCTCAAGAAGGCTTCACCCAAATCTCTCCAGCTTCTAATGGATTCTTTCCTCAAGTCCATATACCAGTCCAAAGACGCTCCAGACAAGCTGTCTTGGAAAAAGTATATCCACATCTTCTCATCGTCAGTGTATGCGGAAATCTTTCTGTAGTAGGCCTGCACATGAGTGCGAGGACAAGAAGTGCCATTATATTTGTCAAAGGATGGCGCCTTGAATTTGTAAGGGATTCTCAGCCCATCAACCAAGCCCATATTGGTAACATCAAATCCCAAAGAGTTCTGACACTCCATGCCACGGATTTTCTCAGCAAGGGCATCAACTTTTCTATCCCTCTCTTCAATCCTTCCTACTTCATCATCATCACTAAGGAGAGTGAACATATCCTCTTGCCTATCAACCAACGGAGCAGGATGGCGAACAGGAGCACGGGTTGCTCGAACATTAACAGTCTCAGGAGCAATAGGTTGTCCGTTGATTCTGATACCCCTCAATTCATCACCCACGGCATAGTTATTGACGGGAATGGTAGCAGCAACAGTGTCATTAACAGGGACTCCTTCTGGCGAATTCCGGTTAACAGGTGGAATCACAGCTTCCTGTCTCTGGGCTAAGGCTCGCAGCTCCTCTTGCCCTTGTACAACCCCTTGCATCATGCTCATAAATTGGGCCATGTTAGCCCTCATCTCTGCCAATTCAGCCTGAACTTGATCCATGCTTCTCTATTGATTCAGTCTTGTCGTGTAGCGGTGCGGACGACGATCAACAATCCTGCCTTCAACAGGAACCAGAATGAGAAACCTTGTCAAGAACACCTGTAATGCAAGAATGATATGTGTATGATGTGTATGATGTGTATGATGCATATGTTATGTTCATTTCTCAGGCATTCAAGAGTCTCGTCCATCTTTTGAAAAATGGCAACCCTGCAACAAGAAACAACACAGAAACAACCTACACTGGATGATGGGCACAAGGGAAACATCAACAATCTCATCTACAATCATGAGCAATAAGAATCATACAACATGGTTCAAGCTAAGATTCAGTTCGTCAGAGTAGAATAAGGAATCCCATCCAACAATCCTGGAGGTGATTCTCAAAGTAAACAACAAGACAAACTAAGAACGTCGTCCTCCAGGAATGAGAGTCTTCAGATACTGGCACTGATCAATCAACAGGTCACACTCTGAACACTCAGGTAAAGGAGTGAGCTTCTCCTTCAGTTGCACTCTGAGTTCCACAACTTCTTCTCTGAGCTGACTCTCTGATGCATGCCTTAGGTCTACTTCCTTCTTCAATTGAACATCTTTGTCCTTAAGCTGCCTTTCCAAGTCTCGTATCTTCTTTTGGTAATTGGCTTCCGCTTTTTGCAACCTCAAGCGCTCATGGTGTTCTTCATTCAACATTGTCTCTATCTCCTCATAGGACCTCTTTTTGCTCCCCAATCTACTAGCACTTTCACCTTGCACTCCTTTGAGCTTGTGAGCCAAATTCAACTTATCAGCTTTGGCTTTGTAAAGCTCCATCTGGATCTCTTGCTCTTTCTCTTTCAACTGACGGTTCTCCATTAAGGCTCGTTTGTAATACTCAGCAGGCACATTCTCAGAATGTATCAAAGGTGGTTGTTCTTGCAACGGTTCCATCCTATCATAAGGTAAAAACAAAGTTCCAACTCTATCCTTGACCCACTCAATGTAGGCAGGCATAGCAATGGCAAACTTCTTCCCTAAAACAGATCCATCCTTGACACCAATAGTCTCCCAAGCTTTCTCCACTTGCTCCAATCTAGCTGGGTCACTCCGCTTCTCAAAGTACACACTCTCAGCTATTTCAGCATCTAGTGGCTTTTCACTCATGACAAAACCCAACTGACGGAGAGAAAGAACCGGATTATAATTGATGCAACCCTTAGTTCCTATGAGTGGGACATTACGAAACCCTCCACAACTCATAAAGACATTGCGCACATTAATCCTGTAAGCTTGCCACTTAATATCATAGGAGGTGAGTGACATAATCCTCTGAGTCCACTTATGAGTGCTCTGAGTATCCACAAAAGATCCACTGGTCGGTAGAAAGGACAAGAACCACTTGAGTAGCAACGGGAGACAACACCTGATAGCTTCATCCTTACCATGCCTGCTATGTATAGCATAATAAGTGTCAGCTAACAAGGTAGGAACCGGGTCTCCTCCGATGAAAATAGTGATTGCCGTAAGGTCCACAAAATTAGGCATACTTGGGAACAAGACAACTCCATAGATCATGATAGCCAACTGAGCGTTGAAAGCTTCCCAATTTCCTTTCTTCGCTTCTTCCTTAGCCATCCTTACCAGGTACTTCAAGGACAAACCCACAACATCACCACTTGATTTCCAATTATCACTCACCTCCTTGATACTCAAATAAAGAGCCTTAGCAACAACCCTGAAATCCACCTCCTTTGGCACATCCAGGAAGGGTACTTGGTATCTGATTCGGACATTCATAAGGATGGAATACTCTTCAAGAGTGGGTGCTAACTGATAGTCCTGAAAGGTAAAGCAACGGAGCTCTGGATCATAAAACTGTAAGAGAGTCTGCAGAGGTACAGTATCAACCACCATCTTCAACAGTGTCAGAATATCCCCATACTGATCATCAAACACCTTCTGATTACAACCGATCACCAGATTACCCAACTCTACCAAAGATGTCAACGGCTCACGGTAAAAGTTGTAGGTGCAAGTCTTCCTCTTCAACTCCGGAATGGCTGCCATCTCTCACTGTGAACAGACTCCCGAATGAACCTGGAAAATGATATGCATGCAAGTTAGCTTTTTTCTTTTTCTCTTTTTTCTTCATCGTTTTTTTCTTTTTGCATTTATTTTTTTTGAAAATAAACATGCTATGATGCAAATGATGCAATTATGACTGGTTGGCTGTGTATCACAAGGCACGGGTTCAGAACTTCGGCATGAATTCGGAACCGGGACCCACAAATCAAAGTCATCTGGAACCCAAGGTCATCTGGAACCCATCAGAACCAAGTCACCAACAGGACCAAATAGAAGTCACCAACAGGATACGGTCACCAACAGAATACGGTTACCAACAGATCAAGTCACCAACAGTACCTGTAAAATGATTCATTCCCTCCCCACTCACGGGTGTCATCTAGGCCAGGGTAAAGTCAAGAGAAACGCAGGATAAACGATCCTTTCAAGAATATCATCATATGCACGCCAGGTGTATGCAACGATAATACCCCATCAGAATCTGAACTGCTCGTGATATCATGTTCCGCTAAGTGGCGCCACACCACCCGCTTCCCATGAATCACTCTATTCCTAGGTGTCCTAAAGTTCACTCATAGCCTGGGCATTGGGCCTTTTATCTCTTGTGATTCCCACCCAACAGAGAAACAGATACACAGCCAGCACAATGATAATATGATGCATGCAAACATATATGCAACTATATACAATCACAGCATAGTAATCATAAATTCAATAAATAAAGCAGTAAAAGCAACCACCACTATCCTAAAGAGCGCTAGGATTGACTCGCTTAGGGAAAAGTCCCCAGCAGAGTTGTCAGCTGTCGCATTCGCGAAAATCAACCGGCGGGAAAAGACACAGAGCCGCCACCGTGCGTTATTTATCCCAAAGGAGGGAAAGGAAACGCTCGAAGTAAACCTGGAAAAGGGAAAGGAATGGCCTCACGACCAGAGATTGCTAGGATCGGGAGTCGGTTATGCGAAGGGAAGGTATTATCACCCCTACGCATCTGTCGTACTCGACGGGATCCACGCTCAAAAGAATAGAATAAAGTTGTTAAATAACTGCTCAAAAACTGCACAAACTGGATATAACGCAAAGAAAGGAGACGGAAGAAGGTAACTCGGCAGGATATCGCATCATGGGCCTACGTAGTTTGTCATACACAAACATCAGAGTCGACGTAGTTCGGGGGAACGGGAAACGTGCTCGCTAGGACATCGCATCCTATGCATACGTATCTTCTCTAACCAGAGTAAGAATCAGAGCACTCGTAGCTCGGCTAACGCACGCCGAAACAAAACACTGAAAGAAGACGCTGAGACGTCAAAGCAAACACACAAGCACAAACTGGAAATGGAATGCCAATCGCTGGTCTTACATCCAACTCCAAAAAAGAACACAGGAAACCGAAGGCCAATCGCTGGACTTACATCAGACTCCGAACAAACAAACACCAACAGGAAACCGAATGCCAATCGCTGGACTTACATCAGACTCCAAGCACACACACAAGAAGAAGAAGGGTCTCGATTGCAACCAGGACAAGAGAAAGGGAATGTCTCAATCGCAACAAGGGCGAGAGAAAAGGATCAAAGTTAGTTGTTAGTCAAACTCGATAAGACATCGTATCTCGTGCCTATGTATCTCATCTGAACATGAGAATCAAAGTTGTCGTAGTTCGGCTAAACTACTTCTGTTTGTTTTGTGTTTTTTAGGTGAACAACGTCACTACGCAATCTATCGGATGCTCGACCTTGGGAGACTTACTCACCTGTAGTAGAAGGAGTTAACGTGTCCTTAAGAGAAGACCAAGTTTGTTTGTGTTTTAGGAAAGCTCACGCAAGAAAGGAAGTCCTAGACGAAGGAACCGTGCTACCTTAATTCACATGCGAACGAGAGACTATGCAAAGTCTAGCAAACCTAAGGGATACAATCACACCACACAAACATATGCAACCTAAAGTAAACACACCAACAAGGGGCTCAAACATCCAAGGGTGAGGCTTTAGTCAAGGGGTCATATCAACCTCGACAAACAAGCCGGCACTGGAAGGGTATCTGGGGGCTCTTAACCACTAACATTGACCGTCAGGGTGAGCAGATGAAAAGGTAATGAGGGTTAGACCTCATAGCTCTTAACCCGGGCCTGGGTGAGCTTGAATCAATGAAGGTGTGGGAGTCCAGAATGAGGAACTCTATTCCACTTGACTGACTCTATATACAATGATCTTGGGTGTTTATTCAAATGCATCAGCACGTAGTGGGAGCAAGATGAAAGACTCAATTGAATAGTAGGGGACTGACTGCTAGTCCCTTCTATCTGCCAATTGCCTCTTCACTTAGGAGGACTTGAAGTACATGGCACAAAAGTAAACAAACACAGTCATTGCCTCTTAAGGAGGACTTCAGCCAAATGCCTGCCAAACATAAACGACAGGGCTTCCAGACTACATGGAGAATAGGGGAATTACCTAAGTGGTATGCCAACCACAAGCAAAACAAAGCAACTCAAGCAATGAGTTAAAGAGGCTAAAGTACCTGTAAGAACAGCTAAACAATCAGTATGATATCCAGCCAAATAACCAACAGATAACAACAGTCAGACATTCCCAATATGTGCAACAGGCAAGCCACAAGAGGCAAACACTCAAGTGATTCACTACCAAAGGACCTACAATATAACCAAAGGTTAGCAAACAAAGCAAAATAGCAAAGCTCAAATGGTGAGGCAACATCAATCATGGAGCTAAAGGCTTGAACCTGAAATACAAAGCTCAAATTGTGAGTATAAACCCCTAGGGCAAAGCCTAGGGTCAAAGGTGAATCAAAAAGTCAAAACAGCAACCAATATTCAACATGAAGCATGTTTAATCAATTAAGAACATGTCCTAAAAAGGACCAAGCCTAAAGCATTAAGCAAAGTCATCTCATGAGCAAGATATGGCAAAGGCACACAATGTAACCATCAATTGGACATCAAGAATCAAAATTCCATATCAAAACAGAAATGAATCAAACAATCATGAAAAAATTTATGAGCATACAACATGTCAAACACAATCATCATACCAAAAATTAGAATCAATAGAGCTAAATTGATATGGCAATGAAAATGCACAAGTATGACATCAAATTGTGTGACACACATTGTCACACCATACAATCATGTGTCTAAAACAGAGATGAAAAATGCTAAAAATGCACAACCAAGCCTCAAAAATCATGCAATATGTTGGGAATCAGCACATAAAATTTCATGGCATTTGGACAATTATTGAGCATTTCACAATAGAATGAATGAAGCATGTCACTTTTGTATACATGTCCAAAGAAGCCAACACAATTAAAAATCCAAACATGGTAAAATCATGAAATCACACCACAAAAATACTAGACATCTCAAGGATCATGTAGCAAAAAATTGGTAGTGATTTGGATCAATTTTCAATTTTTTATGATATATGGAATTATCATGAAAGAAATGAGATAAAATATGAACACATGAAAATATTAATTGAAAAGAATTAAAATGGAAACAAGCCACAGCCAGATTCGAACCATGGTCATGAGGCTCTAGGAGCGCCTCTCAAAACGACGGCGTTTTGTTAAATGAGGAAAATAAAATGAAAACGAAGAAACGCTCAGGGATGGAATCGAACGCAGGTTACGTTGGATAATAGTGTTCAAACAGTACCATTGGCGCGCTGAACCAGAGCAAACCCTAAGCTACATTACACGGCCAGGCTATGGTGGTTTCCACCGTCTTCTTCATGAAGACGGTGGCGCTACAGTGGTGAACAACAAATTTTTTTCCAGATTTTCATGAAAATTATATGGAACGAAAGCTCTCAACATGTACAACACGAATCCATGATTAATTAAGTCTAAAACATCATGTACAATGCAAATCGAACAAAAACAAATTTGACACACAAACTTTAATTTCACATAACTCAGCCAACTCTCAACCAAATTTCATGAAATTTATATCAGTGCAACCAGCATTCAAAGATCTACAACTCTATGTGCATAAAAAAGAGAATTAATAGGTTCGAAATTCACACCTCTTGAAGATCAATCATTGGCAGCAGTGGATTTAAAGGCCTAGCTGTGTCCAAATCTCTTCTATCAACCTTGTTATGAAGTCTGATGTAGAAATTGAAGCTTGAAACGAACTAGATCTTGATTAATTTGCCACTTCCATCTTCATGTTCTTGAGCTTGCACACCTTGATTCTTCACCAAATGCTTCAATCAAGAGCTTGAATTCTACCAAATGATGATCAAGAAACCAGAATATGCAATAAAAATCATGTGTTACTTGAAGAATTTTTGAATTATGATTGAGAGAAATTTTGGAGGGAAAACTTGGATCTAGATCTAGAATGAATGAAACTGAAAATTTCTGTTATGATTAGCCTTTTATATGCTTCCTTAATCACATTGCTAATTACACTTAGGCATGGCTAATGAAATTTTAATGCAAAATGAGGTGTAGTGCAAATTTGGAGAATTCACCCCATGCATGCAACATGAACGTGAACACTACCACCTTACCATTCAATTACACTTAAAATCCACTTATGAACACCATGGAATGATCAAAAAGCTCATGTGATGCACCAATTTTAAATTCATGATTTTCCCTCCAAAAATCACATGTATGGCCAAATGATTACGTGAACAACTTTCATGCAATGCAATGTTGGTTTTGGAAAATATAGGTCATGACATGTATTATGCAAAAAGAGGCACTCAATTTGGAGTTTTAGATCAAAAGTTATGGCATTTTGAAGTTCCATGCACACTTGGCAATGATTTGATCATATCTCCTCAACCATTCATCAGATGCTCATGATCTTGGACTTTTTGGAAATGGGAGAGAAAGATATTCAACTTTCATGTTGGACAAAACTTCATTTTAAGCTTCTTTGATGTTGGAAAGTCAAGTTGAATGTGGTCCAAAAACTTGCCATTTTTGGAAACTTGAAATTACAGGTCACCTTCCATTTTGGGAAACTTTTGATTTGGCTTCGAAATCTTCAAGGTACATGTTTGACATGATGAATAAACCTCTTTTGGACATGAGTGAAGTGTCTCAAACCATTTCTCCACCTCCTAGCCCTCAGTTGACTTTGTAGTTGACTTTCATGGGCCCCAGATGACCTGAAACTGCACTGTGGACTTTGAGCCTCTAGCACTTGGCAAAGTTGCTTCAAAATGAACCTTGATTCATATAAGCTCTCTAGAACAACCATAGGGCCTTCATCTCAAGGAAATGCTTGGTCTCTTGCACTGATGAATCCTCTTGATGCCAATTCTTGACTGATAAGATGTAATGTACTATGCAATGTTAATGTAATATCAATGACCTAAAATGAAATGAATGCATGAGTAGGGGGTGCAAATTTGAGGTGCTACAATCTGTTACATGGTTTTGATGAAACTGTTACTTTGAACCTATGTCTAATGTCTTATTCTGAGTAAATCAATGAGTATTTTATCTGGTGCATAAGAAGGCAAAGGAGACTCTTAGCTATGGGATTTGCTTTCTTGGATGTAGCTATCTTTATTTGATGCCTTGATCTTCAAATTTCTGATGGCTTGCTGATTATTGCTTGATTCAAAGTCCAAAGGAAAAGTGGATTTTCTATATGACATTCTTGTCTGTTGGATTGCATCCCATTGGTCAGATATTTTCAACTCTTAACTTTTAATTTTTATGCTTAGGATTAGCCTATTCATCTCCTCCCATTTCTTAAATTTCAAAATTTTCTCCCCCCTTTTTTAAAATCTTCTTTGCTTGTGATTTCAAACTTAGACCTTATTTCAAAATAGAAACTTTGGCCTTATGCCATTGCATTTTTAACTCTTTTCTTAAATCAAACTTGTACATGAAATTAACCATAATGACTTAAAATTTCAAAAGACAAAAAGAACTAACACTCATTCAAACTTTTGGGCCTTTTGTGCCTCTTTTAAACTTAAATTTTGATTAAAAGCAATCCACTTATATTGAAATTTATACCACAAACTACGAGGTTTTGATCCATCATTTTTATGTTGGTACGTAGGCATGAGACCGAATGTCTTGTCAAACACAAAAATATAATCAATGAATTATTTTCTCATCCCCACACTCTATTTTTTCTCAAACATCTTTTATACCAAAACAGATACGCACATAAAAAGGGCTCCCTAGGAGTACCTAGGACACTTTGGGTGCTAACACCTTCCCTCTATTTAACCAACCCCCTTACCTGTAATCTCTGGCATTTTATTAGTTTTGATTTGAAAACTTCTTATCTTTGGTTTTGTTCGTACTTTTCCCTTTTCATTTGGAAACAATAAAAGCGCGGTGGCGACTCTGGTTTTATTGACGTCAAGATTACCCATAGCTTGATGGTCATTAATTTACCGCTACAATTATGTCCTCATTGGGTTGAGTCTTGTGTGACCGTTTCTTTCTAGTGCTTACCTAGATAGATCTTTGGTCCCCAAGAGCTTATTACCCAGTAACTGGTAATATCTTTCTTGATGTTGAGTACTTTACCCGTGATTTACCCAATAACCGATAAAAAGGTAATTTACTTCTTTGTTTTTCCTGCGGATTCATTTTTCGTTTCCCCAGGAAGTTTATCCTTGATATGTTCATCTTAATCGATGAAGGATATTCTTCCTTCTGAGTTTATCCTTAATATGTTCACTTTAACCGGTGACATATACTCTCTCTTTGGTCTTCTACCTAGTAACCGGTAGTTGTAAATCCTTCTTCCCCAGCAAGTATATCCTTGATACGTTCACTTTAACCGGTGACAGATATTCTTCCTGTTCAGTATTCTACCTAGTAAATGGTAGATTTAAATATTATTGGTTTGAGAACAATCACTTTTGTTAAGCTGCCCTAACCGGTAGTTGGTGATCTTTCCATTTGAGTCTATCATTGATATGTTCATCTTAACCGGTGACGAATATTTTCTCTTTGGTCTTCTACCCAGTAAACTGGTAGTTGTAAATCCTATTTTTCCTCGACAGTCTATCCTTGATATATTCACCTTAACCGGTGACAGATATTCTTCCTTCTGAGTTTATCCTTGATATGTTCACTTTAACCGGTGACAGATACTCTCTTTTTGCTCTTCTGCCCAGTAACCGGTAGTTGTAAATCCTATTGTTTCTCTTTCCCCAGTAGGCTATTCTTATCCAGTAACTGGTAATGAATATTCCTCATTTTCCTCAGCGAGTCATTCTTGATATGTTTACCTTAATCGGTAACGGATGTCTCTCTGCTTGAGTATATCATCTTCCTACCTAGTAACATGTGGTAGATAATATATCTCGTTTACTCATGTGTTGAAGCTTTTTCTTCCCCGGTTTAGTTTGGATTCGTATTTCTTTATGAAATCGAATATCCTTTTGGTGTTTGGGTATTTCAACTTTGTTCTGATTTAAGCATTTCCCTAGAAGTTGTTTCTTGTTGTATTGGTGGTATCCCAATACATGCAGATTCATTTCCCCCTAATCCGAGTCTTTAGATTGATTTATTTTCATGGGAATCTCCTCGCATCTCCAACAGTTTTTAAGTTGTAGCCTCGCCTACGCATAGCTTTTATCCCCCAAAGTCTCTGTATCCCTAGTGAGTTTTCCTTACGGAATGCGTTGTGCTCCTGTGGACTTTCACTCTCTCCCAAATTCTTTTCCTTTGTAGCAATATATTCCCAACAAAGATTATTTTTGTATTCAGATCATATGCATCATGAGGTCTCTTATGGACCAAATTTTTTTCTTGATGTTGTTATTTAAGCCCATTCTACCGTGTTGATACGAAGATTTTAACCTTCACATCCTCGGCTAGAATGACCTTAAATAGGGGCAACCGTAAGACCCTAATTTTGACCCTAAGATCCATAAAATTTCGGAGAATAATAAAAGCTACACTAAAGGGAAACGCTATGCATTATTGTAAAATCCCTACGAACTTAAAAGATGACTGGTAGCTCAAAAATGGTTTTGCTTGAACGCCTGTAACCTCCATATGGCTGCCCCGTTTATTATTGTCTCGGTATTCTCCAATATGTAGATGATCCCTTGACGGCAGCATTGATACCTGGATCTCTCACAACCTCCACCTTCCAATATTCGATGACGAGTCGGAGTCTCCATCACAATAAAGAGCCATATTCCCCACAAATGACCTACGTCTAAACAAAGCATACATCAGGCATCAGGCATATCATACATCAAAGACCTGTTCAACCACATTATAATCACTCGTTCGGGAAAATTCTTGGATACGTTAGTATTTAATCCTCTTCCACCTTGAATACCTGAAAAGTGACCGCAATTCCTGTATTCAGGTTCAAGAAGACTAAATAGGGGCAGATGTTGTATCCCAAAATCTGCCCTTCCCTTTTCTTCACATCTCCATCTAACCAGTTGACTATAATTCATTTGCATGCATTATTAACTCATGCATAAGCATCATTCGTTACCATGGATTTCAAGTGTTTGACTTGCAGGGCTTTGGTTTGTTGGTACAACAACTGGAAATTCTTGGTTTGGACTTGCACTTGCCCCGAGGCCTCCAAAACCCTGATCTTAGGTGATCTCAGCATCCAGTACTTGGTCCGTCCATTTTTTCCCATTTTGGTGCTCGAGTCTTTTGGCCATATTCCAAGTCCTTGGTCTCATAACTCCCATCCACCTTCATTCATTCGCCTAATCATGGTCATACCACTATTGCTTGGTCCATAGGGTCACGTTCCCCGCTTCCATGTGTCAATTATAAATCTCGGGTTTGATTTATGGTCATGTTCATGTATTAAGTCGAGTCGTTTTCATTCAATTGGCCAATTTCTTTCACTTTTATCCCTAAAATATTCACTACATACAAAAAAATATGCAAAAAATGGTGTAACATTGCAAAAAAAACTCATTTTTGGAGGTTTTTAGACCTGTGAGTCGACTCATGACTCGGTGCAAAAACCCCGGGTCCGAATAGGTCGACCCACCAGTCGACTCAATTTTGGGCCACTTGAGTGAGTCGACTCACTCACCCTTTGCGTCGACTCATGCTCCTTCTTTCTTTTCCCTCGGGTTGGAACAGGTCGACCTACCGGTCGACTCAATGCTGGGAATTCCTGATGGAGTCGACTCACTCATGCCTTTGTGTCGACTCATTGTCAATTTTCCTTTCAATCATTTCGCCCCGGGTCCGGACAGGTCAACACACCGGTCGACTCAACCCTGAGAAGCACTGTTTGAGTCGACTCATTCCCTGCTTGAGTCGACTCATGGCTTGTTCTGCAGGATTTTGCACCACTGTTATGAGAAGGGGACTTTTGGGATGAAACATAATCCTCCATCATTAAGGCTTGCAATCCAAGGTAAGTAAACCTATGCATGAACACCGAAAATATCATGAGCATCCGACGACACTTCAATGTTTGGTACTTCATCGAGCTTCGACCACATGCATTGTGAACACATCAAACCTGCAGTAAAACAAGTGCAATAAAATCCACCAACACTTCAACTTGTACAATCATAACCAGTACCAAAATCAACAACACAACTATTATTAACCTACAGTCACAAGTCATGATTGAGTCTACATTGCACCTAAACCAACATCAAAGCTAATTGCATTCAAACTGTCACCTACAATAACCAGTCACTTGAACATATTTTCACTAAGTTAACTAGGAAACTAATTTCCAACTCAGTGAGTTAACCACCTAAACTCACTGAGTTCATCCTAACTAACTCCAAACCTCTTTTAACTAACTCCAAGCCTTTCCAAACCTCATTAATCCCAAGCCTAACCTCTATAAATTTTCTTCACCATTCACTACTCTCTAGCTCCACTTTTGTATTCACCATCTTCAATTCTCTGCAACCTTTCTCTTAACCCTCTCACACTCAAAGCTCAATTTTCCCAAAACTCCATTGAAGCTTCAAGAAGAGTGAGTTGAACCTCATCATACTACAGTTTTTGTGAAGAAGAAGATTCAGAAAACAAAAGAAAGATAAAGGCAATACTTCACCTTCTTGTACAAGTGATTTTCCGGCATCATCATCTTCTCCGATTAACACTCGCTGGAGCAATTCTCAGCTTCAGAGGTAGGTCCTTTTTTCATTGCATTTCTTGTTGTTATGCTGAACATTCCACCATGTTATTGCAAACCCCTATCATAAGGAGCTTTGAATCTTGTTCATGGAGGAGTATTATGGATCTAAGTTCTTAGTGGTTCTTGAGGATTCAGTATCATTATTGGATTTAGGACAGGAATTAGAGAATTTGGAGAGTGGATCCTTGTTCAGGAGGCAGAAACGAAGATGGAGGTGTCTCCGTTTTTCATTTCTGGTAACCACCACCGTCGGAAGCGATTTCCGACGCGGTGGTCCGCGGTGGAGCTCCGGCACCGGCGACCTGAGTTATCTTGGAAAAAAGCGCATACATTCAAATTCTTCTGGTTTTTTCCCAACACAACTCCCAATCTTGGGGTTCATTTTCTGATTGGGCTTATCACAGTCTAAGCCCAATACAATGCAGTTTTCTCTTATTCCATTTTCCTGTTGCACCCCTAGACTGAAGAAAACCTTGTCTAGCATTGGGCTTTGGCTACTGAAGCCCATGCATTTGGACTCTGTTTTGCTTTGTTTTCCTGCACATGCCAATCAAGCCTACACACCCTCTGTTTTGCAAAAGCTTTCTATTTTATTTGCTTTATTTGCTTGTTAATTAATTGATTTGATTGATAGAATTTAGGCTAATTAGATCAATTAGGAACTTAATTAGAATTTTCATAATTAGAATTTTAGATTCAATAAGTATAAAATTGTCAAAAGATCGTTTTACCCTTTAGGGGTAATTTTGGATATTTTCACTCATAAAATCACATGCTCCCTTAAGAATAGAATTAGCATAGATTTTTGATCAAGACTTTGATTAACATGCACATGTTCCCTTAGGATTTTTAACATAGGCTTTTTATCAACTTTAATCAACCATGACATGCTCCTTTAGGATAGTCTAATTCAATTCTAACCATTAGATTAGGGGCTAATCTAGTTTCCAACTCATTACAAACCTATGATTAAATTGGTCAAAAGCCATTTTGATCAATTAACTCCTTTGAACTTGTATAATCCCACAGTCTGGATTGAGTGACCAAAAAACCCTTAGTCACTTAATAAGACTTTTATTCTAAGTTATGGAGCCCGAAGCCTCAAGTCAAGATCTGCAAATCAAGGCATCCTCAGTCACATCAAGCAGCAGATTATACAAGATAAATCAAAGGTAAACACTTGGTTAACACGATTCAAATTGTATGAAACGAGCCTTAAGTAGTGAGGAATGATGAGATGGATTCTCTCATGTCCTCGTCTAGAGCGACTTTGCGTATGGGGCGTATGCCCCAAATATTCAAAGTGATCGCCCTTATTCATAGACTTTAGTGCAATATCAATCGATTAAACTACCAAGTCTTCTACACACAAGATCAACATCAACACAAGGATCAACAATGAAGATTCTTCACTATTAACTTGTCAGTCAAGAGAAGTATCATGCACATCAAGTCTTAAGTAATAGGGAATGACGAGACGGAGTCTCTCCTATCCTCGTCTAGAGAGACTTTACGTATGGGGCGTATGCCCCAAATATTCAAAGCGTTCGCCCTTATTCATAGACTCTCATGTGATTTTTATCAATCGACTGTCAAGTCTCTCAATTCATCTCTCTGTTCTATTCAATCATTCTTTTGCCTCCAATCATTCTTGCTTTCATCCCTAGTGGGTTGAACTATGAACACTCTGATTTCCTTATTTCACTATAAGGATACATAGGCAGGAGAATTCAAATTCTTCGCGAGCTACCTTATCTATTGCTACCCTATTTATCAATCAATCATTCTTCATTCATTCAATCTATACCATCTTTTGAGATCAATCATATTTCTCCTTGGACTTCTTGTCTATCCTTTTGGGATGTCTTAACGACATTTTGTCTCCTCAAGTGAGAGTTGTTTGGGCTACAGCCTCAAACACTTAATTTAGTCTTTCTTTTTGGCTTTACCTTATAGTGGTGGCCTGCTAGTCCATGTATTGGTAAATGCCTACCTTGCTCTGTGATTAAGAGTTTATCCCCTTCTTGGATCCAAGATACTATTCTTACTTGATCTCAAACTATCGATTTCCCCAGCAAGTGATACATTATCCCTTGTACTATCCAGTACTACAATCATCCCTTGAGTTGGTGTTTGTCTTGTGATCCCCTGTTGCTTAGACAAATGTCTCTCTCTCTCTCTATTCTCGTGGTTCCGAACTACAATTGCTCTAACTTTCTCATTGCACGATGAGAATACGTAGGCACGAGGATGCGGATCCTTGGCGAGCATACTTCTAATTATTCCTCCTTCGCCTTAGTGCCCCACTATAATCTTCCACTATTCATGAATCATTCACTCAGTGACATATTATTCCTTTGACATCGAAACACACTTTCTTTGGAATTCCATATACATCCATCGAAACACACTTTTTTTAGGACACCTAATGTAGTCCATCTTTCCACCTAGAGTTGTTTGGGCTACAACCTCAAACACTTATTTCCTTCATTTTTTGGCTAAACACCCTATAGGGGCGGCCTACTGGTCCACGTAGCGGTTAGAGTTGTTCCCTCTATGGTATGAATTTCATTTCTCTTATGGATTCCAATACACTTTCACCTTTATATTTCAAACAATACTTCTTCAGGCTCTAATCACCAGATATTCAACTTTGTGACTTTGGTCACTTCATTCCATTCATATTCATGATACACTCGTTATTCTACCTTCATTCACTTCATGTGATATACCTTATTCTTTGAGCCAAATATACTACCTCTTTGTGCTCCTTCTTGCGTCACCTTATGAACCAAGAGATGTTTGGGCTACAACCTCAAACACTAAATTCCTTCCTTTTCGATTTTACCTTATAGTGGCGGCCTACTAGTCCACGTATTGGTAATAGCCACCTTACTCTTGGGTTCATCTTTTCACCCTTGTTGGGGTTCAAAAGACTACCCTTTGGTTCAGACCATTCTTTGATCACACTCCTTTCTATCTCTCGCCTCTAGTTCCTTGAACTACGAAGCTCTGACTTTCTCATTACACAATGAGGATACGTAGGCATGAGGGACCTAATCCTCACTGAACACTTTATCTATTTCTTTTCCTTTTCCCCATTCTTTTGCGATTAATATTTAGATATAACACCTATTCGAGCGAGAACAATCAAAATGGTTCCCATGGAGTACCATAGATGTTAGGGATACTAATACCTACCCCTTGCATAACCGACTTCCTTATCCGGTATATCTCTTTCCCCCCGGATTTTACCTAGGTTTTCCCTTCCCTTTGGGGATAAATAAAGTTCGATGGCGACTCTGCTGTATGTTCGAGCGTGCGATATGTTTAACTATATTTCCGCTAGCTTCACCAACTAATCCATTTATCTTATGATTCCATTTTCAACATTGTTCCATAGCAAAGAAAATCCCAATCACCTTCTAAGTCCACTTTTTGATCCATCTCCATGAATCCAACCATTCAAGCCGCAACCATGGCAAACTGAATTGGTACAGTAGTCCATACTCATGTAAAACCAAGTCTTGAACCTGTAAAAGAACAACACAAGTCAGCAGCCAATATACATTCTCATACCTCACTACCTAACTCACAGCATAACCAGGAAGAATCCATTTAGCACCATATGACACAAGTCCATGCATAACAGAAGAAAAAGTGAAATCGTATAACCAACAATCACTAACTATCATGCAATAAGCAATGCCATTCATTAACCCTAACTAATTGTTTGATAGAACAAAGATAATTGTAACAGAGATTCAGATGGAGATAATGGGAAGGAAAAGATAGCAGACCCAAGTTATTACCTCATGGAAAGAATCGTGGATTAATATCCTACTTATGCGTGTGAAGTTCATCTGAGGCAACCCGTGGTGAACTTGTCGGTGGTAGGATAAGCCTTGTGTATTCTCCCATAAGAGCCGAAGCTGCTGCTGCAAAAGGAGAAAGGGATTTTTGGTTACCTTGCAGAAAATACAGACAAAAACCCCAACTATAATTCATTAACAAAACAGAACTGAATTCGAACCGCCGTAACCGAATTCCAACTAAATTGAAAACAAAAAAATACAGTTTAAAAGAAACCAAACTTCCCTAACAACTATAACAGAAACTGTGACGGAACCGGCATCCAAAAACAACAAGCTACAACTAGCCACAACTGAACTGTAACAAAACCTAAAAATAACCTTCCAAAACTTCCAACTGACACCATGCTAACAGAACCCGAAAAACACATTTAAACCTTCATAACTCCAATTCAGATCCAAATAAGAAAACTTCAAAAAAAAACTTTCAATCCTAACAGCTATCATATAACATAATCAGTTACAAATTTCAAACTAACTTTATAACAGAAATTCAAAATCTCCCTAAAAAACTTCTTAACCAAATCCTAACTGCCCTAACAGTTTTGCAACTGTAATCTAACTCAATAACAGAATCACAAAAACCTATATAACTTCACTCTCTCAGAATCTTGCATCTTCTTCTCCGGGAACCTTCCATTCTAACCTCTTCACTCTCCATCCTCCATAACCCCCCAAAAAACCAACCATCATCATTCAACAAACCTTTAATCCTCATACTCAAAACCTTCATTCCAATATCCTTCAGAAAAAACGAACTTCTTCCAATTCCAACCACCAACCATTCCTCTTCACCCTCTTCACGATTATTCACACAACCCTCCCCCGACCTGTGAAACAGATTTTCAATATCCACCAACCTCGCTCACCCTGCAACCTCCTTCAATCCCTTTACAGTATGGTTCGATACCTTCATCACAATCTAACAACGTCCCTCTCCCAACCGCCCTCATGTCCGCACCTTTCGACAACCTCTAACGGTTTAGAAACAAACTTCTAATAAGATGATAACCAACAACATTAACAGAAACAGAATCGAGAAACGAAAGAAGAAGAGAATAGCATAAAGAAACCATAGCAAAAAAAACAAGAGAGGGTAGAGGAGAGAACTTCTAACAGGGAGTACAAGAAACTCACGAATTTTTTGGAGAGGAGGGAGCGACACTCTTTGACGTTCGTCATCAGGAATCCTCCAATGAATGAAATCGACTCATCGCTTCAACCACGATTCGCATCACACTTCCAACGCAGTACACGAATCTGAATGTCTTCATCCTTCATCTCAAACGCAATACGAGGAAACGGAAACACAAAGCTCCAACATCAGTGACGCGAATTCGTGGGGCTTTTTCATGAAGTGGATCAAGGTCGCTCGCGAGGAGGAGTTACTTTCGGCGTCGACGGTAAGGTTCAACCTCAACATAAGCGCATTTTCTACATTTCATCCCTTTATCATTCTCGTCACGAGCTTCGTCACTTGAGCATTAGGTTGGATCGCTTCTCAGTAGTGTTGCCCCGGTTCTTGGAGCCTTCTTGAAGAGTCTTGAACTCGGATCTTTTCTTGGTGAGGATTGGGCTTTTGGCCCAAGTTCTCCCATTCAACATACCCCCTTCAATCCGCCACACACCCCAAGCTGGCCCATTTTAATGCTCATTAATAAGCCCTTAATCCCCATTTAATCTTTTTTAATCTATTTTAATTCTAGTTTTTGTGACTAATACTTGATACTGTTTGTTTTTTTATCTTGATAGAACTAGGATAATTTTTTACTTGATCTTTGTTAATTAGGAATTAATATGGTTTGTGTGATTAATTAGATTAATTAGTAATTAGCAGCTAGGTTAGATTTAGAAATTAGCCTAATCTTCATGTAGATTTTAATTTCTTAATTTTCCAGAATTAACACTCATTTGATTAACCATGCCATGATTAGGTTTTAGTCATTAGATTTTGGTTATTTCATTTTGTGGATTTTTGTTGAGATTAATATAGTTAGATATTGATTTCACCATGACTAAACCCTAGGTTAATTTCTCATTCGATTTGACTATTGTATGATGATTGTTCATGTCCATGTTAGATTAGATTCAATTCTTGATATAGATTGTTAATTTCTCATTTGATCGACTTTTGGTTCTACTTCATATTTAGGTAGATGTTAATTGTTAGAATTAATATTCATTTTCGTTAATTGTCCATTTAATCGGTCTGATGGTTTATGATCATTTTGATTAAATTGAAAATCCCATTAAAATTTAGGCGATGAATACCTTGTATGCATAATTTCATTTGCCATGATCTCATGATTAGTCTTTGATTTGTTTATCCATGACTAATCCATTACCATTTGAATTGATTTTAACCATCGAGCATGCTTACATATTGTTGCATCATTCTCATTCATTTGACTTTACCTCACGCTAACCTATTTGTTACCTTGTGTTTTCACATGTGACTTGGAGAGTCAAGCTCACTCCTAGCTAGCCATGCTCCTAACCATTTCATTCTCATTCAATAACCTTGTATTGTTTGAAGTACCATGCAACGTGTATTCTCTAGGCATGGTACATAGTTTAATAGTTTGTAAATCGTATAGTTCTTTCCATTCCCATGTATGTTATATTGTATGGATCCATCCCCCATCGTGGGTCAAGTGTTTCCCCACCCCATGATCATGTAATAGCTTAGATTTATTGCTTTCTAGTTAGTTCACCATGCATGATGAAAAACAAAGATAAAATACAAAACGATAAACAAAGCATTTCAAAAGAAACAAAAGATACTTGATTCAACGTCAAGTTGTTTTCCGAATAAACTCACACCATTACAACGTGAATGCTAGATCCAACGTCACGTATTACCTATCCATTCCATGATCCATTATTCACACCTATTCTCCATTCTCTTCTCAAAATCATTCTATCTCTCTCCTTTATTCCTTCACTCACTATTTTTCATAATAAATTCAAACACTTGATCCAAAGTCAATTTCCTTTTTCAAAACCATTTTCATAATAAATTAAAATGCAAAATGGGGTGTATGTGTTTGTACACAACATTCAAGTACTTGGGTTGTCGGTCGTACCTAGCCTAAGAACCCGACACTTGACTTTCCCCCTTTAAAACATCTAATGATTAAAACACGTTAGATCTAGGTGCTATGAGGGAGAAAAAGAGTAGTTAGGACTCCATTGTCCTCTCAATTCCCAAGTACTCTGAGCGTTGACCATACTTAGTCAAGGGTCAGATACTTGTCACCCTCTAAGTTCCAATGATTAGACTTGTCAAACTCTTTTCACAATTCAAATATCTTTTTTGGATGAAAAAGATTGGTTAGGAAAACATTGTCCTCTCAACTCCCGAGTTATTATACTGTTGATTGTACCTAGCCAAGGGTCTAATACTTGTCTCCGTATATAAAATCAACCCCAACAAATCAAATCATCTTTTGCCTTAGTGCACTCATCAAAACCTTTCAATAAGAACGTGTTACTTATGTTCTACCGTGAACGACGCTTAAGCCTCCATGTGCGAGCAAGTAATGTTTAACTACTAGAGTGTGAACCAAGCATATCCATTTTACCGCAAACAAGCAAATACTTTCCGCTCCCATGATAGAGTATACAAGCAAGTGAACAGTAGCGTGCGAATGTCAATATTATTCAGTAAAAACAACCAAATAAATGTTCTGTTTGTAAGCCTAACTACGAAACTCTGACTTCCTTATTGCACGTATGAGGATACGTAAGCACAAGGTCCCAATTCCTTGGCGAGCACACTAAATTAAAACTTATTTTCTCTCACATCTTATCTTTTATCTCATTCCCGATAGCAAGCAATTTATAGATAAACAATACCCATACGCATTTGATACGAGCAAGTGGTTCCCATGTGTCGCAACCTGAAAAATGGAATGCGAAAAAAAACAACCGGCGAAGAAAGACAGGAGAGTCGCCACCGTGCGTTATTTATCCCAAAGGAGGGAAAGGAAACGCTCAAAGTAAACCTGGAAAAAGGAAAGGACAAGACAGGGTCTCGCAACCAAATCTTGGGTTCGGGAGTCGATTATGCGAAGGGAAGGTATTAGCACCCCTACGCATCCGTAGTACTCTACGGGATCCACTTTTGTAGTTCTTGTCTAAAGGGTGTGGGTTTATCTTGTGTTATTTACTAAAAGAATGGGTCAAAAGAAAATGACTCGCACGGATGTCGCATCCACTGCATACGTATCTCATCTGAATAGGAGAATCAGAGTCTTCGTAGCTCGGCTACCTAGGGGTTAAGGGTAATTGTGCTCGCTAAGACATCGCGTCTTATGCCTACGTATCTCATCTGGAATGAGAATCAGAGCAAGCTGTAGTTCGGCTAACTACGGGGTTATGGATTGGGTTTTGGACGAACGACGTTACTACGCAATCTACCGGATGCTCGACCTTTGGAGACTTACTCGTCTGTAGTAGAAGGAGTAAACGTGTTTTATGAAGAAGAAAAATCAATAGGTTTGCTTGCGTTATAGGAACGCTCATGCAAAAGGAGTCCTGGACAAAGGAACCTGCATAAAGTAAACACACAAAACATTGCCTCCTATCGAGGTCTTCCAGCTAAGAAAGCGGTAAAAATACGGGAAAATGTAAAAGTACCACACGGATAAAGATCCGAAGTAACAGTAATTAACGGAACAAGGAAACCCTGAGATCCTTCCAAGCTAACACCATCAAAGAAAGTGAGTCAGTACAGGTAATCGGAATGAAACCTCCAGGTGGTATCCCACAAATAAAGTGGAACACCAGGCAAACCATCTCTGCAAGAGTCATATGAGCCCTCACAAAACAAAACTCAACAAACAGGTTAGAGAAACAAAATAGGGTAATCAAGAGTTGCCCCCAAATCAAAATGTAACCACATGAATCATGCCCTTTCAATTCACAAAAAGCTCACAAAAAACAACCAAGGGTATGAGGCCTAAACCTCTTGTCAAACACATGCATCAAAAGGGTATCAAATTCACCCATAATACCTCATACATTTAGAGCATTCAAATTAAAGGCATAAAGATTATGGATATAGGGCAAACCTGATTGGAGAGCTTGATTGAAATTGAGTTGCACCCGTGAGGTTTACAAAACAATCTTTAGGGTTTATGTGAGGCAGAGGTGATTTTGTGCAGTTGAGTTCCCTTCAGGGTTTGGAGGCTGCTCTGAACTCTGTTAGCTCTTCTCTCACTATCTTTTTCCTCCAGTCAGGGTAATAGGAATATAATGAAATTTTGTTTCCCTGAAACTCTGAATTTATAACCCAATTTTTGTGGACCTGTGGGTTCAAATGAGAGAGGCCCAAGTCCAAGATTTTTATTTTTATTTTTTTTTCGTTTTCCGTTTCTTTTTTTTTCGTTTTTCGTTTTCCGTTTTTTTTTCAAAACACGTGGGCTTCGCCTAGCGAGCATGACAGCTCATGAACAAACCTTTGTTCCTTCAAGATTAACGTTTTGACTGACGAATTGACCCCTGTTGGAAGTAACTCAAGTCTTTCCCTTGTGTTGACTGATCATCTAAATAGAACCCACAAAGTGTCCTGGATGATGTTCAAGCTTCTTGGAGCTAATCCCGATTGACATGATGAAATGCAATGTATCTAATGTTAAATGACCTAAAAATGAATGCGTGAATAAGGAGGGCAAATTTTGGGGTGTTACAGCTGCCCCTATTCTGTCATCAGCTAACCCGAGCAGGATGAAAGCGAACAGCTTATCAGACAAACAGGGTGAGCTGTGATTGAATACCAAAGACAAACCGAAAATTTGCGCTCCGAGAACACCACAAAAATGTTGAAATACACCGCGCTGTTTATTTCTCTTCCGATCCTCTGGCTGAATTTGAATCAGTCTTCTGACTTAATTTGGAGTTTCGATCCTCTGGCTGAATCTATACTCAATTTAGTCCTCTGGTTGGATGTTAATTTTGATCCTCGGGCTGGATACGATTTTAATCATCGGGCTGGATACGATTTTGTTTCGATTCTCTGGCTGAATCCATGATTCTCTGGCTGAATCTACTTCGATCTTCTGGCTAGATCTGAATTGTTTCGATTCTCTGGCTGAATCTATTTCCGGTATTCGGGCTAGACCTGACTTCGATCTTCTGGCTAGATCTTCTTCGATCTTCTGGCTAGATCTCCTTTGTTTCGATTCTCTGGATGAATCTATTTTCTTTGATTCTCTGGCTGAATCTACTTCGATCTTCTGGCTAGATCTGAATTGTTTCGATTCTCTAGCTGAATCTATTTCCGGTCTTCGGGCTAGACCTGACTTCGATCTTCTGGCTAGATCTGGATTGTTTTGATGATAAATTCCCATCATCAGGATCTCGCATCTGGGGCATGCGCTGGTTGACCCTCTTTTGAAATCTACAGTCTTCATGTTAGATATGCAGCTTCGAGAATATCCCACTCTTGGGCTTCGTACATATTCTTCAGGCTAGAACATGTTATAACGACTCTTCGATTAGACTTTGTTTTTTTAAATGCGATCCGCGGGTGTAACACCTCAAAATTTGCCCTCCTCTCTTGGGACTAGCTTAACATATTTGCATATCCTTTTAGGTCATTAGGCATTGCATATTGCATATCATGTGGTCACATTGTGCAAGCCATTCTCCCAAGTCTTGATTCAGAAGATGAGGAAGTCAAAGTGCAAGCTAGGGTTTTATTGGACTGGTCATTAATCATCTGAGGATGTGGAGGTCCAAATTAGGGTTTCATGATTCTCAAAGGAGATTGGTCTTCATCTTGATTACAATGATTCATCATCATCATCATGGCTTGATATCATCAGAAGATTCAGGAGATTGAAGCATATTCCTTGAGATTAGGGTTTTGACCACTGGTCAACCCTAATCAGTTGCATTGGGCCAATCAGGGCATGATCAGGAGATGGGGTCTATGATGGAGATGGGGATCATTATATGATTTTATTGAGATAATTGAGGCTAGGGTTTCACCCTTGAGCCATTTCATCAAAGGAATGAGGCTCAGATTGATCAATGCATTGCCAAATTCATCTATCAGTTAAAAAGTCAATTGTGGTCAACTGTGCTTGATTTAATGGATTGGGAGGTGGGATTGAGTTGGATACACTTCCTTCATGTTGGAACAAGTGTTATTTGACATGTCAAAGCTCAAGAATGGAGAAAATCAAGTCAGGACAAAAACTGCCAAAAATAGAAAGTGACTTGTAATGGAAGTTTCCAAAAATGGAAAGTTTTTGACTTCAAAATTACATGTCCAAGGAAGCTTCAAATGAAAATTTGTTCAACATGAAAGTTGTAGATCTTGGTCTCGCCTTTCCAAAAAGTCCAAGAACTTGAAAATCCCATGTATGGTTGGCAAGTTATGGTCCATTCAATTTCAAAAATGACCCATAATCAAAGTGGCATAACTTCCACATGGAGTGTCCAAATTGGATGTTCTTTTTATGCACAAACTCCATTTGACATGTACTTTCATGGTGCATAATTGGAATTCATCAAAAATGGTCAATGCAAAAAGTCAAATTTCAACTGGACAGTTAAATGGACCAGGGGCAAAATTGTCCAACTTGTGAAATAATTGGAATTTTTGAGTGGGGATTTTTGCAACACCTCATAAATGGCATTTGAAAGTTGTTGGAATATTCATAACATGGCTAGGCCTTGTGGTTTGGAAATTGGCTTGTAAAATGAACTTGCAAAAATGGACAAAGTACCACCACATAGTGAATTTCCAAAATACTCATCCAATGAGCATAAGCCAAGTTGCAACAGCTCACACATGTCATTTTGAGAGTGTGTGAGCTGTCCATGAGGTGGCAATGAGCTGGCATGGGAAAATACAATTTTGCCCCTAGTTTGAATTAACCATTTTCACTAATCATTTCCAATTGGTTAATTAGCATGGTTAAGCATGGATTAAGCTAGCATATATATTCCTAATCACATCTAAATCATAACAGAATTCACAATTCCCCAAAATCAGATCCAAATTCATCACATTCTCTCAAACTCTCAAGAACCACATAACACTTCAATTGACAAGAACTCTCTCATTTCTTGATCAATTTTCGAAATTCTTCTTGCTGCCACTTCCTCTCATCATCATCTCCATCTGTTTTTGAAGTTTGGATTGAAAGGAGCTTCATTCGTGGCTGTTCATTGTGGAGGCATCAATGGTGAATTGAAGAATTCATGCACTACAAGCCACTTCAACTGAATCTAACACCTCTACTCATCTTCCTTATCACTCTACTACATCTGTTTGTGGAAAACACGCGCAAAAAGCATCGATTCCAGCACTGCATTCCAGGTAATCAACTTTTTCGAATATCATGATTCTTCCAATGCTTATGTGTGTTTGGTAGAGTGAAGGACATAGATCATCGTGATGCTTTTAGTTTTAGAAATGGTGAAACGTAGGTGAAGTAATCTTGATTTGAAAGTATGAAACCAAACCCTAAGTCGATCGATCCGTGAGATTTAGGAACTTATAGGTTAAATTATGATGATATTTGGATTCCTGACACTTAGACCGTTCCAACGCATATTCATTTGTTGATTTTGGTGGAAGTTTGAGTCGAAACCGTTTTTGAGGTGTTGAAGCGCGGGGAAGAAGATGAAGTCTGAAAAATTTCACTGTTCGATCCATTTTACTGCTTTTCCAATTTCAAATTTGTGTTTAGCGCGAAATCTAGCCAATCACAACATTTCATCGCTACGACGTCGTTTTGGCCATGTTCAAGATAATTGCAAGTTTGCCACTCGGTCCTTTAATTAATTATAATAATTCAAATAATTATTAGAAAATTCATAAACACTTTAAAAAATTCATAAAAAATGTTTTAAAAATCAGAAAAATATGTGGATTTTTTTGTTGACTTCCTAATTGACTCTAGAATTTTATTGACCTATTGATTGAAGTTGTGCATGGTGGAAATTAGGTTTGACCTAGGGTTGTTTAACATGTGTGCCATTTTGATACATTGTGCCATTTCCATTGTGAAATCCTCATGCTTACAAAGAAATGTTTGAAAATTTTTGTGATGATTGTGGACTGGCTAATGGTGATTTACATGTAAATTTCATGAATTTTGGATTCCTGGTGATTGAGTTATGAATTTTGGAATCTAGGTGTGACAATTTGTGTCACACCTCATTATGTCAACTTGCTGGATTTATTTGAATGGCCTAGACTTGTTAGAATAAAATGAAATTTTGCATGGATGTTCATTAACATGTTAAGATGCTATGTGAATTTTTCTGGATTTTTCCATTGCATTTTCAATTTGATTGCTATTTTTCATCTCTGTTGGTCAAATATGCAAGTCCATGTGACATATGTTGGTAGATCTTTTGTGAAATGCTCGTATGGTATTGAATGAACATGAAATTTGGTATGCTGGTTATAGACACATGATAGGACATCCCTGTTTTGGTCCCATTCATTTCTTTATTGTTTTCATTGATTTATGAATTTTTGAAGTGAATGCATGTGTTGATGCTTTGGTTTGGATCATGTAATTGTGTCTGTTTTTGTTGATTTTCATTGACATAGTTCTCTTTGCCCAATTGAGCTTAAATTTGATATGCCATACCTTGAATAGGTCCTGTTTAGGTGTAAATTATTTGAGGATTTTTGGATTTGTTTTGATATGGAATTGGATGCAATAGTTCTGTTTGGATGTTGAATGTTCCATTTGACCTGAGTTGAATTGTTTGGTGCATGAAATGAATGTGGTGGATGATATAAATATGGGATTAATTGCTTTGGCTTTCTATTGGTGTTAATTTGAGTTTGGTTGAGAATTACTTGCTGTTTAGACTTTTTTTCTCCCTTTTGGACCCTAGGCTTGGCCTAGAGGTCCAGTTTCTCACATTTGCTTGATTTTTCAGGATGAAATGCATAATGCCTAAAGGGATTGAGCCAAGTTAATTCAATTGAGATTATTTGTTGTTTGTACACTAACATGACTTGGTTTTGTAGGTTGTGAAGCTTGGGCTTGAGCTTATAGCTTGCCTTGTTGTGCATTGACTTGTATAGTCTGACTGATTAACATTTGCTGTTTTCTGATTGGTTGTCTGAGATACTGACTGGTTAGCTTTTGTACAGGTACATTTAGTCGCTTCTAGTTCTTTTAAGAACTTGCTTGCTAGCCGCTGCTTGGTTGTGTAAACCGCTCGAGGTAGGTCCTCTTGACTTCATGTAGTCTGGGAGACCCGGCCTGTTATTTGGCCGGGCAAATGTCTGAAGTCCTCCTTAAGAGGCAATGATTGTGGTTGTTTAATTTTCGTGCCAAGCAGGTGAAAGACCTCTAAGAGGCAATTGGTGGAAGTTAGGGATATGCAATCTATCCCCCACTATTTTGTGTGTCGTCCTTCTGCTCACACGGCTGTGTGTTGATGCATTGGGGCACAAACCCAAGATCTGTGTTGTTGCACAATCGAGTCAGAGTCTTTGAGCGTAGAAGGGTCCCTCCATTCTGGACCCACGCTCCTTTGTCAGAAGCTCTCCCTGGTCAGGGATAAGAGCTGTGAGGTCTCATCCTCACTTCACCTCTCATCTGCTTCACCTTAGCCTCGTAATGGCAAGGTTAAGAGCGACTAACACCCATGTACAGATGAATTGCTTCGGCAGTTACACCTATTGATTGAGCCCCTTTGTTTGGTTATAGTGTGTGCTATGTGAATATCTGTTTGAGATGCCTGTTCTCATTTGATGTATGCTTGTATGCTTGTATGCTTGCTTTCTTCCTGGATAGGATTAGTTTGCAGTTGCGCAAGTAGGTAGAAACCTGAACGTAGGGTAATGATGCATGACAACACTAGGCTCGAGTCCAGCTCCCTGGTAGTGTGTCTTCCCTCGGTTTCTGGCTAGTTTTTCTTTCCCTTGAGGGGGAACTACATCGCCCTGATCCTTGTTCCAGACGAGGTATGTAGGCAGGTGGTCGTGCGAGACCACTCCGGGCAACCTTTTTCTTTTTTGCGTGTGTTTACTTGTTATCTGATTGTGTTTTGGTTCGGATGCCGACGTAAGCCCAGTGATTGGCTGTCGGGCTCCACGTTTGCCCTTTTGTGTGTTTTGGTTCGGATGCTGACGTAATTCCATCGAGTGGTTGTCGGGCTCCATGTTTGCCATCTGTTTGTGTGTTTTGTGTTGTTTGGCGTGCGTAAGCCGAACTACAGTGGCTCTGATTCTTGTTCCAGACAAGATATGTAGGCATAGGATGCGACGTCCTATCGAGCTCCCTTCTCTTAACCCCACCTGTGTTCCCTGTGTGTGTGTGATGTTTTAGCAACCTATTCTTTATTTTAGAACGTGGATCCCGTCGAGTACGACGGACGTGAGGGGTGCTAATACCTTCCCCTTGCGTAACCGACTCCCTTACCCTTTCTCTTTGGTCGCAAGACCATTTCCTTTCCAGGTTTCTCTGAGCGTTTCCTTTCCCTATCTTGGGATAAATAACGCGCAGTGGCGGCTCTGTGTTGTGTTTTTATTTGAGTCCCGCCGGTTGTTTTTCGCGGATGCGACAGCGGGCTGGATCCTCTTATAGGTTGATTTTCTGTTGAGCTGTCAATCTATTCCTCTAGCCGGCTTGCTGGGGAAATAACGCTCGTCGTCGACTCTCTGGCTGAATCTTCAAAACGAACCTTAGGCTGACTCTTGCGAAAACGATTCTCAGGCTGAATCTTCAAAAATGACCCTCAGGCTGGATCACTGGAAAACGATTCTCAGGTTGAATCTTCAAAAATGACTCTCAGGCTGGATCACTGGAACAACGATTCGCAGGCTGAATCTTCAAAAATGACCCTCAGGCTGGATCACTGGAAAACGATTCTCAGGCTGAATCTTCAAAAATGACCCTCAGGCTGGATCACTGGAACAACGATTCTCAGGCTGAATCTTCAAAAATGACCCTCAGGCTGGATCACTGGAAAACGATTCTCAGGCTGAATCTTCAAAAATGACCCTCATGCTGGATCACACACACACTTGATCCTCTGGCCGAATCTCATGACTTTGGTTGTAAAGTAATTTTTCAGTCTGCTTTGAAGAACCTGTTTATTAGTTTATATGTATGCTTGATATGCATGCAGATGCAAATGTTAATGTTATGCATGGTGCAAAAGAAAAAAAGAAATCTGCTTGGGGAAGTAACTATGGTAGGGAGCGGATCGTTGTATCAATCCTTGAATGCTCTGTGGGGAACGATCCGTCTGCCGGGACCGGGGAGCCACCGAAAATAAATCGGCCTTTTTTGAAAAGTTGACCTTGTTGGGGAAGTATCAACTATGGAAACTTTGCTTGGCGAGGCTCTGCGAGGAGAGTCTGTGGGGAAAGCACTTCCTGGGGAAATGTCGTAGGGATCGACCTTTATTGGGGATATGAACTTGCTAATCGTCCTCAAGCTGGGGATTAGAACAAATCTATTAGAAATAATCTGCTGGGGGAATGAGATGAACACTGGGAACACCACCCTCTTGTCTGTTGGGTATGCGACTACTCCGCTGTTGCAGGGAAGATACAGTCTGGCACTGTCGACTCCGCTGGGGATATACAGTCTGGATACTGTCAACTCTACTAGGGAACCTGCTCTGCAGAGGAGAGGCTTTGTCAACCGCTTGGGGGTGAGGATTCATGACTTGGCATCCGGTTCCTGTGACCTGTAACCAAAAAATACACGTATGCCCCGGGGAATTACTCGGTTTGAATTCACAGTCCGGGATTAAGCACATTCAAAGCAATTTTGATTGTTTTCCTGCGCAAGTCATCTGCAAAAGCCACCATTATATTCAGATGCAATATGTTTCATCAAGAATTCAGACATCTTTTTGCAAACAAACTAATAAATGAAAAATAAAGAGGCTTTTTAACTGAATATTCGACTTTTGTTGGTTGAAAAATTTGTGTCGGGAATAGGCGAGCACATCAGGAAGCTGATCCCTGAAAAGAGGTGATCGCTATAAATTGAACAAAAGAAACTATCCTAATGGCAATGTGGATACGGGGTCCCAATGAGTTTCGACTCTGCTATGGCTCGTATGTCCTTATGACGCTTTGCTCATCTTACTTTCTGAAGTGGATGATTAGTCGATCTTTAACCTTCGAAGATTGCCGGATTGAATGAAACGGTGATATAACACGGATGAACTCAGATCGCAGTCATTCACTTATTCCCTAACTTTTGCGTGGACCGCCCTTTTGGGTTTTCAATCCACCGGGATACCCTTTTTTGCCTGAGCCGCCCTTTCGGGTTTTCGACTCACCGGGTGTACATGGTTTATTTTATATCCCTAATTTTTTCCCGAACCTCTTTATTCTTTTTTTGGTTCGTCGGGATGCCCTTTTTTTGCCTGGACTATTCTTTTTACTGTCCAACGGGTCTATTTTATGCGAAGTATTTTTTTTTACTGCGTCTGAGTTGACAGGGGATGGGAAGTCTTCGCCATTCCTGGTTGTTAGCATCAAAGCTCCGCCAGAGAAAAACTCTTTTAACCACGTATGGACCCTCGTTGTTCGGTGTCCATTTTCCCCTGTGATCTGTGTTGGGAGGAAGAATTCTTTTGAGTACCAATTCACCGACTTGATACTCCCGAGGGCGCACTTTCTGATCAAATGCTCTCTTCATCCGTCTCCGATATAGTTGGCTATGGCATATAGCTGCTAGTCTCTTTTCCTCAACTAGGCTCAGCTGATTGTATCGAGAACGGACCCATTCTGCTTCGTCCGGCTTCATTGTTGGTGCAGGGAAAAGTTATTCTGGAAGAAAATGGCATATGAACCCCCTCCAGCGTGATCAACACTGCACCAACTCCGCGACCATTAACGTTGACCGCCCCATCAAACATCATAATCCATTTGGATTCAGGGTCAGGCCCCTCCTCCGGGAGTGGTTCCTCGCAATCTTTCGATTTGAGAAACATGATGTCCTCATCAGGAAAGTCGAACCTCATAGGTTGGTAATCATCAATCGGTTGCTCGGCAAGATAGTCTGACAAGACACTTCCTTTGATGGCTTTTTGTGAAGTGTATTGGATGTCATACTCTGTCAGCATCATCTGCCACCTAGCAACCCTTCCGGTAAACGCTGGCCTTTCAAAAATATACTTGACTTGATCCATCTTTGATATCAATAGAGTCGTGTGAGTCAACATATACTGTCTTAGTCGACGAGCAGCCCATGCCCAAGCGCAACAAGTTTTCTCGAGCAGTGAGTATCTTTGTTCACAGTCGGTAAACTTTTTGCTAAGGTAGTATATTGCATGCTCTTTTCGACCTGACTCGTCATGCTGACCGAGCATACAACCCATTGACCTTTCTAACACAGTCAAGTACATGATCAACGGTCTTTTACTCTCGGCCTGTAGACTGGCCCCGATCTTGATCTCTTTCTTGTCGTCCTCGATACCAATGTTGACGGTCTCAATCACTTCCTGATAAGGCGTAATAGCTCGGTCCTCCTGTTTCAACAACCTGGCTAACTCCTCAGGCAATTCACAATCTTCCTCAGCCCCTTCTTCGGCTTGATAGATAGGATTGTCGAAGTCATACTTGGCCATAGTAGTCTCGTTAGTAGTGAGATCCGGGTGATCAGTTTTACGAGGTGTTTTTTGGAAAGAAAAACGAAAAAGAAACATGAAAAAGAAACATTTCTGTTTTTGTAAAAGTAAAAATAATTGAAAGAAAGAGAACACAAAATTGTTTGCAAAAGCTGTCCTTTATTGATGATGAAAATAATTGCGAAATGTAACTAAATGGATGGCCCTACAGATGAGTCATTACACCTTGGTCAAAGTGTAAGACTTTATTATGCATGTGATAAAAGGAAAACAATAAAAATTACTCCTTCAGTAGAGTAAATCGGACGACTTTTTCAGACGACCAATTGTCGAGCTTTTCTCCTGGGACACACAGGCGAATCCAGCTATCTAAGTCACAGTCACCGTCAGCCTTGTCTTCCTCTACAACATTGATGGTGTGGGGAGAAACCAAACCCCTGCTGGAGAAAGTACCGGCTTCATTCTTCTGAGACCCCGGAGTATACCCCAATTCAAACTTGTCTTCTTTTATGATTGGCTCCACAAATTTGCCCCAGCCTTGGGCATTACCAGCCTTAACCACTTCAACAGCTTGCTTGTATGAAGAGATAGAAGTCCCGACCTTCTCAGACTCAGGTGAAAAGACAGCTTCGGGCACGACCTCACTGATGTTTATAGTTTCGAAGCCCTGACACAGCATCTCATGCACCTCACCATCCATCTCCACATACTTAAATGTAGACAGGTGGCTAACAAAAATATCCTCTTCACCACAGACAGTGACGATCTGACCTTCTAGTCCATATTTGAGCTTCTGGTGGAGAGTAGAAGTAACAGCACCGGCAGCATGAATCCAGGGCCGACCTAGCAGACAGCTATATGCAGGCTGGATATCCTACACATAAAAGGTACTCTTGAATACCTGTGGTCCAATCTTAACTGGAAACTCAACTTCGCCACAGACAGCTCGCTTAGAGCCATCAAAAGCCCTCACAACCAAATTACTCGGCCTCAGGGTGGCGTCGTCGCAATCCAACTTCGTTAAGGCTTTCTTTGGAAGAACATTCAGAGAAGAGTTTGTATCAACCAAAACATGGGAAAGCACCGTCCCTTTGCATTCCATTGTGATATGCAAGGCTTTGTTGTGATTCCTGCCCTCAGGTATCAGGTCATAATCGGTGAAACCTAGCGCATGGCTAGCGTTTACATTTGAAACTACCGACTCCAGCTGGTTAACAGTTATCTCTGGTGGAACATAGGCCATATTCAGTACTTTCAACAAGGTTGTTCTGTGTGCCTCAGAGCACATCAATAGTGAGAGAATGGAGATCTTTGAGGGTGCGTGATTTAGCTGGTCGACTACCTTGTAGTCACTTTTCTTGATAATCCTCATAAACTCATCCACTTCCTTCTCGAATACGGTCTTAGGAGGAGCTTCCTCGGTAGTAACCTCTTCGGTGGATACCTGTTTTCCTTTAGCCTTGGAAGCTACCTCAGTTTTAGTATTCGTGCGCAATGTTGATGGTGCAAATAGGCGTCCACTGCGAGTGAAACCACCAATTCCTCCAACATTGTCTACAGCGGAGCTACCAATGTCAATGTCTTCTTCGTTAACTTTCTGCCCCTGGCAGTAGATATCAGCCCCATAGTGCCACGGGATAGCACTGTCTTTCTCATGCGGAACAGGTCCTGGTACCGTGATGGTGACCGGACCAATCAAAGTCGGTTGAGGGTTGTCAGAGTAAATTGGTGCTGGACTTTCTGGGAAATATATTGTCATCGGAGCGGGTCTCTCGGGAACATATATTTCTTCAGGAGTGAAATAAAACGTTATTGTCGATACATCATTCTTCACTGGACGAGTCTGATCGAACTGAAGACAACCTTCATCTATCAGTTGTTGAATACCCTTTCTCAAACTGTCACATCCGTTCTCGGCAGCTTGACAATTTCCGCACTCTTCCCCACAGCCCGGGAGAATCTGTCCTTTCAAAAGTCGGTCTTTAACTATCGATAGCGAAGTCTTCACTTTAGCCACATCAGAAATCAAATTCAAAGTTTCCCCACTATCAACAGCATTAATCCTCTGCCCGCCGTGAGCTGGCATCGGGTTTTGGATAACATTAGGCACCGGAGAAAAATTGATGGCCTGGGCATCTCTCAAATCTTGTACCTTTAGCTGGAGAGCTTTGCAATTATCTGTAGTATGGCCAGGTGCGTTGGAGTAAAAAGCACATCTGGCGTTGACATCATAACCTCTAGGCAGATTATTGGGATCGACCAGTGGGGCCAGAGTTCTCACCGTAACCAGATTCATGTCAATCAGCTTGGGAAGTAATACAGAATAAGGCATTGGGATTGGCTCGATGACCCGGTCCGCCTGCCTTGGACGTTGTTGATAGTGTCTTTGCTGGCCCGGATTACCTCCTTGTTGTTGATTGTTGTACCTGGGTTGCTGTTGCGGATGATACTGCGGTTGAGGAACAGGTGTTGGAATAGTGACTGCGCCACTTGATCTTGATAATAATTAGGGCGTCCTCTGCCCCTGCCTCTGCCGGCATATACAACGCTCGCCTCACCTTCTCTTCTTCGCTGACCGTTACTGTCGCATCACGCGAAAAACCGGCGGGAAAAGAAGAAACAACAGAGCCGCCACCGTGCGTTATTTATCCCAAAAGAGGGAAAGGAAACGCTCAGAGTAAACCTGGAAAGAACATGGTCTCGCGACCAAAGAGGATGGGTTCGGGAGTCGGTTATGCGAAGGGAAGGTATTAGCACCCCTACGCATCCGTAGTACTCTACGGGATCCACGCACAAAAGGAAAGAATATTGGTTGCTAAACACTGCTCAAACTCACACACACTGGCTGAAAGAGACACAAGAAAACAGACTGAAACTGACTCGGCAGGATATCGCATCCTGGGCCTACTTAGTCTATCAGGCATAGACATCAGAGTCGAAGTAGTTCGGACTGGGGAGACGACACATGCTCGCTAGGATGTCGCATCCTATGCATACGTATCTTCTCGGACGAGAGAAGAATCAGAGCATTCGTAGCTCGGCTGACACGCACACAAACAAACAAAGGCAAAGGCAAACGTGGAGCCTGAATGCCAATTACTGGACTTACATCAGCATCCGAACCAAAACGCACTCAAGAAGGCAAACATAGAGCCCAAATGCCAATCACTGGACTTACATCAGCATCCGAACCAAACACACGCACACTGGAACCCAAATGCCACTCGATGGACTTACATCAGCTTCCAAGCACACAACAAGACAAAACAAAGACACAGGCGCCCGGAGAGATCAGCTCATCTCCTGCCTACATACTTCATCTAGTATGAAGATCAGGGCGATGTAGTTCCCCTACAGAGGGATAAAGGACTAGCCTAACCAGATGACAGAGGGAGACACAACACTAGGGAGACTACGACTCGAGCCTAGATGTTATCATGCAAAATCAACCCTAAGTTAAGGTTTCTAGCTAACTGGCACAGGGAGCCAGCCTATCCTAGTCATGACTTGCACAGGAAGCAAGCCACACACGCACTTAACTTGCACAGGAAGCAAGCCAAGCAAAACCTAACTTGCACAGGAAGCAAGTCTAAACTAAACCTAACTTGCACAGGAAGCAAGTCAAACAATCCTAACTTGCACAGGAAGCAAGTCAAACAATCCTACAAGCACAGATAGCACACCCTATACACAAGCAAGTGGCTCAAACAAGGCTAGGTTTTAGTCGAGGGGTCATATCAACCTCAACAAACAAACCTCTGGAACTGGGTAAATGTTGCTCTTAACCTTGCCATTGAGAGACTAAGGTGAAGCAGATGAAAGGTGAGTGAAGATAAGACTTCACAGCTCTTATCCCTGGCCTGGGAGAGCTTAAGACAAGAATGTGTGGGTTCAGAAAGTGGGAACCCTTCTACACATTTAAAACTGACTCAACTGTACAACTGTACAAGATCTTGGGTTTGTATCTGCAATGCATCAACACAGTGGTGTGAGCAAAGCAGATGACACACTGAATAGCAGGGGATAGGTTGCATATCCCTTGGGTTCTGCCAATTGCCTCTTCACTTAGGAGGACTTTGACTCTATGCAAGGACAAAATTAAACATCCACAAACATTGCCTCTTAAGGAGGACTTCAGACAGTTGCCTGGCCAAGTAACAGGCCAGGTCTTCCAGACTACATGAAGACAAAGAGACATACCTCAATGCAAATTGCTTATACAAGCAAAGCAAAGCAAAAGTTCACAAGGAACTAAAAGCAACTAAAGTACCTGAAATCAGTCAAGCACAGTTAGTATACAAGTCAGAGTTAAATCAAAATGAAACAGACATCAACCAGTTAACACAAGCAAGTGAAGGTGCAAGGCACAAGGCTTAAGGCACGTGGGCCAAGCCACCTACAAAACACACAAGTTAGTCATGGTATTTAGGCAAGCTCAATCAAAAAGAAATGTTCTCATTGGTCATTTGTTGGTCAACCTGAAAACATGAGCTCAAATGTGAGTAACAGGACCACTAGGGCAAGCCTAGGGTCAAAGATGAATGAGAAAGCCGAAACAGCAAAGGGCAAGTATCCAAAATCATGTACAAACAATTAGGAAACACAACCAATTGGATCCACATCCATATCAATCATCATCATCATTTCATGAATCATTTAGGTCAAAGTATGGCAAACAGAAGCTCATAGAAGTCAACAACAAGACTTAACTCAAAAGCAATCTTAAACATTTCCAAAAATCACCAAATAAATCATGATCAATCCTAACACATATCATGGTAAGCATGTCAAATTTCATCCCATTTGGACAAGTGGAAGGCAGTCAATGAAAATCAGAAAGTCAAAGCAATTTTGAACATGCTCAAAGAAGTCAACCAAACATGCATCAACTTAGAAAAATCATAAATCAGATATGGTGTATGATAAATGAATGGGACTAAAACCATGGCAAAGATGAGGATGTCTAGTTATCTCATGTCAAATTTCATGTCCATCTAATAAAGTATGAGAATTTCCCAAATGAAATGGGAACATGTGTCACACAAGGTCAACAATTGACCAACCAGGGGAGAAAATCTCAAACAATTAGGAAATGCCACAAATAATTCCAAGAAAATTCACATATAAACTAGACATGCAATAGTAGGTTCATGCAAAAATTTGGATCAATTGGAGGTCAAGAAGTATGGTAATGAAAATCATGAAGTTGGACATCAATGGTGTGACACAAATTGTCACACCCTAATTCAAAAAAATCATAACTCACAAACCACAAATGATAAATTCACAAACTTTACATCAAAATCACCATGAGTGTGTCTAGTTTAAGCACAAAAAATTTGGGAGCCATTGGATACATTCTCATCATTTCACAATTGATTTGGCAAAGTGTACAAAAATTGGTCACATGTCACAAACCCTAAGGCCATTTAAAAACTACTCATCCAAAAATTCTGGAAAAATAATGATAAAAAAGTAGAGGTCATGAGGAAGACAATGCAAAAAAAACCCATTCAAATTGGATTAAAATTGAAGCATTTATGATTTTTGGAAGATTGGTTATAAAATGTGAAATTAAAATGGAATAAAATGGATTAATTAAAGGAGAATGGCAATGTTGTAATTGTTTGCGCCACTAATCTAAACGATGCCGTTTTGGCCATTGCAAGGAAATGTTTTGATTGGCTGTTGGAAACAAGCCAGGCCATGCACGTGAAAATGGAAGAAAATCTGGAAAAATGCAATGAAGAACTAGGGTTTCTACTGTAGCAGCAATGTCTCATCCCTTCCCCAAATCGAATTTCACAAACTTGCCCAGAAATCTCAATTGAGGACATCAACATGATCATCAAGCAATGGCAAACAAGAATCTATCATTGGTTTTTATTAAAACACAAACACATTCATGAATCGAGCATAAACATATTTCCACATCAAACTTGTTTTCATCACAACTTCATGAATACACAACCATTTTCAAAAAGAAAAGCATCATGACACTCAGCATCAAGAGACCTTTTAAAATCATGTATTGATTAAACAAAAGGGGGGGGGGGTCGAATCCATACCAAAAATTGAAGCAGAATGAGAAACAGTGTGGTTTTGGCCTTTTAATGGTGAGACAGATGAAGTAAGGCCTTCCAAGTGTTGATTGGTTGAAGAGCTTTGGCTTGTGGATGCTTGGAATGACCTTAAACAAACTCTGCCATGGCTGTATGCTTCTTTAGAACAGTGCTGGCAAATGAACTCCCAGTTGATGAATGGTGCTGCAAGTAACCTCCAAATGATGGCCAGATGATAGAACAACAAAGGGATCCTTGAGTTCTTTAGAAGTTTTTTGACAGACTTTTTGAAATGCCAAAAATGAAGCCTTTTTTAGAATGAATGATTTCTGTCTTCTCATGTGTCATGGCTGCTGCTAGTTGGTTTCATTTGATGGAAAATGTTGAGGAAATGTTGTGTTGAGCAAGGCAGGACTTTGTTCTTTTGGGGGTTTGATAGGTTTTGGAACAAGTGCCAAGGATGAGTTTTTTAGAGGAGTGAACAAGTGTTTTGGTCTGTTGTCAAATGGCTGCTAGCAGGGTTTGAAAACACAATGCAAGGCTCAGGTTTAGTTCATTGTGAGTTTTTGTTTGATGTTGTTGTGGTAAGGTTTGGTTTGGTTCCTTTGTGCTTTGGACAGAAAATTTGGAATGCAAACAGCAAGGTGAGGTTTGAGAGAGTGTGAAGATCTTTGGCTGGACTGTTGGTTATGGCTGCTAGTGGTTCAACATGATGAAAATGGTGGTGAAACAACCAAGGCTTAAGCTCTTTGAGTTTTGGGACAGACTTTTGAAAATGCAAAGCAGGGTGATCTTTTCAGAATGAGAGAGCATGAATGAATTCTTGGCTTGTTCTTGCTATTAGTGTTCAGCATGACAGAAAAAATAATGAGATATACTCTGCTGTTGGCCGTTGCTTTTTGTGGTCATGCCAAGCCTTCTAACCTTGGAGTTGTGACAAATTTTTCTTGAAATGCAAATAGCAAGGTGAATGAGTGAAATCTGTCTGCCGTGGGATGGCTTGTGGCTGCAATTAGCCTTTCCCTTGACAGAAAAATGGTGCATCAAAACTGCTGGACAGTACAAGGCATGGCAAGGTTTTTGTCCTTGACAGCTTTTTTAGGAAATGGCCCAAGTGATCTCTAGCATGAATGAAGTTCTATTGGTTTTTCTGTCCAATGTGGCTTGTGTGCCTGCTATTGAATTTCAAAAATGACAGAAAATCTGATGCATAAGGTCTGCTGTCATGGTACAAAGCAAGGTGTGAAAGTATGGATGAAAGTGTCCTTTTGTTCCAAAATTCAAGCAAGTAGGACATGGCCTTTGTTTTGCTGTGTTAGGCTGCAAAATGAGGCTTCAAACTGACAGAAAAATGATCAATAAAACTCTGTTTGAAGGGTACAAGGCATGGTATGGTGGAAGCATGGAGTAGCATGGTTGAATTTGTACTTTTCTTCCAATTCAAGCAACTAAGCATGGATACATGATGGGTGCAAGTACTGCATAATTTGAGCTTGCAAACAAACTTTAAATGATATTTCTGAGCTATTCCAATTGGCCAAATGGTAGAAAAATGTTTATATCAAAAAGTCAACCCTTGGTCAAACTTGCATTTAAATGAGATAAGTCAAAAAATGCCATTTTGATTGGTGAAGTTTTGGCTCATGAAATTTATATTTTTGGAAAGAGGGGATCAAATGTGACTTGTAGGGAAAAACCCCACCAAAATTGGCCAAATGGTTTGAGAGATATGGCCTTTTGAAGTTCAAGATTTTCTGAAATCGATTCGATCATAACTTGCCAACCACACATGGGAATTGAGAGTTCTTGGACTTTTTGGAAATGGGAGAACAAGATATTCAACTTTCATGTTGGGCAAAAATTCATTTGAAGCTTGCATCATGATGTAAGTTTGAGGATCAAGACTTTCCATTTTGGGCAGGTTTCAGTTACAGGTCCAGTTTCCATTTTTGGAAATTTCTGATCTGGCTTCAAATTCCTCCATGATGGTGTTTGACATGATATATGAGGCCTATTTGGACATGAATAAGCTCTCTCAAACCACTTCCATTCGTCAAATCACTGATTAAATGGACAGTTGACCAACAGTTGACTTTTAGGGTTTCTGACTGTCTGCACATGAACTGATGGCTTCTGAACATCCAACCTTTGACCTAAACACTTCAAATGGATCCCCAAGTCATGTGAACATGTTGAACCAACCCTAGGGCCTTGGCTCAATGAGAAATGTACTTGCTTGCTTGACTGACTGATCTCCTGACCAGTTTGACCTAATTCCTTGATTGGCTTGCACTTGAGGCAAAAGAGGCAATGCAATGCTATGCAATGGACCATGATATGCTATGTCCTAATATGAAAATGTATGTACAATGATGGGTGCAAATTTGAGGTGCTACAGTTACCAGCAAACGGTTTCTTGGGAACTGATGAGTTGGAAGCATTGTTGTCTTGAATTCGGCCCATCTTCAACAGACTCTCGATCCTTTCTTCAGCAATCACTATCTCTGCAAAGCTGATTGACGGGAAAGCAGCCAATCTCTCTATATAATTGCCTTGAAGAGTGTTCATGAACATGTCCGCCATCTTCCTTTCAGACATAGGGGGTTGGACGGATGCAGCAATCTGTCTCCAACGCTGAGCATATTCTCTAAAGGTTTCCTTGGCAGTCTGAGACATTCCTTGCAACAAGGTCCGATTTGGAGCCATGTCCAAGTTGTATTGATATTGCTTGATAAAAGCCTCTGCCAAGTATTTCCAGCTCTTGATGGTAGTGCGAGACAAATGAGAATACCGTTCACGAGAAGCTCCGGTTAGATTGTCTTCAAAATAGTATATCCACAACTTTTCATCTTCCGTGTGAGCTCCCAACCTTCCCAAATAAGATTGGAGATGAGTGCGTGGGCAAGAAGCCCCGTTGTATTTCTCAAAAGTAGGGGGTTTGAACTTGTGAGGGATCCTTACTCCCTGAACCAGACCAAGATTAATAACATCAAAACCTAAGGAATTTTGAGACTTCAAAGATTTGAGCTTCTCAGCAAGCTCATCCATACGGCGAGTGGTCTCGAGGGCCTCGTCGTGCAAAGAAAATTGATCATACTGACAATCTTCAGTAACGGGGTGCCCGTTAATCCAAATCCCTTGGTTCACATTGTACCTTCCGCCAATACCATTTCCAACATTCCCCGTGTTGCCAACATTACCCGGGTTTCCATCAGCATTTGTGTTACCCGCGTTACCAGTGTTCACAGGGTTATCAGCGTTCCCAGGGTTACTAGGGTTTCCCTCAGCATTTGGTATTTCCACCTCTGGATCGGGCCTCGGTTGCTCAACCAATTCCTTCAGCTTTTCTGGCCTTCTGCCATACCAGTCATCAATGTCATGAACTGATCCATCCTTTCACGCATATCAGCCAGTTCTTTCTGTATCTGGTCCATTGCTAGTCGTGGACGGTTTTCCTTTGTCGGGTACCTGTGGACTCGCTTGGGACCAATAACTGCCTGATACAGGGAACAAACATTAGACACTGCGGTGACACCTACAAAACAAACAAGGGTTAGTATGCATGGTATGCGATACACTGCTTATTCAATTTTAAGCCCCCCCCTAAAAAGGGAATACCCTGCAAATGAATAAGCATGAGATGTTGGATGCAAATATGCGAATGATGTTATGCAATGCAATGGCATGTCAATCAGAATTGTTGGATCCGCTTGAACATCTGTCAGGTTGCACTGCCTAGAGAGAAATTAAGAGGATCAAGCAAAGCACACCAAACAAAGGTCATGGGATGGATCATGTTATCCTTAATATCAACCATCCATTTTTGGTGGATTAGGGTTTACACCTTATCAACACCCAAGTTTCATTGATATTAAGGATACCTGAACGGATCAACCATGAATCAAGGGTTTGTTGCAAGTCACGAGCATGGAGTTTAGGTTAAGAACCACCCAAAGGGAGTGTACTAAGGTTTAAACATGCCAAACATGTTCTACAAAAAGGTTCCCATAGTCATAATCCCATCTTTCGAATATTATCGGAGGAACGACTACTCGTATTCCAAAAATATTCTCAAGAGAGACTCTTATGAGTGTAGTATCGCGTAACAATCGTATCAAATCTTACACTTGAACGACTTTCGCACTACATCCTACGAATAGGCCAAGATGGGTTTGGTAAACTAAGGTCCTTGGCTTCTACAGTCTATATTGGAAAAAGTAATGTCTAACCACAACTTACTTGTGTGACATTATTGATCTCAACATGACCTCCACCAAGTGAATGGGCTTGTAAGTCAACTTGCTAAGGAATAACTCCACACAAGTCAACAAGACTATGCCATTCTCCTATCTTAATTGCACTCGAGTCCGGGTATAGAACTCATCTCACAAACAGAACCAGCAGATACGGCAGTCATATGTACACAATGCAATAAAACAGGTAAATGCTGAAAGATAAATAACTGTACAAAAGAATAAACACCCAATAAACAAACAACCTACAAAAGCTAGGAGGGACTCGCTTAGGGAAACCGGATCCCCAGCAGAGTCGCCAGCTGTCGCAACCTGAAAAATGGAATGCGAAAAAAAACAACCGGCGAAGAAAGACAGGAGAGTCGCCACCGTGCGTTATTTATCCCAAAGGAGGGAAAGGAAACGCTCGAAGTAAACCTGGAAAAAGGAAAGGACAAGACAGGGTCTCGCAACCAAATCTTGGGTTCGGTAGTCGATTATGCGAAGGGAAGGTATTAGCACCCCTACGCATCCGTAGTACTCTACGGGATCCACTTTTGTAGTTCTTGTCTAAAGGGTGTGGGTTTATCTTGTGTTATTTACTAAAAGAAGGGGTCAAAAGAAAATGACTCGCACGGATGTCGCATCCACTGCATACGTATCTCATCTGAATAGGAGAATCAGAGTCTTCGTAGCTCGGCTACCTAGGGGTTAAGGGTAATTGTGCTCGCTAAGACATCGCGTCTTATGCCTACGTATCTCATCTGGAATGAGAATCAGAGCAAGTCGTAGTTCGGCTAACTACGGGGTTATGGATTGGGTTTTGGACGAACGACGTTACTACGCAATCTACCGGATGCTCGACCTTTGGAGACTTACTCGCCTGTAGTAGAAGGAGTAAACGTGTTTTATGGAGAAGAAAAATCAATAGGTTTGCTTGCGTTATAGGAACGCTCATGCAAAAGGAGTCCTGGACAAAGGAACCTGCATAAAGTAAACACATAAAACATTGCCTCCTATCGAGGTCTTCCAGCTAAGAAAGCGGTAAAAATACGGGAAAATGTAAAAGTACCACACGGATAAAGATCCGAAGTAACAGTAATTAACGGAACAAGGAAACCCTGAGATCCTTCCAAGCTAACACCATCAAAGAAAGTGAGTCAGTACAGGTAATCGGAATGAAACCTCCAGGTGGTATCCCACAAATAAAGTGGAACACCAGGCAAACCATCTCTGCAAGAGTCATATGAGCCCTCACAAAACAAAACTCAACAAACAGGTTAGAGAAACAAAATAGGGTAATCAAGAGTTGCCCCCAAATCAAAATGTAACCACATGAATCATGCCCTTTCAATTCACAAAAAGCTCACAAAAAACAACCAAGGGTATGAGGCCTAAACCTCTTGTCAAACACATGCATCAAAAGGGTATCAAATTCACCCATAATACCTCATACATTTAGAGCATTCAAATTAAAGGCATAAAGATTATGGATATAGGGCAAACCTGATTGGAGAGCTTGATTGAAATTGAGTTGCACCCGTGAGGTTTACAAAACAATCTTTAGGGTTTATGTGTGGCAGAGGTGATTCTGTGCAGTTGAGTTTCCTTTAGGGTTTGGAGGCTGCTCTGAACTCTGTTAGATCTTCTCTCACTATCTTTTTCCTCCAGCCAGGGTAATAGGAATAGAATGAAATTTTGTTTCCCTGAAACTCTGAATTTATAACCCAATTTTTGTGGACCTGTGGGCTCAAATGAGAGAGGTCCAAGTCCAAGATTTTTTTTTATTTTATTTATTTATTTTTTATTTATTTATTTATTTATTTACTTATTTAATTTTATTTTATTTTCGTTTTCCGTTTCTTTTTTTTCTTTTCTTTTTTTTTCGTTTTCTGTTTTCCAATTTTTTTTTCAAAACACGTGGGTTTCGCCTAGCGAGCATGACAGCTCATGAACAAACCTTTGCTCCTTCAAGATTAACGTTTTGATTGACGAATAGACCCCTGTTGGAAGTAACTCAAGTCTTTCCCTTGTGTTGATTGATCATCTAAATAGAACCCACAAAGTGTCCTGGATGATGTTCAAGCTTCTTGGAGCTAATCCCGATTGACATGATGAAATGCAATGTATCTAATGTTAAATGACCTAAAAATGAATGCGTGAATGAGGGCAAATTTTGGGGTGTTACACCATGGAGTAACATGGATGTGAGGGGTACTAATACATTCCCCTTGCACAACCGACATCTGAATCTGCTCTTGGTTACGAGACCTTTTCTCTCATTCGGGGTTTTATCGCTATTTTCCCTTTCCTTTGGAATAAATAAAATCCGGTGGAGAGTCTGTATTTTTTGCGGTGCTTCAGCTGGCGACTCTGCTGGGGACAATATGGAGTTCCCATAAGCGAGTCAAGCCTAGCTTTCCTGTATCCTCTTCCTTGCTCGTTTGCTTTATTTATCCATTCCTATTATATATATTCCTGTTATATATGTATTATTGTGATGTTGTGGGATTGGATCTACTATTTTAGTGAAAAGCCCAATACACAGGCTTAGAGAGTTCACATACGATAGGAGGGACTTCGTGTCAACCTGTCAGACATAGTTGTCTTAAGAGGGAGACACGAACATCCCGCTTGGAATAGATTCTTTTTGGAGTTTTGCTGGCACGTGAGTCACGTTCACGCTAACAGTTATTCTTCCAAGGAGAGTCCATGACTCCAAGGACCTTAGACAACCCCTGGCTTTCGAAGTTGAGGGAAACCTCACTTAGAGGAGATCATCTCGAGAGTATTGTTAACTCACAAGTCACCTTGTGGAGATAACGATACTTTCGCCTCATGATCCGTGAATCTAAGCATCTTCATAATTCTTAGTACTCACCTTGTGAGGGGACATGCTTGTTTCTTGCAGGGAAATAAACCTTCAACCTACCCTAAGCTTAACGATCAGATTTTCCAAGATGTTGTGAACCCTTGGATCCATGATGTTGCATGTCATATCATCACACCATTCAGCATATGCATTCCTTTGGGAACATAAAAAATGGTTGTATTCATGCATCATTGCATTTCATCAGACCTACTCAAGAAGACTCGCCGTTGTTCGGCCTTTGTCTAGAACCTGCTACGATCAAGCTAACTTCCCGACGTTCATACAATATGCTTCACGTCAGTTGTTCCAAATGACATGAGCAACCCCGCGCAAGCCAGAACATCTGCAATGTCATAGTCAAAGCAGTGGTAGATCTGAAGAAGTTCCATCTATATGACTACTTCATCAGGTTCTGCAAATACCAAAACCCCAAGTTGTGGGAGGAATAAGGCTGATCACTCCAGCAATCATTAGTTTGTTCAATCATTTTTCATGTGTAATTTTTCTTGTTTGTCATTTGTAGCATTCACTTGTAATAAACTCGTTCGTTTTTTAATAATAATGACATTGAAATAAATATGCATTGTTTTGAATAAATCCATTCGTGTCCACTCATATTTTCCATCGATATCAAACTTTTGTTAAGCAAAGTCAAAAGGAGAATGACGAACTTGAAAACACGAAATCATTGCATGTACGCTTTTGAATAGAACCTTGCTGATGATGTAAGGCATTATTTCAAATCCCTAAACACCGGAGTTATAAGGAAGATAATCCCTAGTTAACCCCTTCGAGCCAAGGAGTAGGAGTTTCTTTCTGAACATAAAACCCTCAATCTTAACCCGGGGCAGGGTAGTCGTCAGTTAGTTTAACCAAGCGTTCAAACTTCAAAAGAGGAGTGTCTTATCTGAGGATCAACCATATCTTATCCCTCACAAGAGGTCAGAAATCACACATCCACATTGGTTGTCCCTCACCCACAAAGGCACGAGGCAGTCATAACCCTTCCAATCAAGCAAGAAAATGTCACACGATTTGTTCCATAAAAAAAATCCAAAGACAAAAAGCCCGCTAAGTTGAAACTTGAGAACAAGTGACTTAGACAAAAATTAGGGCATCCCTATGGATCACAAATCAGAGTCAATCCAGCAAAAGTATGGAAATGAAAAACAAATTAACAAAGAGGAATCATAACAAAATCCTCAATACGAACAAAATTGTGTGGCTACAAACCAAACATAAGGGCCATGACTGCCACTCTAAAAACTTTGTGGGTTCATTTTCACTCCCAAATCCCTTTTGGAGGACGAGTGTTTGTATTGAACTAGATGAACATAGGACTGGAGAACATCACGAAGAGTGGGTGGGTTAGAATAGGTTTTGAGCCATAAATCATTTTTTTTAAAACAGTGAACCAGGCCACGTTACAACCCTCAAAAGACCTAATTGAAGCAGGGTTTAGTTTAAAAGCGTACCATAGTCAGTATAATCGTGTTAAAACTGACTCCTTAGTGATTTGCTTATCATTCGTGTTGGTATCAATATGACATTCTCATTAGTGATATATTCACTATATGCCATAATTCCAGTGAACATAATGGGATTTCAAAACTAGCATAAACATGACATGTGCATTATCATTTCCAAAATGAACTTGTCTTACTCGTGAGTAAGCATCTGACATCCAGCAATCTTCCACAATGAACATGAATTGAGAAGCTTGATGATTCAAAAGTGCAGAACGCCTGAGACCTGCGTTGAGCAGGGGCAAGCCACTCCTTTTAATCACACCAAGGCAGAATTCTGAAGACTCTGTTGAGCTAAAAGACAAATTGCTTCAAGATTCAGTCGATCAGAGGCAGTCACATCAAGAAATCTCTACAAGATCCAATCGATCATAAGTAGTCACGTTGAGATTCGATAAATCTCTTTGAATACCAGTTAGTCAGGGGCATTCCCTCGAAGATCAGCCAGCCAGAGGCGCAGTTACTTTAAGGCTCGTACTGGGGAAGGCCACCCCAAGAGCACAAGAAGTCAACCCCTCCGAGAGGGTTAATTAGGGGAATGCAATTCCAAGACACTCGGGCAAGTCAGATTGAGACAATCTATGATAAAGTTGCTTCATAGCTTGTGACTGGGCAATCCGTGCAGATACCCAACAGACTAGGGCAAGACAATCCCAAAGAGAGGAAGGTTCTCTCCCTGCCTGTGAAAGCTTTGCAGATCCAGTCAGGGGAATCAGAAGGTCCATGTCAGATTCTTCCTCCAGCAATGTCAAGAAGTCAGATGTCGGGAAGTCATGTGAGATGTAACCCATACCCTACAAATCAGAAGCCTTGTAACCCAGGCTAATTCTTCTCAGCATTCATTACACCGTACTCAAGATTGGGGCATTCGTAGACCCTCATATCATTGTAAGACCCCAATTTTGAGCCTAAGATCCCTCATGCTATCTCATCATATGCATTGGCATTGGGATCAAACCTTGGCATCCTCCTTACCCCTCATTCATTAGGTTTACATTGGGAGAGATCACCAAGCACATTTGATTGTATCATACTTCATTTTTATTTATTCACTAATCAAAATACCAAAAATAAGTCATTATATAGTTTAACTCTTTTGTAGGTAGTGCACATGCTCACATATGCTCTATCAAGTTCATATCTAGGGTTTAAACCCTCATTTCAAGGATCTCAATCAAGAAGTGGTTTACTATGTATCTAAGCATCATATATGAATCCCCATTATCTTCACATGTTATTTTTATCAAGAAATCATCAAGAGTTTGGAGTTGGTTTGCCTTGAAACCCCTAATTCATCTGGGTATCTTGTGTAACTTCTTCAAAACGTTTCTTCACCAATTGATCAAATATTTCAAGGGATACTTAAAATTTCATCATATTATGCATATATGATCCTCCATGAGTCCCAAAAGTCAAGAGGATATCAATCTAGCAAGTTGGTTCATGGTGGTTGACCAGAGGAATTCAACTAATCAAAACTGGAGTTCCCTAGACCCTATCTCCTACAACTTTTGTCATATTAAAATGATTCCAAGAGAAACGTTACTCTAAATGATATTCCAAGCAACTTTAATTTTGAGGTCGAGATCTAGTTTTTCTTGGAAAGTCATTTTTTATGGTGAAAGATTATAGGTCATTTTGTATAAACCCTAATTTGGAGGTCAAACTTCCCAAGACCATAACTTGCTCAATTTTTATGAGATGAAATCTATCCAAATTTCATGATCAAATTCAAGGTGTCTAATGAAACTTTTATTTTTGTAGGAAGAGAAAATTCAACTTTTAAATGCATGTGATATGAGGAAACATTATAGGTCATTTTGGGCCAATACCATTGAACAAGTGATTTTCCTCAACTTCTAAAATGCATAACTCCTTCATGATAAATCCAAATGAGGTCAAATTTGTTACCAAATTTAAGTACTTTTAGAGAGCTACAACTTTAATGAAGGAACATTTCTCAGTTGAAGCCCATAGAAAAAGTTACTCAAGGTGGAAGAAGTGAACATATGACTTGGTACTTGGAATTTTTTTTATATGTTTGATTTTCCAAACTTTCACCTCAAAATTCGTCATGATCCAAGCTTAAAATGGAAAATTTTCCAACATGAAAGTTTTTCCTCTTGATCTAACCTATCCATAAAGTCCAAATTTATCCCATTTGGACAAAGTATTAGTGACTGGCGCATGGCTTAAAGTTGGATAACCATTTGGTATATTTGAACTTCCACTTTCCACACACAAATGCATGGATTGTTAACATGACTTCAGCATTGCTTGCACATGATTTTGGACCTGAATGCATCATTACATGGGCCTATCACACGCCCATGCATCCATGCAAGGCATTTTTATATTTTTAAAAGTTTGAAAGAAGTGTGAAAATATCAAAAGATTTGGCTATAAATAGAAGTGTTTATGCTCAGAATTAAGGACCCTGGCATGCCAGCTTTGAAGTTACAACCCTAAACCTCCATATTCAAAGGATAACCTTGAGGATTTTCATTGAAAATCGAGTTTGAATCTCCCACTATTTTGAAATTCAAAACTTCAAGAGTCCTGCTTCTTTCTTGATCCCTTTCCACTCCATCAAGCATCCAGAGCAAGGCCAAGTACAATTGAGAGCAAGATCGTGTCCATCCGAACCTGCAGTGAAGGTGAATTTCTGAATTTTTCATCTCTTCGATTCTCACTCAATTCTCCATTATTCTTGTTGATTTCTGGTTGTTTGAGGTCCTACCAATGTAGGCAACAAGATTGAGTTGCTTAGAGGTCAAATTGAAGTAACTCAGATCATGATCCTTAAAATTCAACTCCTTGTATCTTTCAATATACTTGGAGTTAGGTAAAATTGAGGCCAGATTCGAGCTCCTGAGCATTTTTACTTTAAATTCATGTCCTCCTCTTTCATTTTGGTGATGGTTGAGGGTGGACCAGTCCGGTGAGGTCCACCGGAGAAGAAGACCGGAGCTCTAGCTCCGGCGATGCGTTGGTGTGTCTCTAGACCACATGATCATCTTATTTTGTTTTAATCTTGAGCGTCCAAACTGATTACCACGCGTGTGGCACATTGACTAAGGATTACCATGGAACACGCGCTCTGGTCCACTTGATCTGCCACCTCAATTAATGAGGGAGATCAAGTGGTCCACATATTTTTGCATTTTCTGATTTTCCTTTTAATTGACTCATTTTCATTAATTCATATTTATTTTAATATTGATCCAAAAAATATGGGACTTTCACCAAAAATTCTCAAATATTTTTCTCTTTCATTTTCTGAATTAAAATTATTATTTGGATCAATATTAATATTTTTTTCATGATTTAATTGTTTTTATGCATGTTTTTAATTGTTTAAAAATACTTTTAAGTTTCCAAAAATAGTGAATTTTTTTCTCCAAGGTCCTTTGACCACGTTTGACCTATGATATATCTCTTGGCCATTTATTTGGTGTTTTGAAGAGGTTTTAGGATTTTGATCAACCATAATTTGATTTAATGCATTTTTAATTGATTTTTAATTTGTTTAATTAAAATAAATTGTGTAGAGCTATTTGTATTGACTTATTGAGTTTGACTTTTGTTACTTGGGCTTTGGTCAATGTTGATTTGACTTTGTTGGATTAAAATCATTGGATATAGGGGATTCATGAAATGTAAATTTCATCTCCCAAGATGAATAAATGATTTTAATTTGATAAAAGTTCTCCCATGACCAATTTGTGTTTGTTCCATTTCCCCTCCCTCTTCATCTTAATCCCATGCTTCCCTATCCATTTCATTGACCTATGATATCTCTATATCCTAAGGCTAGTTGATTACAAAATCAACATAAGTATGGATGAGATTAGGTCCACCCTTTTGCCATTTTCTTTTAAGTGTGGTATGTTTTAGGAGTATGGTTGATAATACAATATCTCTAACATGCATTGACACTAAAATTTCTATTGTCCGACCTCAAATAGTTGTGACTTCTACATAAGTCAAATTACGATTGCTTAACATAGCGCTAAATAATGACCCAAAAAGCATAACATTCTAGTAAGTGAGATTGTAAGTCTCCCCCATTTCATGGTATTGTGTGGAAACTTGGCCTTTTTTCCTTCCTTTGGAAGATGTCTTGATTCAAGGATCCATGCTTGTGAATAGAGGGTTGAGTGTTCTCCAAAGAATGACTTAATCAAATTGAAAAACAAAAGCAATACTAACTTCTAATCAACTAACATTCGACTAACTTTTAGTTTCAAGTCATTTACCTTTTGCACTTTAAATTCAAGTCTTTATCATTTGCCATTATTCATACCATTTAACTTGTTTACTTTAATGCCATCTTCACTTTGCTCACTTGAGCCATATCTTGTGATTATATTGTGATTGTATATACTTGTTTGTGTATTTTTTTTGTGTTTGTGGTCTTTTGAACTTAATGTACATAATAACAACAAAAACTCTAAAAAAGATTTGTGTGGACTGTTGGATTTTATCTGAGACATTGGACTTAGAATTAGGCAACATTCCCTATGCAAAAAGGACTTGGCCAATGCCAACTTTTCTAAAGCCATTCATTGTGAATTGAACTTTCATATAAAGCAAGTATTGAGATCCCTTTTGAGTTCATTTGCTACATGGTCTTGATGCAATTGTTACTTTGAACCTGTGTCTAATGCCTTATTTTAAGTCATTGAAGGAGTATGTCATTTGATACATGGGAACTTAAGAAGAAGACTATGAAGTTGCTAGCTTGGATGTGGCTATCTTTATTTGATGTCTTGCTCTTCACCATCTTTTTGTATTGCTTGATTCTAAAATCCAAGGGAAAATTGGTTTTTTATATGACATTCTTGTCTATTGAATTGCATCCCATTGGTCAGATCTTTTCAACTCTTAACTTTTAATTTTTGCTTAGGATTAGTCTCTTCATCTCCTCCCACCTTCTTTAATTTCAAATCTCTCTCTCCTTTTAAAATACTCTTTGCTTGTGTTTTCTAAACTTAGACTTTATTGCAAATTAGAAACTTTGGCCTTATGCCATTGTATTTTCAAACTCTTTTCTTAATCCAATTTGTAAATGAACTTAACTATACATGACTTAAAATTTCAAAAGATAAAAGGAACTAACACTCATTCAAACCTTTTTAGGTCTTTTGTGCCTTTTTTAAACTTAAACTTTTGTTAAAAATAACTCATTCACTTTGAAATTGTTACCACGAACTACGAGGTTTTGATCCCTTATTTTATGTTGGTACGTAGGCACAAGTCCGAAGGTCTTGTCAAACACAAAAATATAATTAATGGATTATTTTCTCATCCCTACACTCTATTTATTGCAAAAATCATTTTATACCAAAACACATGTACACACAAAAAAGGGCTCCCTATGAGTACCTAGGACACTTTGGGTGCTAACAACTTCCCTTTGTGTAACCAACCCCCTTACCTGTAATCTCTGGCATTTTATTAGTTTTGATTTGAAAACTTCTTATCTTTGGGTTTTGTTCGTAATTTTCCCTTTTCCCTTGGAAACAATAAAAGCGCGGTGGCGAATCTAGTTTTATTGACGTTAAGTTTATCCATAGCTTAATGGTCATGAATTTACCGCAACAGAAATTAAGTAGAGACTCTGCTGGGGAGTAGTCTCCAGTGGGTTTAGCCCATTTTTTTGTATGTATATAATTGTATATTTGGTGTATGTATATTTGTTTGTATGATATAATATACTTGTTATGCTTAGGTGATCTCTGAGTGGTGAGATAAGTTCTAACTCGAACTTGAGTGCAATTAATATAGGAGGATGGTATAGTCATGTTCGACTTGTGTGGAGTAGTCCTTAACAAGTTGGCTTGAGACCCATCTACTCAGCGGAGACCCTTTTGGAGCTATTGATGTCACACAAGTAATTTGTGGTTAGGCATTACTTTCTCTAATTTGGGGTCCGAGAAGCTGAGGACCGTAGGACATTTAACCCATCTTGGCCTATTCAAGTGTAGACTTGATAACAATTGTTACGCGAGACTACACTCCTACGAGTTTTTCTTGAGAATATTATGGGTTGATGAGTCAGTCATCCTAACCTGTAATAACCGATAGATGGAACTAAGACTCTGGGAACTTTTTTAGAACATGATCTATAGGTTTTTATCCTTAGTACACTCCTTTGGGATGGTTCTTAACCTGACTCCATGCTCATGACTCACAACAAACCCTTGATTCGTGGTTGATCCAATCAAGTCTTGTCAATATCAATGGAACTTGGGTGTTGATAAGGTGAAAACCATAATCCACCAAAATGGATGATTGATCTTGACAATGACTTGATTCATCCCTTGACCTTTGTTTGTTTGCCTTGTGTGTGATCCCTTATTTGTGATTGTTGTATTCATGCATTCATGCGCATCATAACATTCATCACACGAAAAATAACTTCAAGGAACTAAAGTCTTATTTGTAAATATTTTCATACCATGGATTATGGATGAAGGAACACTAAGAAGTACAATTTCAAATGTCCTGATTTGAAAGAGCTAAGGAAGTTGTCATCCTTTGTATTAGATCCCTTGGACTTCAAACAACGTCATGGGAAGCTTCTATCTGTATTATCTGCTAATATGGTTGAAGGACTCTTGAGTGTGTTGGTTCAATTTTATGACCCTCTCTACCGTTGCTTCACTTTCCCTGATTATCAGCTTGTGCCTACGTAGGAGGAGTATGCCCATCTCTTGGGAATACCTGTTTCTAGCAAAGTGCCTTTTAGTGGATTGGAAGAGATTCCCAGATCTCATACCATAGCTGAAGCTCTTCACTTGAAGAAGTCTGAGATTGAGGCTCATTGGATGAAGAAAGGAGGAATGTTTGGGTTGACTTCTGAGTTCCTCATTAAGGAAGCTACTGCCTTTGCTCAAGCCGGTAGTGTGGATGCTTTTGAAGCTATCTTTGTGTTGCTCATCTATTGGTTGGCTTTGTTCCCTAACATTGATGGTTTCGTTGATGTTAACGCCATTAGAATCTTCTTGATTGGGAATCATGTGCCTACTTTGTTGGGTGATATGTATTTCTCTTTGCATCTAAGGAATTATAAAGGTGGTGGAAATATCGTGTGTTGTGTTCCTCTTTTGTACAAGTGTTTTATTTCACACTTGCCTCATACGCTTGCCTTTGTGGAGAACAAACAATGTCTAAGGTGGTCTCAGAGACTTATGTCTCTCACTAATGATGATATAGTTTGGTATGATTCTTCATTAAGTAGCTTGGAGATTATTTATTATTTTGGTGAATTCTCTAATGTGCCTCTCATTGGTACGCAAGGAGGAATCAACTACACCCCTGCTCTGGCTCGTCGTCAACTTGGGTTCCCCTTGAAATACAAACCTAATAACACTCAGTTAGAAGGTCTTTTCTATCAAGAGGGTAAAGATCCCCAACTTTTGAAGCAAAAGATGATTCATGCTTGGCATAATGTGCATAAGAAAGGAAGATATGAGCTTGGTCCGTGCAACTGTGTAGCTTTGGAAGCTTACACTCTTTGGGTGAAGAAGAGAGCTTTGGAGTCGAAGATGCCTTATGATTATGAGAGACCTATGTCTATGGTTGTGGTTGAGCCATTAACTCTCCCTAACCAAGATATAGAGGAGTTGGAAGACGCGCTCGCCAAGATGAAGCAAGAGAAGGATATGTGGGAAAAGCGATTCCATGCTTTGAGCAGAAAGCATGAGGAGTTGCAGCTTGAGTCTAAGGATAAAGATACACTTATTGAGCTTCTTGAAGACCGAGTAGTGAAGAGACAGAGAGAGCCAGAGGCTTCATCTTCCTCTAGTATGCCTCATCCTTTCGTCGCTTGGAAGAAGATTGTTAACCAACTTGTCCTTGAGAAGGCTCAGATGAAGACTTATTTTGAGTCCGAGATTCGACGCATCCGAAGGAAGTACGCGCATGCAGCCAGATTATCTGACACTGTTGTTAGGGGATCCTCAGGATGACTAGTTTCCCTTTCTCTTGTATTTTTGTATTTTTGGTTTCTGAAATTATACTCAGTGTAATCCTTCCAATTATATAAATAAAAGAGATTTTTTATGGCCAAATCAAAATTATTGCAGTTGTTATTATTATTTATTTGCAAATAAAATAGCATGTTCCTTGAAAGTAAAAACAATCAAAGCATTGCATTTTATGCATCATTTGCATAACAGGTTTTTCTTCCGCCAAATGTCTCATTGGTCGTTCTTCTGTGCTTTAGCCAAGCTGACTCATCGATACAATACACGCGCCAATCATATGAGAATCATGGAACAATTGGAACAAGAGAACAGAGAACTGAAGGACGAGATCATCGGCCTGACTACCATGATGGAATCTGTGTTAGATGCTCAAAGTCAATCTTCTCCAACGCCTGTAACTCCTCCTCCTCAAAGAACTGTCATATCAGAGGTTGTTACTTCAACCGTGCTTGTCACTCAGTTTGCTCCCGCCATGCCTGTCGGATTCCCGTGCCATTCTCCTATCCTAAGTGCACTCGATTTCGGGTACAGAACTCATCTCACAAAGATCACCAAGCATTCAAGGAATTAATATTCAAGCAATTCAATCATTACATACAATACAGTAATCCCAAATTGCACAAAAATATGTCACAAAATAACATACAATATAATACAACAAATTTGAAAAGTAGGCAAAACCCACTAGGCAGATGTGTCCCCAGCAGAGTCGCCACTTTTCTGTAGCGGGGTATTCGTTACCATTAGAGATATTGACTAAATCTAAGGTAATCCATACAAGTCGAGTCGCCACCGCACTTCTATTTATCCAAAGGAATGGTTAGAAAGCGAACAAAAACCTAAAAGTTTTATCAAATCAAAAACTAGTAAAAATGTCAGAGATCGGGGTAAGGGGGTTGGTTATGCAATGGGAAGGTTTTAAGCACCCAAAACATCCTAGGTACTCCTAGGGAGCCCTTTTCATATTTGTTGTAAGGTTGGTATTTTGTGAAAAATTTATTTGTGCAAACATGATTGAAGAGATGAGGAAAGAAAATACAAGTTTATTTATATTTTTGTGTTTGAATGGATGAAACCCATTGCCTACGTACCCATCTTAAAAAAAAGATTAGGATCAAAACCTCGTAGTTCGGGGTAAAAATCTCAAAAATGAGTTGGTGAATTGATTGGTCCAAAAGCCTTAAGGTCTTTTGTTATCCAAGGGAGAAAACTCAACCCAAAACCACAAATCCACCATGTGAGGATAGCTTCAACATGCTAGTGAGGGGTTAACCCTATAATAAGCATGGAAGACTCATTGTCCATCACTAAGGATATAGGTGAGTATTACATCTACCTCAAGGATATCTCAAACCTAATAGCTAAAGGTTATGAAAAAATTTTGCTTAAGAGAGTGGCCATTGAAACCACAAAGTATTTAAATGGGTTATATTTACCAATGAAAAGTATATACAAAATATGGTCAAAGTTGGCTTAGAAGTTCAATTCAAAATAAGTGTTATGAAAAAGTTTGAAAGTCGATAAGCATAAGGCTTATGTTTCTAATGTTTGAAAACAAGTGTTAAATGTTTGCACAAATGTTTTGGCTTGGGTTAGAGTGGAGGGAAGAATAAGAATGGCTAAAGTCCTAATCATACAAGAGATAAGGGATAAGAAGCAAGACCACAAATGGAGTTCCTCTCTTGAGATCATATTGATGATCCAAGTAGCTCCCATCCTTTGGAATATGCAAGCAAGATAATAGTAAGCTCAAGCAAGCAACACAATCAAACAAGCTCTTGGAGAATTCCTCAATGGTTCTTAGATCTCTCTCTCTTAGAAGCTTATGGCAATGGTTCCTCAATTTGGCTCAATGTTGGAATTCCTAGCACAAGAACACACATATCAAAAAGTTCTATCAAACAAACAAAGAATGAACAAGAAGGAGTTTAGAGATTTGTCCTTTCAAAGTCCTCTTCAACATTCATAGCATTCTAAAGGCTCAATTGCCTAGTTGCTCTTTGACTTTTATAGCATTCTAAAGGCATGAGGCCTAGTTGCTCTTTAACTCCAAATTTGCATAGGGAAAGTCCTAAAGTCTAAGTCCATTTGTCCATTTCTTTGCATTTGGTCCACAACAATCAAAACAAAACACAAACACAATGATATATACACAATTATGTGCTCAAGTGAGCAAAAGGCAAATTGCATTAACATAAACATGTGCTCAAGTGAGCGAAGGAAAAAGCAAATGAATAATATGTACAAGAATAATAAATTGCATAAATGTAAAGAGCAAAAAGTAAATGTTAATAGTTAATGATTAGTGTTAGTGGTTAGTGTGCCATAAGGCAAATTTAGCGCCATGTTAAGCAATCATAATTGGACTTATGTAGAAGTCACAACTATCTGAGGCCGGTCAATAATAATGTAGGCAACAACACAAGTTAGAAGTCTTGATTAGTGAACCAAGTTCCAACAACTTGCCATGCCAAAAAGAAGATGAGAAATGATCTTGTATTGGTTTAAGTCCTTTGCATGATTTAAGAAGCAATCTATCCTTAATGCAAAGCCATTCACTTGATCAATTGATCAAGATGAATTAGATTTGAATCAAGGAAGATTAAACCTCCCTAATCAATGCTAACTATCAACCTTTAACTCATTGATCAAAGAGAAAAGAAGAAGGAGAAGAAGATGGATAATGGAAATGAAGAAAATAAAGTGCATTAAGTGAAATGGAATGTACCAATCTACAAATGTTGACCAAAGATAGGGAAGATCAAGGTCAAACCATAAAAAACAGAAATGAGATGAAGATTGGAAGTCAAGAAATAAACAAAATATTTTTGGCATTTTTAACATTTGAAAATAAACTTGAATTAAAATATTAAAGAAATGTGAAACTTCAAATTCACTTCAAATCAACTTTGAAAAGTCCAAGTGAATTATCCCAAGTTCAACAAGGTCAAACAAAGTTTGACAAAAAATTTCAGCATTTTTAAAAGTCAAAAACTATTTTTAATCAATTAAAAATGAAGAAAAATAACCTAATTGAACTAAAATCTCAAATAAATCTCAAATCAATTAATAAATTGATGAGAATATTTTTCATAGACCCATCATCATTCAAAGAAGTTAGAAAAATATTTTTGTATTTTTTTTAATATCAAAAACTATTTAAAATGAATTAAAAATAACCAGAAAAGAGAAAATTATTTTAAAAAATAGCAAATGATAAAATAAAAAATATTAAAAATCATTTTTAGAAACTAGAAATTAAAAGAGAAATAATGCAATTGATCCCATATTTTTTGGACCAATAATAAAAGAGATATGGATTTTAGAAAATGAAATGTAATTAAAAAATGAAATAGAAAATAAAATCAGAATTAAAAAATGGAAAAAGCACGAACCCTTGGATCTGAGCTCATTAATTGAGCTGGCAGATCCAAGGATCCACAAGCGCACGCCTAGTGTAGTCCACAGTCAATGCAACCACATGGATACCAAGAAAAAGTCATAACAATGAAGCATGGAGATTAAATCTGGAAAATGCATCGTGTGGCTCAGATTGGATCTGGCAAACAGACGGTGGCCAGCGCCATCGTCTTCTCCGGCGAGCTCCAGTGGAGACCAAAAAATGCAGAGTTTCAAATGTTAACTAAAATGCACGATCCAGGCACCATTCGAAAGGTGAAGTGATGTACATCACTCCTATGCCACTCAATTCCACTCTAGATTCCTATTAAGAGAGAAATCAGAGATGGAAGTTTGGTGGTGTTCAACTGAACTTACTCGATTCCAACAATTAAACACACAATAATGATGCCTCTATAGAGAGGACTTCAGACAACACAAGATCAAGGCAAATGGAGCAAAGTATAATGAGATTCGAAGCAAATTTCAGTCGAGCAAAACCTTTGGATTGTGAAGAAATGAGTCACTCTCTTTGGTTCCTTTTGCAAACAGAAGCTTCAATGGATCAAATGATGAAGGTCTAGGAACTTAAGATCTTAAAATTCAACCAAATGTAATTGAATTTCAGATCTGCAAATTTGGAGAAAAATGGACTTGTTCCTTTAGGTATGGCTAGGGATTCAATCTTGCAGCACTTCAGGCGCCTTCAGGTTCCCTTTCAAGTGAAGCAATGCATTCTATTTATAGCTGGAGCTGCAAGGAGAGTGTGATGAATCTGTGTGCATGAGAATTGGGTCCTCCATGCATGGGCCTGTACAGGCGCATGTGAGGCCCAAAATCAAATGGTTTTGCATACTGAACTCAAATGAATCAACTTTGGACATATAAATTGAAAGGCATTGGCTTGTGCATGAAGATTCATCATGAAATGCATAAATGGTCACAAAACTTCAAGTCTTAGAAAATCCCTTTTGCAAAATGGAAACATAGGCATGTGGTAATGGTTGGAAAGGTCTTGACATAAGGAACAAATGTTATGTTGGACAAAAACTCATTTGGAGTGTGGAATTTTATGAAAACAGGCCATGAAGTTCAATGTACAAAATATGCCTTTGAGAATTTTGTCAAAATGAACCACCTTCAAGCCCTTATGTTTTGATGATGCAAGCTTCAAATGGAAAAGTCTCAAACATAAAAGTTGTAGATATTTTCAAGACAATCAATTTGGAATTAAATTTTGCATCCTTTGGATTTTTGATGAAGAAGTTATCGGAACTTGAAGTTGGACTTTTTCATATTTCAATGCATTTGGTCCAAAGTGACCTATAATGTTTTGCATTATCACATGTATTTCTTTTGGGATTATGAAATTTTGTCCAACATAACATTTGAAGTAGACATCTTAAGACTTCTAATGCATTTTGTCCCACCTCAAAATCATAAAACATGAATGAGTTATGTTCTTGGGAAGTTGACCCAAAATTAGGGTTTCAGTCAAAATGACCTATAATGTCTTGGAATGGAAGATGACCTTCCAAGCTTCAAATAAAATTTTGATGAACATGAAAGTTGTTCATATTGTCCTTAAGAACATTATTTCTCTTGGGGTCATCTCCATTTGACCAACACATAAAAGTTTAGGTCTCAGCGCATTTCAAAATAGTCAGATGAATTGACTGATCAACTTCTCAAGTCCACAACTCATATCTTGATGAATTGATGATTGAGGGCACTCAAATAAGTTCAAATATGCATGAAATGATGAATTATAGAACTTCCCTTGATTGTATTTGATCATGGGCTGAGGTTGCTTCATGAACAAGGCACGGTTGATGAACAGATGAATTAGGGTTTCCTTGGGAAACAAACCTCAAACCCCTTGACTTGCTTTGATCAAAATGATTAATTGAGATACTTGGGAGGCATATTTGATGGATGAGACCTTTGGGAACCATTATCATGCTTGCTTTCATCTTCTCTTGACCATATCATTGCACAAAGGATCCCCTAGAAGCTTTGGATCTTGTGACTGCTCAAGCTACAAACAAAAGATGTTAGTGACATATTTTTGTGCTTTTGGTTAGTGAATAAAAATGAGAAAAGCAATAATATACAATTCAAGCATGCTTGGTGATCTCAAACCATTCACAAGGGATCTCACCCAAAGGCAAAGGGAACCAAGATGCTTAGGATCCTTGAGGCTATGCAAATGCAATGTTATGATGCCATGAGGGATCTTAGGGTCAAAATTGGGGTCTTACAGGGAGTGTCTCCCAACTTTGTGCCAGAGGGTTTTGCGCCTAATTTTGCTTCCATGCCGGCATCTAGCCCGGTCATGTTTGTTCCTCCTCCATTTGTTCACATGCTGCCTCGTGTTAAGGACACCATCTACCATTCTGAGTCGTCTGAGGGTCCGGATGTTTATGAGAAGATGGATGAAATGAAAGACCAATTCCTTGAGCTGCGAAAGGAGTTGAAGACCTTGAGGGGAAAATATTTTTTCGGTAAGAGTGCTGCGGAACTGTGCTTGGTTCCTAATGTTAAAATCCCGATGAAGTTCAAAGTCCCTGACTTTGAAAAGTATAAGGGGGAATACTTGCCCGCTCAGCCATCTCGTCATGTATGCTAGAAAGATGTCGACACAAACTGATAATGATCAGTTACTGATTCATTACTTCCAAGACAGTCTGACTGGTGTCGCTCTGAGGTGGTACATGGGTTTGGATAGTGCGAGTGTCCGCACGTTCAATGATTTGGGTGAGGCATTTGTGAAACAATACAAGTACAATGTGGATATGGCGCCTGATAGGGACCAGCTTCAGTCGATGTCTCAGAAGGACGAGGAGACGTTCAAAGAATATGCCTAGAGATGGAGAGAGCTAGTCGCTCAGATTACACCCCCTTTGTAAGAAAAGGAGATGGCCAAGATTTTCCTCAAGACCCTGAGCTCGTTTTACTATGAGCGGATGATTGCTAGTGCCCCCAGTGACTTTACCAAAATGGTAAATATGGGGATGAGATTAGAAGAAGGTGTCTGCGAGGAACAGTTGTCTAAAGAAGAAGCATCATCAAGCAAGAGGCATGGTAACAGTTTCGCTAAGAAGAAGGAAGCTGAAGTCAATGCAGTATCAGTTGGGAGGAAGAGGAGGCCTCGTGTCAGAAGAAGTCTGCAACCCCGTTAACACCATCATCTAGTATCATATGTTATTCCAGTATTTTCCAACAATCAATCAATGTCAGTTCAACAACAACGTCAACAACAACAGCCACAACAAAGAGAAAACAACTGCAACAACAATAATACCAATAGTAATCATCAACAACAACAGAACTTTAAGAGGAAGAAGGTCTCTTTCGACCCGATTCCTATGTCTTATGTTGAATTATACCCATCTTTGGTTCTCAATAATCTGCTTCAACCAAGAAATACGCCGCAAATTCCAGAACCACTTCCATGGTGGTATAAGCTAGAGCTTCACTGTGCATTTCACCAAGGAGCTCCTGGCCATGATATCGAGAATTGCTACCCGTTGACGTATGAAGTCCAGAAGTTGGTAAAGAGTGGGATGGTGTCCTTTAAGGACCGCACACCGAATGTAAAAGCTAACCCATTGCCTGCTCATGGTAATTCCTCTATTAACATGGTAGATGGTTGTCCAGGGAGTTCCGGGTGTTTGATGTGCGACGAATCCATCGATCTTTGGTTGAGATGCATAAAACCATGTGTACTATTAGTGATTGTAAGCATGATCACACCAGTTGTGCAATTTGTAGTATGAGCCCCCGTGGGTGTTCAATTGTCAAGAGAGATATCCAGAAGTTGATGGATGAGAATGTAATCCAGATTCAACAGTCTAGGGATATAGATGATGTCAATGTGATAGTACCAGTGTTTAAGACCCCGGAGCGGGTGGCAATTCAATTTGACAGCAGCAGCAGTAACAACGTCAATAGATCGGTATCATTGTTAGTGATACGGTTAGTGGGTCCAATCCCGTATGCATCTGATAGAGTTGTTCCGTATCAGTATAACGCTACTATATTAGAGAATGGTTAAGAGGCTTCGTTGCCTACGACCAGTTCTGTTATGAGCATTGCTGATGTGACGAAGGTGACCCATAATGGTCGTGTTTTCTGGCCGGTGTTCCCGAAGAATGTAGAAGATGTATCTATCAGTAAGAAGGTTGATGTGCCTGTGGTGAATCCGGTTAGTGCTCCAAGATGTCAGTCTGGTGAATCCAGCAGTTTGAAGCCTAATGATGATGATGAGGTACTCTATTTAATCAAGAAGAGCGAATTTAATATGGTGGAGCAGTTGCTCCAAACTCCTTCCAAAATTTTAGTGTTGTCTCTGCTCATGAACTCTGAAGCGCACAGAGAAGCATTGCAAAAGGTATTAGAGCAAGCTTATGTCGAGCATGATGTAACAGTAGTCCAATTCGATCATATTGTGGCTAACATCACTTCCTGCAACAATTTGAGCTTTTGTGACGAAGAACTTCCCGAGGAAGGCAGAAATCACAACTTAGAATTGCATATATCAATGAATTGCAAGGAGGATATGTTGTTAAATGTATTGGTTGATACCGGTTCTTATCTGAATGTACTCCTAAAGTCAACTCTTTCCAAATTATCATATCAAGGAGCTCTGATGAGATACAGTGGCGTGATCGTCAAAGCTTTTGATGGATCTCGCAAGACTGTTATTGGTGAGGTGGACCTTCTAGTGAAGATAGGTCTGAGTGATTTCAAAATTACTTTTCAAGTAATGGATATCCACCCGGCCTATAGCTACTTGTTGGGAAGTCCATGGATACACGAAGCTGGAGCTGTTACGTCAACTTTGCATCAAAAGTTGAAGTTTGTAAAGAATGGTAAGCTTGTTATCGGCAGCGGAGAGAAGGCTTTGTTGGTGAGTCACTTGTCATCTTTTTCGTATGTTGAAACTGAGGATGAGATTGGAACTCTGTTCCAAGCTCTATCTATTGCTGAAGAAAAGAAGGTTGGGGCACTTATGTCCTCTTTCAAAGACGCGCAGAAAGTTGTTGAAGATGGTAATTCTGGTTAGTGGGGCCGGATGGTAGAGGTCGCCGAGAACAAGAGAATAGCTGGTTTGGGATTCCAACAAGGGACGTCTGTGATTAAGGCTGGAGATGTGCAACTCAGTTTCCGTAGCGGAGGGTTCATTCATGGTAATGAACAACACTTAGCTGTCGTGATCGAGGGGGATGAAGATGAAGACTGCACCAATTTTGTGACGCATGGAAAAGCTTGCAACAATTGGACTATTGTCGGTGTTCCTATTATTATGCATCGCTCTAAGTAATTGCTTTTATTGTTTTTGAAAATCCTTCTCCTATGCCTAAGGGAGAAGTGAACATTGTTTAGAATCTTTCAATTTGATCATTAATAAAATGCAATTCTATTCATCCACATCTATGATGTTTTATTTTTACTTTTTTGCTTTTCTGAAAATGGTAATCACAAAAAACATAAGTAAATAATAATAATTGTCCATCTGCATAATATTTGGTCACAATTCACTTCTCTAAAATCAAAATATCAAATCATTATGCAGGTTGGTTTCCCATTGAATACAATGGTCCTACTCCTTCTCCAAACTTTGAATTCCCTGTGTTTGAGGCAGAGGAAGAAAGTGATGAAGAAGTGTCTGATGAATTGTCTTGTCTACTTGAGCACGAGGAAAAAGCCATTCAGCCATTCGAATAGCAGATTGAGTCAGTCAACTTGGGTTCCAAAGATGATGTGAAGGAAGTCAAGATTGGGTCTCAACTGTGTCCAGAGGTTAAGAAGGGGTTGGTTGATCTTCTCCGAGAGTATTCAGATGTGTTTGCTTGGTCCTATCAAGACATGGCCGGTTTAGATTCTGAGATTGTGGAGCGTAGATTGCCGTTGAAGCCGGAATGCCCGTCAGTCAAGCAGAAGTTGAGGAGGACTCATCCTGATATAGCAATAAAGATCAAAGAAGAAGTGCAGAAGCTCATCGATGTCAGTTTCCTTGTTACTGCTGAGTATTCGCAATGGGTGGCCAATATTGTGCCTATTCCTAAGAAGGATGGAAAAGTCTGTATGTGCGTTGATTATAGAGATTTGAACAAAGCTAGTCCAAAAGATGATTTCCCTCTGCCACACATTGATATGTTGGTAGACAATACAGCTAAATTCAAAGTCTTTTCGTTTATGGATGGATTTTCCGGATATAATCAGATCAAGATGGCACCCGAAGATATGGAGAAGACCACATTCATTACACCCTGGGGAACATTCTATTATAGAGTGATGCCTTGCAGTCTAAAGAATGTTGGTGCAACTTATCAGAGAGAAATGACTACTCTTTTTCATGATATGATGCATAAAGAGATCGAAGTCTATGTCGATGATATGATTTCCAAATCCATTGACGAAGAAGAGCATGTTGAGCATTTGTTGAAGCTATTCCAGCGTTTGAGGAAGTATAAACTCCGCTTGAATCCCAATAAGTGTACGTTTGGTGTTCGTTTTGGTAAATTTTTTGGGCTTTATTATCAGCGAGGAGGGTATTGAAGTTGATCCTGCCAAGGTCAAAGCAATACAAGAGATGTATGCGCCCAAAACTGAGAAGCAAGCCAGAGGTTTTCTCGGCCGCTTGAATTATATCTCAAGATTCATTTCGCACATGACTGCCACATGTGCGCCTATATCAGTCTTGTGATTGGACCGAAGATTGCCAGAAAGCTTTTGATAGTATGAAAGAATATCTGCTTGAGCCTCCGATTTTGTCTCCACCTGTTGAAGGAAGACCCTTGATCATGTATTTGACTATTCTTAAAGAGAGTATGGGTTGTGTTCTAGGTCAGCAAGATGAAATTGGAAAGAAATAATATGCTATTTACTACCTCAGTAAGAAATTCACCGACTGTGAGACTCGGTATTCTATACTAGAGAAGACTTATTGCGCATTGGCTTGGGCTGCTAAGCGTCTGCGTCAGTATATGTTGAATCATACTACTTGGTTGATATCTACAATGGATCAAATCAAGTACATTTTTGAGAAGCCTGCTTTAATTGGGAGGATTTCCCGTTGGCAGATGTTGTTATCCGAATATGATATTGAATACCGATCTCAAAAAGCTATCAAGGGTAATGTCTTGGCTGACCATTTGACTCACCAACCAATTGAAGATCATCAGTCAGTGCAATATGATTTTCCCGATGAAGGGATTTTGTACTTGAAGATGAAAGATTGTGATGAACCATTGCTTGAAGAAGGGCCAGAACCTGGTTACCGTTGGGGCATGGTATTTGATGGAGTTGTTAATCAATATGGTAATGGTATTGGGGCAGTGATTATTACTCCTCAAGGCACTCATTTTCCATTTATAGCCAGATTGACTTTCAAGTGTACGAACAATATGGATGAGTATGAAGCTTGCATTATGGGGCTTGAAGAGGCCATTGATCTCAGAATCAAGTATCTTGACGTCTATGGAGATTCAGCTTTGGTTGTGAATCAGACCAAAGGTGAATGGGAGACGAATCAACCCGGTTTGATACCATATAGAGATTACGCGAGGAGGATTTCGACTTTCTTTATGAAGGTTGAGTTTCATCATATCCCTCGAGATGAAAATTGGATGGCAGATGCTCTGGCAATGTTGGTTTCAATGATTATGGTGAAGTATTGGAAGGAAGTTCCCAATTTGACCATGATGTGTCTTGATAGGCCAGCTCATGTGTTTGCTGTTGAAGAAGTCAAATATGAGAAGTCGTGGTATTTTGATATCAAGTGTTTCCTCCAAAGTCAGATTTACCCGTCTGGAGCATCTTTGAAAGATAAGAATACTTTGAGAAGACTAGCCAACAACTTCTACATGAATGGTGATGTATTATACAAGAGAAACTTCGATATGGTTTTGCTCATACGCGTGGATAGACACGAAGCATACCTATTGATGACTGAAGTCCATGAAGGTTCCTATGGAACTCATTCCAATGGACATGATATGGCAAAGAGGATGTTGCGAGCAGGTTAATATTGGTTGACAATAGAATCTGATTGTTGCAAGTTTGTGAAGAAATGCCACAAGTGCCAAATTTATGCAGATAAAATTCATGTTCTTCAGACACTATTGAATGTCATTTCCTCTCCATGGCCCTTCTCCATGTGGGGAATTGATATGATTGGCATGATTGAGCCCAAAGCTTCGAACGGACACCGTTTCATTCTGGTGTCTATTGACTACTTTACAAAGTGGGTTGAAGCGGCATCGTATGCAAATGTAACCAAGCAAGTTATTGTGAGGTTTATCAAGAATCAGATTATATGTCGTTATGATGTGTCGAGTAAGATCATTACTAATAATGGATCGAACATGAATAATAATATGGTGGAAGCTCTTTTCAAAGAATTCAAGATTGCACGTCATAATTCTTCTCCCTACAGACCGAAGATGAATGGGGTTGTCGAAGCTGCAAACAAGAATATCATGAAGATCATTCAGAAAATGGTAAGGATTGGCATGAGATGCTCCCATTTGCTTTACATGGGTATCGTACATCCATTCGCACTTCAACAGGGGCAACCCCTTTCTCACTTGTTTATGGCATGGAAGTTGTGCTCCCAGTAGAGGTTGATATCCCATCATTGCGTGTCTTGATGAAAGCCAGGTTGACTGAAGCTGAATGGTGTCAGACCAGGTGTGATCAAATAAATTTGATTGAAGAGAAGAGGTTAACTGTCATGTGTCATGGTCAGTTATATCAACAAAGGATGAAGAAAGCTTTTGATAAGAAGGTCAGACCTCGTGTGTTTAGAGAAGGTGACCTTGTGCTCAAGAAGATTCTATCTTTCAAACCAGATTCTAGGCGCAAGTGGACTCCTAACTATGAAGGCTCATATATTGTTAAGAGAGCATTTTCAGGCGGTGCTTTGATTCTTACAACTATGGATGGTGAAGAATTCACACGTCCTATGAACGCAGGTGCAGTCAAGAAATACTTCGCCTAAAAACATAAAAGAACAGCTCGATAAGTTGAAAACACGAAAGGGCGGCTTAGGCAAAAATGAGCGTCTCGGTGGATTGAAACCTGAAAGGGCGATCCATGCAAAATTTAGAGACATAAAACAGAAAGAATTATCCCGATAAATTGACTACCCCACCTTGGGGCAATTTATGCAAAAATTAGGGATTATGGTAAGTAACTGCATCATGTTGATCTTCTATCTTGAAGATGTTCTTGAGCATAATGCTTGGTTCTGAGTCATCTTCAACCAAAGTTAAGAGCACGATGGATATTGAAGGCGGTAGAAGGATTAGTGATGATTGTATTCAATGTAGCCATTTTCCATGTAAATTACCATTTTTCAACTTTTGTAAAGATCTCTGGAATCTTGTCATTTACAGACTACCATTCTATTAAATAAAGTTGAGCTTTTTATCCAATTATTTCCACTCTTATTTATTCAGGTAAATAGATTTAAATTTCATTATGATCCTTTTTGAAATTAAAATTTTAAATTAAAATCATATTTTCTTAAATAATAAATGAAAATACTTTTAAAAGAGTAATCGATTTCATTAAAGAATATCAACAGCGGTTTGAAAAGCGGTAAGCCCAAAATGTGGAGCATTATTGGTTCTCCCCGAGCAGTTGGCATGATCCCTATTTCACCCCCAGCAGCATTCCTGCAGCATTTCAGCAACCGAGTTTGGTTGGTTTCTCCAACTGAGTTTGTTTCGCCTCTCTCGAGTTGTAGGCGCGTTATTTGCGGCAGTTCGCACGATTCGGCAGATTATGCTTCCCCGCAAGTCGCTGTCATATTTATCCCTAACCTCTGTTAGCCATGATTCTGAGCAGTATTATAGTTGTTCCCCGCAGAATTGGTGTTACAGTTTCCTCAGCAGATCCCCTCCGCTTTTCCCCAACCTGGGTTAAGCCTTTGAGGTGGATGATTCATGTGCATTCCTTTGCACCTTGTTCTCTCCAACAGTTGTTTCTCTCCTATGTGGATTGGCTGGGAATTGTATCGATGATTCATACCAGTGACAGTTGTATCCTTTACGATCGTTTTGTCAGCATAATCATCATATATACATATACATATACATATACATTCATAAATTTCATTATTGGCATACACTTTGTGATTCATTATTTTTCTGATCCTCTGCTACGGTGGTATACTTTTCCTCATGCAGATTTGGTTTGAATGTCCTCTTTCAATTGTAGAGTGTCGGCCCCTTAAGCAGAAAGAATTTAACCTTTCTCGTTCCCCACTGAATTACTTCCTCGTGGATGATTATTATTTCCGTTTCCTCCCCCGTTGATTGTCTGGATGGAACCACTCCCCTTAATCTATATCCTCATTGGGTTGAGTCTCTAATTGACCATTTCTTTCTAGATCTTACCTAGACAAATGCTTTTGGTCCCTTTGAGAGTTTATTACCCAGTAGCTGGTAATATTCTTCTCAATTTTCAAGTGTTTTTGCCCAATACCCGGCAAAAGTGACCATTTTTCTCCCTAGCGGATTCGTTTTTCACGTTTCCCCATGAAGTTTATCCTTGATATGTTCATCCTAACTGGTGACGGATATTTTCTTCCCTTTCTTTGAGTCTATCCTTGATATGTTCATCCTAACCGATGATGGGTTTCCTTTCTTTGCGGTCTATTGCCCAGTAACCGGTAATTGTAAATCCTGCTTTCCCTTTGAAGAGTTTATCCTTGATATGTTCATCTTAATCGGTGACGGATATTCTCTTTTCGGTATTCTATCCAGTAACTGATAGATGTAATTCCTATTTCTCCCCTCGGAGTATATCCTTGATATGTTCATCCTAACTGATGACGGATATTCTCTTTTTGGTGTTCTATCCAGTATCCGATAGATGTAATTCCTACTTTTTCAGGCAGTTTATCCTTGATAGGTTCATCTTAACCGATGACGAGTATCCTTCCTAATGTCCCCAGGTAAGTCTATCCTTGATATGTTCATCCTAGCCGATGACAGATATTCTTCCCCTTTGAGTCTATCATTGATATGTTCACTTTAATCAGTGATGGATATTCTCTTTCTTTGTGCTCTTCTTCCCAGTAACCGGTAGCTGTAAATCCTATTTGGATTTTCTCCAACAATTCATTCTTACCCATTAATTGGTAACGAATGCATCTCCTGGTTGCCCTCAGCGAGTCATCCTTGATATATTTACCCTAACCGGTAACGGATGCCCTCCCTGTCATAATTTGTTATACCCTTACCCAGTATCCGGTAATGGATAATATACTTTTGTTCCTCCTGTGTTGAAGATCATTTCTTCCCCAGTTGAGTTTGAGTGGGTATTTCCTCGGTGAAGTCGCCTTTTCCTGCTTAGGTCGAGTATTTCAGCTTTGTTCTGATATACTTGTTTCCCCTGTAGATGTTCTTTTCATTCTGCGGCTGAGTCTTTCCATTGATTTATTTTCATGGAATCCCTCGAGTCCCCCAGTTGTTTTAAGTCGTAGCCTGGCCTACGCGTAACCCATTTATCCCCCCAGAGTCTCTGTCTCCCCAGTGAGTTTTCCTTACAGAATGCATTGTGCTCCTACGGACTCTCAGTCTCTCTAGATTCTTTTCCTTTCTGGCAACATTTTCCCCATAGAGATTTATTTTCAACATTTCATTACATATGCATCATGAGGTCTCTTAGGGACCAAAATTTGTTTCTATTGTTGTTATTTAAGTCCATTTTAATGAATCGATATGAAGATTTTAACCTTCATCTCCTCAGCTAGAACGTTCTTAAATAGGGGCAACTGTAAGACCCTAATTTTGATCCTAAGATCCCTCATGTTATCTCATCATATGCATTGGCATAGGGATCATACCTTGGCATCCTCCTTACCCCTCATTCATTAGGTTTACATTGGGAGAGATCACCAAGCACATTTGATTGTATCATACTTCATTTTTATTTATTCACTAACCAAAATACCAAAAATATATCATTGTATAGTTTAACTCTTTTGTAGGTAGTGCACATGCTCACCTATGCTCTATGAAGTTCATATATAGGGTTTAAGACCCTCATTGCAAGGAACTCAATCAAGAAGTGGTTTACTATGGCTCTAAGAATCATATATGAATCGCCATGATCTTCACATGTTATTTTGATCAAGAAATCATCAAGATTTTAGAGTTGGTTTGCCTTGGAAACCCTAATTCATTTGGGTATCTTGTGTAACTTTTTCAATAAGTTTCTTCACCAACTGATCAAATATTTCAAGGGATACTTCAAATTTCATCATCTTATGCATATATGATCCTCCATGAGTCCCAAAAGTCAAGAGGATATCAAGCTAGCAAGTTTGTTCATGGTGGTTGACCAGAGGAATTCAACTGATCAAAACTGGAGTTCCCTAGACCTTATCTCCTACAATTTTTGTCATATGAAAATGATTCCAAGTGTAAAGTTACTCTAAGTGACATTACAAACAACTTTCATGTTGAGTTCAAGAGATAGTTTTGCTTGGAAAGTCATTTTTTATGGTGAAGTATTATAGGTCATTTTGTTTAAACCCTAATTTGAAGGTCAAACTTCCCAAGACCATAACTTGCTCATTTTTTATGAGATGGAAGCTATTCAAATTGCATGATCAAACTCAAGACGTATAATTCAACTTTGATGTTTGGAGGAAGAAAAATTCAATTTTTAAATGCATGTGATATGAGGAAACATTATAGGTCATTCTGGGTCAATACCATTGAACAAGTGATTTTCCTCAACTTCTAAAATGCATAACTCCTTCATTATAAATCCAAATAAGGTCAATTTTTTTACCAAACTGAAGGAATTTGAGAGAGCTACAACTTTGATGGAGGAACTTTTCTCATTTGAAGCCCATAGAAAAAAGTTACTCAAGGTGGAAGAAGTGAACATATGGCTTGGTACTTAGAAATTTTTTTGATATGTTTGATTTTCCAAACTTCCACCTCAAAATTCATCATGATCCAAGCTTAAAATGGAAAAGTGTCCAACATAAAGTTGTTCCACTTGATCTAACCTTTCCAAAAAGTTCAAATGCATCCCATTTGGACAAAGTATGAGTGACTTGCGCATGGCTTAAAGTTGGATGACCATTTGGCATATTTGAAAATCCACTTTCCACACATTAATGCATGGCTTATTAACATGACTTCAGCATTGCTTGCACATGATTTTGGACCTGAATGCATCATTACATGGGCATATCACACGCCCATGCATCCATGCAAGGCATTTTGCTATTTTTGAAAGTTTGAAATAAGTGTGCAAATAAAAAAAGGCTTTGGCTATAAATAGAAGTGTCTATGCTCAGAATTAAGGACCCTGGCGCGCCAGCTTTGAAGCTACAACCCTAAACCTCCATATTCAAAGGATAACCTTGAGGATTTTCATTGAAAATCGAGTTTGAATCTCCCACTATTTTGAGATTCAAAACTCTAAGAGTCATGCTTCTTTCTTGATCCCTTTCCACTCCATCAAGCATCCAAAGCAAGGCCAAGTACAATTGAGAGCAAGATCGTGTCCATCTGAACCTGCAGTGAAGGTGAATTTCTGAATTTTTCATCTCTTCGATTCTCACTCAATTCTCCACTATTCTTGTTGATTTCTGGTTGTCTGAAGTCCTACCAATATAAGAAACAAGATTGAGTTGCTTAGAGGTCAAATCGAAGCAACTCAGATCATGATCCTCAAAATTCAACTCCTTGTATCTTTCAATATACTTGGAGTTAGGTAAAATTGAGGCCAGATTCGAGCTCCTGAGCATTTTTACTTTAAATTCATGTCCTCCTCTTTCATTTGGTTGATGGTTAAGGGTGGACCAGTCCGATGAGGTCCACCAGAGAAGAAGACCGGAGTTCTGGCTCCGGCGATGCGTTGGCGTGTCTCCAGACCACATGATCCTCTTATTTTGTTTTAATCTTGAGCGTCCAAACTGATTACCACGTGTGTGGCATATTGACTAAGGCTTACCATGGAACGCGCGCTCTGGTCCACTTGATCTGCCACCTCGATTAATGAGGGAGATCAAGTGGTCCACGTATTTTTGCATTTTCTGATTTTCCTTTTAATTGACTTATTTTCATTAATTCATATTAATTTTAATATTGATCCAAAAAATATGGGACTTTCACCAAAAATTCTCAAATATTTTTCTCTTTCATTTTCTGAATTAAAATTACTTTTTTTTGGATCAATATTAATATTTTTCATGATTTAATTGTTTTTGTGCATGTTTTTAATTGTTTAGAAATACTTTTAAGTTTCCAAAAATAATAAAACAAAATCTCCAAGGTCATTTGACCTTGTTTAACCTATGATAAATCTCTTGGTCATTTATTTGGTGTTTTGAAGAGGTTTTTGGATTTTGATCAACCATAATTTGATTTAATGCATTTATAATTGATTTTTAATTTGTTTAATTGAAATAAATTATGTAGAGCTATTTGTATTGACTTGTTAAGTTTGATTTTTGTTGCTTGAGCCTTGGTCAAGGTTGATTTGACTTTTTGGATTAAAATCATTGGATTTAGGGGATTGATGAAATGTACATTTCATCTCCCAAAATGAATGAATGATTTTAATTTGATAAAAGTCCTCCCATGAATAATTTGTATCTGTTCTATTCCCCCTCCCTCTTCATCTTAATCCCATTCTATCCCTATCCATTTCATTGACCTATGATATCTCTATATATTAAGGCTAGTTGATTGCAAAATCAACATAAGTATGGATGATATTAAGTCCACCTTTTTGCCATTTTCTTTTAAGTGTGGTATATTTTAGGAGTATGGTTGATAATACCATATCTCTAACATGCATTGACACTAAAATTTCTATTGCCCAGCCTCAAATAGTTGTGACTTTTACATAAGTCGAATTACGATTGCTTAACATAGCGCTAAATTTTGACCCAAAAAGCATAGCATTCTAGTAAGTGAGATTGTAAGTCTCCCCCCTTTCATGGTATTGTGTGGAAACTTGGCCTTTTTTCCTTCCTTTGGAAGATGTCTTGGTTCAAGGATCCATGCTTGTGAATAGAGGGTTGAGTGTTCTTCAAAGAATGACTTAAACAATTGAAAAGCAAAAGCAATACTAACTTCTAATCAACTAACATTCGACTAACTTTTAATTTCAAGTCATTTACCTTTTGCACTTTAAATTCAAGTCTTTATCATTTGCCATTTTTCATACCATTTAACTTGTTTACTTTTATTTCATCTTCACTTTGCTCACTTGAGCCATATCTTGTGATTATATTGTGATTGTATATACTTGTTTGTGTATTTTGTTTGTGTTTCTGGTCTTTTGACCTTAATGTACATAATAACAACAAAAACTCTAAAAAAGATTTGTGTGGACTGTTGGATTTGATCGGAGACATTGGACTTAGAATTAGGCAACATTCCCTATGCAAAAAGGACTTGGTCGATGCCAACTTTTCTGAAGTCAGTCATTGTGAGTTGAAGTTTCATCTGAAGCAAGTATTGAGATCCCTTTTGAGTTCATATGCTACATGGTCTTGATGCAATTGTTACTTTGAACCTGTGTCTAATTCCTTATTCTAAGCCATTCAAGGAGTATGACATCTGATACATGGGAGCTTAAGAAGAAGACTATGAAGTTGCTAGCTTGGATGTGGCTATCTTTATTTGATGTCTTGCTCTTAACCTTGCTATTTTTATTGCTTGATTCAAAAGTCCAAGGGAAAATTGGATTTTTATATGACATTCTTTTCTATTGGATTGCATCCCATTGGTCAGTTCTTTTCAACTCTTAACTTTTAATTTTTGCTTAGGATTAGTCTCTTCATCTCCTCCCACCTTCTTTAATTTCAAATCTCTCTCTCCTTTTAAAATCTTCTTTGCTTGTGTTTTCTAAACTTAGACTTTATTGCAAATTAGAAACTTTAGCCTTATACCATTGTATTTTCAAACTCTTTTCTTAATTCAATTTGTAAATGAACTTAACTATACTTGACTTAAAATTTCAAAAGACAAAAAGAACTAACACTTATTCAAATCTTTTTAGTCCTTTTGTACCTTTGTTAAACTTAAGCTTTTGTTAAAAACAACTCATTCACTTTGAAATTGTTACCACGAACTACGAGGTTTTGATCCCTCATTTTATGTTGGTACGTAGGCACAAGTCCGAAGGTCTTGTCAAACATAAAAATATAATTAATGGATTATTTTCTCATCCCCACACTCTATTTATTGCAAACATCATTTTATATCAAAACACATGTACACACAAAAAAGGGCTCCCTAGGAGTACCTAGGACACTTTGGGTGCTAACACCTTCCCTCTGTGTAACCAACCCCCTTACTTGTAATCTCTGGCATTTTATTAGTTTTGATTTGAAAACTTCTTATCTTTGGGTTTTGTTCGTACTTTTCCCTTTTCCCTTAGAAACAATAAAAGCGCGGTGGCGACTCTGGTTTTATTGACGTTAAGTTTATCCATAGCTTAATGGTCATGAATTTACTACTACAATCATTGCATAAACCTGTCATGCATAATTCGTATCATTCCATCCATGCGTACCATCCAGCACATCATGAAGCTCTCTAATAAGAAATAAGCAAGCTCAAAACTCTCTTGGCACATTCAATAGCTCATTTCCGTTGGTACTTTTCCATAGTACAACCCCCATTGGCAAAACCCTTTTAAACTCAATTCCTACCCGGTAATCCTTATTTCTCAAATCCAAAAAACCAGTTAAGCACTTAGCAGTGTATATCACTTTTTTCTCAATACCTGTCGGTATTGATATCCCTTCACTCGTCAATGTGTATCACCTTTTTTAATAGCCGTCTGTATTGATATCCCACTCGCTTGTGTCGGTCCCTCTTTTTCCAATACTCGTCTATATTGATACACTCGTCCGTGTCGGTCCCTCTTTTTCCAATACTCGTCTGTATTGATACACTCATTTGTGTTTTAAAAAAATCTGATACTCGTCTGTATTGGTCCCCAACACTCGTTTGTGCTAAAACCTTTTTCCAATACTCGTTTGTATTGGGCTCCAACACTCGTTTATGTTAAACCTTTTTCCGATACTCGTCTGTATTGGTCTCCAATACTCGTTTGTGTTACCTTTTCCCGATACTCGTCTGTATTGGTCCCCAACACTCGTTTATGTTACCTTTTCTCGATACTCGACTGTATTGGTCTTCAACACTCGTTTGTGTTAAACCTTTTTCCAATACTCGTCTGTATTAGTCTCCAACACTCGTTTGTGTTAAAACCTTTTTCCAATACTCGTCTGTATTGGTCTCCGACACTCGTTTGTGTTAAAACCTTTTTCTGATACTCATCTGTATTGGTCTCCAACACTAGTTTGTGTTAAACCGTTTTCCAATACTCGTCTCTATTGGTCCCCAACACTCGTTTGTGTTAAACCTTTTTTCGATACTCGTTTGTATTGGTCCCCAACACTCGTTTGTGTTAATCCTTTTCCTAATACTCGTCTGTATTGGTCCCCGACACTCGTTTGTGTTAAACCTTTTTCCGATACTCGTCTGTATCGGTCTCCAACACTCATTTGTGTTAATCCTTTTTCCAATACTCGTTTGTATTAGTCTTCAACACTGGTTTGTGTTAAACTTTTTTCCGTTACTCGTCTGTATTGGTCTCCAACACTCGTTTGTGTTAAACCTTTTTCTGATACTCGTCTATATTGGTCCCTAACACTCGTTTGTGTTAAACCTTTTTCCGATACTCGTCTGTATTGGTCTCTAATACTCGTTTGTGTTAAAACCTTTTTTCAATACTCGTATGTATTGGTTTCCAACACTCGTTTGTGTTAAACCTTTTTCTGATACCCGTCTGTATTGATACGCTCGTTTGTGTTAACCTTTTTTCCAATACTCGTCTGTATCGGTCGCCAACACTCGTATGTGCTGATTTGTTTTTCAATACTCGTTTGTGTTGATTCTCAACAGTCGTTTGTGTTTATCCTCCTTGCAAAATAAAATCATCTGTATTTACTCCCTATTTTGTGTCAATTCTTCTTCCAATACTCATCGTATTGAGATTTTAATCTTCCTTCGTTTTGACTCATTGCCCGTATTCTTTCATACTGATTCTCCCGCTTTCAGTCGTGCTGACCCCTTTCGATACTCGTCTATATTGATATTCATCACTCGTTTGGGTAGACCTCATATTTATGCTTAACCCATTGGTTAAGAAAGTCTCAATACCCTAGCCATCACATCAAAGTCCAGGTTCCACCTGGCAAACCACCTTTCAAAAACATCTTCCACCCTTTCTCCCCAACGGAAATCTTTTCTCAGTGCTTGCCATAGAATTCTGAGAAACAGAAAAAGAAAAACTTGTTCATAAAAATACCGAGAGCTTGTTGAAAAAAAGAGTTAATTATATCGCATCAGCATCATGCATATGTCATGCATCTCTAACCTTTCACAAGCAGTTTGAATAAGTTTTTTGTGTTACAAGATACTTCTACACAAGAAGATTTTACACAAATGAAATACAAAATACTTAAAGAAAAACAGTGCACAAAGTTTAATAGTTTTTCACGTAGAAACATAATTTTCAAAGATGTTGTTGCTCAGTCACTTTTCTTCAAGTCTCCAAGTCCCCTTATATAGCATAAGAAAGAGACTGTTGGAGGGCAAAATCGGGATACCAAAAGAGTGGTTGTTCATTGTTGGATTGGTGACAGGAGTGAAACATCGCACAGTCCTTCGCCCATAATTTCAATGACAAGTGTAATGTATAGTACTGTCCTTCACCCACAAATTCAGGAGTGGAAGGGATATTTGATTTGTATCATGTACTATTTGATCATATATCCATTTGATCTTATCTTCAAATTCACTGTCTTCTGAGAATAAGTTGATGAAGCATGAAAAGAAGAAACACAAAGCTGATATCAGAATCTTCAGAGTCTTCAGACAGAACCTAGACCACGCCAACGTCTAGCTTGAGATCTTCAAAATCTTCAGCTAAGTAATGAAACTTCAGAAGCTTGCCATTCTTTAGAAGCTTGACATTCAGAGTCATATCCGGAAGCATAAGCGGATAGAACATTGCAGCAACAACATAACGTCTTTTTCCGGAACTTCTCAGGAGTGAATCAGTACAAAAGCAGAAAGAGCATTACAGTAGCAACCTGGTGTCTTTCAGAACTTCTCATGATTAGCGCAGAAGCGGAATTCAGAACAAAATGTTCAGAAACTCATGACGTTGCATGTCATATACTCAGAATCAGAATTGATTGTTAAAGCTACTCAATAACAAACTGTTAGGGTACCAAAATTATTCTCACATAAATACAACATTGTTATCATCAAAACTCAAGGTATAGATGCAGAACCAAATTTTGTTCTAACAAATCTCAGATTAATCTTAGTGAACACACAAGCACCGACCAACTGATCCATAAGTTCATCAATTATGGGAAGAGTGTATTTGTTCTTTATAATCACCTTATTCAGCTGTCGATTGAGATCTTCAAAATCTTCAGCTAAGTAATGAAACTTCAGAAGCTTGACATTCAGAGTCATATCCGGAAGCATAAACGGATAGAACATTGCAGCAACAACATAACGTCTTTTTCCGGAACTTCTCAGGAGTGAATCAGTACAGAAGCAGAAAGAGCATTGCAGCAGCAACCTGGTGTCTTTCAGAACTTCTCATGATTAGCGCAGAAGCGGAATTCAGAACAAAATATTCAGAAACTCATGACGTTGCATGTCATATACTCAGAATCAGAATTGATTGTTAAAGCTACTCAATAACAAACTGTTAGGGTACCAAAATTATTCTCACATAAATACAACATTGTTATCATCAAAACTCAAGGTATAGATGCAGAACCAAATTTTGTTCTAACAAATCTCAGATTAATCTTAGTGAACACACAAGCACCGACCAACTGATCCATAAGTTCATCAATTATGGGAAGAGTGTATTTGTTCTTTATAATCACCTTATTCAACTGTCGATAGTCAACACAAAACCTCATACTTCCATCTTTCTTCTTCACCAACAACACTGGTGCTCCCCGCGGCGGTATACTTGGTCTAAGAAATTTCTTTCCCAAGAACTCTTCTAACTGATTCTTCAGCTCACTCAACTCTGAAGCCGACATTTTGTAAGGTGTCATCGACACAGGTCTAGGGCCAGGTACTAAATCTATGGCGAACTCAACTTCTCTTTCTGGAGGTAAATCACTAATGTCGTTTGGAAACACATCAGAAAACTCGCACACCACTGGCACACCACTATAGATCAATAGTTGGAGCACTTTAATGCGTCACTCTTACAAGGCTAGACATTACTTTGAATGTAAACAAAGTGTGCCTATTCATGGTCTCACCTCTGCAAACTCACGGGTCCGTTGTAAAACGAATATTGTGATATCTCAGGGGCATAATTCACCAAGGCTTCTTTCTTCGGCTCCCATTGCAAATAAACTATCCATGCGTGCCTATAGTGATTTTGATTTGGCGGGTGATACTGATGATCGTTGTTCTACATCAGGATCGTGTTTTTGTTGGCGTGAATCTTATCTCCTAGAAATAGAAGAAACAACTGATGGTTGCACGTTCAAGTACTGAGGTAAATATTGTGTCTTAGTTCATACTATTTCAGAACTATTGTCGCTTGAATCTTTGCTCAAAGAACTTGGTCTAACATTCTTTCCTCCCACACTCCTAAGTGATAACTTAAAAGAATTGTCGCTAAACACATGAAGGTCAAACATGTTCCTAGTACTTTGTAGATCGTACATACACTCGCAAAACCGCTTTGTACAGGGGCGTTTCAAGACTTGATCCCCGTACATCTCACATGCTAAGCGAACGCTTTATCATCTGAACTTCATCCCCTCGCAATGTTGGTGTGCACGAGTGCTTTATTTAACAATTACCAGGTGCCTTTAAGGGTTGAATAAAATGGAGAATAAGGTATATGGCTCACCTAAATTATAGGTGGATCATGATTAAAAGCCATTAAATAAAACAACTTATGGCATATCATGTGGTCACCACACTAGATTGAACTTGGCAAGTTCGTTGTTTCTTCTCTATCACCCTTAATTTACTTTTTCATAATATTTTACACTTCTGGATTAGTAAATTAATAGAAAATTGCAATTCTAAAAATATTATGATAAAAGTTAACGAGGTTGGACGTGTTTGATCATTTTCGTGAGCACAACAGGTCGGAAACTTTTGTGTTGATTCCCTTCCTATCATTCCTTCTTTTTCATGATCATTTTCTTGTTGATACTATTTACTATTTAGTTATCCATTTTTAAACACAACAATAGTACTATGAATAGTTTATTACAAAGATAGATACAAGTTAGACAAAATAATAAATAATTAATTGTATTATAAAAAAGACGAGTAACTTTATCATTTTTAATATAAGTTATTCATTTTATTGAGATATGAAATAACCTTAAAACAATGCATAAAAGAAACCAAAAATGTATATTGTATTGCAAATGGAAAAACTTTGTTGAGTATACAAGTGCTATATGAAGATTTGCAATTTTCAAACATTGCTATATTATGCATTAATTCTTCATTGATTCCCGTAACTGCAATCCGGAGGAAACTCGAACCACTTATGCAAAACTGACACTCAAATCGGATTAATCGACTCAAATCGGTTTAATCGATCTAATGGATCAGATACTAGTTGTGAAAACAAACAAAAAATCTAGAAAAATAAGTTGAACTTGCTTAAGATTTGAGCATCTAAATATTTTAGATATGAAAAATAATCAACAAAAAGTTAACTGAAAATTTACTGTGGGTTCCCAGTCATTTTTTTATAAATGAAAATTGAAATATACTGCAATTTCTTAAACTGCAATTTCTTAAACAGCAATTTCATACCGACAACACCTCCAATTCATAAGTACAGAAACAAACTTAAAAGATATATGAGATACCAAGCCATCTCTTACTAAAGAACTATTTGATATATTGAGAAACCCATTTGAAACCTTCACCATAACCCATCTTCTTCACAATACTGCACATGAATACCTCCATGGGACGGACATTTGAGTCTGCCAAATTTACCTTACCCTTGCCAGTTGTGAAGTTGCTCAGGCCCAAATTGTATCGTAACTCTTCTTCTGAGGCAGCATATGGAATATCAATTTTGTTTCCAAGGACAAGGAAAGGAACATTTGCCAATGACTCATCTGAGAGGAGAGCATCCAGCTCTTTTTTTGACTCGGCAAATCTTTCCTTGTCATAAGCATCCACCAAGTACACCACTGCATCTACCTGCATTACAAATTATTCATGATCGTAAAATATAAACAAATAACAAGAGCATAATCAACTAAAATATATGTTTAGCAAGAAAATTTGTTGCTCAGATAAAAGTTTAAAACATTGAACAAGTTAGTAGTTATCATATCAAAAGTTAATTCAGAGGAAGATATGTCTGATAAAAGATAATATATATATAAGAATACCCTCTAAAGTGAAAAGGTGCTGTCACCAATTCATCAAGATTCAGGTTCCCATAAATCATATTAATTTGTTTTTCTTTTTGGATATTATATGAAGGCGTAATACTTCAGTTTTAGCTGCAGTCATACAAATTTGTAGATATCGGCCTCTTATAACATTGTGCAGCAAGAGAAGTTTTTTCATTTTTAATATCAAACTCACTCTGTTGCCTTTAAATACGGCGGATAAGAATAAGACTTAATATTGGCAACAGTAATAACTAGTTCGCACATTCTCATTTCTAAATCAAACCTCTTGTGCAGCTCCATATTTGACTGAAATTATTGAATGATCAGCACAGATTAGTATGTCTAACCACATAATCAAAGAATAAATAATTCTATTGGAATACAATACAATACTTAATATATCTAGTGAAGGTATAACAGCAACCATTTTTGCACGATTAAGATAGTATCCGCCTCGCGTTACACTAATCACAAAAGAAGACTTAAGGTAAAGAAAAAAGAGACCTGGGCATAGTAATCTTTCCAGACTCTACGAGCAATCTGATGACCTCCCAAATCAAAAGCCTTAAACTTGATCTTCCCAATACTCAACTCTTCTGATGTTGGATACTGTGTTGGCTGATGCTGGACTAATCTCTGCAAAACCAATTCTCATAATAAAAGAAACATCACACCAAGAATCAGAGATAAAAATACGGCCAAACCCAAACGCAACGGCAATTTCAGTGATCTATATCAAAAACACACTCTTCCTAACTATCAAAATGCATTGCTTCCCAAAACCAGAAAAGTACAAATAGTGGGAAAAAACACAAAACTAAGAAATCCTAATAAAATTTAAACATATGCTAGATGTCAAGCAAATAGCAATACACCAATCATGCATAGAGCAATGTAATAATATAAATAAGCAACGTAATTGAAAAGCAAATTTGTATCAGCAAGAAACCGAGAAATCAAGCAATATTCCAGAAAAAGTTGTACAATAATTTTAAGCTGAGAACAAATAAATAATGTCTGTATGAATATCTAAATGTATATTTGGTTTCAAGTTTGGAGCATCCAAAATTGATTCTGGATGTGTCTATTATGCTTTCTAAAATTGATTCTACTAGAAGCTATGATTTGTAGTTTTTAAATCTAAATATGATTTTTACACTGAAGTTCACCATTCAATTCACTTTTGCACAAATTTATCCAAACATAAATCACTTTACCATAATCAATTTTACAGAATCAATTCACTGAAAATCTATTTTTTTCACCACATACCAAACACACACTAAGTAACACAATTGCAAATTCAGAGACACGTATAATATATCCTTTTGATCATAGAAAATTCATCAAACACGAATAAATATAAAAATCATGAATCCTTCAACTACATAATATTTAACTAATCACAGATCCGTCACTGTTGAGGTATAATAAACCTAAATTAATCAATTCGTAAAGAACAAAATCGGTGATTTATAATTAGGAAAACAAAACGATGAAATTGAAAACGAACCTCGTCTTTGAGCATGTGAAGCAGGGTGGTTTTACCAGCGTTATCGAGACCTAAGAATAAGATCTTAGCCTCTTTCTGCCATAACCCAAGCGATGCAAGAACGCCGTAAAACCAATCGACCAGAAACATTGTTTTTCACGATCGAATTGAAATTGAAAAGAGGGGAAAAGTATCGAAGTGAGAGAAAATTGACGTATTGAGTGTTGAATGACCTAACCTAACCCCAAAACCAGAGGAGAGAGAGAAAACAAGTTTGTTAAGTTTGCGTTGGTTATGTTGCAAGTTGTGATAGCTATTCACATGTGGGACTTATGTGACTGGTGACTGCTTCGCCCGGTTTATTATAGAATTGGATTCCACATACACTCGTCATTCATCATATTTGTGACCGTTCGATCTTATCGGATGACTTTAGAAATAACAGATGTTATTTTAATTTCATATGCCTGGTTTTTTTTATTATAGAATATAGACGTGTCAAATGAATTTTGGACATTTGCATTATATTATTGATTTTTTTACGACAAAGTTCAATCCATCAAGCTCTAACAACATTTAAGTAACTCAAAATTGAGAATTGTCGATGTAAATGACATAAAAGATATTAATAATTGCTAATCATTTGTATTTAAATGAATACTCAGAGTTTTAGATTCACATGATAGTCATGCTTTAGTATTGTATAAATCGAGACCGACTATACACTTAAGGATTGTCGGATCAGATAAATAGTTTGACCTAGAACATATTTCTATAAAGAAATTATAATATTATAGAACTTTAATATAAACATTTCTTAAAAGTACATCTCATTAGAGTTAACAAAATCTCAAAGACTGGGAGATCGTACTCCAAAGGATCTCCTTACGAAAAAGTTGTAGCAAACACGAGGTTTTAGGTCCTCCAAAACCTCACTATAAAAGGAAGACTACCAAACAGTTTGAGCTACACACTATTTTAACCTAAAACCTAACATTACAGTCGTCATTAACTTAAGCACTGGAGTGTTTATAGGTACATTTTCCACCGTTGAACTAAAGCTAAAACATCATTCTAGAGTTCATCATCAAATTCTTAATCACCAATAACACATAAAGATTAAGATTTCTTACAGATCATCTAGTGTCATATGTGGGAATCGTCCTCCGATATTTCCACATTTTCATTCAACATATATATAATGGTGGACAACAACAATAAGCGAGCAAGGTCGCATGTGCGATCAAAATATGCTTTTATATCGCCAACAAGGTCGTGATGATGAATCTAGAGCCCTAAAATGAGCTAACTGTAATACCTCAAAATTTGCCCCCCTCATTCATGCATTCATTTTTAGGTCATTTAACATTTCATATTGCATTTCATCATGTCAATCGGAATTAGATCCAAGAAGCTTGAATATCATCCAAGACACTTTGTGGGTCCTATCTGGGTGATCAGTCAACACAAGGGAATGGCTTGAGATACTTCCAACATGTTCAAATGGGGTCTATTCATCACTCAAAACGTTAATCTTGAAGGAGCAAAAGTTTGTTCATGAACTGTCATGCTCGCAAGGCAAAGCCCACGCGTTTCGAAAAAAAAACGAAAAAACGAAAAAACGAAAACAAAATAAATAAATAAATAAAATATAACAGAAAAATCTTGGACTTGGACCTCTCTCTTTTGAGCCCACAAAGTCACAAAAATCAGGTTATAAATTCTAGACTTCCATCTCCCAAAAAACCCTGGGAAAAAGATAGTGAGAGAAGAGCTAACAGAGTTCAGAGCAACCTCTAGAGACTGAAGGGAACTCATCTGCAAAGAACCAATTCCCTCTCATATAAACCCTCAGATTGCTTTGCAAACCCAACCGGGCAATTCAATTTCATTCGATCTCTCCAATCAGGTTTGCCCTATTTCCATTACTCTATGCTTTCAATTTGAATGCTCTGTGTAACACCCTTCTAAAATACCCCAATTATTTAATAATAACAAATATATATATATATATATATATCAGAGTAATTATGCACCAAGGGTGTCACACAACACTCCACAATTTCACCATAAAATCAGTCATGCTCATTATTTAATTCAACATAAACACTTCTTGCAAAATTACGCAGCGGATAGAAATCATTCAACATCTGTAATACATTACACATAAAATTATTCAACAAGTTAAAACATCCTGTCCCGATGTTACATCTATCAGAGCATGACCCACTTAGGAGACTACACTAGACTCCAAGCATTAGCTTCTACTCAACTCATTGCTCGTTACCTGAAAAATAGTTGTAAGGGTGAGTTCCTCAATCGATATAAAAAGCATTATACAATAACATGTCATGTTAAGTAAATTCACACGTTAATCACCCAAATCATATCATGCATTCGGTAACGGCACATCAACTCCATATCAACACAAACAGCACTTCTCAATTAAATTAAATATTCATACAACCATCAACAAAATGCAACTCTATAACGACATAATATGCAACTCAATAACAACATACAATGCAACTCAAATGAGACTCGACTCGTCATGCATGTGGTACCATTCGGAGTAAAACTCCCAACTTAAAATCATTGCCATTTTAGTGGGCATCAAGGCATAAGCCTTCAACTTTCAACTTAAAATTTTGCCAATCCAGGCCAACGTGGTGTGAGCAAAGCTCCATTTTTGCCAATCCAGGCCAACGTGGTGTGAGCAAAGCTCCAATTTTTTGCCAATCCAGGCCAACGTGGTGTGAGCAAAGCTCCAATTTTTGCCAATCCAGGCCAACGTGGTGTGAGCAAAGCTCCGACTTATGCATATGAATGTGCATGGCATATACGACTTGAAATTTCAACAACATAATAATAACAGCAACACAACAACGTTTTCAACAAAATCAACTTATAATCAACTTTGGCCCATCAAGCCTACAACTCAGTATTTTCAACAAAATCAACTTATAATCAACTTTGGCTCATCAAGCCTACAACTCAGTATTTTCAACAAAATCAACTTTAACACAACTTATCAACATATTTATATCAACACTTCATAACATAAACTCAACAAAATTACTCATCACAATCAACGATAATAGGCCAATCGCCACTTATGTTCACAATATTAAAATATCAATTTTTCTGATTTCCAACAGTGTTAACCGGTTAACGCCCTGGGTTAACCGGTTAACGCAGGACAAAAATATGTTTTCTGGCAAAACGCAACAGTGTTAACCGGTTAACGCCCTGGGTTAACCGGTTAACGCAGGCAAAACAGCACATTTTCACACAATATAACAGTGTTAACCGGTTAACGCCCTGGGTTAACCGGTTAACGCAGACAAAACAGCAGTTCCTGCGCTAACACAAGGCAGAATGCAGAGTTCTCCGCATTTTCCGCCGTTGGAGGACTTCCGGACCTCCGATTCAACTTCCGTAAAAAGCTACATTTTCGGAAAATCACGACACATACAATTATCGATTCAATTTCAGTTTTCCTACAACTTATTCATCACAATTTTCTCAGCATCCTAAATCCCAATTAGGGTCAATTCACGGTTTATCACTACCCATTACATGTTAATCTATAATACCCATTAAACGACGATAAACCCCCCTTACCTGAGATAATCCGGCAAATCTCTAAGCTTCGAGCTTTTCCGTTCTTCAACCTTTGCTCTCTAGCTCTTCCTCTTTGCCCTTTCTCCACTTTTCACCTTTCAGCCGCTTCTCTTGTTTCACGTGAAAACTCTTTACCAAAAATGAAACCTTTTTCTCTTTTTCCAACTTATATATATTTTCCAATAATAATAATAATCCAATAATAATAATAATAAAATTTCCAATTATTTAATTAAATTAATAAATAAATTATTAACTCAATTTAAATAATTATTTTATTATTATCGGGGTGTTACAACTCTCCCCCACTAAAAGAGTTTTCGTCCTCGAAAACATACCTCAAGCAAATAACTCCGGATAAGACTCCTTCATCTGACTCTCCAGTTCCCAAGTCACATTGCCACCTGCTGGTCCTCCCCAAGCTACCTTCACTAAGGCAATCTCTTTACCCCGCAACTGCTTCAACTCTCGATCCTCAATCCTCATAGGCGATATTTCAACAGTCAGGTTATCTCTCACCTGTACATCATCTACTTGGATCACATGCGACGGATCATGAATGTACCTCCTCAACTGAGACACATGAAAAACTTCATGCAAATTCGCAAGTGACGGCGGTAAAGCGATACGATAGGCTACCTCTCCTATCCTCTCCAGAATCTGATAAGGACCAATAAATCGTGGTGTCAACTTCTTCGACTTCAAAGCTCGACCAACACCAGTTATCGGAGTAACACGAAGAAACACATGATCTCCCTCTTGGAACTCAAGTGACTTCCTCCTCTTGTCGTGATAACTCTTCTGACGACTCTGAGCAATTCTCATCTTCTCCTGAATCATCTTAATCTTTTCTGTAGTCTGTTGAACAATCTCCGGTCCAACCACAGCACTCTCACCGGCCTCATACCAACATAATGGTGTCCGACATCTCCTACCATACAAAGCTTCAAACGGCGCCATACCAATGCTCGAATGAAAACTATTGTTGTAGGTAAACTCAATCAAAGGTAAATAACAATCCCAAGCACCTCCCTTTTCCAAAACACAAGCTCTCAAAAGATCCTCTAATGACTGAATCGTCCTCTCAGTCTGACCATCAGTCTGCGGATGATATGCAGAACTCAATTTCAGCTTAGTTCCCAAAGCCTTCTGCAAACCTTCCCAGAATTTCGATGTAAATCTAGGATCTCTGTCCGAAACAATACTAGACGGAATACCATGCAAACTTACAATCTTCTCAATATACAACTCAGCTAATCTCTCTAACGGATAATCCATTCTGATCGGAATGAAATGAGCCGATTTCGTCAATCTGTCAACAATCACCCAAATGGCTTCAAAATTCCTAATTGTTCTCGGTAAACCAGAAACAAAATCCATACTGATACTATCCCACTTCCACTCTGGAATAGCCAACGGTTGCATTAGCCCAGACGGCTTCTGATGCTCAATCTTTGACTTCTGACAAGTCAAACAGGAATAAACAAAACTCGCAATTTCTCTTTTCATTCCCGGCCACCAAAATAACTTCTTCAAATCATGATACATCTTCGTAGCTCCAGGGTGAATACTCAGGCCACTACGATGTCCTTCTTCAAGAATACTCTTCTTAAGTTCGGCAACATCCGGAATACACACCCGACTACCAAATTTCAAAATACCATTTTCATCAACTCTGAATTCGCCACCTTGACCTTGATTCACTAGAGTCAACTTATCAACTAAAAGCATATCGGATTTCTGACCCTCTCTGATCTCATCCAGAATACCACTTGTTAACTTTAACATTCCCAATTTAACACTATTGTGAGTACTCTCACACACCAAACTCAAGTCTCTAAACTGCTCAATTAAATCCAATTCTTTAACCATTAGCATAGACATATGTAATGATTTCCGACTCAATGCATCAGCCACTACGTTTGCTTTACCCGAATGGTAATTCAAACCAAAGTCATAATCCTTCAGAAACTCTAACCATCTTCTCTGTCTCATATTCAGCTCTTTCTGATCAAACAAATACTTTAAACTTTTATGGTCACTGAAAACCTCAAATCTTGACCCATACAAGTAATGCCTCCATAACTTCAGAACAAACACCACAGCTGCCAACTCTAAATCGTGCGTCGGGTAGTTCCTCTCATGAACCCTCAGCTGTCTTGAAGCATAAGCTATAACCTGCTTATTCTGCATCAACACGCCACCCAAACCCAACAATGAAGCATCACAGTAAACTTCAAATGATTCCGACGAACTCGGTAATATCAGAATAGGAGCAGTAGTCAACCTTCTCTTTAACTCTTGAAAACCTTCTTCACATTTTGAGTCCCAAACAAACGCTTGCCCCTTTCTAGTCAACATCGTCAACGGTAACGCCAACTTAGAAAATCCCTCAATGAACTTCCTATAATAACCAGCCAAACCAAGGAAACTTCGAATCTCAGCAACAGACTTCGGAGCTTCCCACTTAGATACCGCTTCTATCTTAGAAGGATCAACAGCAACACCACCTCTTGAAATCACATGACCAAGAAAACTAACCTCTTCTAACCAAAATTCACACTTGGACAATTTAGCAAATAATTTCTTTTCTCGTAGAATTTCTAAAACCACTCTCAAATGCTCAGCATGCTCTTCTTCAGATTTCGAATATACCAAAATATCGTCAATAAACACCACAACAAACTTGTCTAGGTACGGATGGAAAATCCTATTCATATACTCCATAAATACTCCAGGCGCATTAGTCACACCAAAAGGCATTACAGAATACTCATAATGTCCATACCTCGTTCTGAAAGCAGTCTTCTGAATATCCTCAGTTTTCACACGAATCTGATGATACCCAGATCTCAAATCTATCTTGCTGAACACACTCGCACCAACCAACTGATCCATCAAATCATCAATCCTCGGCAAAGGATACCGATTCTTGATCGTCACTTTATTCAGTTGCCTGTAGTCCACACACAACCTCATAGTACCTTCTTTCTTCTTAACCAATAGCACTGGTGCACCCCACGGTGACACACTCGGACGAATAAATTTCTTATCCAACAGATCTTCCAACTGACTCTTCAATTCCTTTAACTCTACAGCAGACATACGGTACGGAGCCATCGATATCGGCCTAGTACCAGGTACCAAATCAATCGAGAACTCAACTTCACGCTCTGGCGGCAATTCATTCACTTCTTCCGGAAACACATCAGGAAAATCACACACCACGGCTAGATCACAAATCACCAGTTTATCTTTAGCCTCCAAAGTCGCTAACAGCATAAACAACTCTGCCCCATCAGTTACTTCCTCATTCACCTGCCTTGCCGATAGAAACAAACTCTTTCCTTCCTCAATCTCAGGAAAGACCACCGTCTTATCAAAACAATTGATAGAAACTCGGTTAAACACCAACCAGTTCATACCCAGAATAACATCAATCTGCACTAGTGGAAGACACACTAGGTCCATCCCAAAGTCTCTACCAAAAATACTCAAAGGACAATTTAAACAAACCGAAGTAGTAGTCACTGAACCCTTCGCAGGAGTATCAATCACCATACTACCAAACATCTCAGATATCTCTAACTTAAGTTTCACAGCACAATCCAAAGATATAAAGGAATGAGTCGCACCTGTGTCAATAATAGCTACAAGAGGAAAGCCATTAATATAACACGTACCTCGGATAAGTCTGTCTTCACTGGAGGTTTGAGTTCCGGTCAATGCGAACACCTTTCCAGTTTGAGATTTCTTTGGCTTCTGACACTGACTTCCAATATGCCCTTCTTCGCCACAATTAAAACAAATCACTTCCTTGTGCTTGCAATCAGCTATTGCATGACCAGTCTTACCACAACGAAAACATCTCTTTACTTCAGCAGTGCATACATTACTCTTATGACCAGCCTGACCACATTTGAAACAAACTATACCAGCAGGAGCACCTCCCCCACTAGCTCTCTGAGCCGGAGCAGCTCTTTGCTTCCCTTTTCCAGCTGGAGCATCATACGGCTTGCCACGGTTTTGATGTTGCTTGCCTCTGCGATCACTGACAACCTTGTAATGAGCATTATTGTCTTCCTCAAATATCCGGCAGCTATCAACCAATTCAGTAAAAATGCGTATCTTCTGATACCCAACAGCCTTCTTAATTTCAGAGCGCAATCCGTTTTCAAACTTGATGCACTTTGAAAATTCAGCACCAGCACCAGTGTAATGAGGATAAAATTTGGACAACTCCACAAATTTTGCAGCATAATCAGTGACAGACATGTTTCCTTGCTTCAGCTCAAGGAACTCAATTTCCTTCTTACCACGGACATCTTCTGGATAATACTTTCTCATGAATTCCCTACGGAATACATCCCAAGTAACGACTTCACCTGCCACGGTCAACCTCTCGTGAGTCTCTAGCCACCAGTCATCAGCTTCGACTGCTAGCATGTGAGTACCATACCGAACCTTCTGAGCTGGAGTGCAATCCATAACACGGAAGATTCTCTCAATCTCTTTCAACCATCCCAAGGCTGCATCTGGATCATGCTTTCCTTTAAACACCGGCGGATTCTCTCTCTGAAAAGTCGCCAAGCTACGTGATCCAGCATCTCCACCAGCATTTGGCAAGTTCTGCACAGCCTGTGCCATCGCTTGCATTGCGGCAGCCATTGCAGCGTCATTCCTTCCAGCCATTTCAACTGATCACTACAACACAACTTAAAAGTTAGACTAGTAACAATTACACAATTGTTAGACAGTAACGACACGGCAACTGGCCGGACAGACCGACCTGCTCTGATACCACTAATGTAACACCCTTCTAAAATACCCCAATTATTTAATAATAACAAATATATATATATATATATCAGAGTAATTATGCACCAAGGGTGTCACACAACACTCCACAATTTCACCATAAAATCAGTCATGCTCATTATTTAATTCAACATAAACACTTCTTGCAAAATTACGCAGCGGATAGAAATCATTCAACATCTGTAATACATTACACATAAAATTATTCAACAAGTTAAAACATCCCGTCCCGATGTTACATCTATCAGAGCATGACCCACTTAGGAGACTACACTAGACTCCAAGCATTAGCTTCTACTCAACTCATTGCTCGTTACCTGAAAAATAGTTGTAAGGGTGAGTTCCTCAATCGATATAAAAAGCATTATACAATAACATGTCATGTTAAGTAAATTCACACGTTAATCACCCAAATCATATCATGCATTCGGTAACGGCACATCAACTCCATATCAACACAAACAGCACTTCTCAATTAAATTAAATATTCATACAACCATCAACAAAATGCAACTCTATAACGACATAATATGCAACTCAATAACAACATACAATGCAACTCAAATGAGACTCGACTCGTCATGCATGTGGTACCATTCGGAGTAAAACTCCCAACTTAAAATCATTGCCATTTTAGTGGGCATCAAGGCATAAGCCTTCAACTTTCAACTTAAAATTTTGCCAATCCAGGCCAACGTGGTGTGAGCAAAGCTCCAATTTTTGCCAATCCAGGCCAACGTGGTGTGAGCAAAGCTCCAATTTTTTGCCAATCCAGGCCAACGTGGTGTGAGCAAAGCTCCAATTTTTGCCAATCCAGGCCAACGTGGTGTGAGCAAAGCTCCGACTTATGCATATGAATGTGCATGGCATATACGACTTGAAATTTCAACAACATAATAATAACAGCAACACAACAACGTTTTCAACAAAATCAACTTATAATCAACTTTGGCCCATCAAGCCTACAACTCAGTATTTTCAACAAAATCAACTTATAATCAACTTTGGCTCATCAAGCCTACAACTCAGTATTTTCAACAAAATCAACTTTAACACAACTTATCAACATATTTATATCAACACTTCATAACATAAACTCAACAAAATTACTCATCACAATCAACGATAATAGGCCAATCGCCACTTATGTTCACAATATTAAAATATCAATTTTTCTGATTTCCAACAGTGTTAACCGGTTAACGCCCTGGGTTAACCGGTTAACGCAGGACAAAAATATGTTTTCTGGCAAAACGCAACAGTGTTAACCGGTTAACGCCCTGGGTTAACCGGTTAACGCAGGTAAAACAGCACATTTTCACACAATATAACAGTGTTAACCGGTTAACGCCCTGGGTTAACCGGTTAACGCAGACAAAACAGCAGTTCCTGCGCTAACACAAGGCAGAATGCAGAGTTCTCCGCATTTTCCGCCGTTGGAGGACTTCCGGACCTCCGATTCAACTTCCGTAAAAAGCTACATTTTCGGAAAATCACGACACATACAATTATCGATTCAATTTCAGTTTTCCTACAACTTATTCATCACAATTTTCTCAGCATCCTAAATCCCAATTAGGGTCAATTCACGGTTTATCACTACCCATTACATGTTAATCTATAATACCCATTAAACGACGATAAACCCCCCTTACCTGAGATAATCCGGCAAATCTCTAAGCTTCGAGCTTTTCCGTTCTTCAACCTTTGCTCTCTAGCTCTTCCTCTTTGCCCTTTCTCCACTTTTCACCTTTCAGCCGCTTCTCTTGTTTCACGTGAAAACTCTTTACCAAAAATGAAACCTTTTTCTCTTATTCCAACTTATATATATTTTCCAATAATAATAATAATCCAATAATAATAATAATAAAATTTCCAATTATTTAATTAAATTAATAAATAAATTATTAACTCAATTTAAATAATTATTTTATTATTATCGGGGTGTTACACTCTGAATGTATGAGGTATTATGGGTGAATTTGGAAGAGTGGGTATTGTTAGGTTTTGCATGTGGGCACATGTTTTAGTGTGTATGTCATGTCTTGATGTGTGGATCCTTTCCCCCTGACTTTGAATTTTGATACCCTTTTGATGCATGTGTTTGACAAGAGGTTTAGGCCTCCTACACTTGGTTGCTTTTTGTGAGCTCTTTTTGTGAATTTTAATGGCATGATTCATGTGGTTACATTTTGATTTGGGGCAACTCTGGATTACCCTATCTTGTTTCTCTAACCTGTTTGTTGAGTTTTTGTGAAGGCTCACATGACTCTTGCAGAGGTAGCTTGCTTGGCATTCCACTTTATTTGTGGGATGCCCTTTGGAGGTTTATTCCGATTACCTGTATTGACTTGCTTTCTTTGATGGTGCCAGCTCGAGAGATCTCTGGGTTTCTTATTTCTTTAGCTGTTATTACTTCGGATCTTTATCCGTGTGGTAGATCTCTTGATCCTTTATCTTTCCCGCATTTTACCGCTTTCTTAGCTGGAAGACCTCAATAGGAGGCAATGTTTTCTTTTGTTTGTTTACTTTTGTGCCCAAAGACCTCCAAGAAGAGGCATCAGTGCTAAAAGACCTCCCTCCGAGGCAATTGACGGATAAAAGGGATTAGTAGTCAATCCCCTGTTATTCAGTGTGTCGTTCTTTAAGATCACACTCGTGTCGATGCTTCAGAACAAAAGCCCAAGATCTTTTGTCCGGTCAGTCAGTGGAGAGGGTTCCACCTTTCTGAATCCCTACTTTTTGTCATGAGCTCACCCTGTCCAGGATTAAGAGCTATGAGGTCTTATCCTTATTATCCTTCTGATCTGCTCACCCTGACGTTCAATGTCAGTGGTTAAGAGCCCATTTGATTACCCTTTCATGGCTTGTTTATCGAGTTTGATATGACCCCTCTTGACTAAAGCCCTACCCATGTATGTTTGAGCCCCCTTGTTGGCATTTTACTTTATGCATGTTTGTTTTGTATGGTGTGATCGTCTCCCCATAGGATTGTTAGGCTTCGTATAGTCTCTCGTTTGCATGTCAATTAAGGTAGCACTGTCCCTTCGTCTAGGACTTCCTTTTTTGCATGAGCATTCCTAAAACACAAACCAACTCATTGATTTTTCTTCTCCTAAGAACACGTTAACTCCTTCTGCTACAGGCGAGTAAGTCTCCGAAGGTCGAGCATCCGGTAGATTGCGTAGTAACATCGTTCACCCCAAAAACACAACCCTTAACCCGTAGTTAGCCGAACTACGGCTTGCTCTGATTCTCATTCCAGATGAGATACGTAGGCATAAGACGCGATGTCTTAGCAAGCACACTGCCCCCTAACCCATAGGTAGCCGAGCTACGAAGCCTCTGATTCTCATATTCAGATGAGATACGTATGCAGTGGATGCGACATCCGTGCGAGTCATTTTCTTTTGACCCCTCTTTTAGTAAATAGTACATTAGATAAACCCACACTCTTTAGATAAGAACAACAAGAGTGGATCCCGTAGAGTACTACGGATGCGTAGGGGTGCTAATACCTTCCCTTCGTATAATCGGCTCCCGAACCCAAGATTTGGTTGCGAGACCTTGTCTTTTCCTTTCCTTTTTCCAGGTTCACTTCGAGCGTTTCCTTTCCCTCCTTTGGGATAAATAACGCACGGTGGCGACTCTTCTGTCATTTCTTCTTCGCCGGGTGTTTTTCGCATACTATATTTTTTAGGCTGCGACAGCTGGCGACTCTGCTGGGGACTTCTTTTCCCTAGTGGGCCTTTCCTAGCGTTTGTTTGTTTATTGTCTATTGTGTGTTATTTATTTATTGCTTTGCATACTTATCTGCTTGCATTGCATCCTATGTGCGCTTTACTGTTTCACGCATACTGTGTTGGCTGTGTATCTGTTTTGCTGTTGGGTGGGATTCACAAGAGGTAAAAGGCCCAATACACAGGCTATGAGTGAACTTTAGGACACCTAGGAATAGAGTGATTCATGGGAAGCGGGTGGTATGGCGCCACTTAGCGGAACATGGTATCACGAGCAGTTCAGATTCTGATGGGGTATTATCGTTGCATACACCTGGTGTGCATATGATGATATTCTTGAAAGGATTGTTTATCCTGCGTTTCTCTTGACCTTACCCTGGCCTAGATTACACCCGTGAGTGAGGCGGGAATGAATCATTTACAGGTACTGGTGGTGACTTGTTCTGATGGTGACCGTGTCCTATTGGTGACTGTGTCCTGTTGGTGACTCTTGTTTGGTTCTTGTTGGTGACTGTTGGTTCTGAAGTATGGGTTCTAAGTTGATGACTATGTTCTATGGTTCCCGGTTCCGAATTCATGCTGAAGTTCCGATCCTGTGCCTCGTGATACAGCAATCCTGATTGACATGCCACTGCATTGCATTCACATCATTTTGCATTCATATCATTTAACACATGTTTATCTATTCCCATGGGTTTATATCTTCTTCTTGATTCTAGTCGGGGTTTTCTTCTTACACTGTTCATCAAATGTGAGATTGGAATCAAGGGGTTAGAATACCTTTTGGAATCGATAAACATGTCATTGCATTTACATGTCCATCAGCATGTCTTGCATAACAGGTACCGCCACAGTGTTCTCAGTTTGTTTGGTGTCCCATTAGCAGGATAGCTGACTCAGGCATTCACCGATACGGTACCCGAAGAAATCAACAGAGAGCAATGGAAAGCCTACAAGCAGAGTTCGCCGAGATGAAAATCCACATGACTTAATTCATGGATGTGGTTCAAGGGGTGGCTCAGGGACAGCAAGAGCTCAGGCAGATGATGCAGAGGAATCCCGCCACTATTCAACCCGAGACGTTGACTGATCCTCCAGCTGGAGAGGCTAACGGACCCAATGGACCGGGGCCTATCCCAATCCCACATGGCAACCCTGGTTAACAGCCCGTTCATGATGATCAGGACGATCAATTTCCCCTACTGCAGGAAGACTTTGGTATGGGTCATGGTATGGACCCCATGTTTAGAAGATTAGAGGAGAGGCTGAAGGCAGTGGAAGGACAGAATCCTCTGGGAGTAGATGTTGCTGACTTGGGGTTGGTCCCAGGCGTGAGGGTGCCACCGAAATTCAAGGTCCCGATATTTGACAAATACAATGGCAGCTCTTGCCCGAAGACCCATGTGCAAGCCTATTTCCGTAAAATGGTTGCATACTCTGACGATGAGAAACTGCTCATGTACTTCTTCCAGGACAGCCTAGCTAGGGCATCCTTGGAGTGGTATATGAGGCTGGACAGAGCCCACATCCGCTGCTGGAGGGATTTGGCTGAGGCTTTTGTGAAGCAGTATCAGTATAATGCAAACATGGCTCCGGACAGAACTCAACTTCAGAATCTGTCTCTTAAAAGCAATGAGTGCTTCAGGGAATACGCTCAACGCTGGAGGGAGACAGCTTCCCGTGTTCAACCTCCTATGTTGGAGAAGGAAATGGCTAATATGTTCATGAACACTTTGCCTGGACCTTACTTGGAGCGCCTGGTGGGTTGCAATGCCTCCAACTTTGCTGATGTAGTCTCTACCGGAGAGAGGGTGGAGAATTACCTGAAGACATACAAGACCCAGAGTGGGGGTGGATCCTCATCAGGGATAAATAAGTCGTTCATTCAGGGACAAAAGAGGAGAGAAGGGGATGCAAATGCCATATCTTCTTATCAGAACAGGGGTAACCGGAGGAATAACTTTCAGAACTATCATCAACAACCGTATGTTGCGGCTGTGACCATTCCAGCTGCAGCACCACTATAATAGCAACAACCCCAGCGTCAACCAGCTCAGTACCAACCACAACAACCGGGTAACAGACCCGCTTATCAACATAGGCCAAGGACGATGGACCGGCGTTTCGACACTCTTCCAATGACGTACGCTCAGTTGCTTTCTAGCCTTCAACAACTACAACTTGTGCAGTTGCACACTCTGGCTCCTCCCGTTGGCAGGCTTCCGGCGGGTTACGACGCCAACGCTAGGTGTAGCTTCCACTCTGGGGCACCTGGCCGTAATATTGAGAACTGCAAAGCTTTTAAGCACGTAGTTCAGGACCTCATAGATTCAAAGGCCATCGACCTTGCACCGGCTCCTAATGTTATCAACAATCCCATGCCACAGCATGATAATGCAAATGTTAATATGATGGAAGGAGAAGTCAAATTGGTCTCTACGATCAACGATGAAGAGGGGGATAGTGATTGCGACATCGATAACTGGGTGCGTCCGAGGATCCCAGGTGAAGTCATCAACAATTGGTCTTCTGAGGAGATTATCCAAGTCACTTTTCTGAATGAGTAATTTTCTTTGTTTATTCATGCATGTCCAAGTCTTACGTTCCGCCCAGGGCGTAATGACTCATTGTAGGGCTCATCTATGTGATACTTGCATTTTTTATCATAAATAAAGGACGTCTTTTTGCATTCAAATATTTTGTTCACTGTCTTTCTATTTTTGCAATTTTCAAAAATCAAAAAATATCTGGCAATGTTTTGTTTAGTTTTCATTTTTTTCACACTCATAAGCACATACCATCACTCACGCAGATGCACATCACCAGATCCTATTGATAACGGTTCTGCTATAGCTCGCTTCGACTTTGAAAATCCAATCTTTCAAGCTGAAGAAGAGGGTGATGAAGACTGTGAACTCCCTGAAGAACTTGCCAGGCTATTAAAACATGAGGAAAGGGTCATTCAACCGCATAAAGAGTCTATCGAAGTGATTAATCTCGGCACTGAGGACGCCAAGAGAGAAATCAAGATAAGGGCTGCTTTGGAAGACAATGTGAAGAAGGGGTTGATTGAATTGCTGCAAGAGTATGTTAACATCTTCGCCTGGTCTTATCAGGACATGTCAGGGCTTGACACAGAGATTGTGGTACACCGCTTGCCTCTCAAAGAAGGTTGTCCTCCGGTCAAGCAGAAGCTCAGAAGAACAAGACCAGAGATGGCTGTCAAGATAAAGGAAGAAGTGCAAAAACAGTTGGATGTTGGGTTTCTAGCAGTTACAAATTATCCGTCATGGGTTGCAAACATCGTTCCGGTACCTAAGAAGGATGGAAAGGTACGGATGTGTGTTGACTACCGGGATCTGAACAGAGCTAGTCCTGAAGATGATTTCCCATTACCTCACATTGACGTTTTGATGGATAACACAGCTCAGTTCTCAGTATTCTCCTTCATGGATGGATTTTCTGGCTATAATCAAATTAAGATGGCACCAGAAGACATGGAGAAGACAACATTCATAACCCCATGGGGCACCTTCTGCTACAAGGTGATGTCGTTTGGTCTGAAAAATGCCGGAGCAACATATCAACGAGCGATGGTGACTCTGTTCCATGATATGATTCATCATGAAATAGAGGTTTATGTTGATGATATGATTGCCAAATCTCAGACAGAAGAAGAACATTTGGTGAATCTGCAAAAACTGTTTGAGCGTTTGAGGAAATTCAAGCTGAGGATTAATCCGAACAAGTGTACTTTCGGGGTGAGATCTGGGAAACTGCTGGGTTTTATTGTTAGGGAAAAAGGGATTGAGGTGGATCCTGCCAAAGTAAAAGCGATACAAGAAATGCCTGAGCCAAGAACAGAAAAACAAGTCCGTGGTTTCTTAGGAAGGTTGAACTACATTGCAAGGTTCATCTCTCACCTAACAGCCACGTGTGAGCCAATATTCAAATTGTTGAGAAAAGATCAGGCTATCAGGTGGAATGATGATTGTCAAAGGGCGTTCGAGAAGATAAAAGAGTATTTGCAGAATCCTCTTATCCTCATGCCTCCAGTCCCAGGGAGACCGCTGATTATGTACTTAACAGTACTAGACAATTCCATGGGTTGTGTTCTCGGTCAACACGACGAGACAGGTAGGAAAGAGCATGCCATCTACTACCTGAGTAAGAAATTCACAGATTGCGAGTCGAGATAATCGATGCTTGAAAAGACATGTTGTGCACTTGCATGGGCTGCTAAGCGTTTGAGACAATACATGCTGACTCACACAACCTTACTGATCTCCAAGATGGATCCAGTCAAATACATATTCGAGAAGCCAGCTCTCACCGGAAGGGTTGCTCGTTGGCAAATGGTACTGACAGAGTACGATATCCAGTATACATCCCAGAAAGCCATCAAGGGGAGTATTCTGTCAGACTATCTTGCTCAGCAGCCGATTGAGGATTATGAGCCGATGAAGTTTGATTTTCCAGATGAAGGCATCATGTTCCTCAAGATGAAAGACTGCGAAGAGCCAGTTGTTGAAGAGGGACCTGACCCAGACGAAAAGTGGACTTTAATGTTTGATGGGGTTGTCAACGCCAGAGGAAGTGGAATTGGTGTTGTCATTACTACTCCGAAAAGTGCCCACATGCCTTTCACCGCTCGTCTGACTTTTGAGTGCACCAATAATGAAGCTGAGTATGAAGCTTGTATCTTTGGTATTGAGCAAGCCATTGATTTGAGAATCAAGACTCTGGACATCTTTGGAGATTCAGCTCTAGTGATCAATCAAGTGAATGGTGATTGGAATACTCTCCAGCCCAATCTGGTCCCTTACAGAGATTACACGAGGAGATTGTTGACTTTCTTCACAACAGTAAAGCTATATCATATACCTCGTGATGAGAATCAGATGGCAGATGCTCTTGCCGCTCTATCCTCCATGATCAAGGTGATTCGGTGGAATCATGTTCCCAAGATCGATGTTATGCGCCTCGATAGGGCCGCGTATGTGTTTGCTGCTGAAGTGGTAGTTGATGACAAGCCCTGGTATCACGACATCAAGTGCTTTCTGAAGAATCAAGAGTACCCTGCAGGGGCATCCAACAATGATAGAAAGACTTTGAGAAGATTGGCAGGCAGTTTCTTCTTGAACAAAGACGATGTTCTGTATAAGAGGAACTTCGACATGGTTTTGCTCAGATGCGTGGATAGACACGAAGCAGACATGTTAATGCAGGAAGTTCATGAAGGCTCCTTCGGTACTCATGCCGGCGGACATGCAATGGCTAAGAAATTGTTGAGAGCGGGTTATTACTGGATGACCATGGAATCTGATTGTTTCAAATATGCTCGGAAGTGCCATAAATGCCAGATTTATGCTGATAAGGTGCATGTGCCGCAAAATCCTTTGAATATGATGTCTTCGCCGTGGCCCTTTGCTATGCGGGGCATTGATGTGATTGGAAAGATCGAGCCGACCGCCTCCAATGGGCATCGTTTCATCCTTGTCGCCATCGACTATTTCACCAAGTGGGTCGAAGCAGCATCGTTCGCGAATGTCACCAGACATGTGGTTGCCCGTTTCATCAAGAAAGAAATCATTTGTCTCTATGGGATTCCCGAAAGAATCATTATTGATAATGGTTCTAATCTCAACAACAAAATGATGAAGGAGTTGTGCCAGAACTTCAACATTCAGCATCACAATTCTTCCCCTTACCGCCCTAAGATGAACGATGCTGTTGAGGCAGCAAATAAGAATATAAGGAAGATTGTGCAGAAGATGGTCGTCACGTACAGAGATTGGCATGAGATGCTACCCTTCACCTTGCATGGGTACCGTACTTCAGTGCGTACATCGACCGAGGCAACCCCTTACCCCCTTGTGTATGGTATGGAAGCAGTTCTACCGGTTGAAGTGGAGATTCCTTCTCTAAGAGTCCTGTTGGATGTCAAGTTAGACGAAGCTGAATGGATTCGGACAAGGTTCAATGAGTTGAGTCTTATCGAAGAGAAGCGAATGGAAGCCATTTGTCATGGGCAGTTGTATTAGAGTCGGATGAAGAGAGCCTTTGATCAGAAAGTGCGTCCTCGATGCTTCCAGGTCGGAGATTTGATGTTGAAAAGGATCCTTCCTCCTCAGACAGATCACAGGGGCAAGTGGACTCCGAACTATGATGGACCGTATATTGTCACCAAGGTTTTTGATGGTGGGGCCTTAATGCTTGCAACTATGGACGGTGAAAACTTCACTTCCCCTGTGAACTCAGACGCAGTTAAAAAATACTTCGCATAAAATAGACCCACTGGACAGTAAAAAGAATAGTCCAGGCAAAAATGGGCATCCCAACGAACCGAGAAAATGAAAAGATTCGGGCAAAAATTAGGGATTAAAAATGAAAAGGTTGTACACCCGGTAAGTTGAAAACCTGAAAAGGCAACTTAGGCAAAAATGGGTATCCCGGTGGATTGAAAACCCAAAAAGGGCGATCCAGGCAAAAGTTAGGGATTAAACGAATGACTGCGATCTGAGTAGTTATGAATCTCATCTCGTATCGATAACCGGAAACTTCCGAAGGATAGGAAACAGTCCAATCACCTTTTTCAGAAAGCTGGTCATCTGGAGGATCTTGAAGACGAGCGAGTCATAGCAGAATTGGAACCCAATAGAAATCCATTTCACATTGCCATTAGATTAATTTCTATTTTTATCTTTTGTGCGATTACCTCTTTCCAGGGATTGCTTCCTGATGTAAATGCCTATTCAGAGGCCGTTCAATCAATAAAATCATGTTATTCAGTATATCTCTGTTTTCATTTTCATTTTTCTGTTTTGTTTGCAAAAATGACGTCCGAATTTTTGATAAACATTGCATCATGACACATAAGAGCTTTACAGGTACATGCTTAATAAACATTTAAAATTGCTATAAATTTTAAGTGCTTTGGATCGTCTATTCAGAGCAGGTACACTCAGGCATTTCCTTAAGGTTCCCAGCTGATGATCGCGAATGTTTTCCCCCAACAGTCGAAGTTGGTATCTTATCCCTGCAGAGCTGATCAGAGCATTGGATCCTTCAATCCCCAGCAGGTTCTCACCACTGTACCTCCCCCCAAGCGGTTGTTTCAGATTATACACTCCCCAGTAGAGTCGACAGTGCCAGACTATATATCCCCAGCGGAGTTGACAGTGTCAGACTGTATCTTCCCAGCAGAAGCGGCTGCTCCTCAGAGTTCGATGCCAGATCGATGATCTCGACGCCAGATCCATGGTCTCTTTCCTTGAAGCAGAATCTCGGTACCATATCGGTGTTTGCTTCCCCTGCTAAGTCGTCTCTCTCACAGATTATGGTTGCCAGAACCACTATCGCTTTCCCCAACAGCAGGTTTTCAGTGCCGTTCTCTCCCCAGTCAGAGTCTCGGTATTTCGTCATTGCTAGAACACCGTGTGGCGGGTCATTTCCCCACAGAGTTCTTTGCGTTGTGCATCTCCAACAGCCTTGCCAGGGTCCAGAAGATGGTGATTATTTCCCCAGCAGATTCCCTTGCCTCGGCTTGGCATTCTACCCAGCATTTCGCATCCCTGCATGTAGAATCATATTGCATTGCATCCTCCCAAATCGCGTAGCATTTCCATTTTCATGGAGCATTACGCCATTGAAAAATTCAAACATACGCATGTAAGCATAAAACATTCTCGGTATCTCAAGTGATAAGCCAAAAGTTATTTCCAGTACTCAGACTGAAGATTGTTCATTACTTACCTTTATTATCCCCAGCAAGTGTTATTGGCCCATGCGCCGCCTCTATTATCTTTCCCTATTTCTGCCGATGCTGACAAGCATGAAAATTTTCCGATATTCAGATCGAAGTGACATTCAGGCCAGTTTTCTGATGTTCAGATCGAAGAAGTTTCCGACATTCAGGTCGACGCAACTTGTGGCATTCAGGCCAATTTTCCGATGTTCAGATCGAAGAAGTTTCTGACATTCAGGTCGATGCAACTTGCGGCATTCAGGCCAGTTTTCCGATGTTCAGATCGAAGAAGTTTCTGACATTCAGGTCGACGCAACTTGTGGCATTCAGGCCAATTTTCCAATGTTCAGATCGAAGAAGTTTCCGACATTCAGGTCGATGCAACTTGCGGCATTTAGGCCAGTTTTCCGATGTTCAGATCGAAGAAGTTCCGGACATTCAGGTCGATGCAACTTGTGGCATTCAGGCCAATTTTCCGATATTCAGATCGAAGTGGCATTCAGGCCAATTTTCCGATATTCAGATCGAAGTGGAATTCAGGCCAGTTTTCTGATGTTCAGATCGAAGAAGTTTCCGACATTCAGGTCGACGCAACTTGTGGCATTCAGGCCAGCCTCTCGGTGTTCAGACCGATATTAATAATCTCATATCTTCTGATGTTCAGATCGAAGTCATTTCCAGTATTCAGACTGATGAGCGGCATTCAGGCCATGGTTATTTTTGTGTTACCATTTATTTTGGTATCCAGGTTAACATTCTTTTTCGGTATTCAGACTGACTCTCACCGTACCAGACGGATTCTTCTTTCAAGACCACCTCTTTGCCGATTCTGACAGGCATTGTTACTTCACTTCACTTCAGTGCAAATTTTTGAGCTTTTATTGTATTCAATCCCTTGATACCTCGAAAATGCGAAAGCCGCTGCTATCTTCTTTTCGGGTCTCCAGTTGATTGAATAGGGGCAACTGTAATACCTCAAAATTTGCCCCCCTCATTCATGCATTCATTTTTAGGTCATTTAACATTTCATATTGCATTTCATCATGTCAATCGGAATTAGATCCAAGAAGCTTGAATATCATCCAAGACACTTTGTGGGTCCTATTTGGGTGATCAGTCAACACAAGGGAATGGCTTGAGATACTTCCAACATGTTCAAATGGGGTCTATTCATCAGTCAAAACGTTAATCTTGAAGGAGCAAAAGTTTGTTCATGAACTGTCATGCTCGCTAGGCGAAGCCCACGCGTTTCGAAAAAAAACGAAAAGAAAAAACGAAAATAAATAAGTAAATAAATAAAATATAACAGAAAAATCTTGGACTTGGACCTCTCTCTTTTGAGCCCACAAAGTCACAAAAATCAGGTTATAAATTCTAGACTTCCATCTCCCAAAAAACCCTGGAAAAAAGATAGTGAGAGAAGAGCTAACAGAGTTCAGAGCAACCTCTAGAGACTGAAGGGAACTCATCTGCAAAGAACCAATTCCCTCTCATATAAACCCTCAGATTACTTTGCAAACCCAACCCGGGCAATTCAATTTCATTCGATCTCTCCAATCAGGTTTGCCCTATTTCCATTACTCTATGCTTTCAATTTGAATGCTCTGAATGTATGAGGTATTATGGGTGAATTTGGAAGAGTGGGTATCGTTAGGTTTTGCATGTGGGCACATGTTTTAGTGTGTATGTCATGTCTTGATGTATGGATCCTTGCCCCCTGACTTTGAATTTTGATACCCTTTTGATGCATGTGTTTGACAAGAGGTTTAGGCCTCCTACACTTGGTTGCTTTTTGTGAGCTCTTTTTGTGAATTTTAATGGCATGATTCATGTGGTTACATTTTGATTTGGGGCAACTCTGGATTACCCTATCTTGTTTCTCTAACCTGTTTGTTGAGTTTTTGTGAGGGCTCACATGACTCTTGCAGAGGTAGCTTGCTTGGCATTCCACTTTATTTGTGGGATGCCCTTTGGAGGTTTATTCCGATTACATGTATTGACTTACTTTCTTTGATGGTGCCAGCTCGAGAGATCTCTGGGTTTCTTATTTCTTTAGCTGTTATTACTTCGGATCTTTATCCGTGTGGTAGATCTCTTGATCCTTTATCTTTCCCGCATTTTACCGCTTTCTTAGCTGGAAGACCTCAATAGGAGGCAATGTTTTCTTTTGTTTGTTTACTTTTGTGCCCAAAGACCTCCAAGAAGAGGCATCAGTGCTAAAAGACCTCCCTCCGAGGCAATTGACGGATAAAAGGGATTAGTAGTCAATCCCCCGTTATTCAGTGTGTCGTTCTTTAAGATCACACTACGTGTCGTTGCTTCAGAACAAAAGCCCAAGATCTTTTGTCCGGTCAGTCAGTGGAGAGGGTTCCACCTTTCTGAATCCCCACTTTTTGTCATGAGCTCACCCTGTCCAGGGTTAAGAGCTATGAGGTCTTATCCTCATTACCCTTCTGATCTGCTCACCCTGACGTTCAATGTCAGTGGTTAAGAGCCCATTTGATTACCCTTTCATGGCTTGTTTGTCGAGGTTGATATGACCCCTCTTGACTAAAGCCCTACCCATGTATGTTTGAGCCCCCTTGTTGGCATTTTACTTTATGCATGTTTGTTTTGTATGGTGTGATCGTCTCCCCATAGGATTGCTAGGCTTCGTATAGTCTCTCGTTTGCATGTCAATTAAGGTAGCACTGTTCCTTCGTCTAGGACTTCCTTTTTTGCATGAGCATTCCTAAAACACAAACCAACTCATTGATTTTTCTTCTCCTAAGAACACGTTAACTCCTTCTACTACAGGCGAGTAAGTCTCCGAAGGTCGAGCATCCGGTAGATTGCGTAGTAACGTCGTTCACCCCAAAACCACAACCCTTAACCCGTAGTTAGCCGAACTACGGCTTGCTCTGATTCTCGTTCCAGATGAGATACATAGGCATAAGACGCGATGTCTTAGCGAGCACACTGCCCCCTAACCCATAGGTAGCCGAGCTACGAAGACTCTGATTCTCATATTCAGATGAGATACGTATGCAGTGGATGCGACATCCGTGCGAGTCATTTTCTTTTGACCCCTCTTTTAGTAAATAGTACATTAGATAAACCCACACCCTTTAGACAAGAACAACAAGAGTGGATCCCGTAGAGTACTACAGATGCGTAGGGGTGCTAATACCTTCCCTTCACATAATCGGCTCCCGAACCCAAGATTTGGTTGCGAGACCTTGTCTTTTCCTTTCCTTTTTCCAAGTTTACTTCGAGCGTTTCCTTTCCCTCCTTTGGGATAAATAACGCACGGTAACGACTCTTCTGTCATTTCCTTTCCCTCCTTTCCCTCCTTAGACGAAGATGTCCTTGAGGTTTTGGCAATAAACCATGTGACAAACAATTTATTGAGAGGCTTATTACTCGTTATTTATAGGAAATCAGATGACATACATCGTCAGAATGAGAGGTTGTTGTGGGTTAAAGAGGTTGAGTTCATTCCCCAAAAAACCAATGTTAAATTGATATCGCATAGAGCATATTTGTGTATAACCCACATAGATGGGGAAAACGCTTTCTTTATCAATGAATATTGACATACATCTCTTTGACATCCCAGATCCATACAGTATTATACGGGTCACAAGCATGCCCAAATCCATGTCACCATAGAGACACACTCATTATAAACATATTACCACCATCAATGCCATGACACAGCGACGAAAAAGACCATTGGTGCCCCTTTTGAATAGGAGTGGCTCGTCCCAATAATACTGTTTAAGGTCATGGAAAAACTTCTTTTTCTGTTGATATGTTAATTCTGGGGGTAATACTCCGACTGCTAGGTAGTTGACAAAGTCAACATACCATGGGATTGTAGATTGATGTAATATGGCTTCCACGTCTTCTATCTTTTCATCACAGGAGTCGTCCCCTTTTGAGGATTTGTAACACCCCGATAAAATATGATAATTATTTAATTTAAGTTTAATAGTATATTATGATGATAATATGAATGAGAGGGTATTATTTTTCAAAATAAAAGATAAACCATTCATATATATTATTAATAGTATATTTATTAATTTAATTAAATAATTGGAATATTATTGGATTATTATTATTGGAATAATAAAGTTGGAATTGGAACGATTTTTGGAATCAGTAAAGAGTCCCATTTAGAAGAAGGGTTTTTATACGTGAAAACAGAGAACACGTAACAATTGGGAGAAAAGAGAAGAAACTGAGAAAGGGAGAAGAAGAGGCTAGGGCTCAAGAGGAGAATTCACGATTGTTGAAGGTCAAAGAAGGATTTGCCAGATTAACTCAGGTAAGGGGGGTTTATCGTCGTTTAATGGGTATTATGGATTAACATGTAATGGGTAGTAATAAGCCATTTAATCGACTCTAATTAGGTTTTGATAAATACCTTTGAATTGTGATGAATAAGTTACGTTAAAACTGTGAATGAATCTATATTTGGATGAGTCGTAATTTCCTGGACGTGTAGCTTTTTACGGAAGCGAAATCGGAGGTCCGGAAGTCCTCCAATGGCGAAAATGCGGGGAAATCTGCATTCCGTTTCGTGTTAGCGCAGGAACAGCTTTCTGTCTTGCATTAACCGGTTAACCCAGGGCGTTAACCGGTTAACACTGTTATGATAATTAAAGATTAATTTCTGTCTTGCGTTAACCGGTTAACCCAGGGCGTTAACGGTTAACACTGTTAAAAATTGCCAAGAAGCGCATTCTGTTTTGCGTTAACCGATTAACCCAGGGCGTTAACCGGTTAACACTGTTTGAAAAGTGAAAAATTGATATTTAAATATGTGTACGTTTTGGAATGGAATTATGTGTACATATTGATGATTGGCCTATATTGGTGAATGATATATTGCCTGTATGATATAGTAGGGATCATTTCCCGTTGTTTTGAGCAGTATAGGTATTAGTAGAGTGTGCTAATACTGTGATTTATTATTTGGCATGACATGATATGATTATGTGATAAATATGCTGATGATGTATGATGGTATGCATAATGCGGTGAATATATCTATTATGTATGCAATGTGGATGGACTGTTTATGGCTTAGAGTGTGAGCATATGTCCATTGTGGATTGTTGTTGATGTTTGCATGCTAGGTGATTTAGCATGCATAGCATAGCCTTTATGGTGGTAGCTAATTCCCATGGTGAGGAATTAGTGAGTGAGTCACTAGGTCTCAAATGAGTGGGACTAGTGAGCTTGGTAGCCGTATCTGGGTTTGATCGGTGAGGTTGAACTATGTGTTCACGAATAGTCGGTACCGCATGCATGGAGTCTCATTTCATAATGTATGTATGGCGTATAATATGAATGGATGTATTCCAATATTATACGTGTGTTTTGTGTTTGTGTTGAGTATGATTATGAGTTGATGTTGCCGTTGCTGAATGTGTGATATGATTAGGGTGATGAATGTGTTAATTTACTTAACATTACATGATATTTTATAATGCTTATTATATCGATTGAGGAACTCACCCTTACAACTATGTTTCAGGTAACGAGCAGTGATTGAGTAGAAGCTAGTGCTTGGAGTCTAGTGTAGTTCCTTAGTGGGTCATGCTCTGGTATATGTAACATCGGGACGGGATGTTTTACTTTGTTTTCATTTTGGTTGTTGAACAACTTTACATGTAATGTGTTACATGGGTTGCATGTTGTTAGATTTCTATCCGCTGCGAATTGTGCAATGTTTATTTGATTAATAAATGAGCATGACAAGATATTTTGGTGAATGGTGTGAAGTGTCAAGTGTGACACCCTGAAATTGCATATCTACTCTGATTCATATTTTATTGTTTTAATTAATTATTGGGGTATTTTAGAAGGGTGTTACATTAGTGGTATCAGAGCATAGTCGGTCGAGTCGAGTCGTAATTATTCTGTTTCCCTGTATGTGATAGGTGTTGTGTAACCCTATCAGTACTTATTGTTTTAGCTTGTTGGATTAACTCAGAATAGAGATGGCTGGAAGAGGTAGAGACGATGCTGCGATTGCTGAGGCTCTGGGTATGCTAGCTGGAGTACTTGGAGGGAATCCGAATGTTGTGGGATTGGGAGCTGCTCGTCAACTGAGTGAGTTTCAGAAGAACAATCCTCCAATGTTCAAGGGAGCATACGATCCAGATGGTGCTCAGAAGTGGTTGAAGGAGATCGAGAGGATCTTCCGAGTGACTGAGTGTGCCGATAACCAGAAGGTCAGGTTCGGTACGCATATGCTGTCAGAGGAAGCAGATGATTGGTGGGTTGCTGCCCGCACTGAGTTGGAAGCTGCTGGGAGTGCTGAGATCACTTGGGCGGTGTTCAGAGAGAGATTCCTGAGGAAGTACTTTCCAGAGGATGTCAGAGGAAAGAAAGAGATAGAGTTCTTAGAATTGAAGCAGGGCAACCGGTCTGTTACTGAGTATGCTGCTAAGTTCACAGAGCTGTCGAAGTATTACACTCCCTATGATGAGGCTACTGGGGAATTTTCAAAATGTGTGAAGTTTGAGAACGGGTTACGTCCCGAGATCAAGCAGGCTATTGGGTATCAGCGGATTAGAGTGTTTTCTGACTTGGTTGACTGTTGCAGGATTTTTGAACAGGATACCAAGGCCAGAGCGGAGAGCTATCAGCAGAGGGTTGATAGGAAAGGCAAGAATCAGAATGATCGTGGGAAGCCGTATGCAGCTGGCAAAGGTTTCCAGAGACAGAGTGGGATGAAGAGACCTAGTGGGGGAGACTCCAGTGCCCCTGCTAAGTGTTACAGATGTGGTCAGGCTGGATATCGTATCCATGAGTGTACCAGTACTGAGAAGAAGTGTTTCAAGTGTGGCAAAGGTGGTCACTTAGCTGCAGAGTGCCGGTTGAAGACTATGACTTGTTTCAACTGTGGAGAGGTGGGTCATATCAGTCCACAGTGTCCTAAGCCGAAGAAAGAGAACCAGTCGGGAGGCAAGGTCTTTGCTTTATCGGGTTCTGAGACTTCTGCAGATGATCGTTTGATCCGAGGTACGTGTTATATTAATGGCTATCCTCTTGTAGCTATTATTGACACAGGTGCGACTCATTCCTTTATATCTTTGGATTGTGTTGTGAAACTTAAATTAGAGATATCTGAGATGCATGGGAGTATGGTGATTGATACTCCTGCGAAGGGTTCAGTGACTACTACTTCAGTTTGTTTAAATTGCCCTTTGAGTATTTTTGGTAGAGACTTTGGCATGGACCTCGTGTGTCTTCCACTAGTGCAGATTGATGTTATCTTGGGTATGAACTGGTTGGTGTTTAACCGAGTTTATATCAACTGTTTTGATAAGACTGTGATCTTTCCTGAGATTGAGGAAGGAAAGAGTTTGTTTCTATCAGCAAGGCAGGTGAATGAGGCAGTAGCAGATGGGGCAGAGTTGTTTATGCTGTTAGCGACTTTGGAGGCTAAAGATAAACTGGTGATTTGCGATCTAGCCGTGGTGCGTGATTTTCCTGATGTGTTTCCTGAAGAAGTGAATGAATTACCGCCAGAGCGTGAAGTTGAGTTCTCGATTGATTTGGTACCTGGTACTAGGCCGATATCGATGGCTCCGTACCGTATGTCTGCTGTTGAGTTAACTGAATTGAAGAGTCAGTTGGAAGATCTGTTGGATAAGAAATTTATTCGTCCGAGTGTGTCACCGTGGGGCGCACCAGTGTTATTGGTTAAGAAGAAAGAAGGTACTATGAGGTTGTGTGTGGACTACAGGCAACTGAATAAAGTGACGATCAAGAATCGGTATCCTTTGCCGAGGATTGATGATTTGATGGATCAGTTGGTTGGTGCGAGTGTGTTCAGCAAAATAGATTTGAGATCGGGGTATCATCAGATACATGTGAAAACTGAGGATATTCAGAAGACTGCTTTCAGAACAAGGTATGGACATTATGAGTATTCTGTAATGCCTTTTGGGGTGACTAATGCGCCTGGGGTATTTATGGAGTATATGAATAGGATTTTCCATCCGTACCTAGACAAGTTTGTTGTGGTGTTTATTGACGATATTTTGGTGTATTCGAAATCTGAAGAAGAGCATGATGAACATTTGAGAGTGGTTTTAGGAGTTCTACGAGAAAAGAAGTTATTTGCTAAACTGTCCAAGTGTGAATTTTGGTTAGAAGAGGTTAGTTTTCTTGGTCATGTGGTTTCAAGAGGTGGTGTTGCTGTTGATCCTTCTAAGATAGAAGCGGTATCTAGGTGGGAAGCTCCGAAGTCAGTTTCTGAGATAAGGAGTTTTCTTGGACTTGCAGGTTATTATAGGAAATTCATTGAGGGATTTTCTAAGTTGGCGTTACCGTTGACGATGTTGACTAGAAAGGGGCAAGCGTTTGTTTGGGACTCAAAATGTGAAGAAGGTTTCCAAGAGTTAAAGAGAAGGTTAACTACTGCTCCTATTCTGATATTACCAAGTCCGTCGGAACCATTTGAGGTTTACTGTGATGCTTCATTGTTGTGTTTGGGTGGTGTTTTGATGCAGAATAAGCAGGTTGTAGCTTATGCTTCGAGACAACTGAAGGTTCATGAGAGGAACTATCCGACACACGATTTAGAGTTGGCAGCTGTGGTATTTGTTCTGAAGTTATGGAGGCATTACTTGTACGGGTCAAGATTTGAGGTTTTCAGTGACCATAAAAGTTTAAAGTATTTGTTTGATCAGAAAGAGCTGAATATGAGACAGAGGAGATGGTTAGAGTTTCTAAAGGATTATGACTTTGGTTTGAATTACCATCCGGGTAAAGCAAACGTAGTGGCTGATGCATTGAGTCGGAAATCATTGCATATGTCTATGTTAATGGTTAAGGAATTGGATTTAATTGAGCAGTTTAGAGACTTGAGTTTGGTGTGTGAGAGTACTCACAATAGTGTTAAATTGGGAATGTTGAAGTTAACGAGTGGTATTCTGGATGAGATTAGAGAGGGTCAGAAATCCGATGTGCTTTTGGTTGATAAGTTGACTCTAGTGAATCAAGGTCAAGGTGGTGAATTCAGAGTTGATGAGAATGGTGTTTTGAAATTTGGTAATCGGGTGTGTATTCCGGATGTGACCGAACTTAAGAAGAGTATTCTTGAGGAAGGACATCGTAGTGGCCTGAGTATTCATCCTGGGGCTACGAAGATGTATCATGATTTGAAACAGTTATTTTGGTGGCCGGGAATGAAAAGAGAAATTGCGAGTTTTGTTTATTCTTGTTTGACTTGTCAGAAGTCAAAGATTGAGCATCAGAAGCCGTCTGGGCTAATGCAACCGTTGGCTATTCCAGAGTGGAAGTGGGATAGTATCAGTATGGATTTTGTTTCTGGTTTACCGAGGACAATTAAGAATTTTGAAGCTATTTGGGCGATTGTTGACAGATTGACAAAATCGGCTCATTTCATTCCGATCAGAATGGATTATCCGTTAGAGAGATTAGCTGAGTTGTATATTGAGAAAATTGTAAGTTTGCATGGTATTCCGTCGAGTATTGTTTCGGACAGAGATCCTAGATTTACATCGAAGTTCTGGGAAGGTTTGCAGAGGGCTTTGGGAACTAAGCTGAGATTGAGTTCTGCATATCATCCGCAGACTGATGGTCAGACTGAGAGGACGATTCAGTCACTGGAGGATCTTTTGAGGGCTTGTGTTTTGGAAAAGGGAGGTGCTTGGGATTGTTATTTACCTTTGATTGAGTTTACCTACAACAATAGTTTTCATTCGAGCATTGGTATGGCACCGTTTGAAGCTTTGTATGGTAGGAGATGTCGGACACCTTTATGTTGGTATGAGTCCGGTGAGAGTGCTGTGGTTGGACCGGAGATTGTTCAACAAACTACGGAAAAGATTAAGATGATTCAGGAGAAGATGAGGATTGTTCAGAGTCGTCAGAAGAGTTATCACGACAAGAGGAGGAAGTCACTTGAGTTTCAAGAGGGAGATCATGTGTTTCTTCGTGTTACTCCGATAACTGGGGTTGGTCGAGCTTTGAAGTCGAAGAAGTTGACACCTCGATTTATTGGTCCTTATCAGATTTTGGAGAGGATAGGGGAGGTAGCCTATCGTATCGCTTTACCGCCGTCACTTGCGAATTTGCATGAGGTTTTTCATGTGTCTCAGTTGAGGAGGTACATTCCTGATCCGCCGCATGTGGTCCAAGTAGATGATGTACAGGTGAGAGATAACCTGACTGTTGAAACATCACCTATGAGGATCGAGGATCGAGAGTTGAAGCAGTTGCGGGGTAAAGAGATTGCTTTGGTAAAGGTAGCTTGGGGAGGACCAGCAGGTGGCAATGTGACTTGGGAACTTGAGAGTCAGATGAAGGAGTCTTATCCAGAGTTATTCGCTTGAGGTATGTTTTCGAGGACGAAAACTCTTTTAGTGGGGGAGAGTTGTAACACCCCGGTAAAATATGATAATTATTTAATTTAAGTTTAATAGTATATTATGATGATAATATGAATGAGAGGGTATTATTTTTCAAAATAAAAGATAAACCATTCATATATATTATTAATAGTATATTTATTAATTTAATTAAATAATTGGAATATTATTGGATTATTATTATTGGAATAATAAAGTTGGAATTGGAACGATTTTTGGAATCAGTAAAGAGTCCCATTTAGAAGAAGGGTTTTTATACGTGAAAACAGAGAACACGTAACAATTGGGAGAAAAGGAGAAGAAACTGAGAAAGGGAGAAGAAGAGGCTAGGGCTCAAGAGGAGAATTCACGATTGTTGAAGGTCAAAGAAGGATTTGCCGGATTAACTCAGGTAAGGGGGGTTTATCGTCGTTTAATGGGTATTATGGATTAACATGTAATGGGTAGTAATAAGCCATTGAATCGACTCTAATTAGGTTTTGATAAATACCTTTGAATTGTGATGAATAAGTTACGTTAAAACTGTGAATGAATCTATATTTGGATGAGTCGTAATTTCCTGGACGTGTAGCTTTTTACGGAAGCGAAATCGGAGGTCCGGAAGTCCTCCAATGGTGAAAATGCGGGGAAATCTGCATTCCGTTTCGTGTTAGCGCAGGAACAGCTTTCTGTCTTGCGTTAACCAGTTAACCCAGGGCGTTAACCGGTTAACACTGTTATGATAATTAAAAATTAATTTCTGTCTTGCGTTAACCGGTTAACCCAGGGCGTTAACCGGTTAACACTGTTAAAAATTGCCAAGAAGCGCATTCTGTTTTGCGTTAACCGATTAACCCAGGGCGTTAACCGGTTAACACTGTTTGAAAAGTGAAAAATTGATATTTAAATATGTGTACGTTTTGGAATGGAATTATGTGTACATATTTGATGATTGGCCTATATTGGTGAATGATATATTGCCTGTATGATATAGTAGGGATCATTTCCCGTTGTTTTGAGCAGTATAGGTATTAGTAGAGTGTGCTAATACTGTGATTTATTATTTGGCATGACATGATATGATTATGTGATAAATATGCTGATGATGTATGATGGTATGCATAATGCGGTGAATATATCTATTATGTATGCAATTGTGGATGGACTGTTTATGGCTTAGAGTGTGAGCATATGTCCATTGTGGATTGTTGTTGATGTTTGCATGCTAGGTGATTTAGCGTGCATAGCATAGCCTTTATGTTGGTAGCTAATTCCCATGGTGAGGAATTAGTGAGTGAGTCACTAGGTCTCAAATAAGTGGGACTAGTGAGCTTGGTAGCCGTATCTGGGTTTGATCGGTGAGGTTGAACTATGTGTTCACGAATAGTCGGTACCGCATGCATGGAGTCTCATTTCATAATGTATGTATGGCGTATAATATGAATGGATGTATTCCAATATTATACGTGTGTTTTGTGTTTGTGTTGAGTATGATTATGAGTTGATGTTGCCGTTGCTGAATGTGTGATATGATTAGGGTGATGAATGTGTTAATTTACTTAACATTACATGATATTTTATAATGCTTATTATATCGATTGAGGAACTCACCCTTACAACTATGTTTCAGGTAACGAGCAGTGATTGAGTAGAAGCTAGTGCTTGGAGTCTAGTGTAGTTCCTTAGTGGGTCATGCTCTGGTATATGTAACATCGGGACGGGATGTTTTACTTTGTTTTCATTTTGGTTGTTGAACAACTTTACATGTAATGTGTTACATGGGTTGCATGTTGTTAGATTTCTATCCGCTGCGAATTATGCAATGTTTATTTGATTAATAAATGAGCATGACAAGATATTTTGGTGAATGGTGTGAAGTGTCAAGTGTGACACCCTGAAATTGCATATCTACTCTGATTCATATTTTATTGTTTTAATTAATTATTGGGGTATTTTAGAAGGGTGTTACAGGATTCATCTAGTTGAGAACAACTAGGTATGTCATTTCCTAAATGTGTTATAAGTCTTTCATAAGGGAAATCATCTTTAATTTATGAAGCTATGCGAAATATACTCGAACGCATCGCACACTCAAAGATACAACAGAGTCGTCATCGAACTTTATTTATTTCCGACAGAAAGGGAAAATATCGATAAAACTCGGGGATAGAGAAAATGGGTAAGGAAGTCGATTATGCAATGGGAAGGTATTAACACCTCTCACATCTGATGTACTCAACAGGAGCCGTTTCGATTGTTCTTTGCAAGAATGTGTGTTACTATCTAAAGATTACTCATGAAAGGGTAAAAAGGAATTATAACCAAATGTGAAAAAAAGAAAATAATAATTAATATGTTCGCCGAGGCTTTGAACCATTGTGCCTACGTATCCTCATTCGTGCAATAAGGAAATCAGACCTTTGTAGTCTGTGGTAGAAAATACAGATGCTTTAGTTGTTTCTAATAGACAGTATTAACGTTTATGTTTTACTGTCAACTTGCTTGTATGCTTGAGCATGGAAGACTTAAGTGTTTGTTTGTTTGCGGTGGAATGGATGTACTCAAATCACACTCTAGTAGTTAAGCATTGCTTGTACGCTTGCACATGGAGGCTTAAACTTTGTTCATGGTAGAAAGAAAGTAGCACGTCCTTTCTAAAAAGGTTTTAAACTAAAAATGAAGCCCAAAGGCAAAACTGAGTTTGATAAGGTGAGTTTGCTTTTATTATGAAATGTGAGTCTTGATTAGAATCATATTAAAGTCTATGAATGAAGGTGAATACAACGAGCAACTAGATCATTCGTCCTATACCCAAAAATATTCACAATGAGGATAGGAACTATTCACTCTCATCCCTTCTCCATTGCTTAAGGCTCGTAGCGTACAATCTCAATCGTATTGTTAATTGTTTTTGAGTCTATTCACAAAATGATTTTAGTTTTATTGAGAAAGAAAACAAGAGGGAAGAGAGAAACCCTAGAAGTTTGAAGTCTAGTCATCAGTCTGCATCTCACATCTGTGTATAAAGACTTGTTAATTATTCGATTTAAATTGCACTAAAGTCTATGAACAAAGACGAATACAATGAGAAACTGGGTCATTCATCATGTACCCAAAGATATTCAGAATGAGGATAGGAATTCTCCACTCTCACTCATTCTCTATTACTTAAGGCTCGTGACGTGCAATTTGCATCATAACTAATGAGTGTTGAAGTTGAATTCCCGTGCAGCTTCTTGTGATGAAGGATTGTCTTGGGAATGAATAGACTTGACAATCAATTGGAATCAAATTGTGCTAAAGTCTATGAATAAAAGCGAATACGATGAGCAACTTGGTCATTCGTCTCGTACCCAAAGATATTCAGAATGAGGATAGGAATTCTCCATTCTCACCCATTCTCTATTGCTTAAGACTCATGGTGCACAACTTAGCTCATGATTGACGAACGTTGAGTTCACATTTGTAGTGCTTGAATAATATTCCAGTCTGTCTTGTACTAATTTGAATTGAATGAAGTCTTGAATCTTGAGGTCTTGTACAACTCTTGAGATCCAGTATATCCAGTACAGCTTAAACACAGGGGACTTGCCCTATCGAGTGATCAAGGGTCTTTTGATCACTTGAATAGACTTAAGGAATTAAGCATAATCAAGGGATTTAATTTATCAAAGCGAACTTTAATCAACTGAATCAATCAGGGAAAAATCAGTTGAAAATTCATGCACAAAGAGATAAGGACTGCAAACCATAGGGATTAATCCACTAAACTAAATTATAAAGTCCTAAACCTAAGGGAGCATGCCATGGTTAAGGGTCAATATAATCAAGAAAAATTAACAAGTTTTTAACAAGAAAACAATTGATTAAGTGATCAATCTAGCCTAAAAGGAAATCAAGATTAGTTATAATCAATTAGAATTAATCATCTAAAACATGATTGAGTTAAAAAATAAAATCACATCAAGTAACCAACAAGTATCATGTACAATTACAATCTAAACCTAATCATGCAAGCTAGGTTAAATCATATTTTTATTCATTTTCAATTAATCAAGAATTAACCTACATTAATTAATTATAATTAACTAATCATGAAAAAACTAATTAAAACTATCAATTAATTCCTATACCAATTCATGAGCAAATATTAAAAGGAATAACAAACAAATGTAAAGAACATGTAAAATGAAAACACAAGCAGAGGTATGGATCCATAGGACATGGTGTTAGCTCAAATTTCCGACGCCCACTTCAAATTACCAAAATTGGAAAGCATGTACAGCTGACTTCGACTAAGAGGTGATTCGACCAGCTGAAGGTAGACTGGCTTAGCCGATTAAATAAATATCAAGCTTATAGCTGAAATTTCGGAGCGGTTCCTTAAGGAACGATTAAAAAACGTTTTCGATCAAAGATTTGAAATTTAAATAAAGGAGGGAAGATTATGTTCGTTAGAAACCGCAAGGATACACGTGGAAGCAGAATGAGCGAACAGACGCATGCAGGACGCCACATGTATCGACGTGATTGAAGAACCCTCAGAGCGGTTATTTCGATCCAGTATAAATATAGGGTCTTAGAGTTAGAAAAGTGTGTAAAATTGTGTACAAAAACCTGCAAATTTACTAAGTATTCGTGTGAAGAAGAACTGTAAAACGCAGAATGTACGTTGTCTACACCACTGTTTAATCATTTCAAAGCATTACAAAGTTATCTTTACTTTCTTTTCAGAAATATCTGTCCTTGCTTTTTACTCTCAAACACTTTATTTCTTACTTTGTCATTTACAAGTTTAAAGATCTTTAGTTCCTTTCGTTACTTTGAACTTTTACCTTACATTCTTAAAGATTCCAGCACTTACCAACCTTTTTGATTGCTTTCAATCCTTCTACAATTCCCGTCATTTACTTCTTCTTTAATAGTTCTAAATACTGATTTAAGATTGTTCTTTTGTTCAATTCACTCTTTTGTCTTTAGTTTTTATTTAACGTTTCGATTTGACGTTTAGTCCGATCATTTATCAACGTTACGCTTACGAGAAATTTAGCACATGTCCTAGGATCAATCTGATCGATCCTGTAAGTGACAAAATTTAGAAATTTGGAAGATCAGCGGTTGTTTACCATTTTTCAAGGTAAACAAATTGGCACACCCAATGGGACCAGTGCTAACGTTCTGTTTGATTGCTAAGTTTTGTTTGAGAAACGAATTGTTGTATGCTTTTAAAAAGTGGTAAAACATCCATAAACAACGAACGACGAACAGGGAGAGAACCACAGACGAGGATGGCGAATATGAATCCGCCAAAAACTCAGAATTCTCAAAACCCATCAACTAGCAGCATAGTGCCTCCTTCTTCTTCGATGGGGGCAAATACGGGCACGACACATGCGTCCGAAATAATTTCGTCTATGGTGAGTTCGATGCCTACGCATTCGATCTCCCACTCTGAACCAATTCTGACTTATGTTGGACCTAGGGGACCTCCCCATACTCCTTCACCGATTAGGGACATCCCAAATAGGTCGTTGGTACCCCCTGGTTTTTCAATACCATTTGGCAGTCGAGAACAGCCGTATGGAATGCCAACTTCAATGATGGCCAATCTATAGAATGTGGGTTCTTCTTTTTCGGAACCAACGGCTAACATAAATTCACCAGTACAAGGGTCCGGGATAAACGTGGGTCAAACCAATCAGGCGTTAGGTTTAATACACCCAGTACAACTACCCACTCTTACCAACAATTTTGCGGCGGCATGGAGGCAGCAGATGGACGAAAGCAATCATGAAATGGTCCAGATGTTGACCCAAACTTTGGCCACTGTGCTAAATCCTTTGATTCAGAATACAACTCAGTCGAATCAATAGATGACAGCACAAGTGGCTTGAATGTTTGAGTTTCTTGGTATACCTTAGCACCAGCGTCCCCTGCCCGGGGATTGGGTAAGAGAGAATCAAGAGCCCACGCTTGAGGAAGACCTCACCATTAACCAGATCCCACAAAATCAAGAAGGAATAGTAGTACCTCCTAGGATCGAACCACACGTGCACAGGGAACCAAGGGTGTTAATGGTAAATAGGAATCAGAATGCCGATGATATCATAGGGCAAGTTCGACATGATGATGTGGCAGCAGATAATAATCTAGCTGCTATAGTCAAGAGAATCATGGTTCGAAATGGGGTGAATTTTGGTCTCAGAAGACCCAATTATACGTTGCCTTTGGCAGAATATGTCTTACAGACAGATGCGCCCCTGAGGACCAAAATCCCCAAATTCACCAAGTTTGTTGGGGATACTACTGAGTCTACTATCGAACACGTGGCGAGATACCTAATTGAAGCTGGAGATATGTCAAATAACGAGAATCTTAGGATGAAATTTTTTCCAAGTTCTCTTACCAAGAATGCCTTTACATGGTTCACAACTTTGCCCAAGAATTCGATTCATTAATGGAACCAGCTCGAAAGAATGTTCCATGAACAGTTCTACATGGGGAAAACAAAGATAAGTTTGAAAGAGTTGGCTAGTGTCAGACGAAAATTCACTGAGCCAATTGACGACTACCTGAATAGATTTCGACTACTCAAAGCCAGGTGTTTTATGCAAGTGCCATAGCATGAGTTGGTCGAATTGGCCGTTGGAGGCCTTGATTACTCGATTAGAAAGAAGTTGGATACTCAATACCTAAGGGATATGGCCCAGTTGGCTGACAGAGTTCGACAGGTAGAACGTTTAAAAGAGGAAAAGGCTAGAACAAACAAATGTAAAATGGTAGCCTATGTCGATTTTAGGAAAGATCATGAAGATTCAGGCCTTGAAGTTCCAGACTTCGATGATACTGAGATTAATCTTGCTGAGTTGACACAGGGGCCACCATATGCATGCAGAGTTTTGGCCCCTTCGAACGGGAGAAACCCTGTCGAACCTGAAAAGAATGACAGGTTTCCTAAGAAAACATATACTTTCGACGTTACAAAATGTGATGAGATCTTCGACTTACTGGTCAAAGATGGTCAAATGATAGTACCTCTGGGTGCTAATGTACCTCCTTTAGAACAAAGAAAGAAACGAGGGTTTTGTAAATACCATAGTTTTTGGGGTCATAAAATGTCTCAATGTTTTTTTTCCAGGGATCTGGTGCAGAATGCAATCCAGGAGGGAAGACTCAAGTTCGGTGATAAGCCACGAAGCCAGATGAAAGTCGACTACGATCCTCTACAAATTGCTGAAGCTCATTATACTAAGCAGGAGGAGGTGAGTTTTATTGAAAATGCTGATGATTTCTGTATGACTGAAGTTACTGAAGACTTCGTCCATGAGCCTATCATGGTTAAAATACATGAGCACTTCGAGCAAGCACCTTGTGATGGTTTGGCCTTAAGGGGTACAAAGGACATCAAGAAGGAAAATATTGAAGCCTTATATATCGAGGATGCTAGAGAGTCAAAGTTGGTAATGATCACTAAAGAGACTGTTGATACTTTCGTTCAATTGGACATGGCTACTGACGGCCTTCAAAAATAATTCCAAAAGCTGGCTATTACTGAGGATATCCACATGGAAGTTAATATGGTGGAGGTATCTTGAGAAGTTTCAATGGAAGTCGATGATGAAGACAAACAAGAGGAATACAATAAGGTCTCCTTTCCTCAGGAAAAAGAAACATTGTCAGATTTCCTTCGAAGGTGCCAAAAGAAGAAATCGGAGGTGATGCTATGCCCCAGGTGCAGTGTTGTCTACGACAAAAAGGCAGCTCAGAATCTGAAGGGGGTTAGGAGAGTGCATCACCAAAATGGCCATAAAGTCATCCACAATAATCAAGCGGGTAAGCCAGAAAGGTTCTTCGACCCCAGAAGATATCCTGATCCTAGGCGCCCTATCGTGAAGATGAATGAAACCAAACAAGTTGGGCAAAACTTCCAACCCATGACCTTTAAGCCAAGCATTGAAGGGTCAGAGGGGAAGTGGGTCAAGCAGGCTGAGGGGAGGAAACATGGCCATGGCAAGTGGCAGAAGTTCGAGGTTAAAAGAGGTTCATCACTGGCCTATCGCTAGGAATTCCGATCCCACAAAAGGACCGCACATGTGTCCGAAAACTATAAAGGAAAGAATCCCATGACGAGGTCCCAGTGGAGAAGAGAGCAGAGAAGGCGAAAAGCCAAAAGAGAAGCTGGCGAAATGGACCAGGCTGAATCAAGTATCAACATGATGGTGAAGAAAAAGGATGGCCCTAACCTCACCAAAAGAGATTCCAAGATTTCAAATAAGACGGCCGGAGAAAATCAGATGGCTGTCGAAGACGAGTTATTAACTGACAATTTCGACTCTGGTTCGGAGGATTCCTTAGACATTCTGGTCGGAGTGGTATCCGTGATGCCCAGAGAATTCGATCGGATCACCGAAGTCGATGATAATGACAGTATCACCGAAAGGGAAATGGCCGCCCACAAACCGGTATGTTAATATATAATGAACAATGGTTGTGTCGAAGAGCATAATGCTTTTTTCGAAAGACCCAGTGATACCATGAAGAGCCATTTGAAACCCCTTTTCATCACCAGAAAAGTCGAAAACATCCTAGTTAACAAAATACTGGTAGATTGTGGGACGACTGTGAATCTGATGCCCTGTCGCATGTTGGAGAAAATTGGCAAATATGACACTGATGCCAAACCTCATAACATGGTGTTGACCAATTATGAAGGCAAAGTAGGCTCTACCCTGGGGGCTATCCAAGTTGAATTGACTGCAGGAACGGTTACTAGGTCCACAATGTTCATGATTGTGGAAACAAATGCAAACTACAACATGTTGCTGGGAAGAGAATGGATCCATGGAGTCGGAGCAGTCCCGTCTTCGATGCACCAGAGGATTATAATTTAGCGTCCAAATGGCATTGTTGAAAATATAGAGGCGGATCAGGGATATTTGAAAACCCCTATTAATCATGTAGACATGCGCCAATTCGACAAACACTTAGCTACTATAGCCCCTTGTGATTCAGCTGAGTTTTCGTTCACCCCTGATGACAACGCCTACTGTTCCTTATCGCTCCACCCCCACTATGGTTTCTGGTGGGACAGAGAGGTAGTGGGCGAAGACAACTTCGGATATTTAGGAGTAGCCGGAATTGACCCCATAGGGTGGGGAAGTGAATTCAGTGATGATGACTGAGTTCGCAATGTTAAAGAGGATTTCGGCCTACATAGCCGAAAACAAGCAGCAATTGGCCTTAGAGGCCGAAATAAAAAACATGACTGTCGAAGCTAGTGAAGTTTCTCCACCAGAAGGTCCTGAAAATGATTTTGACCCAAGACCACCTGACGAAGGTCAAGAAGAGCGAGATCAGAGGCTTGACGCGATCTATGATGACAAGCCTTTGGGTTTCGAGAAGGACCCGCTGGCAACCAATGTTAAGATACTGGCTCAAGATCCACTCGAAGAAGTAGACTTGGAAGGGGGGTAATAAAAAGGCCAACTTACATCAGTGCCAACATCCATCCTCAACTCAAGATCGAAGTGGTCCAGTTGATGAGAGAGTTTAAAGATTGTTTCACATGGGACTATGACAAAATGTCTGGTTTAAGCAGGGAGTTGGTCGAATTAAAACTGCCGATCAAATCTGGAAAGAAGTCGGTGAAGCAAAATCCAAGACGATTTGCCTCAACAATATTTTTGAAAATCAAGGAGGAAGTTGAAAGACTTCTCCGTTGTAACTTCATTCGTACTGCCAGGTATGTCGAATGGATAGCTAACATTGTGCCAGTTGTAAAAAAAATGGTACGTTAAGGGTTTGCATAAATTTTAGAGATTTGAATACTACAACCCCAAAAGATGAGTATTCGATGCTAGTGGCGGAAATGTTGCTCGATTCTGCCGCAGGTTATGAATATTTAAGCATGCTAGACAGGTATTCTGGGTACAATCAGATATTCATTGCTTAAGAAGATGTCCCAAAAACAGCATTTCGTTGCCCTGGAGCCTTAGGTACCTACGAATGGGTAGTGATGCCTTTTTGTTCGAAAAATGCAGGGGCAACTTACCTTCAAGAGTCATATAGAACACCTTCGAATGTCTTTTGAACGAATGAGAAAATATGGTTTAAAAATGAACCCTCTAAAATGTGCTTTTTGTGTGCAGGCTAGGGATTTTCTAGGTTTTGTGGTCCATAAAAAGGGGATCAAAATAAACCAGAATAAAACCAAAGCCATCATGGAAGAGAAAGTGCCATCAACAAAGAAAGGTTTGCAGTCACTGCTGGGGAAAATTAATTTCCTAAGGAGATTTATCTCAAACCTTAGTGGGAAGACGCAAGCATTTTCGCCTTTGCTTCGACTCAATAAGGAAGTGTTTGAATGGGGGCAAGCTCAGCAAGTGGAGTTCGATAAGATCAAAGCATACTTGAGCCACCCACCAATTTTGACGCCACCTTGTAGAAATAAAAGTATGAGATTGTACATTTCTGCATCTGATAAAACCTTAGGGAGCATGTTAGCGCAAGAGAATGATAATGGTGTCAAAAGAGCTATTTATTACCTCAGCAGGGTTTTAGACGATGCAGAAACTAGGTATAGCATGATCGAAAAGTTATGTTTATGCTTATATTTCTCTTGTACAAAATTAAAGCATTATATCAAACCTGTTGACGTGTATGTTTCATCTCATTATGATATTATTAAACATATGTTATCTAAACCAATTTTGCATAGTCGAATTGGGAAATGGGCATTGGCATTGACTGAATTTTACTTAACATATATGCCATTAAAAGCTATGAAAGGCCAATAGTAGCAGACTTTATAGTCGATCACTCCATTGACACCGCCACTTTGAACTATGTTGAATTAGGGTCGTGGAAGATATACTTTGACGGATCTAGCCATAAAAATGGTACAGGTGTCGGAGTCGTAAGTATTTCTCCAAATAAAATTCCAACGACATTCCAATATAAAGTAGAAGGTATTTGTTCAAATAACGAAGCTAAATACGAAGCCCTCATAGAAGGACTTGAAATGTTGTTGGAATTGGGGGCAACTCGGGTCGAGATAATGGGAGACTCAGAGCTAGTCATAAAACAGATCACAAAAGAATATAGGTGTGTTAAAGAGAATCTGATCATGTATTTTATAATCGCCAGTAGATTGTTGAAAAAGTTCGAAATGGTTTATATTCGACATATACCGCGAATAGAGAACACGATAGCTAATGACCTGGCCCAAATCGCATCTGGGTATAAAATTTTGAGAGAAAAGTTGCACAAAGTCATAGAAGTCAGAGGAAAGGTAGTGGCGACCAGATTAACTCCCTTGGATTTAGAATAGACAAGATTAGGATGTGCTGATGAGGGAAATTTCGAAATATTGGCGATAGACAACTTGGCAGATGAAGACTGGAGAAAACCAATAGTTTTATACTTACAGAATCCCACAACCTCTACTGATCGAAAAACCAGGTATCGAGCATTAAGTTATGTTCTTTTGGGTTCAGAGTTGTTTAAGAAATCTCCGGAAGGAATTTTGCTGAAATGCCTTCGTGAGTCAGAGGCATACTTTGCCCTTTCAACTGTACATAGTGGAACATGTGGGGCACACCAAGTCGGTCATAAGATGAAATGGAATTTATTTCGACAAGGAGTGTATTAGCCTACTATGTTGAAAGACTGCATTGAATTCGTGAAAGACTGTCAAGAGTGTCAGGTGCATGCAGGCATACAACATGTCCCTGCAAATAAATTACATTCTATCATCAAACCGTGGCCATTTAGAGGTTGGGCTTTGGACTTGATCGGAGAAATTCGACCTCCCTCATCAAAAAGTCAAAGGTATATATTAGTAGGAGTTGATTATTTCACAAAATGGATTCAAGCCATACCTTTGCCAAATGTGAGCCAAGAGGATGTGATCGAATTCATTCAAAAGTATATTATTTGTAGGTTTGGAATTCCAGAAACAATCACAACGGATCAAGGATCAGTATTTACTGGTCGGAAGATGCATGACTTCGCCATGGACATGGGTTTCAAATTGGTAACGTCGACACCCTATTATGCTCAGGCTAATGGACAAGTCGAAGCTTCCAATAAGGTGATCATTGGTTTGATTAAAAAACATGTAGGAAAAAAACCTAAGAATTGGTACAAGACTCTAGACCAAAATTTATGGGCATGTCGCACGTCCACTAAAGAGGCTACTAAGTCGACCCCTTTTCGACTAACTTTTAGCCATGATGTTGTCTTGCCAGTAGAAATCCACCTGCAATCACTAAGGATTCAGAGGCAGCATGAACTCCCCACGGAATCATATTGGAGCGTGATGTTGGATGAATTGGTCGATTTGGACGAGGAAAGGTTAAGTTCCTTAGAATTGCTAAGGCAACAAGAGAAAAGGATAAAAGTCTCTTATAATAAGAAAGTTAAAGTTAAAAGCTTTTTTCCAGGAGATTTGGTCTGGAAAGTGATCCTTCCAATGGATCGAAAAGATAGAGCCTTGGGGAAGTGGTCCCCAAAGTGGGAAGGCCCTTTCCGAATTCTGCAGATTTTTTCTAATGGTTCCTATGAGATCGAAGAGCTCAGCGAAGATAGGAGGATTCTAAGAATAAACGGGAAGTATTTGAAAAAATACCAACCGACAACCCAAGAGTTAAAAATAAGAGACGAGTAACCGCGTAAATAAAGCAAAAGCCAAAATGGTAAAAATGCCAAAATGGTAATAATAAAGTCATAAGGCCAAAAGACCAATATTTACTACAAGGAAAAATTTTGTTACATCATCAGACAAATAAGAATAGCATTAAAAGGGAAGATTGGCTTTAATCTGAAGATACTTGGCTTTGAGGAGCTCCAAAAGTTTTTCGCACAAAGATCTTTTTGAGCGAAGGAGTTTGACGTCAGATTCAAGCTGTCGAGCTTTTTCAACAAACTCCATGCCAAGTGATAGATCTTGAGCCATCGAAGCATCATCAAATTCCAACAGTTGTTGCTTGTCCTTTTCAGCATCAGAGATTTTGGCTTGCATTTCTGATATTTGTTGTCTCTAGGAAGCAATGTTACGATCATGAGCATCGACTTTCTCTTTATTCTTTTGCTTCGTCTATTCCGACTCCATGGCCTTATTGGTATATTCGGTAGCAGCGTCCCAAGTTGCAGCCTCAGAACCAGATTTTTTCTCTATCTCTCCCGTAAGGTGAGGTAGCAACTTGTGATCAGCGACAACTTGGTCGATCATGGTCCCTATCTCCAGAATAACGTTTGCCACTTTATGGGAGGCTTCTAGTAAGTTAACCTGGCTAAGAAGAGCTTTCAGAGTTAAAGGGGCAGAAGGATCAGCCAACAGCAATAGAAACAAGTCACCCTTAAAGACTTTGTCGTTGATTTTAGAAAGGATCTCGCCCATAGAGGTGCTTGAAGGCTGATCTTCTGACATTGAAGTTTTATGACTCTGATCAAAAGAACTCTCCCTGCAATTTAGCATCGCCTTTAAATACTCCAGTGGATGACTTTGCTTTAAGATAGCCAACTTTTCTGCAGAAAGGGCACTAATGCTACTTGACGAAACACCAATCGTTGGATTGTCGCCCATTGCAGGGGTTTGAGTTCGAGCATGTTCTTCACACATATTGGCTATTCTTTTTGTTTGGCTCTCGATGTTATCAGGGTTAGTCGCCAGATTTCCTTCATCCGCTTCCTCTACCACCATGTCTTCGACGCCCCATCCCTCGCCCAGAAGCTCATTCATTTCTACCGCTGTGACCAGCCTCGGGGGTTTCTTCATTATCAGCCATAGGGATTGGATTACCTTGGGCCTCATTTTCCTCGCTCGAGTCAGGCTCATGACCAGAGTCACTGGTATGAGAATGTTGAGTAGTTATTTTTGGTGGCGAAGCATCGAGGGTACCAGTTGGAGGTTGATTAATCTCGCTTATGGACCCTTTTTCAAAGGATGGTTGATAGGTAGGTTCGTCAGCGCTGTTCAAAACATCTGGAACAGAGGTAGGCTTGAAGGAGGCAGCTTTCTTGGGAGGAATGATGGTGCTCGCGTCACCCTAAAATCAATACAAGCAAAAGGTGTAAATGGCTAAAAGAAGCAAACAAGTGAAATAAAGTGAAGAGAAGTGGGGGGGTACCTTATAACCTTCGACCCCGGGGCTAGAATTGTTGCTCTCACTTTGAGCCACTACTACTCTCGCCATTTCTTCAGGAGTAGGTTCTTGGATAACAAGTGTAGCGGGCCTTTTTCTTGAGAGTTTTGTGTTCGGTTGATTCGAGGGGTCGATGGGTTTCGACTGCGGCTTCCTCTTCCTCGAAGTGAGATCCAGAAAGGGCGACAGGTCATCTTCGTTAGAATCCATGATGATGGGGGTAGCAGTGGGTTTTTGGATTTGTAAGGAACTCACCTGAGGTTTTCGAGCAACCTGAACCAAGCATTAAATGTTATATCATCACTGTATAACAAGGTTAAAGGAACAAAGAAAGAGAGGTACCTTTGCAAGTTTGCTACTTCCTTCAACCTTCGAGTCGATGGGTCTTTTGTTGGTGTGCTTTTTGGGGAGGATCTTGATAGCTAGACAAAAAAACAAGAAGAAATGGCCAGCGTTAGTTAAAAGCAAGTCAAAGGGAATCTACTTCGAGGGAAGTCCCCTGTATCACACCTTCACATATGTCTGATTCGATTCGGACATCTTCGATCCCTATATGAAGGTGCCCTTTGAAACTGCATAAAGTGTGTTTAGTCGCAACCACCCGCTGAGCCTTTTTCTGAGATTGTTGTCAAAGGATTTTAATGGAATCTCCACAAATGAACCAATCTGGGAGTGGGGGTGCAAGAGCCACTCGGAAGTCAGCATTTGGCAGTGGAGGAAACTTTGGGGGAAATAATTTAAGAGCCATTTCATAGCGTTTCTCAAAAGGGACATATGAGAGAATCTTTAAAGTTTCTATTTTCTTTGAAAACTTCTCTTTGAGCATAACAGTTGCTTCGCGGATGGTTCGACTAAGATCATCAGGTCGATAGGCAGTTTTAAAGTAGTTTTGAAAAGCTTGAATTTCTTTTATAAGCGTATAAGTACCTTTCTTGGTCTTTTCTTGCACAAGGAGAAAAGCTGTGTCAAACAATTGAATAAAAGAGGTAACATCGCAGAATTCTTCGATGTAATATTTGGCCCACCACTTCCCAAATTCTCGACTACAAAGGAAGTTAGGCTCGAAATGAAATGGAGTTAACTGGGTCCTGGCAGTATACTTGGCTATTTGTTTAAAAGTTGTGGTTTCAGTATGAATGACATTGTGAAGGAGGAGGCCACTCTTCTTGTTGTATAGGCATTTCGGGAAGACCTGGACCAACCCAAATTGTCGAGCAACAAGGTTGGGCTGGTAAGTTATCAGTGTAACTTGGACTTTCAAAGGGTTAAATCGAAGGGTAAGGATCCGAGGTGTCAAGAAGGCTTCCCAAATTAGCAAGGATTTTGTCTCTTGCTTTTTAGATGAAGAAGGAAAAGTCCTGGTAAACCATCTAGGGCCAACTTTCCTGAGAGAGAAGGGATCCATACTCGAAGTAAAATTATGACTTTTAGCGAACATCATGATGTAACTCATGAAGGTTGATTGAAGAGCCTGTCCTTCGTCCCTGGGGGTTAGTTGAGCTAACCTCAGTCCTTCGACTCTCCTGTGCCTGATTTCTTCAGTATCTTCGTCGACGAGGCCCTTGTTGGGCAGATTGGCCTCGAATGTGGCATTGAGCCAAAGTTGTAATAACCAAAAAGGGCCATACAACAGAAGATTCCCTTTGTCCCCCAAATTCTTTAGTTGAGCCACTCTGTCGCTCAAGGATTCGTACAGGCTAGCCAAAATCATCTCACTTAAGTAGACATCATGCCCCGCATGCAGTTGATTAGCCAGTGTGAGATATTTCTTGGCCACTTGTAGTGATTTCGAGCAAAACACAGAGTGCAACAGCCACAGAGCCAGGAAAGCTATATGCTCCACATCAGAGACAACTTCGGTGTCTTTATCATGATAGTGGGCTATATGTGTTTAATATGCTGCTCTTGTAGTCGAAAAGGCAATGGCATCTATGGAGTCAACATCAGGATCATAAGTGTGGCTAGTGGGTTTCAGCCCTATGATAGCGGCCACGACGAAAAGTGTGGGTGTGACCATTCCACAAGGCAGGTGGAAGGTATAGTGTGTGCTGTCCCAAAAGTACAGCAAAGAAACTAACATAGGGTTACTATAATCCAGGTCCAATTTCGACAGCATAATGAGGTCGTATGTCCCTATATCTTTCCAAGCCTGAGATTTTTGTTTCTCTATTTTGTTTAACCAATTGGAGTAATCAGTGGGATCTTTGAAAGTTGGGGTGGCACGAAAGGCTCTAAAACCATTGTTCATAAACCTAAAATCTATAGCGTTTTCAGCCGGGGTGTTTTCGGAGGAAGAAGTCCTAGGGTTTTTAGCTTGTCCTATGGGTTTGAATTTATGGTAAGATAGAAAAAAACTCTCTAAGCTTGCTGGTATCAGTGTCTAAATCTGCTAGAGGTCCAGATAAGGCATAAGTTTTATTAGAGACAGAAACAAGAATGAGTACCTGAGAAGCATAAATCTGGCGATGTTCCTCTGTTTGAGGTTCTGGTAGGTACTGACGATTACCAACTGCAAGGGGAGCGGATAAAGTAGCAAATGGCAGAAGTTCAGAAATTTTCTTTGGAGCTTTGGACCTATTGGCAGTAGTTTTGAGAGAAACTCTTGTCCCCTTGAGAGTTCTATTTGAAGCATCCATCGTGTTTGAAAAAGCGAAAATCTGGGTTTCAGTTAGAAAGGATTGGGAGAAAAGAAAGCTTGAACGTTTGAAAATGTAGAGAATGTGAGGAAGTTCTGAAATGGGTAAGTAAGTGGGTTTTATAGACCTACAGGGAGACATTTCAAATTAACATTAATGGTAGACAATTTAATAGGACACGTGTATCCCTTGGGCAGTGTAGTGAAAATAGAAATTAATGTTATAATCATGATTTCCTAGAAGCTGGGAAACACGATGAGTGGAAAAGATTCTGTGGTGGGCTGAAAAGATGTGGGTAGGAAAAAGTAATGATGACGCTGACATCACCGGACAAATGAAGGAACTGAAAGGTTTTGCCAACATTGAGACACGTGGCAATATCAGCCATTGAGGCGTCGAAGTATGGTCTCAAAAAATGTCTTTCTCTCTTGTATGTCGAAAATGACATTTTTTGGGGGCAATCTATTAGCTCAAATTTTTGACGCCCACTTCAAATTACCAAAATTGGAAAGCATGTACAGTTGGCTTCGACTAAGAGGTGATTCGACCAACTGAAGATAGACTGGCTTAGCTGATTAAATAAAGATCAAGCTTATAGCTAAAATTTCGGAGCGCTTCCTTAAGGAACGGTTAAAAAATGGTTTCGATCAAAGATTTGAAATTTAAATAAAGGAGGGAAGAGTATCTTCGTTAGGAACCGCAAGGATACACGTTGAAGTAGAACGAGCGAACATACGCATGCAGGACCCACGTGTATCGACGTGATTGAAGAACCCTCAGAGCGGTTATTTTGATCCAATATATGTTGGTTCTAGGTGTTGGCAGCAATTTTGGTAAAACAAAGAGTGTTCACAAGATGTTGCATGTGATGTCTTAACATAAGATATCTTGTACCTGCTGGAGTTTAAAAACATAATTATGCAGGATTGTTCGAGGATGTCATACACGATGTCATGACATCTGATATTATGTAGCTGCTGGATATTTAAATTGGAATTATGCAGGATTGTTCCAGGATGTCAGACCCGATGTCATGACATCTGTACACAGAATATTCAGGGTGAATGTTATGTGTTATGTGATTGCACATTTAATGGCAATGTATGTATGATTGAAGATCTGATTCACAATCGTATTTAATCATTAATTACAACCAGATTTACTTATTTTCCACAGAGATCTAATCAGCTGTCATGAGAAGATTTGAATGGAAAATAGTTTTAGGGTTTTATGATGTCCAAGCCCAGCTGAAAGCTTCTACAAAAAGGACATGGAAAACCTGATTTGATACACAACCAATACAGAGCGAAATATTGAGAGAGAATAAGGGTTTGTGTCTTGTGTGGTCGTGTGACTTGTAAGCCATTCAATTCATCCATAGATGGTTGAATCGGTCTGATTTGTGAGTTGTAATTTGTCACTCAAAGCTTTTAAGCATGAGTGTGTGTCTACTTGATTGAAGCTGTTAAGCAAAATCAAGTGTGTGTCTACTTGATTGAAGCTGCTAAGTAAGATCAAGTGTGTGTCTTTGAAGAGTGTCTTCTTTTCATAAGTAATTGTTGTTTAAAATGACATGTGTGATTGAGGGGGAGTGAGTGGGTTCTCATATCTAAGAGTTCTTAGGTAGAAATCACACGGGTAGAGATTAGGTGAAAAAGACTGTAACTTGTGGAGTGTACTAAGAGTCTTTGAACTGATTCTATTTAGTGGATTTCCTTCCTGGCTTGGTAGCCCCCAGACGTAGGTGAGTTGCACCGAATTGGGTTAACAATTGCTTGTGTCTCTTGCATTACTATTCTTTATCTTTATCCTGTTGGTTTTACTCAAATATTAGTGTCGTGACATTACCTTCAACATCTCATATCTGATACCAGAATTTCAATTGGTATCAGAGCAGGCATCCTGCTCTGGTTCTGGGTGAGATCTAGGGACAATACTTTATGGTACTATGGAAAGATATGGAGGATCTGTTCACAGGCCACCAATTTTGGATGGATCTAACTATGACTATTGGAAACCTCGAATGGTAGCTTTCCTAAAATCTCTTGATAATAAGGCTTGGAAGGCTGTGTTAACAGGCTGGGAACATCCAGTAATTACTAAGGAAGGAGAAGCCACTACTGATAAGAAGCCTGAAGAATAATGGTCCAAGGAGGAGGAGGATCTAGCCCTTGGAAATTCTAAAGCATTGAATGCCATATTCAATGGAGTAGACAAGAATATCTTCAGATTGGTAAACACTGTGAGGTGGCTAAAGATGCTTGGGACATTCTCAAAACCACTCATGAAGGCACCTCTAGAGTGAAGATGTCTAGACTACAGCTGCTCACCTCCAAGTTTTAAAATTTAAGGATGAAAGAAGATTAAAATATTCATGAATTTCATATGAGTATCCTTGAAATTGCTAATGCCTCTGGAGCTCTGGGAGAGAAGATGTCAGATGAAAAGCTAGTAAGGAAAATTCTCAGGTCACTCCCCAAGAGATTTGCTATGAAGGTGACAACCATAGAAGAATCTCAAGACATCTCAAATATGAGAGTTGATGAGCTAATTGGTTCCCTCCAAACATTTGAGATGGGAATATGTGATGGATCTGAAAAGAAAGCCAAAAGCATAGCCTTCATGTCAAACACTGAAGGGGAAGATGAGGAAGGTGGTCAAGAGATTGATGAAGATCTGGCAAATGATGTAGCAATGCTGGGAAGGCAGTTCAACAGACTGTTGAAAAATATGGATATAAGATCTAAGGCTAATGTCAAGAACATCTCATCTGACATCAGTAAATCCAACAATGCTGGAAGAAGAACAAGGTCAGATGATAAGCCCAAAGAAGGAAAAGAAGTATAGTGCTATGAGTGTGATGGGTATGGACACATTAGAACTGAATGTGGAACCTACCTCAAGAAGCAGAAGATGAGTCTTGCTGCCACTTGGTCTGATGAGAGTGAAACAGAAGAGTCTGCAAATCTGGTGACTGCCTTGACTGGAAGATGGGGTTCTGATGAAGACTCAAGTGATGATGAAGTAACCTTTGAAGAGTTGGCCACTACCTACAGAAATTTGTGTCACAAAAGTGCAGAGGTGTGTAAACACGTTGAAAGCCAGAAGAAGGTAATAACTCAACTTGAGAATGAGAAGATAGAACACTTGGAAACCATCTCCAAATTAAAAACAGAAACAGTGGTTCTGAATGCCAAGCTAGATGAAAGTCAACAAGTTGAAAGCCAAAAGAAAGTGATAATACAGCTAGAGAATAAGAAGGCAGAACATGTGGAAACCATCTCCAAGTTAAAAACTGAAGCTATGTTCTTGAATTCTAAACTGGAAGAGATGACCAAGTATGTAAGAATGTTAAACACTGGATCTGATTCCTTAGACAAGATTCTCCAAACTGGACAAATAACAGGAGACAAATCTGGTATTGGATATAATGAATCTAAGCCTGAGTGCAATTACACTGGTGGCAAACCTAAATCCAAACCTAAGTGCAGCCAGATTAAAAGCAAACCTGAGATGTCACATCATATGTCACAACATCAGAAGGGAAGACAGTAGAAAGGGAAACACCACAGATGGAGATGCCATTACTGTGGAAAATTTGGCCACTTGAAGCCCTTCTGCTATAAGCTGTATGGTTATCCTAGCCCTGTTCATCATCAGACTCACTATCAACCAAGACCCAAACATTACAGGTCTGTCAACAAGAAGCAATGGGTTCCTAAGACTAATGTTGCAAGTCTAATAGCTCACACTTCCTTCAGAGTTTCAGCCAAAGAAGATTGGTATTTTGACAGTGGATGCTCCAGATACATGACTAGAAACAAAGACCTGCTAACTGGCATTCATCCTCATGCCATGAGTTATGTAACCTTTGGTGATGGAGCAAAGGGTGAAATCAAAGGGATTGGTAAGCTTGATTGCCCTGGAGTTCCTGACCTTGACAATGTCCTACTTGTTAAGGGCTTGACTGCAAATCTAATAAGCATCAGTCAACTATGTGACCAAGGTCTAAATGTTAACTTCACTAAAGCTGAATGTCTGATTACTAACAAAGAAAGTGAAGTGATCATGAAAGGAGTCAGGACCAAAGATAACTGTTACATATGGAGCTCTCAAATTGGTTATTCCTCAAAGTGTACCTTAGTCAAAGAAGAAGAAGTGAAGACATGGCATAAATGCTTGAGCCATCTGCATCTTAAAGAGATGAAGTTGATTATATCTACTAGAAGATCTCCCAAATTGAAGATTGATGATAGAAAACTCTGTGGGAAATGTCAGACAAGGATGTCACACCAGAAACTCAGACATGACATCACTTCCAAAGGTTTGAAACTCCTCCATATGGATAATATGGGGTTTGGTAGGAGGTTAGATCAGATAGTAGAACATGTTGATAGTCAAATGCAGTCTGAAGTTGGAAAGAGCTTTGTTAGACTTGGGCTACAAGTCAAGCAGATAAAAGGATCTATTTTTCTATCTCAAAGCAAATGTGCCAAGAACAATGTTAAGAAGGTTGGCATGGAGAATGCAGATCACAAAAGGACACCTGCTCCTACACATTTGAAAGATGAAAATGGTGTTTGTGCTAAATTCCAAGTTGAATATATAGCAGCTGGAAGTAGCTGTTCTCAACAGGGTTGGTTGAAACTAATGTTGACTGAATACAATGTCACACCCGATGTCATGACATTGTACTATGACAACCTGAATGCTACAACTATGTCCAAAAATCCTATTCAACACAACTGGACACATTGATTTTTGTCATCACTTCATTAGAGAATTTGTGGAAGAAAAAATCATAGCACTAAGGCATGAGATGTAATTAGCTGACAAATTTGCAAGGGTTTTGGATGCTAATCAGTTTGAATGTTTAAGAGGGAAATTGGGGATTTGTATTCATGAGAAGTTATAGCAATTAAAGTGGAGTGGAAAAGGTAATAAAAATATTGTCTGCCCACTTAAAAGAAAGTGCCACATTTATGATAAATCATTACCTAGTATTAGAACTAGTATCTATGCCATTTCCACACGCTACCTCAACACAACCATTTCCATCTTCATCCAACTTCTCAGAAAACCTCTGCTAGGGCAAAAAGATTTTTATCAAAAGTTCAACAAAATGTCACAACATCCCTCATCCTCAGGATCAAAACCCACTCACAAAGGAAGGACTCCCTCCATGGAGTTTCTGGATGAAGATATTATGGAGGTTATTCCCCTCTCTGTTATTCCAGGCGACATCTCTGGCCCTTCTTCCACGGCTGGAAGTAATCAAGGTAACATTCCTAATAAATCACCTCATAAGGATGATATTCACTTTACAGATCGTGCCATTAGGAACCTAGTAACTAGGATTCTAAATGAAGGGCATGTAGTCAAGGGTGTTTCTACCCCTTTGTCGAGAAGGGACCCCTCACCTGAGGTGGAACCCCAAACTGAGAAAGATGATGATTCATCTAGATCAGAGAAAGAAGTGGCTGCTGAGGGATTATGCTCTCTAGGTAAAACCTTGCCTAGTAAGAAACCAGCAGATATTTCTCATGAGACTGCTGAGAATGTTATTAATCTGGAGGAAGAGAGTTCAGAAGAAGAAGATGACACCTTGGTTCATCATGTAAAACCAAGTGTTACTAGGAAATTGAAGACCAGAAAAGGGAAGACTGTGGGTGAGATGTTGACAGTCGGAACTAGGAAGAAGACTGCTGGTGTAGGACCCTCCAAATCATGGAGTAAAGTTGAGGTTAAGAAGAGGAAGGTCAGAGAGAGTTCTGACTCTGAAGATGATGTCGAAGACGATGTCCTAGACATCTCTCCTGCTAAAAGGCAGGCTGTTAAAAAGTCCCCAGCCAAAGTTGCAGTTGTGCACTTAGATAACATCTCTTTCCATTTGGAAGATGGTGTTGCCAAGTGGAAGTTTGTCATTCAAATGAGGGTTGCTGTTGAAAGGGAGCTAGGGAAGGAGGCTGTAGAAGTAAAGGAAGTGGTGGAATTGATCAAGAATGCTGGTCTGATGAAAACTGTTGTTGCTTTGCCCCAATGCTTTGAAGGGTTAGTAAAAGAGTTTGTTATGAATATCCCAGAGGATATTTCTGAAAAGAGTAGCAAGGAATTCTACAAGGTCTTTGTGAGAGGTAGATGTGTGAGGTTCTCCCCAACCATAATCAATAAGTTCCTAGGGAGAGGAACTGAAGGAGGTGTGGAGTTAGAGGCTACAGACAATGAAGTCTGTAGGACTATTACTGTTGGCCAAGTCAAGGAATGGCCTAGTAAGAAGCATTTATCAGCTGGCAAATTAACTGTCAAATATGCCATCTAGCATAAGATTGGTTCAGCCAACTGGGTGCCAACTAATCATATCTCAACCATCTCTAATGGTCTTGGAAGAATCATTTATGCTATTGGAACCAGGCTAAAATTTGACTTTGGAAGGTTTATGTTTGAACAGATTGTTAGACATGCATCCACTAATGCAGTAAAGCTACCTATTGCCTTTCCATCTATCATCTGTGGAATTATCTTAAGCCAGCAACCAGGCATTCTCAACACAAGTGATATTCCCAGCAGAAGGAAGCCTCCACTATCCATTCACTACAAGCTGTTTGAAGGAAGCCATGTCAATGATGTTGTCATGACATCTGTAAGGAAGGAGCCTGCCTCTCAAGGTGGCTTGATTGATTAATTGAAGGAAACTTGTAAGGAGCTGGATACTGGTATTAGGGTTGCCAATGCAAGGAAGGAGGCTTTAGAGGTTCTCATTAGTAGTTTAGAGAAGGAAGAGATGGATAAAGCTGGAGAAACCAAGGATTCAGATGCCAATACCTCAAGTGAGAGGTCCAATGCTCAATCTAGTGGCAATTTTGATTCTGAAGGTGAAGATGATGCTACTTCCTCAGACTGAGTGGTAATGGTTCCCCCTGTTATGAAGAATGTGTGTGTTGTGTGCTGATATGAAGACTGGTCCCCCTGCTGTTATGGATGCTGGATGTTTTATTGTTTTTTTTGGAATGTTTGTAATTTGTGGCAGTCCTTACTGATGCCTTGATGTAATATTTGGGCTCTTAATGAGTGTCGCAACCTGAAAAATACAGTGCGCAAAAAAAACAACCGGCGAAAGAAAAAGACAGAAGAGTCGCCACCGGGCGTTATTCATCCCAAAGGAGGGAAAGGAAACGCTCGAAGTAAACCTGAAAAAGGAAAGGACAAGATGGGGTCTCGCAACCAAATCTTGGGTTCGGGAGTCGGTAATGCGAAGGGAAGGTATTAGCACCCCTACGCATCCATAGTACTCTACGGGATCCACTTTTGTAGTTCTTGTCTAAAGGGTGTGAGTTTATCTTGTGCTGTTTACCAAAAAAAAGGTTAAATGAAAATGACTCGCGCGGATGTCGCATCCACTGCATACGTATCTCATCTGAATATGAGAATCAGAGTCTTCGTAGCTCGGCTGACCTATGGGTTGGGGGATGTGTGCTCGCTAAGACATCGCGTCTTATGCCTACGTATCTCATCTGGAATGAGAATCAGAGCAAGCCGTAGTTCGGCTAACTACGGGGTTGTGGATTGGGTTTTGGACGAATGACGTCACTACGCAATCTACCGGATGCTCGACCTTTGGAGACTTACTCGCCTGTAGTAGAAGGAGTAAACGTGTTGCTTTGGGTTTTAGGGTTTGGGATGCTCGAGGGAAAACAGGCAGTCCTTGACGAAGGAACCGCGCTACATGTGGGGATATGAATACAAAACACAAAACATGTATCTCAAAGTAAAATGCCACCAAGGGGCTCAAACATTGCCTCCTATCGAGGTCTTCCAGCTAAGAAAGCGATAAAGTACGAGAAAAGGAAAAAATTACCACACAGATAAAGATCCGAAGTTACAGCAATTAAAGGATTAGCAACCCTGAGATCTCTCCAGCTAGACCATCAAAGAAAATCAGTCAATACGATTAATCAGGATAAACCTCCGGATGGTATCCCTGCAAGAGTATGTGAGCCCTCACGAAAACTCAACAGAAAGGTTAGACAAACAAGGTAAAATCCAGGGAAAACAATGTCATGGCAACACAAAGACAGGTTAGAGAAACAAAATAGGGTAACCAAGAGTTGCCCCTAAATCAAAATGTAACCACATGAATAATTCCATCAAAATTCACAAAAAGCTCACAAAAAGCAATCAAGGGTAGGAGGCCTAAACCTCTTGTCAAACACATGCATCAAAAGGGTATCAAATTCACCCATAATACCTCATACATTTAGAGCATTCAAATTAAAGGCATAAAGATGATGGATATATGGCAAACCTGATTGGAGAGATTGATTAAGATTGAATGGTACGGCCGGATCTGCAAAGTAATACTAGGGTTTGTGTGAGGCGGAGTGAACTTCTCAGGGCTGCCTGAAGGTCGCTGCAGAGTAGTTCCTAGGTTTCCTTCTCTCAAAATCTTTCTCCAGTGAATCTCCCAGTGTAACTCCAAGTGTCTTTTCCTCTACTGAAACTTCAGTATTTATAGACTGATTTTCGTGGGTAGTGGGCTCAAATGAGGGAGACCCAAGTCCAAAAAATATTTTATTTATTTATTTAATTAATTTTATTTATTTATTTATTTTTAACTTTTTTTTTTCTTCAGGAAAAATGAAGGGTAAATTTTGGGGTATTACAGCTGCCCCTATTCAATCAACTGGAGACCCGGAAAGAAGATGGCAGCTGCTTTCGTACTTTCGAGGTATCAAGGGATTGAATACAATAAAAGCCCAAAAATTTGCACTTAAGTGAAGTGAAGTGACAATGCCTATCAGAATCGGCAAAGAGGTGGCCTTGAAACAAGAATCCGTCTGGTACGGTGAGAGTCAGTCTGAATATCGAAAAAGAATGTTAAACTGGATACCAAAATAAATGGTAACACAGAAATAACCATGGCCTGAATGCCGCTCATCAGTCTGAATACTGGAAAGGACTTCGATCTGAACATCGGAAAATTGGCCTGAATGCCACAAGTCGCATCGACCTGAACGTCGGAAACTTCTTCGATCTGAACATCGGAAAGACTTGGCCTGAATGCCACTTCGATCTGAATATCGGGAAAACTGGCCTGAATGCCACTTCGATCTGAATATCGGAACACTGGCCTGAATGCCACTTCGATCTGAATATCGGAACACTGGCCTGAATGCCACAAGTCGCATCGACCTGACCGTCGGAAACTTCTTCGATCTGAACATCGGAATACTGGCTTGAACGCCACTTTGATCTGAATATCGGAATACTGGCCTGAATGCCATAAGTTGCGTCGACCTGATCGTCGGAAACTGCTTCGATCTGAACATCGGAAAACTGGCCTGAACGCCACTTCGGTCTGGATACCGGAAAACTGGCCTGAATGCCACAAGTTGCATCGACCTGAACGTCGGAAACTTCTTCGATCTGAACATCGGAAAACTTCATGCCTATCAGCATTGGCAGAAATAGGGAATGATAATAGAGGCGGCGCATGGGCCAATGACACTTGCTGGGGATAACAAAGGTAAGTCATGAACAATCTTTAGTCTGAGCACTGGAAACAACTTCTGGCTAATCACTTGGGATACCGAGAATGTTTTATGCTTACATGCGTATGTTTGAATTTTTCAATGGCGTAATGCTCCATGAAAATGGAAATGCTACGCGATTTGGAAGGATGCAATGCAATATGATTCTACATGCAGGGATGCGAAATGCTGGGTAGAATGCCAAGCTGAGGCAAGGGGATCTATTGGGGAAATGATCACCATCTTCTGGACTCTGGCAAGGCTGTTGGAGATGCACAGCGCCAAGAATTCTGTGGGGAAATGACCCGCCACACGGTGTTCTAGCAATGACGAAATACCGAGATTCTGACTGGGGAGAGAACGACACTGAACACCTGCTGTTGGGGAAAGCGATAGTGGTTCTGGTAACCATGATCTGCGAGAGATGACTCAACAGGGGAAGCAAACACTGATACGGTACCGAGGTTCTGCTTCAAGGAAAGAAACCATGGATCTGGCATTGGGATTATCGATCTGGCCTCGAACTCTAAGGAGCAGCCACTTCTGCTGGGAAGATACAGTCTGGCACTGTCAACTCCGCTGGGGATATATAGTCTGGCACTGTCAACTCTACTGGGGAGTGTATGTCCTGAAACAAACGCTTGGGGAAGTACAGTGGTGAGAACCTGCTGGGGATTGAAGAATCCAACACTCTGATCAGCTCTGCAGGGATAAGACACCAGATTCGTCTGTTGGCGACTTCACTGGGGAAGATATTCACGATCATCTGCAGGGGATTTTAAGGAAATGCCCTGAGGGTATCTGTTCTGAATAGACGATCCAAAGCACTTAAAATTTACAGCAATTTTAAATGTTTATTAAGCATGTACCTGTAAAGCCCTTATGTGTCATGATGCAATGTTTATCAAAAATTCGGATGTCATTTTTGCAATGAAAACAGAGATATACTGAATAACATGATTTTATTGATTGAATGGCCTCTGAATAGGCATTTACATCAGGAAGCAATCCCTGGAAAGAGGTAATCGCACAAAAGATAAAAACAGAAATTAATCTAATGGCAATGTGAAATGGATTTCTATTGGGTTCCAATTCTGCTATGACTTGCTCGTCTTCAAGATCCTCCAGATGATCAGCCTTCTGAAAAGGTGATTGGACTGTTTCCTACCTTTCGAAAATTTCCAGTCATCGACATGAGATGAGATTCAGAACTGACTCAGAACGCAGTCATTCGCTTAATCCCTAACTTTTGCCTGGATCGCCCTTTTCGGGTTTTCAATCCACCGGGATACCCATTTTTGCCTAAGTTGCCTTTTCAGGTTTTCAACTTACCGGGTGTACGATCTTTTCATTTTTAATCCCTAATTTTTGCCCGAACCTTTTCATTTTCTTGGTTCGTCGGGATGCCCATTTTTGCCTGGACTATTCTTTTTACTGTCCAGCGGGTCTATTTTATGCGAAGTATTTTTTAACTGCGTCTGAGTTCACAGGGGAAGTGAAGTTTTCACCATCCATAGTTGCAAGCATTAAGGCCCCACCATCAAAAACCTTGGTGACAATATACGGTCCATCATAGTTAGGAGTCCACTTGCCCCTGTGATCTGTCTGAGGAGGAAGGATCCTTTTCAACACTAAATCTCCGACTTGGAAACAACGAGGACGCACTTTCTGATCAAAGGCTCTCTTCATCCGACTCTGATACAACTGCCCATGACAAATGGCTGCCATTCGCTTCTCTTCGATAAGACTCAACTCATTGAACCTTGTCCGAATCCATTCGGCTTCGTCTAACTTGACATCCAACAGGACTCTTAGAGAAGGAATCTCCACTTCAACAGGTAGGACTGCTTCCATACCATACACCAGGGAGTAAGGGGTTGCCCCGGTCGATGTACGTACTGAAGTACGGTACCCATGCAAGGCGAAGGGTAGCATCTCATGCCAATCTCTGTACGTGACGACCATCTTCTGCACAATCTTCTTTATGTTCTTATTTGCCGCCTCCACAGCGCCGTTCATCTTAGGGCGGTAAGGGGAAGAATTGTGATGCTGAATGTTGAAGTTCTGACACAACTCCTTCATCATTTTGTTGTTGAGATTAGAACCATTATCAGTAATGATTCTTTCGGGAATCCCATAGCGACAAATGATTTCTTTCTTGATGAAACGAGCAACCACATGTCTGGTGACATTCGCGAACGACGCTGCCTCGATCCACTTGGTGAAATAGTCGATGGCAACAAGGATGAAGCGATGCCCATTGGAAGCAGTCGGCTCAATCTTTCCAATCATGTTGATGCCCCACATAGAAAACGGCCACGGCGAAGACATCACATTCAGAGGATTCGGCGGTACATGCACCTTATCAGCATAAATCTGGCATTTATGACACTTCCGAGCATATTTGAAGCAATCTGATTCCATGGTCATCCAGTAATAACCCGCTCTCAACAATTTCTTAGTCATTGCATGTCCGCCGGCATGAGTACCGAAGGAACCTTCATGAACTTCCTGCATTAACATGTCTGCCTCGTGTCTGTCCACGCATCTGAGCAAAACCATATCGAAGTTCCTCTTATACAGCACATCGTCTTTGTTCAAGAAGAAACTGCCTGCCAATCTTCTCAAAGTCTTTCTGTCATTGTTGGATGCCCCTGCAGGGTACTCTTGATTCTTCAGAAAGCACTTGATATCGTGATACCAGGGCTTGTCATCGACTACCAGTTCAGCAGCAAACACATACGCGGCCCTGTCAAGGCGCATCACATCGATCTTGGGAGCATGGTTCCAACGAATTACCTTGATCATGGAGGATAGAGTAGCAAGTGCGTCTGCCATCTGGTTCTCATCACGAGGTATATGATACAATTTTACTGTTGTGAAGAAAGTCAACAGTCTTCTCGTGTAGTCTCTGTAGGGGACTAGAGTGGGTTGGAGAGGTATTCCAATCACCATTCACTTGATTGATCACTAGAGCTGAATCTCCGAAGATGTCCAAAGTCTTGATTCTCAAATCAATGGCTTGCTCAATACCCAAGATACAGGCCTCGTACTCAGCTTCATTATTTGTGCACTCAAAAGTCAAACGAGCGGTGAAAGGTATGTGGGCACCTTTCGGAGTAGTAATAACAGCGCCAACTCCACTTCCTCTAGCATTGACAGCCCTATCAAACAACAAAGTCCACTTTTCGTTTGGATCAGGTCCCTCCTCAACAACTGGCTCTTCACAATCTTTCATCTTGAGGAACATGATGTCTTCATCTGGAAAATCAAACTTCATCGGCTCATAATCATCAATCGGCTGCTGAGCAAGATAGTCTGACAGAATACTCCCTTTGATGGCTTTCTGGGATGTATACTGGATATCGTACTCTGTCAGTACCATTTGCCAACGAGCGACCCTTCCGGTGAGAGCTGGCTTCTCGAATATGTATTTGACTGGATCCATCTTAGAAATCAACAAGGTAGTATGGTTCAACATATACTGCCTCAGTCGGCGAGCAGCCCAGGCCAAAGCACAACAAGTTTTCTCAAGCTGCGAATATTTGACTTCACAGTCGGTAAACTTTTTGCTAAGGTAGTATATGGCATGCTCTTTTCGACCAGACTCGTCATGCTGTCCCAATACACACCCCATCGAGTTCTCAGTCACTGATAGGTACATTATCAGAGGTCTCCCAGGAACTGGAGGTATAAGGATCGGAGGTTTCTGTAGATACTCTTTTATCTTCTCGAAAGCCCATTGACAATCTTCATTCCACCTGATAGCCTGATCTTTCTTCAGCAATTTGAAAATTGGCTCACACGTGGTTGTTAGGTGAGAGATGAACCTTGCAATGTAGTTCAACCTCCCTAAGAAACTACGGACTTGCTTCTCTGTTCTTGGCTCTGGCATTTCCTGTATAGCTTTTACTTTGTGGGGATCCACCTCAATCCCTTTTCCGCTAACAATAAAACCCAACAATTTTCCCGATCTCACCCCGAAAGTGCACTTGTTCGGATTAAGTCTCAGTTTGAATTTCCTCAAACGCTCAAACAGTTTCTGCAAATTCACCAAATGTTCTTCTTCTGTCTGAGATTTGGCAATCATATTGTCCACATAAACCTCGATTTCATGATGAATCATATCATGGAACAGAGTCACCATAGCTCGTTGATATGTTGCTCCAGCATTTTTCAGACCAAACGGCATCACCTTGTAGCAGAAGGTGCCCCATGGGGTTATGAAAGTTGTCTTTTCCATGTCTTCTGGTGCCATCTTGATTTGGTTATAGCCAGAAAAGCCATCCATGAAGGAGAATACCGAGAACTGAGCTGTATTATCCACCAAAACGTCGATGTGAGGTAATGGGAAATCATCTTTAGGGCTAGCTCTGTTCAGATCCCGGTAGTCGACACACATCCGTACCTTTCCATCCTTCTTAGGTACTAGGACGATGTTTGCAACCCATGGCGGATAATTGGTGACTGCTAGAAACCCTGCATCCAACTGCTTTTGCACTTCTTCCTTTATCTTGACAGCCATCTCTGGTCTTGTTCTTCTGAGCTTCTGCTTGACCGGAGGACAACCTTCTTTGAGAGGCAAGCGGTGTACCACGATGTCTGTGTCCAGCCCGGGCATGTCCTGATAAGACCAGGCGAAGATGTCAACGTATTCTTGCAGCAATTCAATCAGCCCTTTCTTCACATTGTCTTCTAAAGCAGCCCCTATCTTGATTTCTCTCTTGGCGTCCTCGGTGCCGAGATTAATCACTTCAACAGACTCTTGATGCGGTTGAATAACCCTTTCCTCTTGTTTTAATAACCTGGTAAGCTCTTCAGGGAGTTCACAGTCTTCATCACCCTCTTCTTCAGCTTGGAAGATTGGATTTTCAAAGTCGAAACGAGCCGTAGCAGAAACGTTATCAATAGGATCCGGTGATGTGCATCTGCATGAGTGATGGTATGTGCTTATGAGTGTGAACAAGAAGTGAAAACTAAACAAAACATTGCCATTTTTTATTTTGAAAAACTGCAAAAATAGAAAGACAGGGAACGAAATATTTGAATGCAAAAATACGTCCTATATTTATGATAAAAATGCAAGTGTCACATAGATTGGCCTTACAATGAGTCATTACGCCCTGGGCGGAACGTAAGACTTGGATATGCATGAATAAACAAAGAAAATTACTCTTCAAGAAGAGTGACTTGGATAATCTCTTCAGAAGACCAATTGTTGATGACTTCACCTGGGATCCTCGGACGCACCCAGTTGTCAATGTCACAATCACTATCCCCATCTTCTTCGTTGACTGCAGAGACTTGACCATACTGAATGATGCCAGCACTGGAGAAAGTGATCGGCCCCTGACGAGTCTGAGGCGTTGAAGTACACACATCCGAAACATCGGAATCAAGTTCAATTACATCATGGATCATCCACATTGGAAAAAATAAATACATCATCATGGATTACAGAATCAGTAGGAACAACATCTGCGAATTCATCAGTAGCATCTTCAAACCCTTCTTCCTCAACCCCTTCCACAAACTCTTGGACAGACAAATCTTCAACCTGGAGGATACCCTTGTCGAGCAAGGCCTGGATACCCTGCTGTAGCTTCAAACAACCTCCACTCTGAGTGGCACAATCCAAACAACCCTTCCCACAACCGGGGAAAACATCGGCCTTCAGCAAGCATCCTTTGATATCCAACAATGGAGTCTTCAACTTCAACACATCCTTAATGGACTTGGCTTTTCCCTCTATCATGTTAACGTTCGCACCACCATGCTGGGGCATGGGATTGTTAACGACATTCGGAGCCAGTGCAAGGTCGATGGCCTTTGAATCTATGAGATCTTGAACTACGTGCTTAAAAGCTTTGCAGTTCTCAATATTGTGGCCAGGTGCCCCAGAGTGGAAGCTATACCTAGCGTTGGCGTCGTAACCCACCGAAAGTCTACCAATAGGAGGGGCCAGAGTGCGCAGTTGCACAAGTTGTAGTTGTTGAAGACTAGAAAGCAACTGAGCGTACGACATTGGAAGGGTGTCGAAACGCCGGTCCATCATCCTTTGCCTCTGTTGATAAGCGGGTCTGTTACCCGGTTGCTGCTGTTGTTGATACTGAGCTGGTTGACGTTGTGATTGTTGTTGTTGTAGTGGCGCTGCAGCTGGAATGGTCACAGCCGCAACATACGGTTGTTGATGATAGTTCTGAAAATTATTCCTCTGGTTATCCCTGTTCTGATAAGAAGATATGGCACTTGCATCCCCTTCTCTCCTCTTCTGTCCCTGAATGAACGGCTTCTTCACCCCTGATGAGGATCCACCTCCACTCTAGCTCTTATAGGTCTTTAGGTAATTCTCCACCCTTTCTCCAGTAGAGACCACATCAGCAAAGTTGGAAGCATTGCACCCCACCAGACGCTCCAGATAAGGTCCAGGCAGTGTATTCATGAACATGTTGGCCATTTCCTTTTCCAACATAGGAGGCTGAACACGGGAAGCTGTATCCCTCCAGCGTTGAGCGTATTCCCTGAAGCACTCATTGCTTTTAAGAGACAGATTCTGAAGTTGAGTTCTGTCTGGAGCCATGTCTGCATTATACTGATACTGTTTCATGAAAGCCTCTGCCAAATCCCTCCAGCAACGGATGTGGGCTCTGTCCAGCCTCATATACCATTCCAAGGATGCCCCAGCCAGGCTGTCCTGGAAGAAGTACATAAGTAGCTTCTCGTCATCAGAGTATGCAACCATTTTATGGAAATAGGCTTGCACGTGAGTTTTGGGGCAAGAGCTGCCATGGTATTTGTCAAATATCGGGACCTTGAATTTCGGTGGCACTCTCACACCTGGGACCAGCCCCAAGTCAGCAACATCTACTCCCAGAAGATTTTGTCCTTCCACTGCTTTCAACCTCTCTTCCAATCTTCTAAACATGGGGTCCATGCCAAAGTCTTCCTGAAGCAAGGGGAACTGATCATCCTGACCATCCTGAATGGGTTGTTGATCTAGGTTGACATGCGGGATCGGGATAGGCCCCGGTCCATTGGGACCATTAGCCTCTCCAGCTGGAGGATCCGCCAACGTCTCTGGTTGAGTAATAGGGGGATCCCTCTGTACCAACAATCTAAGCTCCTGCTGTCCTTGAGCCACCCCTTGAACCAAATCCATGAATTGATTAATGCGAATCTTCATCTCGGCGAGCTCTGCTTGTAGGCTCTCCATCGCTCTCTGTTGATTCCTTCGGGTACCATATCGGTGAATGCCTGAGTCAGCTATCCTGCTAGTGGAACACCAAACAACTGAGAACACTGCGGCAGTACCTGTTATGCAAGACATGCTATGGATATGCAAATGCAATGACATGTTTATCAAATCCAAAAGGTATTCTACCCCCTTGATTCCAGTCTCTCATCAGATAAAATATCCCTATCAAAAAGTACCAGAAAAACCCCGACTAGAATCAAGAAGAAGATATAAACCCCACAGAAATGGATAAACATGTGTTAAATGATATGAATGCAGAATGATGTGATGCAATGACATGGGAATGCAGTGCAGTGGTATGTCAATCAGGATTGCTGTATCTGCTTGAACATCTGTCGGGTTGTACTGTCTGAAGAGAAAACCACTGAGGAATATAATACAAGATCAAAGCTCTGCTCCAGAAAACCGGGTTGGTTGGAGGTTAAGGTTTCCTGAATTTAGCCCGCCCCTCACTGGTAGGTTCTAAGAACAGAAGTTCGTCAACTTCAGCCCTTCAGTCGCGAATAATACGTTTACCAATGAAGGTTTGGCATTATTACGGGATAAAAGACCTCCACTGACTCCCCTCAACAGGACATCCTAAAGCAAGTTCCCAGTCTCGGGGTCCTCGGATTGATCAGCGAGAATGCGCCCACCAGAGCTAACATAATCACGTCTCGGAGGAGAGGCCTCAACTGAGTTCTCGGGAAATGGTCACCAGAGTCGACGATTTCTAAAGGAACATCATGTCGTTACGGAACATCCGTAGGACATAATATATCCAAGAGAAACCTCGTCTGGGTGTGGTTCTTCACGAACGACTTAACGTAGCAACATGCCACGCAAGCCTCATGATCATCCACTCTAAAACCTGTGTGTGCACTCAAGCCTGGGTAATGGGCTTATCTCTCGTAGAACATCCCATCCCAACAAACAAACAACAGCTCCAACAGATACAGCAGATGAATGCAAGCAAGTAAGTAAATAAATGTACAAAAGCATGAACACCCAATAAACAAAAAATCACACGAGCTAGGAGGGACTCGCTTAGGGAAGATGGACCAGCAAGAGGTCAACTTCTTAACTCCCCAGCAGAGTCGCCAGCTGTCGCAACCTGAAAAATACAGTGTGCGAAAAAAACAACCGGCGAAAGAAAAAGACAGAAGAGTCGCCACCGTGCGTTATTCATCCCAAAGGAGGGAAAGGAAACGCTCGAAGTAAACCTGAAAAAGGAAAGGACAAGACGGGGTCTCGCAACCAAATCTTGGGTTCAGGAGTCGGTTATGCGAAGGGAAGGTATTAGCACCCCTACGCATCCATAGTACTCTACGGGTTCCACTTTTGTAGTTCTTGTCTAAAGGGTGTGAGTTTATCTTGTGCTGTTTACCAAAAAAAAGGTTAAATGAAAAAGACTCGCGCGGATGTCGCATCCACTGCATACGTATCTCATCTGAATATGAGAATCAGAGTCTTCGTAGCTCGGCTGACCTATGGGTTGGGGGATGTGTGCTCGCTAAGACATCGCGTCTTATGCCTACGTATCTCATCTGGAATGAGAATCAGAGCAAGCCGTAGTTCGGCTAACTACGGGGTTGTGGATTGGGTTTTGGACGAACGACGTCACTACGCAATCTACCGGATGCTCGACCTTTGGAGACTTACTCGCCTGTAGTAGAAGGAGTAAATGTGTTGCTTTGGGTTTTAGGGTTTGGGATGCTCGAGGGCAAACAGGCAGTCCTTGACGAAGGAACCGCGCTACATGTGGGGATATGAATACAAAACACAAAACATGTATCTCAAAGTAAAATGCCACCAAGGGGCTCAAACATTGCCTCCTATCGAGGTCTTCCAGCTAAGAAAGCGATAAAGTACGAGAAAAGGAAAAAATTACCACACGGATAAAGATCCGAAGTTACAGCAATTAAAGGATTAGCAACCCTGAGATCTCTCCAGCTAGACCATCAAAGAAAATCAGTCAATACGATTAATCAGGATAAACCTCCGGATGGTATCCCTGCAAGAGTATGTGAGCCCTCACGAAAACTCAACAGAAAGGTTAGACAAACAAGGTAAAATCCAGGGAAAACAATACCATGGCAACACAAAGACAGGTTAGAGAAACAAAATAGGGTAACCAAGAGTTGCCCCTAAATCAAAATGTAACCACATGAATAATTCCATCAAAATTCACAAAAAGCTCACAAAAAGCAATCAAGGGTAGGAGGCCTAAACCTCTTGTCAAACACATGCATCAAAAGGGTATCAAATTCACCCATAATACCTCATACATTTAGAGCATTCAAATTAAAGGCATAAAGATGATGGATATATGGCAAACCTGATTGGAGAGATTGATTAAGATTGAATGGTACGGCCGGATCTGCAAAGTAATACTAGGGTTTGTGTGAGGCAGAGTGAACTTCTCAGGGCTGCTTGAAGGTCGCTGCAGAGTAGTTCCTAGGTTTCCTTCTCTCAAAATCTTTCTCCAGTGAATCTCCCAGTGTAACTCCAAGTGTCTTTTCCTCTACTGAAACTTCAGTATTTATAGACTGATTTTCGTGGGTAGTGGGCTCAAATGAGGGAGACCCAAGTCCAAAAAAATTTGTTATATTTTATTTATTTATTTAATTAATTTTATTTATTTATTTATTTTTAACTTTTTTTTTTCGTTTTTTTTTTCTTCAGGAAATAATGAAGGGTAAATTTTGGGGTATTACAATGAGTTCCATGGATTTCTAATTATCTCAGCTTTTACAGCTATGTATAATTATGGTTTGTATCTCCTAACATTTATGTTTTAACATTTTATATGTTATAACATCTGTGGTGACATTCTCTGCCAGGCTAATTGACATTTATTTTGTCTAATTGGTCACCTTTGGTCTATTTTGACTAAAAAGGGGGAGAAGTGATTATGTGGAGCAGTTAAATATGTGGAGCTGTGTGGAGATGTGTGTGCTGGTGTAGCTGAACAGATGAACAACTAATGTTGAAGGAGATGTGTTTGATGTAAGACAAAATGTTGTTCTGTTTACAGATGTTGAAGCAGATGTCAGAGGGTGACTCTGATTGTTATCTGATGTGGTGCACAGGTGATGTTGAAGAAGATGTCAGAGGGTGACTCTGAGTGTTACATGTGCTGTTATTGTTAAAGGAGACGTCTGTGTTGTACAGACTTAGGGGGAGAAGAAGTACCCTTGTGCATTTGTGTGTTTTACTAGGTGCTATTATAACTAGTAATTCTGTGTGTTTGCTTCTGCTGCTACTTAAACCGCTGTTATGTTGTTTAACTGCTGATGTATTTTTTCTTGTGAACAAAATGGACAGATATATGTTTTAGCCAAAATTTGCCAAAGGGAGAGTTTGTTGGTTCTAAGTGTTGGCAGCAATTTTGGTAAAACAAAGAGTGTTCACAAGATGTTGTATGTGATGTCTTAACTTAAGATATCTTGTACATGCTGGAGTTTAAAAACATAATCATGCAGGATTGTTTCAGGATATCATACACGATGTCATGACATCTGATATTATGTACCTGCTGAATATTTAAATTGGAATTATGCACGATTGTTCCAGGATGTTAGACTCGATGTCATGACATTTGTACACAGAACATTCAGGGTGAATGTTATGTGTTATGTGACTGCGTGTTTAATGACAATCTATGTATGATTGAAGATCTGATTCACAATCACATTCAATCAATAATTACAACCAGATTTACTTATTTTCCAAAGAGATCTAATCAGCTTGCATGAGAAGATTTGAATGGAAAATAGTTTTAGGGTTTTATGATGTCCAAGCCCAGCTGAAAGCTTCTATAAAAAGGACATGGAAAACCTCATTTGATACACAACCAATATAGAGCAAAATATTGAGAGAGAATGAGGGTTTGTATCTTGTGTGGTCGTGTGACTTGTAAGCCATTCAATTCATCCATAGATGATTGAATTGGTCTGATTTGTGAGTTGTAATTTATCACTCAAAGCTTTTAAGCATGAGTGTGTGTCTACTTGATTGAAGTTGTTAAGCAAAATAAAGTGTGAGTCTACTTGATTGAAGCTGCTAAGTAAGATCAAGTGTGTGTCTTTGAAGAGTGTCTTCTTTTCATAAGTAATTGTTGTTTAAAATCACAGGTGTGATTGAGGGGGAGTGAGTGGGTTCTCATATCTAAGAGTTCTTAGGTAAAAATCACACGGATAGAGATTAGGTGAAAAAGACTGTAACTTGTGGAGTGTACTGAGAGTCTTTGAACTGATTCTATTTAGTGGATTTCCTTCCTGGCTTGGTAGCCCCCAGACGTAGGTGAGTTGCACCGAACTGGGTTAACAATTACTTGTGTCTCTTGCACTACTATTATTTATCTTTATCCTGTTGGTTTTACTCAGATATTAGTGTCGTGACATTACCTTCGACATCTCATATCTGATACCAGAATTTCAGTATAAATATAGGGTCTTAGAGTTAGAAAAGTGTGTAAAATTGTGTATAAAAACCTGCAAATTTACTAAGTATTCGTGTGAAGAAGAATTGTAAAACGCAGAATGTACGTTGTCTACACCATTGTTTAATCATTTCAAAGCATTACAAAGTTATCTTTACTTTCTTTTCAAAAATATCTTTCCTTGCTTTTTACTCTCAAACACTTTATTTCTTACTTCATCATTTACAAGTTTAAAGATCTTTAGTTCCTTTCGTTACTTTGAACTTTTACCTTACATTTTTAAAGATTCCAGCACTTACCAACTTTTTTGATTGCTTTCAATCCTTCTACAATTCCCGTCATTTACTTCTTCTTTAATAGTTCTAAATACTGATTTAAGATTGTTCTTTTGTTCAAGTCACTCTTTTTGTCTTTAGTTTTTATTTAACGCTTCGATTTGACGTTTAGTCCGATCATTTATCAACGTTATGCTTACGAGAAATTTAGCACATGTCCTAGGATCAATCTGATCGATCCTGTAAGTGACCAAATTTAGAAATTTGGAAGATCAGCGGTTGTTTACCACTTTTCAAGGTAAACACATGAGTGTGATTATCATATGCCCAAGTCAGGGCCCAAAATTAACCAAGAAAAGGAAACAGGGGGTGCCAACCATGGGAGAGCATGTAGGCAGCATAATCGGGCCAAAAAGCCCAAAATTAACACAAGCTGGAGGCTAAAGGGAATGGGTTGGAATAGTGAGTCAGCAGGCCATGGACACGTGTGCAATTGACCAACATCAAACACGTTATTTACGTGTTAGTAAAAATTCAGAGTTCAAAAATTAAAAATGAAGAACCTCTCTCCACCTGACCTTAGTTTCTCCTCCGTCACGCTGGAGGTTGCCTCCAGCGGCGAAGCTCTAATGTCCAAACAATTTACATCACGTTCTCCAACTCTTCATCCTGATTTTAAATATCACAGTGAAACAACCTAATTCCCTCTCAAAAGTATGAATCAAAGCAAATCCTCAAAGAACCCTAATCCTTGGAATCAAAATTAAACTCTCATATATCGGAATCAAAGCCTTAGAGGTTAGGGATTTGATTCCCCTAATCCTCCCCCACGCTCCAGTAACAAACATGCTATGAAATGACGAAGACACTACGCCAAAAAGGTTTTTTAACAGCGCATTTTAGACAGCGCTTTTAAAAGAAAGCGCTGTCTAAGGTTAAGATAAAAATAAAACACGGAAAATGTTCTAAAAAAATAATGAAAGCGCTGTCTAAGGGGGGGTCTTAGACAGCGCTTTTAGAAAGCGCTGTCTAAGACCCCCCCTTAGACAGCGCTTTTAGAAAGCGCTTTTAAATATAGACCTTAGTCAGCGCTTTTGAGAAAGCGCTGTTTAAAGTCTTTCAGTTTAAACCACATTTTATTTTCTCTTTCTCTCTTTTGTATTTGTATTAAAACAAACAATTTGTTTTCAACCGCCGCCACCGCCGCCGTCAAACCCCTCTTCCTCTCATTCTCAAACTCCTTCACCTCCAGAAACTTCCACCAACACAAACGCTTCAGATACACCTCCTCCGCAACTAAATTCCCAATTTCCAATAAACCCCCCTCTTCTCCGCCAATTTGGGGCTTTCTGGAAAAGCCCTAGTTTCTACCGTTCCACCACAGCCAGAACCAGAACAAGAACAAGAACAACCACAATCTTCCAAATTGCTCACTCTACCCACCATTCTCACTCTTGGCCGTGTCGCCGCCGTGCCGCTTCTTGTTGCCAGTAAGTGTTTCCCCTATTCCGCTCACTGCAACATTTTCATTTTCAATTTTATCTATTTTTGTATATAATTGTGTTCTGTGTAGCTTTCTATTTGGATGGTTGGCAAGGAACAGTAGCTACTACCACAATCTTCATTGCTGCTTCTGTTACAGATTGGCTTGATGGTTACATTGCTCGCAAGGTTATTCAATTCACTTCAAACACCACTAACTAACCCTATATTTTTCTTCTATCACTTTTTTCTTTTACTAAATTTGTTGCTTGCAATGCAGATGAATTTAAAATCTTCATTTGGTGCATTCTTAGATCCTGTAGCTGATAAGGTATTTCTTCCAATTCTTAACTTTTGATGCAATTGCAATTGCATACCGAAAGGCACATGTTAATGAATCTAAAAGTAGAAAATTTGTATTGAAACTAATAATGTTAAACATGCATGTGTTCTACTCAATGCAGCTTATGGTTGCTGCCACATTGGTTTTATTATGTACTAGACCTTTGGATGTTGGTTTGTTTGCACAAGCACCCTGGTTACTACCTATACCTGCCATTGCCATCATTGGCAGAGAGGTAATGAATGCTTATCTGACTTCTAATGCATGCTTTACTAATAAGCTCTTCTTTACATCACTGGGAACTGTGTGAGGGTCCTTCTTCATGTATCACTAAATTCATGCATCTTAATTGTTTTGTATTATTATATTTCTTTATTTTGTTCCATTTTTCATATTTTGTTCTTTGATGTTTTGTTTGTAACGTGTTTATGTGTACTAATGAATGAACTCTTACTACACCAACTTACCTTTACAATTAAACTGGTGTTCATTGTAACAGTCAAAGAATAAGAATTACTAATGATGTTATTTTTCATACTACTGAGTGAACTGGGCCGAAGCCAAGGTGGGTTAGATAATCAGTTTGTGTGTGGGAATGGAGATTTTTCAAGCATTTGATGATCTATTGTTTTAATCTACGGTGCTCTGGGAGCGAAATCTCTGATAGTTTAATTAGGGGTAACATTTTGTTTCCATCTTGTGTATATACCTGTAATTGTATTTTGCTTTGGCATGTTGGTGATGCATAATTAGTATATAATTACCCAAAAGCTTAATTCTCTGACTCACTGAGATCCATATTTATATGGTAAATTAGCCATACTCGTGTATTTTCATTATGCTTTTGAGACATCATACTTTGCCCTGATTTACTGGTTTTGCATTAGTGACCAAATCAGATACCTTATAATTTTTTATTCATGTTATAGATTACCATGTCTGCTGTCAGGGAATGGGCTGCTTCCCAGGATAGTAAGCTTTTAGAGGTCTGTTTCATCTTCTGTACACTTGAAATTGAATTAACTAGCTGGTATTAGCACAAAGTTATGAGCTTATATCATGAAACTTGGTATAATAGGCCGTTGCTGTTAATAACTTGGGGAAGTGGAAAACAGCCACACAGATGACTGCGTTAGCCATCCTCCTCGCCACCCGGGACTCGAGGTATAAGTTTAATTTGTATTAGATTAGAGATTCTATGAAAAGAAAAATTATGTGAAAAAACTCATTCCTTAAACGCACGGGCTTATACTTCAGTTATCTTTTATCTAATAACTTGCTCTAAACTACAAGTGCGTAATGCTTAGTCTTGTTTTCAGCTGTCATCAATTGATGGGATTTTCTGTATTTTCTCGAGTATCAAGGTTTTCTAGTTCACGTGAAAAGAAAAATAACAACTTGGCATATAATAACATTTTTTTTATCTTCCAAGGTTTGAATATAGTGGAGCAATCACTCTGGAAAGCTGTTCCTCATTATTTGCGTCGAGTCAGCAATGCTTTAAAGAAGGTCTATCATTTTTACTTCATGGTCAATTAGCTGCATTTAAATAAAATGACAGAATCCCAAACAGGAAAGTCCGGTTTTCAGAAGCTTTTAGAGCCACAGCTTCCTCAACTTCCTGGAATTGCTCCTTATAGAGTTGTCTTGGGAAATGTAAAGGATAAGGTATTGCTTCAGATTGATTCCGGTGATGAGTACTTGAAATCACATATTTTCGGTTTTGATATAGCAACTCGCAATTTGAGTTTAAAATCACCATTCAAATAAATGCATGAAATTTGTGTGTTTAGCTTGAGAGGAGCCGTAGACGGTTAGAACTTCTTCTTGAGGATGTTGCATGTGACTACGATCCTTTGGATTATTATGAAACTGCTGACCAGCTTTTGGAACCTCTGCTTCTCTGCTATGAATCTCTGGTACTCTTTCTCATTCCCTCTTTTTCCTGAATGGTTTGTCCACACTCCACAATTGCTATTTAACCTTCCGTGTCTTCAGCAATCATACGGATCCGGGGTGCTAGCTGATGGTCGACTTGCTGATCTCATTCGTAGAGTTGCTACCTTTGGAATGGTTCTAATGAAGCTTGACTTGCGCCAGGTCTGATTTGTATTTGATTTTTATCATTTCTGTAGTAATCAACTATGTTCTGAAACGATCTGTATTACAGGAATCAGGGAGACATGCTGACACGCTTGATGCAATCACAACGTATTTGGATATGGGTACTTACAGTGAATGGGATGAAGAAAAGAAATTAGATTTCTTAACCAGAGAGCTGAAAGGGAAGAGGCCACTAGTTCCTGTCAGTATAGAGGTGAGACAGTTAAGAGTTTTCACTTTTTATACAATGTACCGAGTCTTGACCAGTTATATTACCACCATTGTGATATTTCTAATTTACCGAGGCCTGTGATCTATTCAAAGTTCTTGCTATTTCTGATTGGTATCTTGATTTTTTTAGGTCCCGGCTGATGTTAAAGAAGTCTTGGATACATTCCAAATTGCTGCTGAACTAGGGAGTGATTCACTTGGAGCTTATGTGATCTCTATGGCCTCAAGTGTATGACTAATTGCTTATGGCTACAACTTGTGCTAAATCATTAATCAATCCTCAGATCCTTCATTTTTCTATCTAATTATTAATGAAATTTTATCCACTTTTTCTTGATTGTCAGGCAAGTGATGTTCTTGCAGTTGAGCTTTTACAAAAGGATGCACGGCTCGCTGCTACTGGAGAGTTGGGAAGAGCATGTCCTGGTGGAACGTAAGTAGGAAACCTTAAGTCGAACTTATTTATCTTTCAATTTGTGTGATCGAAATGGTGCTTTAGATGAAAAATTACTTGTCTATTATGTTTGTTTTGTGAATATTTGAATCTTATGACGTGTTTACAACAGGTTGCGGGTTGTCCCTCTATTTGAAACCGTGAAGGACCTAAGAGAAGCTGGTTCAGTTATCCGGAAACTTTTATCAATAGACTGGTACCACGAACACGTCATTAAGAATCACAACGGTCATCAAGAGGTACCTTTTTACTCCGAGGTGTATTTGATTTTATGTTACAGTTATCATGTGAAATTCATTTGATAGTGTTGTAAATTTGTATATGCAGGTTATGGTTGGATATTCTGATTCTGGTAAAGATGCTGGACGCTTCACTGCTGCATGGGAACTTTACAAAGCTCAGGAGGATGTTGTTGCTGCTTGCAATGATTACGGTATTAAAGTTACACTGTTCCATGGCCGTGGAGGCAGTATTGGCCGGGGTGGTGGCCCTACATATCTGGCTATTCAATCCCAGCCACCCGGATCTGTGATGGTAGGTTATACATTTAGCTTTATCATTGTTAATTTTTTTTCTTTCTAAAAATGTTCTGCTTGATGCGAAGGTTAAGAGGGGACGCGGTTGTAAAATTTTCCCATGGTGCATTGCAGGGCACACTTCGGTCTACTGAGCAGGGAGAAATGGTAGAGGCCAAGTTTGGGTTACCACAGATAGCTGTTAGACAACTTGAAATATACACAACCGCAGTACTACTCGCAACTCTTCGTCCGCCTCTCCCACCAAGTTGTGGTTGGATTCATAGAATCTGACTACGATTGGAGTTTTGGACATTTGAAAGTCGTGGAGCGTTGGTGTATGCTAAGGACAAGTTTCAAGTGGATTTTTATTGTTGTACTTGAATTCCAAGTGTTTTGAATTAGGATTGTAATGTGAGTGTGGGAAATGAATGTATGAATTGGGCTAAAGTCGTAATGTTGTAATTGTAGTGGTGATTTTGTATGTATGGAAATGGTGGAATGAATTTAGTTTAATGAAAATGTAACGAATATATTTAGAAATTGAATGGTTGTAAAAAGTGCTGTCTAAGGGGGATTAGAAAGCGCTTTAGGCAAAAGCGCTGTCTAAGGGGGGGGGGGGGGGGGGCTTAGACAGCGCTTTTTGAAAAGCGCTGTCTAAGGTATACCTAAAAAATTAAAATAGGAGGGTCTTAGAAAGCGCTTTTGGCCAAAGCGCTGTCTAAGGGGGGGGGGGGGCTTAGACAGCGCTTTTTGAAAAGCGCTGTCTAAGGTATACCTAAAAAAATTAAAATAGGAGGGTCTTAGAAAGCGCTTTTGGCCAAAGCGCTGTCTAAGGGGGGGGCTTAGACAGCGCTTTTAAGATTTAAAAAAGCGCTGTCTAAACCTTTAGCAGCGGAGGTTTAGACAGCGCTTTAAAGCGCTGTCTAAGGCTAAAAAAAGCGCTGTCTAAGGTCTTGTTTGTTGTAGTGAGACAAGTGGAGGTAACTCATCGGTGTAGCGCCTAAAAAGCTATGAAATCTTCTCGAATCCTCTTTTTTTTTCTGACTCTTCTTCTTTTTCTCCTAAGGAACTTCTTCTGAAAAATGTGTTGAGTTATTACACTTTGAGAATTCAAGTGAGGTGAGAATGATTGAATTCGTGAGGAGCAGAGATTGAATGTGGAGAGGGTTTGAATGCAGAGAGTGATGATGAGTAATGAATTTGGAAAATAGAGAATTGATTGGTGTAGCGGGGTATTCGTTACCATTAGAGATATTGACTAAATCCAAGGTAAATCATACAAGTCGAGTCACCACCGCACTTCTATTTATCCAAAGGAATGGTTAGAAAGCGAACAAAAACCTAATAGTTTTAACAAAAACTAGTAAAAGAAACAGAGATCTGGGTAAGGGGGTTGGTTATGTGATGGGAAGGTGTTAGGCACCCAAAAGATCCTAGGTACTCCTAGGGAGCCCTTTTCATACTTGTTGTGAAGGTTGTTTGTTTTGTGGAAAATTTTGTTTGTGAAAACATGATTGAAGAGATGAGGAAAGAATATACAAGTTTATTTACATTTTGTGTTTGGATGGATAAACCCATTGCCTACGTACCATCTTAAAAAAGATTAGGATCAAAACCTCGTAGTTCGGGGTAAAAATCTCAAAACAAGTTGGTGAATTGATTGGTCCAAAAGCATTAAGGTATTTTGTTATCAAAGGGAGAAAACTCAACCTAAAACCACAAATCCACCATGTGAGGATAGCTTCAACATGCTAGTGAGGGGTTAACCCTATAATAAGCATGGAAGACTCATTGTCCATCATTAAGGATATAGGTGAGTATTACATCTACCACAAGGATAACTCAAACCTAATAGCTAAAGGTTATGGAAAATTTGATTAAGAAGGTGGCCATTGAAGCCACAAAAAGACATTTGAATGGGTTATATTTACTAATTAGGAGTATATACAAAAATGGTCAAAGTTGACTTAAACATTCAATTCAAAATAAGTGTTATGAGAAGAAAGTTTGAAAATCAAAAGCATAAGGCTTAGGTTTCTAATGTTGAAAACAAAGGTTAAATGTTTGCACAAAAGGTTTTGGCTTGGGTTAGAGTGGAGAGAAGAAGAAGAATGGCTAAATCCTAAGTAAAGAAAAGTGAGAAGAAACAAAACCACAATGGAGTTCCTCTCTTGAGATCATATTGATGATCCAAGTAGCTCCCATCCTTTGGAATAAGCAATCACAAAGCATAAGCAATCAAACAAGTCTCTTAATAGATCCTCAATGTATCTTGTGTCTTTCACTTTGGATGAGCATGACAATGGTCCTCCAATTAAGCTCAAGTAGAATTCCCTAGCACAAAAGCACACACATCAAAAGTTTCATGAAGTAAGTCAAGAATGGACAAGAGTGAGTTTAGAGATTTGGTCCTTCTAATCCATCTTCATCATCAAGGTCCATTTGCTCCAATTTTGCATAAGGAAAGTCCTAGAATCGAAGTCCAATTCTCCATTCTTTGCATAGGGAAAGTCCTAGAAACTAAGTCCATTTCTTTGCATTTGGTTCACAACAATCAAAACAAAACACAAGCAAAAATAGTATATACACAATTATGTGCTCAAGTGAGCAAAAGGAAAATGGCATTAACATAAACATGGGCTCAAGTGAGCAAAGAGAAAAGCAAATGGATAATATGTGCAAGAATAGTAAATTGCATAAAAGTAAAGAGAAAAAAGTAAATGTTAATTGTTAGTGGTTAGTGTTAGTAGTTAGTGTGCCATAAGGCAAATGTAGCGCTATGTTAATCAATCGTAATTGAACTTATGTAGAAGTCACAACTATCTGAGGTCGGTCAATAATAATGTAGGCAACAACACAAGTTAGAAGTCTTGATTAGTGAATCAAGTTCCAACAACTTGCCATGCCAAAAAGAAAAAGAGGATTGATCTTGTATTGATTTAAGCCTTTTGCATGATTTAGAAAACAACCTATCCTTAATGCAAAGCCATGCACTTGATCAATTGATCAAGATGAATTAGATTTGAATCAAGGAAGGTTAAGTCTCCCTAATCAATACTAACTTATCAACCTTCAACTCATTGATCAAAAAGAAAACAAGAAGGGGAAGAAGAAGGAGATGGATAATGGAAATAAGAATGGCAAAAATACAAATGCATTAAATGACATAAAATGTACCAATCATCATATGTTGACCAATAACATTGAAAGTCAAAGTCAAACAATCAAAAACAGAAGTGAGATGAAGATTGGAAGTCAAGAAATTAACAAAATATTTTTGGCATTTTTTAATATTAAAATAAACTTGAATTAAAAATAATGGAAAGGTCAAACTTCAAAATCACCTCAAATCAACCTTGAAAGGTCCAAGTAATTTATCCTAAGTTCAACAAGGTCAAACAAGGTTTGACAAAAAATTTCAGCATTTTTCAAAGTCAGAAACTATTTTTAATCAATTAAAAATGAATAAAAATAACCTAATTGAATTAAAATCTCAAATAAATCTCAAATCAATTTAAAAATTGATGAGAATATTTTTCATAGATCCGTCATCATTCAAATAGGTTAGGAAAATATTTTTGTGTTTTTTGAATATCAAAAACTATTTAAAATGAATTAAAAATAACCAGAAAAGAGAAAATTCACAAAAAATATCAAATGACAAAATAGAAAATATTAAAAATCAGAAATAGAAACTAGAATTTATTTGGTGACTAATGCAATTGGTCCCATAATTTTTGGATTAAAAATGAGAGAGATATTGATTTTTGAAATAAAAGGGAATAAATAAAATAAAATCAGAAATTGAAATAATACGGAAAATCAGGGATCGTTGGATGTGTTTCATTAATTGACGTGGCATGTAACACCCCGATAAAATATGATAATTATTTAATTTAAGTTAATAGTATATTTATTAATTTAATTAAATAATTAGAATATTAGGGGATTATTATTATAATTATTATTATTGGAATATAATGTTGGAATCAGTAAAAAGAGTCCCATTTGGTAAAAAGAAGTTTTCACGTGAAAACAGAGAACGACTCAAAAGTGGAAAAAGGGCAAAGAGCAAGAGAACAAGGATTGAAGAAAGGAAAAGCTTGAGGGTCAAAGAATCAATTGCCGGATTAACTCAGGTAAGGGGGGTTTATCGTCGTTTGATGGGTATTATGGGTTAACATATAATGGGTAGTGATAAACCATTGATTTGACTCTGATTAGAATGATGTATGCTGAAATTTGTGAACTTTTGGATGAACGAAATTTGGATTATAATGGAAGGGAATTCGTAGGAATTAGATGTAAAAATGTTAGAATTTGTGAAATCGAATAGGGGATGATTCGGGTTAGATGATATGAATAAATTCTGGGAAAAATTGGATTGTAGGAGGTTGGATCTGAGGAACCTCGTGGTAGAGAAAACCATAGCAGATCTGGAAATCTGGTTCCTGGTCATACGCGTATGGCACTAGGCAATACGCGTATGGGATGGTCTGGTACGCGTATGGCACTAGGCAATACGCGTATGGATGAGGAAGATGATGTTTTGAACGTGGTTTTGGTCTCTGTTGGTACGCGTATGGGGAATTGGTACGCGTAGCATACGCGTATGAGACAGGTGATACGCGTATGGGATTGACTGAGAAATGGGTCATACGCGTATGGGACTAGGCAATACGCGTATGGGCAGAATTGTGATTTTTCTGAGCTGTTGTTGTGCAGTTTTTGGTCGTTTCAGCTGAGTGATGTAATTTAGCTGATGAATGATATAGTAGGGATCATTTCCCGTTGTTTGAGCAGTATAGGTATTAGTAGAGTGTGCTAATACTGTGATTGATTTTGTGGCATGACATGATATGATTATGTGATAAATATGTTGATGATGTATGATGGTATGCATAATGTTGTGAATGTATCTATTATGTATGCAATTGTGAACGGACTGTTTATGGCTTAGAGTGTGAGCATATGTCCATTGTGGATGATTGTTGATGTTTGCATGACTAAGTGATTTAGCTTGCATATTATGGCCTTTATGGTGGTAGCTAATTCCCATGGTGAGGAATTAGTGAGTGAGTTATTGTGGATTGTTGTTGATGTTTGCATGCTAGGTGGTTAGCGTGCATATCATAGCCCTTGGGGTGGTAGCTAATTCCCATGGTGAGGGATTAGTGAGTGAGTCACTAGGTCTCAAATGAGTGGGACTAGTGAGCTTGGTAGCCGTATCTGGATTTGATCGGTGAGGTTGAACTATGTGTTCACGAATAGTCGGTACCGCATGCATGGAGTCTCATTGCATAATGTATGTATGTATGGCGTATAATATGAATGGATGTATTCCAATATTATACGTGTTTTTTTGGTGATTGTGTTGAGTATGATTTGGAGTTGATATTGCCGTTACTGATTGTGTGATCTGATTAGGGTGATTGAATGTGTTAACTTACTTAACAGTACATGATAATTTATAATGCTTATTATATCGATTGAGGAACTCACCCTTACAACTATGTTTCAGGTAACGAGCAGTGATTGAGTAGAAGCTAGTCCTTGGAGTCTAGTGTAGTTCCTTAGTGGGTCATGCTCTGGTAGATGTAACATCGGGATGGGATGTTTTACTATGTTTTCATTTGGTTGTTGAACAACTTTACATGTAATGTGTTACATGGTTTGAATGTTGTTAGTTTTATCCGCTGCGTATTATGCAAATGTTTTATTTTGATTAAATAAATGAGCATGACAGGATATTTTGGAACATGGTGTGAAGTGTCAAGTGTGACACCCTTGAATTGCATATTTACTCTGATTTATGTTTGGTTGTTTTAATTAAATATTTGGGGTAATTTAGAAGGGTGTTACATTAGTGGTATCAGAGCATAGTCGGTCGAGTCGAGTCGTAATTATTCTGTTTCCCTGTACGTGATAGGTGTTGTGTAACCCTATCAGTACTTATTGTTTTAGCTTGTTGGGTTTTCAGAATAGAGATGGCTGGAAGAGGTAGAGACGATGCTGCGATTGCTGAGGCTCTGGGTATGCTAGCTGGAGTACTTGGAGGAAATCCGAATGTTGTGGGACTGGGAGCTGCTCGTCAACTGAGTGAGTTCCAGAAGAACAATCCTCCAATGTTCAAGGGAGCATACGATCCAGATGGTGCTCAGAAGTGGTTGAAGGAAATCGAGAGGATCTTCCGAGTGACTGAGTGTGCCGATAACCAGAAGGTCAGGTTCGGTACGCATATGCTGTCAGAGGAAGCAGATGATTGGTGGGTTGCTGTCCGCACTGAGTTGGAAACTGCTGGGAATGCTGAGATCACTTGGGCGGTGTTCAGAGAGAGATTCCTGAGGAAGTATTTTCCAGAGGATGTCAGAGGAAAGAAAGAGATAGAGTTCTTGGAATTGAAGCAGGGCAACCGGTCTGTTACTGAGTATGCTGCTAAGTTCACAGAGCTGTCGAAGTATTACACTCCCTATAACGAGGCTACTGGGGAATTTTCAAAGTGTGTGAAGTTTGAGAACGGGTTGCGTCCCGAGATTAAGCAAGCTATTGGATATCAGCGAATTAGAGTGTTTTCTGACTTGGTGGACTGTTGCAGAATTTTTGAACAGGATACCAAGGCCAGAGCGGAGAGCTATCAGCAAAGGGTTGATAGGAAAGGCAAGAATCAGAATGATCGTGGAAAACCGTATGCAGCTGGCAAGGGTTTCCAGAGACAGAGCGGGATGAAGAGACCTAGTGGGGGAGACTCCAGTGCCCCTGCTAAGTGTTACAGATGTGGTCAGGCTGGACATCGTATCCATGAGTGTACCAGTAATGAGAAGAAGTGTTTCAAGTGTGGAAAAGGTGGTCACTTGGCTGCAGAGTGCCGGTTGAAGACTATGACTTGTTTCAACTGTGGAGAGGTGGGTCATATCAGTCCACAGTGTCCTAAGCCGAAGAAAGAGAACCAGTCGGGAGGCAAGGTTTTTGCTTTATCGGGTTCTGAGACTTCTGCAGATGATCGATTGATCCGAGGTACGTGTTATATAAATGGCTTTCCTCTTGTAGCTATTATTGACACAGGTGCGACTCATTCCTTTATATCTTTGGATTGTGCTGTGAAACTTAAATTAGAGATATCTGAGATGCATGGAAGTATGGTGATTGATACTCCTGCGAAGGGTTCAGTGACTACTACTTCAGTTTGTTTGAATTGTCCTTTGAGTATTTTTGGTAGAGACTTTGGAATGGACCTTGTGTGCCTTCCACTAGTGCAGATTGATGTTATCCTGGGTATGAACTGGTTGGTGTTTAACCGAGTTTATATCAACTGTTTTGATAAGACTGTGATATTTCCTGAGATTGAGGAAGGAAAGAGTTTGTTTCTATCAGCAAAGCAGGTGAATGAGGCAGTAGCAGATGGGGCAGAGTTGTTTATGCTGTTAGCGACTTTGGAGGCTAAAGATAAACTGGTGATTTGCGATCTAGCCGTGGTGTGTGATTTTCCTGATGTGTTTCCTGAAGAAGTGAATGAATTACCGCCAGAGCGTGAAGTTGAGTTCTCGATTGATTTGGTACCTGGTACTAGGCCGATATCGATGGCTCCGTACCGTATGTCTGTTGTTGAGTTAACTGAATTGAAGAGTCAGCTGGAAGATCTGTTGGATAAGAAATTTATTCGTCCGAGTGTGTCGCCGTGGGGTGCACCAGTGTTATTGGTTAAGAAGAAAGAAGGTACTATGAGGTTGTGTGTGGACTACAGGCAACTGAATAAAGTGACGATCAAGAATCGGTATCCTTTGCCGAGGATTGATGATTTGATGGATCAGTTGGTTGGTGCGAGTGTGTTCAGCAAAATAGATTTGAGATCGGGGTATCATCAGATACGTGTAAAAACTGAGGATATTCAGAAGACTGCTTTCAGAACAAGGTATGGACATTATGAGTATTCTGTGATGCCTTTTGGTGTGACTAATGCGCCTGGGGTATTTATGGAGTATATGAATAGGATTTTCCATCCGTACCTAGACAAGTTTGTTGTGGTGTTTATTGACGATATTTTGGTGTATTCGAAATCTGAAGAAGAGCATGCTGAGCATTTGAGAGTGGTTTTAGGAGTTCTACGAGAAAAGAAGTTATTTGCTAAACTGTCTAAGTGTGAATTTTGGTTAGAAGAGGTTAGTTTTCTTGGTCATGTGATTTCAAGAGGTGGTGTTGCTGTTGATCCTTCTAAGATAGAAGCGGTATCCGAGTGGGAAGCTCCGAAGTCAGTTTCTGAGATAAGGAGTTTTCTTGGACTTGCAGGTTATTATAGGAAATTCATTGAGGGATTTTCTAAGTTGGCGTTACCGTTGACGATGTTGACTAGAAAGGGGCAAGCGTTTGTTTGGGACTTAAAATGTGAAGAAGGTTTCCAAGAGTTAAAGAGAAGGTTAACTACTGCTCCTATTCTGATATTACCAAGTCCGTCGGAACCATTTGAGGTTTATTGTGATGCTTCATTGTTGGGTTTGGGTGGTGTTTTGATGCAGAATAAGCAGGTTGTAGCTTATGCTTCGAGACAATTGAAGGTTCATGAGAGGAACTATCCGACACACGATTTAGAGTTGGCAGCTGTGGTGTTTGTTCTGAAGTTATGGAGGCATTACTTGTACGGGTCAAGATTTGAGGTTTTCAGTGACCATAAAAGTTTAAAGTATTTGTTTGATCAGAAAGAGCTGAATATGAGACAGAGGAGATGGTTAGAGTTTCTGAAGGATTATGACTTTGGTTTGAATTACCATCCGGGTAAAGCAAACGTAGTGGCTGATGCATTGAGTCGGAAATCATTGCATATGTCTATGTTAATGGTTAAGGAATTGGATTTAATTGAGCAGTTTAGAGACTTGAGTTTGGTGTGTGAGAGTACTCACAATAGTGTTAAATTGGGAATGTTGAAGTTAACGAGTGGTATTCTGGATGAGATTAGAGAGGGTCAGAAATCCGATGTGCTTTTGGTTGATAAGTTGACTCTAGTGAATCAAGGTCAAGGTGGTGAATTCAGAGTTGATGAGAATGGTGTTTTGAAATTTGGTAATCGGGTGTGTATTCCGGATGTTACCGAACTTAAGAAGAGTATTCTTGAGGAAGGACATCGTAGTGGTCTGAGTATTCATCCTGGGGCTACGAAGATGTATCATGATTTGAAAAGGTTATTTTGGTGGCCGGGAATGAAAAGAGAAATTGCGAGTTTTGTTTATTCTTGTTTGACTTGTCAGAAGTCAAAGATTGAGCATCAGAAGCCGTCTGGGCTAATGCAACCGTTGGCTATTCCAGAGTGGAAGTGGGATAGTATCAGTATGGATTTTGTTTCGGGTTTACCGAGGACAATTAAGAATTTTGAAGCTATTTGGGTGATTGTTGACAGATTTACAAAATCGGCTCATTTCATTCCGATCAGAATGGATTATCCGTTAGAGAGATTAGCTGAGTTGTATATTGAGAAAATTGTAAGTTTGCATGGTATTCCGTCGAGTATTGTTTCGGACAGAGATCCTAGATTTACATCGAAGTTCTGGGAAGGTTTGCAGAGGGCTTTGGGAACTAAGTTGAGATTGAGTTCTGCATATCATCCGCAGACTGATGGTCAGACTGAGAGGACGATTCAGTCACTAGAGGATCTTTTGAGGGCTTGTGTTTTGGAAAAGGGAGGTGCTTGGGATTGTTATTTACCTTTGATTGAGTTTACCTACAACAATAGTTTTCATTCGAGCATTGGTATGGCACCGTTTGAAGCTTTGTATGGTAGGAGATGTCGGACACCTTTATGTTGGTATGAGTCCGGTGAGAGTGCTGTGGTTGGACCGGAGATTGTTCAACAAACTACGGAAAAGATTAAGATGATTCAGGAGAAGATGAGGATTGCTCAGAGCCGTCAGAAGAGTTATCACGACAAGAGGAGGAAGTCACTTGAGTTTCAAGAGGGAGATCATGTGTTTCTTCGTGTTACTCCGATAACTGGGGTTGGTCGAGCTTTGAAGTCGAAGAAGTTGACACCTCGATTTATTGGTCCTTATCAGATTTTGGAGAGGATAGGGGAGGTAGCCTATCGTATCGCTTTACCGCCGTCACTTGCGAATTTGCATGAGGTTTTTCATGTGTCTCAGTTGAGGAGGTACATTCATGATCCGTCGCATGTAGTCCAAGTAGATGATGTACAGGTGAGAGATAACCTGACTGTTGAAACATCACCTATGAGGATCGAGGATCGAGAGTTGAAGCAGTTGCGGGGTAGAGAGATTGTTTTGGTAAAGGTAGCTTGGGGAGGACCAGCAGGTGGCAATGTGACTTGGGAACTTGAGAGTCAGATGAAGGAGTCTTATCCTGAGTTATTCGCTTGAGGTATGTTTTCGAGGACGAAAACTCTTTTAGTGGGGGAGAGTTGTAACACCCCGATAAAATATGATAATTATTTAATTTAAGTTAATAGTATATTTATTAATTTAATTAAATAATTAGAATATTAGGGGATTATTATTATAATTATTATTATTGGAATATAATGTTGGAATCAGTAAAAAGAGTCCCATTTGGTAAAAAGAAGTTTTCACGTGAAAACAGAGAACGACTCAAAAGTGGAAAAAGGGCAAAGAGCAAGAGAACAAGGGTTGAAGAAAGGAAAAGCTTGAGGGTCAAAGAATCAATTGCCGGATTAACTCAGGTAAGGGGGTTTATCGTCGTTTGATGGGTATTATGGGTTAACATGTAATGGGTAGTGATAAACCATTGATTTGACTCTGATTAGAATGATGTATGCTGAAATTTGTGAACTTTTGGATGAACGAAATTTGGATTATAATGGAAGGGAATTCGTAGGAATTAGATGTAAAAATGTTAGAATTTGTGAAATCGAATAGGGGATGATTCGGGTTAGATGATATGAATAAATTCTGGGAAAAATTGGATTGTAGGAGGTTGGATCTGAGGAACCTCGTGGTAGAGAAAACCATAGCAGATCTGGAAATCTGGTTCCTGGTCATACGCGTATGGCACTAGGCAATACGCGTATGGGATGGTCTGGTACGCGTATGGCACTAGGCAATACGCGTATGGATGAGGAAGATGATGTTTTGAACGTGGTTTTGGTCTCTGTTGGTACGCGTATGGGGAATTGGTACGCGTAGCATACGCGTATGAGACAGGTGATACGCGTATGGGATTGACTGAGAAATGGGCCATACGCGTATGGGACTAGGCAATACGCGTATGGGCAGAATTGTGATTTTTCTGAGCTGTTGTTGTGCAGTTTTTGGTCGTTTCAGCTGAGTGATGTAATTTAGCTGATGAATGATATAGTAGGGATCATTTCCCGTTGTTTGAGCAGTATAGGTATTAGTAGAGTGTGCTAATACTGTGATTGATTTTGTGGCATGACATGATATGATTATGTGATAAATATGTTGATGATGTATGATGGTATGCATAATGTTGTGAATGTATCTATTATGTATGCAATTGTGAACGGACTGTTTATGGCTTAGAGTGTGAGCATATGTCCATTGTGGATGATTGTTGATGTTTGCATGACTAAGTGATTTAGCTTGCATATTATGGCCTTTATGGTGGTAGCTAATTCCTATGGTGAGGAATTAGTGAGTGAGTTATTGTGGATTGTTGTTGATGTTTGCATGCTAGGTGGTTAGCGTGCATATCATAGCCCTTGGGGTGGTAGCTAATTCCCATGGTGAGGGATTAGTGAGTGAGTCACTAGGTCTCAAATGAGTGGGACTAGTGAGCTTGGTAGCCGTATCTGGATTTGATCGGTGAGGTTGAACTATGTGTTCACGAATAGTCGGTACCGCATGCATGGAGTCTCATTGCATAATGTATGTATGTATGGCGTATAATATGAATGGATGTATTCCAATATTATACGTGTTGTTTTGGTGATTGTGTTGAGTATGATTTTGGAGTTGATATTGCCGTTACTGATTGTGTGATCTGATTAGGGTGATTGAATGTGTTAACTTACTTAACAGTACATGATAATTTATAATGCTTATTATATCGATTGAGGAACTCACCCTTACAACTATGTTTCAGGTAACGAGCAGTGATTGAGTAGAAGCTAGTCCTTGGAGTCTAGTGTAGTTCCTTAGTGGGTCATGCTCTGGTAGATGTAACATCGGGATGGGATGTTTTACTATGTTTTCATTTGGTTGTTGAACAACTTTACATGTAATGTGTTACATGGTTTGAATGTTGTTAGTTTTATCCGCTGCGTATTATGCAAATGTTTTATTTTGATTAAATAAATGAGCATGACAGGATATTTTGGAACATGGTGTGAAGTGTCAAGTGTGACACCCTTGAATTGCATATTTACTCTGATTTATGTTTGGTTGTTTTAATTAAATATTTGGGGTAATTTAGAAGGGTGTTACATGGCACATCAAATGGTACAGAGGCGCGCGCTCACCATGAGTCCAGGTCAATGCGTAACACACAACATTAAAATAAGTCATAACAATCAAAGGCCAAGATCAAATCTGGAAAATGAATCCAAGGGTCCACAATGCATCTGGCAATGTGACGGCCACCGGAGCCACCTTCTTCTCCGGTGAGCTTAGATTTTCCGGCCAAAATTGCAGAGATCCAAAAGGCAACCAAAATGCACGATCCATACCTCTTTAGAAAGCTGGGATGATGTACATCATCCCTGTGCCACTCAATTCCACTCTAGATCTCTATATTGAGAGAAATCAGAGATGGAAGTTCTGTGGTGTTCATATCAACTCAATGGATTTCAAAAATTAAATGCATAATCATGATGCCTCTATTGAGAGGACTTCAGCCAACACAAGATCCAAGCAAATAGGTCAATGGATGATGAGATTCGAAGAAAATACCAGTTGAAGAGTAAGCTTGATTTTTGGAAACTTGAGCTCGATTCCTTACTTTCTTTGCCAAAACAGAAGATCAAGGAGATGCAGGATGAAGGTTTAGAAGCTCTAGATCCAAGGATTCAACCAGATGTAGTTGAATTTTGGATCTGAAAAATTTAGAGAAAAATGAACTAGCTTCTTTGGTAATGGTTATGGATTCAATTGTGCAGCATCTTAGGCGCCATTAGGTTGAGGAAGAGTGAGTCCGAACAACTCTATATATAGCAATACAAACTGCAAGCAAGGTGAATTCTCATGTGCATGGAATTTGGACTCTTCATGCATGGGCCTGTACAGGCGCGTTGAAATTCTGGCATAGTCAGAATTCAGATGTTCTACTCCAAGTCATGACATCTGATCCAACATTGTAACTAATACTGCAAGACAGTTATTAAACCCTGTACTAATATGCACACGTTCACAGATGTCACGACATCTGCTTCTATATCACCCTAGAATGGAGGAACACCTAGTTCTGTGCATCTGGTAGAAAGCCTCAGCAAAGATCAACCATAGCACTAACTTCTGTTATTTTCCTACACAGTTATCAGCAAGATGTCTCAATAGTGATTTGAACATCAATTGTTACATTATTCCAGTTTGCTGGCCTTGTACTTGTATTTCCTAAAATAAAGGTTGAACACGTTAATCTAATTTCCACTTCTTAGATTGCTAACAAATAGACTAATTGTTAGGTTCATTAATTGTAGGTTCGTAGTTGGTTTCCTGGATTTTAGCTCAGCTGTTGGATTCCTAAACAGTAGCCTGAGAAAAATACTGAAACAGAAAAACCAATCATCCTACACTTTAGCACATGCTGTTAGGAATGAATGTCACAACATTCAGTTCGACAGCCAGAACATATGCTGATTCTATTATGTTCCTGAAAACGGACTGTGCTGAATTTGCTGTACTGGGAAAAGACCAACCAGTCTCTACTTCAGTATCAGCCTACAGGAACAACTGTCAAGACATCCAGTTTGACAGTTTCACAATGATCCTTTGGCCAGGTCTGTTATCCTCGTGAAGACCAGACTTAAATAAATACTGAACTGAAACCAACCTGCCTATTATTCAGTATATGTTGTCACTGATGAATGTCACAACATTCTGATTGACATTCAAACAGAAGGCTATATACCAGGTTTGTTATCATCTTGATAAGCAGACTGGAATACCAGCTGAGTTATGGCAGAAGGATTAAAACATGCAGAAGGAAAACAAACACAGGAAATTGTTAACCCAGTTCGGTGCAACATCACCTACGTCTGGGGGCTACCAAGCCAGGAAGAAGATCCACTATCAGCAGTATTAATTCAGAGTTAAACTCCCCCGTTTACAACTCTTCACTTAATCCCTACCCAATGCAATCTATACCTAGGAACTCCTAGATAGAAACCTCCAGTTTCCATTCCTATCACTACAAATACAGTGTAATGTTAAAATAGCTTGAACTTGCTTCACAGCTTCATTCAAGAACATAATCACTCTTGCCTACAGGCTTTGAGTTACAAATACTCTCAGCTTTGAACACTGAGAAACACATGGTAACCTTCCCACAGATTGGGAGGTTTACCTCACACACACCCCTAAATTTTCATTCTATGAGGCTTACAATAACTAGGTTACAATATGCTATTTATAACCTAATCACCCAACTGGATTTGGGCCTTCAGAAATCGCAGCAAACTTGTTCTTTGCTGTTACAAATACAGCAGAAAATTTCTGCTACAAAAAAGGTCTTCAATCCTAAAATCTCTCCATATATATCTCCATATTTGGAGCCTATATATATTCTGATTGAGTCTTTAAGACCTCCACATGGAAGTTAGGATATTCACCAAATATCCTCACTAATCCCAGAATATATACTGAATTAATTAATTCAGTTTTCTACACATGTGCGATGTCACAGACATGATGTCGTGACATCGTACATGACATGTTGGTCCAGATGTTGAACTTCTTCAACCCAACATATTAAAACAACAGAGATGATTACATTATTTGTTTTACAAAATTAATGCCAATCCTAAGGTATTAACACGCGTGCAAAGCCCAAAAATGGATGGAAATGCAAGCTGAACTTAGATGCCAATGATTTGGACGTGTAATTAGAGCTGCATTGGCTTGTGCATGAAGTTATGATGTGAATTCCATAATTGTGCCTAAATGTTCACCTCTTCGAAAATACTAATTGCCAAATCCAAACATGATCATGTGAGTAATGGTTGGAAAGGTTTTGATGTAAGAAACAATTGTTATGTTGGGCAAAAGTCCATTTGAAGTGTGGAAATTTATGAAATTTGAGTTTAAAGTGCAAGGTGTATGACATGTCAAAGCAAAGTTTCTAAATTTGGCCAATGTTCAAGCCCTTCTATTTTGATGATTCAAGCCCCAAATTGAAACACCTCTAACATAAAAGTTGTAGATCTTTTCCAGATAATCAAAATGGACTTAAATTTTGCATCATTTGGATTTTTGATGAAGAAGTTATGGGCACTTGAAGTTGGACTTTTTTGCCTTTTAATGCATTTGGCCCAAAAGGACCTATAATGTCTTGCATTATCACATGTATTTCCTTTGAGATTTTGAAATTTTGTTAAACATAACATTTGAATTAGACACCTTAAGCTTTCCAATTAATTTTATCCCACCTCAAAATCATAAAAAATGAATGAGTTATGTCCTTGGGAAGTTGACCCAAAATTAGGGTTTCAGTCAAAATGACCTATAATGTCTTGGAGTGGGAGATGACCTTCCAAGCTTCAAATCAATTTTTGATGAACATGAAAGTTGTTCATATTGTCCTTAAGAACATTGTTTCTTTTGGAACCATATCCATTTGACTAACACATAAAAAGTTAGGTCTCAATGTATTTCAAAATAGTCAAATGAATTGACTGATCAACTTCTCAAGTCCATGACTCATATCTTGATGAATTGATGATTGAGGACACTCAAATAAGTTTAAATATGCATGAAATGATGAATTAAAGAACTTCCCTTTGTTGCATTTGATCATGGGCTGAGGTTGCTTCAAGAGCAAGGCATTGATGTGCACAGATGAATTAGGGTTTCTTTGGGGAACAAACCTCAAACCCTTTGACTTGATTTGATCAAAATGATGAATTGAGATGCTAGGGAGGCATATATGATGGATGAGAGCTTTGGGAACCATTACCATGCTTGTTATCATCTCCTCTTGGCCTTGTCTCTGCACAGATGATCTCCTTGAAGCTCTTAACCTTATGATTGCTTAAGCTACAAACAAAAGATGTTAGTGACATATTTTTGTGCTTTTGGTTAGTAAACAATAAGAAAAGCAATGATATACAATTCAAGCATGCTTGGTGATCTCAAACCACTCACAAGAGGTTCCACCCAAAGGCAAAGGGAACCAAGATGCTAAAGATCCTTGAGGCAATGCAAATGCAATGTTATGAAGCCATGAGGGATCTTAGGGACAAAATTGGGGTCTTACAATTGGGAACATGAATTTATAGGTTAGGGGATTAACAAAACAATATAACTCTATTAATCATCTAGCTTTCAACAAAGAGGGAAGTTATTATAAGTGATTCACGGAGTTAAATCGTTAGTTAGGATTGGTTAGTTTCTGTTATAGCGGAAATCGAAATCAATTAAAAGCTAGTTCATTTTTTGTTAGACCTGAAATGTTATGAAGTTAGCGTTCTATTAAGTGGTAGGTAAATGTTAGTTAATTTTGATGAACTATTAGTTATTAAACTTTGTTATGTGTTAAATGTTAAATTCAATTTCTGATGTTTGGTTGAAATGTTAGTTGCAAGTTAAATCGTGAACTGAGTATGTTGGGTAGTTGTTAAACTCTTACTTTCTTTACTTGGTCATGATGAATTGTACATTGTTATTATGAGTATGATGGATTTAGTGAATGTATGTGGGTTGCTGCCGAATTGATGATGATGAATGGATTTTGTAGCCTGTTATGAAGGAATGCTTTAAAAGGGAATTCTCCATCTTTCTATTCGTTGATTTGGCTTCTTAGCATAGCTATTTTGCTAGGTGAGAAGTATCGTGTTAAGAAGACTTTCTTCAATTCGTTCCATGTAATGATTGAGTTAGATGGTAGATACTAGACCCAAGCTCTAGCTCTAGATCTTAAAGAAAAGGGGGGAAAATGTAGTCGTATGGCTTCTGGGTTTACACCGTTAGCTTTCGATGTGTATGCGTACTGCACAAACACTGACAGATGAAGGTCCAGATCCTCTATGGGATTACCAGAGAACTGGTTATGTTGCACGATTTGCAATATAGCGAGTTTCAACTTGAAATTGTTCGCCTTGATGGCGGGGGGTGCAATACTCGAGTGTGACTCTTCTTGAAATAGAGCAGCATAGTCTTTGAGAGGACGATTTTGGTTTGTAGCCCTATCTGAGTTTGGGATATTATACTCCAAGCAAAGTTGTCTAATTTAACGTCTGAGGATAAAACACTCGATTTTGTTAATGGGTTGTGCTAGCCCGTCCTCTGAGGAACGAATGTTTGGCATACAATCAACTAACTAGTAGGGAAATATAACTAAATTTTGCATTAGTCTATACGGTGCAACAACTGAGTTATGATATTGACTAAATTAGTCTCTGGCAATGACGCCAAAAACTTGATGGGGTGCTATTCTGCAAGTGCACGAAATCAATTGTAGTTTTAAAAGATATCGAACCCACATGGACCAATAATCAAACTTATCGTTGTCTATTGAGACTATGTAAATCTAAGGCTACAATTCTTGGATTTGAAGGAAACTAAAAAAACTAAAATTAAAACTAATTGATTTAGGGAATATTAGATAAACGAGACCGGAATATAATTTCTAGTGTACCTCTGGGACTTAGACAAATTTAGGTGCTTTTTACTAAGTTTAAAATAATTTTTGGAGGAAATATAAATTTAAATACATCACTCACTCTCGTGCAACCCGTGTCATGTTTTGAAACTGTAAAAGTCATATTGTCGCTCCACAAATTACAATTTTGAAACAAGTTTTGAAAATAAATAATTCATAATTAATAACTAAAGTGATGTCGCTGTTTTTAGAAATTAAAAATCTAAATTTTAGGATTGGATACTGATCTCACACCGTCGCGTTATTGATCGGGTATTAAGATTGGAGCACTGCTTGGTGAAGATGTAAAGTAAAGGTTGGTAGAGCTGTTGAAAGAGTATGTTGGTGTATTTTCTTGGTCGTATCGAGATATGCCAGGATTTGATATTGATATTGTTGAACATTGGTTTCCACTTAAACCAGAATGACTACTAGTGAAGCATAAGTTAATAAGAACTCATCCTAATATGGTTGTCAAGATTAGAGAAGAGGTGCAAAAATAGATTGATGTCGGTTTCCTTGTCACATCTATTTATCCTCAATGGATAGCCAATATTGTGCCAATTCCAAAGAAAGACGGAAAAGTCAGAATGTGCGTGGATTATAAAGATTTGAATAAGGCAAGTCCAAAAGATGATTTTCCTCTGTCACAGATTGACATGTTGGTAGACAACACAATTAAATTCAATATTTTCTCCTTTATGGATGGCTTTTCCGGGTATAATCAGATTAAAATGGCACCCGAGGACATGGGAAAAACAACTTTTATCACCCATTGGGGAACATTCTGCTACAAAGTGATGCCCTTCGGCCTGAAGAATGCTGGTGCTACGTACTAGAGGGTATGACTGCCCTATTCCATGACATAATGCATAAGGAAATCGAGGTATATGTTGAAGACATGATTGCCAAGTCTAAAACTGAACAAGGTCATATAGAATACTTGTTGAAGTTGTTCCACCATTTGAGAAAATTCAGACTCCGCTTGAATCCAAACAAATGCACCTTCATTGTTCCTTTCGGGAAGCTTTTGGGTTTCATTGTCAGTCAAAGAGGTATAGAAGTGGATCATAACAAAGTCAGGGCTATTCGATATAATTTCTCTATATTTCCTTACATTTCCTCCTTATCATAGAGACCATTAACTCTATATTTCCCAAAAGGTGTGTTATAGAGTCGTTGAATGCTAGTAGGTTGATGCCTCGATAAGGTGATCATTTCTCTCTTTTCAACCCTAATTCTTTGAAGAAAGTGACATACATAACGTCACATGAGCTTTCCCCATCAATCAAAATTCTTCGTACTTTATAATTAGTTATCATGGACTTCATCACCAATGGAAACACTATGTTAGAGATATATATTGTCTACCTTTTCGCTATATTAGAACCCTAGAATGAGGTTTTCATCATTTGTTTTCGATCCCGAGGTTCATCTCTTCATGGATTTCTTGACCGCTTCTTTATGGATGGATTATCCTCTGGTAATTGAGGAGACATAAGGAGGTTTAGAAGTGAAGCCATCATTGACAGTTATGTGATATAGAGCAGCCAAATCAGTTACCAAAAATGCTTTCATAGATGCGACACAAAGAATTTGGTGAATTTGATGTGAAATGTTTTAGAATTAGAAACGTTTCTGAAAGACGATGTTGATGTGCTGGTCGACCTCAAGTCCGCGCCATTATGACTGCAAGGTATTGTCTGCTTTGGATGTGAGAACCTGCCACGACTTTGTCTTTTAGAAAAAATGCGCCTAATTAGATTGAGGAGTGTGAAAGTTATATATAAACTACCTTTAGTCTTAGTTGTCAAATAATATGAAACTATTTTGGTCAACCTAAAACACATGACATTATTTGAGAGGTTTAAAACTACATGTTTCAAAAGTTGGTTGCATATTAAATGATTCAGCATGTTAATTTGAATGTATGATGAATGATAAATTTATATGTAATGTTCCATATGTGAAGATAATGATTAAAACCATGATATTAAAAAAGATATATAAGATTCTGGATATGAAAATTTCTAGTGGGAGAGAGTGAATAGGGTTTCTTAGTGGTAAAGAGCCACCCTTATAAAATTCGAAAATGCCCTTGGCGCGGTGTGGAATTTAACTTTTCAGATGCCTTTAATACACACCAAAATAATTTATAAGCAAGTCATCCCCATTTTGCTAAAAGATGGTCCGAGTTCAAATCTCTGAATTAATGGAAGGGCGAGTCCCAAAGTTAACTTTTGGACTAACCCCTAGACACATTTTGAACTCATGATATTGTGTTTATCTAAAAACTCAATGGAGAATTCAAATGTTAATTTCTTGACTAACCCTCGAGATAGTAAGTTCCCCCTAGGTAGTAAGTTTGTTATAAATTTGACATATCATGAAGCTTATATTTTAAACCATTTATACAAAGTATACATGATTGTTAAAGTAATGAGGTGTCTGAGAAACCTTATATTTTAGCAAGTTGGACTTCTACAAATTCTAGGGTAACAACATAGGGAAAATGTTGTCGAAAAGACGATGTCGGAGACACATGAACTCGAGAAGATGATGCTTTTACATCAAATGAATGGGCACCTACGCTGAATATGATGATCTAGCTTTTCCCCTCTGAACAAAAGAATGATAAACCACTATACCATGTCATAATCTTTATTGGTTGTTAGACATTTTAATTTTAATTAAACCAGAAAAATCATATCATAATCAAAGAAGTCAAACTCATGGGACATAACATGTAAAACCAAACAAAATATGCATATCAGAAAATTTTGGAAGTTAACTTATGACTGGACGAAACCAAAAGAACACATCATTTTTTTTATATGGGTTGCATTTTGAGTGTTCCCGAGTATTAAATTCTGAATTTTAGAGGAATTATTGGTTTTTCACCGTGAAGATTGGCCTAATGGTGAATGCTTGGGTCTTAAGAGTGTGCTCCTCTAAAGGTCTCAGATTCAAATCTTGCTAGGTGCTAACGATTCTTGTGTTAAGTCAGTCCATACATAACTTTTCTCTGACTTTAAACAGAGTCCCGCTAGTGGACAATGAGATTAGTTTTCTTAGATTAGTTGGTCGCAATGCCGGATACCAAGAATTTTTAAAAATAAACTAAGAGTGCGAATAGGAATGTTCGAGAGTAAAAAGCATTTAATTTGCCACCCCACAATTGTACTTGCCACCCCCATGTTTTCATAATTCCGTAACTGCCATTGTCAAAAATTTGAAACATATTTGCATACTAAATTTCCGGTAGTGTATTCAGAATTTTCGGTATACCAGAAATTCTAAAAATTTTGTGAGTTTGCAATTTTACTAGAAATGTTAAAAAGCACCATGTTTTACCAGAAATTTCAATCAAAGTGAAATTTTCGGTAGTTTAATTTTATGAAATTTTAAACGGTCATGATTTTGCCGATAGTTTTGGACGACTTTTATTGCACCAACCATTTTGTGTGGTATAAAATGAATTCAAAGTTGTATAAATAAAGGTCACCTATTGTTTAAGAAAAAAAATCTCAAAATGCCTCTTCCCCAAGTTTTGGTTAAGGCAAAAGTGTACTTCAATGAAGCTTCACCTCCCGTAGAGTTCTGGCTTCCGGATGACACGACATCTCTCATCATCTTGACATCCAAGTTGAATGAATTGTTGCATGATACCGATAGCAGAAAGGTGAGAAAGATTAAGTTTTATAAAGATTTGTTTGATACTAATGGAAGAGTGAAATGCAACCTTGTTAAATTGAAGACCGATAAAGATGTGTTGGTTATGTGGAGATCATTTCACCGTAGGTTAATAAAGAGGCCAATCGAGTTAGATGCAAAGATTTCATGATCTGTCGACGATATAATTAAGATGATGAAACATCCATAATCATCTGGTAGTGTTTATGTTTTCTTATTTATTATTGTTTTCTTAAGTTATGTTTAAGTTATTAATCCTTTGTCAAATGTTAAATTATGTTCATCTTGCATTAATTGAAGATCCAAAATGTTATCTAATAAAAAGTTATGTGCATATGTTTGAGTATTCTACACGTAATATACAAATAATGTACAAATAATACATAAAAATAACAATAATGTCTAAATAGGTCCCTCATGGACTATGTGTGCAGCATGAGATAATCCAGTAAAAACCTCACCATTTGGGTCACCAAACCCATGGGATTATCCATAATAACTATAACCATTTGGAGGCGTTGCTGGTCATCAACATCAGTTGGAGGTGGCGGCGGTGGCACGTCATTGACATGTACCAAACATCATTTTAATGCTCAACAGATGGGATGATGCGAGTGTGTGATACATTGAGGTACCACTCTAAGTAATTATCCCCACACTGCAAGTCGTGTTGAACCCTCAATGCATAATATCTAATGACACGACTAGAGCTGATGATGTTACTCTAAAACCACCTATCATTTCCTGTAGATGGAATATCCGAAACTGGTCGTGGAATACCTTGTACATAACCATACTGTTGCAGACACCTCTCAGGCAAGTATCTAGTGACTAAAGTCTCCCACAGTATATAACCAGAATATAAAAGAAGGGTCATCAAACTCATGATAGACTTTGTGATCAGTGTATGGTGTCTTGATGACACCATCTACAGTAAATGCATCAAGCCTCCACCTGCACTCCGCAACACCATCGAGATGTGCTTCCATGGCCTTCCATCTCCTCACCCGTGGGGCCTCTACAAGGGAATGTTGCACCCTCCCATCACAGATGGTGGAGAAATACTCGTATATCTAAGACTCATATTAGAACACATACACAACTAATAATAATTAAGAAATGTTATTCGTAACAATTAAATAAGAAGTAAACAACAAATAATAATTTCAAGTATATCTATAATAGACTCAAATAACCAGCAAGTTGGTTGGTCTCAAAGGCTGTCACAACTTCAAGTGTTATATATAAGATGGTTAACGCAATGCACCCCCAAGCCCAGCTGGTATCGTCAAGGCTATTGAATAACCGCATGTACTAGACGTCGATATAAACATCTGACTCTTCTACAAAGAGAGTACATGCTACTTAATGTAGCATGTACGTCCTAGAGGCAACTTCATACATATGTGCCTTAACAAGCTCCCCGTACCTATCCCGAAGCCAAGACATACAATGGTGAACGCCCCTGTTAAAGTCAAACTCCTCCAGCCCAACCTCCTCAGAAACTCCCAAATCTCGTACAACCACCATACGTGCAAGCGACATGCTAATAATAGGAGCCGTGAGGAATCTGTCAGCGATGGTGAGATGGAACAATGAGGAGACATCATCGAGAGTGATAGTTATCTCCCTAAATGGAAGATGAAAGGAATATGTCTCCTTGTGCCATTGCTCGATAAAATCCGTAAGAAGTGAAACGTCAAGCATGGTAAGTGAGCAATCGACAGATGTGAGGAAACCAAAATCATGTACAATTCTCCTAACCTGCTTAGGCATTGGAGTCTTCGGGAAGTTCTTCATCTTCGACACGTGAGAGGTCACCTTCAGCGTGGGACGATCATGTAACAAACAAATTTTAAAACATTAATAGTTAGCTTTCATGGAACAATAATAAATAAATTAAAGTTAAACATAAAATATATATACCTCTCCCTGCCATAGTCGGTATGCCACATGGTCAACATACTCGGTAAATATTGACCAATCAATGGGTCTTCCCGAGAACGTTCCATTAGTATGCAAAGACGACTCCATCGACGGAACCGTAACCTCTGTGTCACGAGTAACAGATGGGTCCAGATTTGTGGCAGTCACCTCATCAACAACAACATCTGGCTGAACCACCTCATTAGCAACCTCAATAACAACATGTGTCGCATCTATCTCGACCGCTGGATCATGAACATCCTGAATATGCACATCATGAGTATGAACACCTCAACATCATCTCTGAGCTGCTTGTCTGATCTCATTGCTTGGCGTCGGGTGCTACGAGGTGCGCAAAACTGCCCCTGCTCAGCCAACCGTTTCTGGTGTGAACCAATTGGAATCACTCATCCAGTCCGTATCTGGGAAGACTCAGCCTCAATAGCCATAACCTGAGTTGCCGCTCTATCTGTGGCTCTGCCTGCAATAGTGTCGTCATTTCCCATGTATTTTAATGCAAAAACAGGGGAAAAATCAGTTAAATTCTAGAAAATTTGAAATTTTCTAATTTCATCGGAAATTATGAAATTTGTGGGAAACATCATTTTTTTAACTGCCGAAAATTCTGAAGTTTCAAAGAAAATGTATATGAAATGTATCGGAAATTCTGAAATTTCCAAAAGAAATGTATTTAAAAATACTGGAAATTCAAAATCCACCGTAAATTTCCAATAAAATACAAATTGGTTTCAAAATTTCTAGGAGAAAAAAAAAATGAAATTTTCGTATCTCTGAGAGAATTTGAAATTTCCACAAATATTTGATAAATTTAAAAAAAGAATGAAAAGTTTTCCAAAACTAATATTGTCTATTCATTGAGTTTGTCAACTACAAATGTGGAGGTGAGCAGTTCAATAACGTGTAAAATTCTTGTGAATTAGGCCCATATTTAGGCCCACGGGATATATCAACTTGTTCACTTTCCCTGCAGCAGCATATGCTGCTTCTTCGTTTTCACTTTCCTCTTTCCATTAAAAACCTGAGAGAAACAAGAACTTGAAGTTATTCTTTTTTCCTTCCTAGTATGTCGTATTTCCTACGAAGATCCTTTTCCTCGTTTCTCTATAAACTTGTCGGAACTGCTTCACCAACGTTGTTTTGTTGTCGCCACTTATCACATTCCCATCCCCACAACACCACTTCTCTGTTCTCTTCCACGTCGCTTTCAAGAAACAGTTACACCAACGGGTTATATCCGACACGGGCCCGCTTTTGGGCCTCTCAGCCCGCCGCCGCCGAACACTCAACCTCCGATGGGCTCACCGTCGAAGGAATTCTAGCCAATAACTGGACTATTCTTGATGAAAACGACGGTGATTGGAAGAGTCATGCAGCAGCTATAGCTCAATCTATTCATTTGATTAAACGCCGATTACAGGTAAATTAAACCTTCATTTAACCATGAATCATGATAGTCTTTTGAATGATTAATGGTTGGGTAGAAATTGATTAGACTGTGTTTGTGTTGTGATGGCAGTGGAAGAAACTGAAGGTTAGGTTGGGTTTGTTATCAGTTCAGCTGAATAAGGAAGATCTTTGGGATGATCCTGTTCGTGCTGGTAAAATTAACAGGGAACATGGTTCGTTGCTTGGGAAAATGAAAGAGGTGAATGGATTGGAGAGAGAGTTACTTGAGCATATTGAAATGATAAAGCTCGCTCGGGAAGAGAATGATGAGGAGTTGGAATTGGTGGGGAATCCCTTCATCACCTAGGCATGTATTTAATCTGTTTTTTTTTTCATCTTAGGGTTTTAATTTCATCTAAAAGAGTGTTGTATTTAGACTTGTAGCATAAGTTTTTTTTTCTCTTCATATAAGTGATTATATATAAGCTATTTCCATAGATAAGTTATCCCGGAGAGCTTAGGGAAATAAGCGGAAAACAACTTATGGTCATGTAATTAACTGTTTACGTGAGCTATTTGTCATAGGTAAGTTATCCTGTAGAGCTTATAGAAATAAAGCTAAAAACAACTTATGGTAGTGTAAATGTAATTAGTTGTTTTTATGAGCTATATTTCATAGATAAGTTATTCCGGAGAGCTTATAGAAATAAGCTGAAAACAACTTATGGTCGTGTAATGAACTGTTTTTATGAGCTCTCCTAGACAGTCTTAGTAGTTAAGCTCAAATTAGCCTATCCAAACAGGCCTTTTTTACTGATATATGCCGACTCATTCATGCAGAAACTGTCTTCCTTTTCAGGAATCAATGAAAGCATTGCTTAACATGAGAAGAAATGCAAAAGAGAAAGAAATCGAGGCATTGTTGTCTGAGGAGCACGATTCTTGTTCTTGCTACATTGAGGTTATTTGCAGTCATAGATATATAAAAGTTGCTAATATTACATTGCATTAGTGCTTTTCTTGAAAAGTACCCTTATATCCGTAACCCCGATATAGGTCTTATAACTTGGTTTTTGCATGCTCTAGACAAGAATATCTTGCTCAACGACGCCGCTTGCTTTATTTTTTTTATGTAGGTTCAGGCTGGGGCTGGGGGTACTGAGAGCATGGACTGGGCTTCAATGATCATGCAAATGTATAAATCATGGGCCCAACAACGTGGATATAAAGTTACTGTAATGGAAGAAATGCCTGGCGAAGTTGCAGGAATCAAGGTTCTTCTTCTTACCATCCTCCACGTGTCTCTTACAGCTATTTTAGTTTTTTTTTTTCCAAATAGTTCTTACTGCTTGTTTCTGAACAAAAATCAGTGTATTTTTTCAGCGAGCCACGATTAAAGTAGATGGCGAGTTTGCATTTGGATATGCGAAATCAGAAATAGGAGTCCACAGGCTGGTGCGCATATCACCGTTTGACAGTAATAAGCGCCGACATACTTCATTTGCTGCTGTAGCAGTTATTCCAAACCTTGGTGATCAATCTTCCAGTGTACAGATTAACGAATCTGATCTTCGAATTGAACGGTTTCGCGCTAGTGGTGCTGGTGGTCAACATGTTAATACTACTGAGAGTGCTGTAAAAATAACTCATATTCCTACAGGAGTTACTGCAACTTGTCAGAACGAAAGGTATGAAATATGTGATTAAATTCATGCACTGGCTCTTGTGTTCTTAAATATTTTGTTCGGTTGTTATTTTGGAACAGATCGCAACATCAGAATAAGGCTTCGGCAATGGCGGTGCTTCAGTCAAGACTAAACCAGCTGGAGATGGCACGCCAGGCGCAGTTGAATTCCCAGCATACACAATCGCTCACCGACATAACCTGGGGTAGTCAGATACGTAGTTATGTGCTTCATGTAGGTTTGAGATTTTTTACATTTCCCCTAATTTTCTCGGTATATTTCGACCGTTTGATCCTTACATTAACTATTTAATGTATGATACAGCCTTACCGTATGGTGAAAGATCTCAGAACTAACTACGAGGTTTCAGATGCTGACTCTGTCCTTGAGGGAGATCTAGACGGTTTCATCATGAGTTATCTATCAGCTTCTTTGGATAAAAATGAAGATGATGCTTAAATGTATTAAATTACCAGATTTTTGTTTGGCATTTTGAACAGTTTCTCGCAGGTGAAGCTGATCACTGTCACACAGTTGCTGACATTCCCATCGAGGTATACCGGCGTAAATGGATACATATTGTTCGGCTTCCTATCGGTATTCTTGTCATCATAAATAAATGAATATGGAAGCACAAAGCTTGATTATTAAGGGCTTGCACTGTTCAAATAACATCTCAAATGACCTATGCTAGGCTGATTCTTGTGCTTTATGTCTCATTTGTAATTTGTATACATATATTAATAACTATAGATGGTATTCGACATTCGATTTTTCTTTTTCTGATAAAAGATACAAACAGAACTTGTGTTGCCAGCTCTGTTTAAGGAATAATGGCAGTGGGTAAATTTGTAATTCATTTTATGAATGAAAACTACTCATAATCTTAGAGGAAAGTGTAATATAATTCTGATTTAACCATAAATCTTAGAGAAACTTGCAAATGATATATCATAAATGAGTTTAGACAACAGTTAAAAATCGTGGTCAGAAAAAGAAAAACCATGGCCTAAAACCGTATTTTATGAAAAACTAGAAAAATAAATAATATATTTTCAGTTATTTTAAAAATATAAAATAATTTTACGTTGGATTAATTTAAAAATTACAATCTGATATAAAAGAACATATCATGGTAATCGCTAAACAGTGTAAAATTATTTTAGAGAGATGTTTTCCTAGAAATCTCTTCCATTTTGGATTGAATTTCAAGATTTGTTAAAATTCCTACACCCCCTCGGGTCAATCATCAACCCATTTACCTAAAATTACGGCCCATACACGTTGGGCCCACTATTCTCTCCCTTTCTGATTGCATGAACCTCAAAGCAAGAATCTGTTGATACAATTCCCCTCTTCTCGAAGCATTTGACGATTCCTTAATTAATTTATTGTTTAATAATTGTGTTATGTTCCATGTAATTGTTTATGACATGCCATGGATTTCCAGAAAAACAGGGTTCGGTTTCTTGTAATTGTCTCTGCCATCATTGTTCTTAGCATCACAGGTAGCACCTTTTTTTTGTAGCATTCTATTTATGCACTTACAATTCAACGTTTTAACGATTATTGTTTTCTCATATTTGTATTGATTTATTATAAGGCTTTGGTGCCAATTAATCACAGTTTTTTGGTGGAGTTTTCCTAATCTGGTTTATCTTAATTAACTAAAACCTATTTTAAAGAATACTAATCTCAGAAATTATTTTCAAGATTTTGTTGAAGGAAGTGTAAGAGTCAATTCTCTGTCCAAATTGTATGTCATGATAGTTCTTAGAGATCATAAGTAAAAATCCTATGCATAACCCCGAAAATTAGCATTTTGTTCCGGATATGGAAGATGAATGTTTCTTTTCTAACATGGATTATATCAATTGCTTTGAGTTTGTTGTGTGTAAATGTTTTATTATGATGAGATGATTAGGGTTAAGAGGCTTATCTAAGTTTTTCTACCGACATAAACATGTGAGACTGTTTGAGAGAACTTATGAAAACGGTGTATGAGTTATGGTTTTCAGCTTATTTTCATAAGTTTTTTAAATAGTTTATGAAAAAACTTAATGGTGATATGAATTTAATTCGACTTTATATTACTTTTTGTTATAGAAGTAACTTACATATAAAGCTCTTGTATTATGATAAGTGTTTATGCTATAAATGCTTAATTAAGTTGTTACCTAAATAGGGTCTTAATTTAGCAACTTTTGTTTCTTCCATCAAATGTTGACTATGGAAGTCCTGCAAACATAGAATTTCTGCTTATGCTCACACTCTCTGTGGTATCAGCACCTCTGAAAAAAGACGTGTTTGTGTCCGTGTCGGATACGACACCGATACTTGTGATTCCGTTCTATTTATTCGTTTTTTCAAATTATTACTGGTTGTGTCAGTGTCATTGTCGTGTTTGGTGTGTTTCATAGCTCACCCTCTATTCAGCTGAAAAATGCAGGGAGCTTGTTGGCGAGAAAGCGTCATCCAAAAGTGGAGAGTTTACATTCTTAAATTGCTTTGATTTGGGCTCTGGAACTTTAGCATGTGGAGTCAAGGAAAGTGTGAAGCTCTATGTCAACAATATCAGATCCGCTCATGTTGAAGGAGCAAGGCACGACGCAATCCGGTCTGCTCTTGTTGATGCGGCTTCGCAGGGTATGTCACCGGCTCATTCAGAAAAATATGCTCAGAAAGAAGGTAAAAAAGCGGCAAAATTGGCCACGCGTAAGGCCAACCGGATCATAGGTCCCATCATCTCTTCGGGATGGGACTTTTTCGAAGCTGTTTACCATGGTGGTACCTTTACCGAGGGATTCCTCAGGGGAACCGGTACTTTGTTTGGAACATATAGCGGAGGATTCGCGGGAGAGCAAAGAATTGGACGATTTGGTTATCTTGTTGGAAGTCAATTGGGAAGTTGGGTTGGTGGTAGAATAGGGCTCATGCTATATGATGTGGCTAATGGAGTGCATTATATGTTTCAGTTTGTTCAAGCAGATTAGTGAAATTCAAGAAACATAAGCACGCCATCGAGGAAATTCTGAAACAACTCGAAGTTCGTTTCTTTTCCACGAAGTTTCTGTTCATTGCTCTAGAGGTTTTGTTGTTTATAGATTATGAATCTGTCTATTATAGGTAAGAAAACATGTGAAGATTATGAACTGATATGAAATATACAAAAGTTTATACCATTGTTATTCTTTTCACATTTTAATTGAATGTACATGTGTTCTTATTCAATGTGTCTTGCTAACAAATATAGTGCACATTTGATTTTATACACTGTCCTTTTCCTATGCTGCACATAATGTCTTCTCTTTTTTCTCTTAATAGGAAAATCTTCTGAACCTATGCAGATTGTTTAAACAGATGGGGTATTTCAAACATCAATTTCGGACAATCAGCCAATTTTTTAAATAGTTGATATAGTTCACAAATATAGTTGATGAAATGTTAGATTTGGTTAACGAATATGTCGTTATATCCTTCCTGACTTGTTTAGGAATAACCAATTCATGGAGTGGTTGGAATATCACAGGAGACACTATAACCGAATCTGGGTAGAGTGTTTTGGTTTTAGTCATCCGACTCACACTTTTATTGGAATCTTCATGTGCTTCAAATCCTTGCACATTCTGATTTTCCACATCAAGTGTTTTGGAAATCAGCAAGTAGTTCCCTAAATCTTGTTTGACCTTATGCTATGAAGGGAATGCCTTATCAAGGTCACCTTGTACCTCATGCAAAGATATTTCTTTACCTCCTTGGACCTAGACTTTAGTTATCATATGCATAATTTGTTTTAACTTTTAGATTGACTTATTTCTCTATTGCCTTCATTTATGCGTCCTAGTAAGATGGTGACATATGGCATATTTTCCTTCATATCATCTTATTCACCACCTATTATTTCCCCATTCTCTTTGACTAATATCTTTGGAGACATTATATCTTCTTTTAGGGTGTTTCAGCGTTACAAAAAATGCTTTTGAAAATATGATTTTGGGGAAATTGAATATTCTCATGTTTAATTCAGATTTTAAAAAATTATTCTAAGGTATTTTTTATTTTTAAGACTTAAAGGGTGAAAATATAATATTTCCATGAGAACAAATTCAATCAACTATAATTTCTCACAATCACTCACATTTACTATTATTTCTTTAATAATTTCCCACTTATTCATCGGATCAGTGACACTTGTAAGTTTCTTCTTCTACTCCGTTCTTGCATAGGTATAACCAAACTCTTTTATGGTCATAGAACATGTCAACATAATCATATGGAAAAAGAAGCTATTTGATTTGATAACGAGTTGTGAAGGGTGGTTGAAGACATCGTGGTTGGTGGAGATCTTTTTTTCGGAGACCTTCAATGAATGGTGGCTTCTTTACCTATTAGAGTTGGGGGATTGAGTTTGTACTCGGAAGTAGAGGCTGCCTCATACGTGTTTGTGGCTTTTAGGGATCAATCTTGAGTGTTATAGGATCATATATTGATGGACAGTGGGATATATGGTATGAATCTTGATTTCGATAGAGCTTTGGATGATCTTAATGCCATGATTCCAGATTTTGACCTTAGGGGATTTACTAGAAAGAACACTGTCCATCCTAAAGCATAACATGTTTTGGCGAGTGCCCTTTTTAGTAAAAGTTTCCAGGACATGGATTTAAATTTTGACATGACCACAAGACAAAAAGTAATTTTTGGTTATTTACAAGCAACACATGCTCAATATTTTTTCCTTACTATCCATATTAACGATATAGGTCAACATATGTCCCTGGTAGAATACTGTACCATCCTTAAATACCAACTTACGATTTTCTTATTTCCTTTTAGTGAGATTTTCCTTGTTTACTGTAAGGCGTGCTTGGATACATTCGGGAAACACATTATTTATTGAGAGAAACTTCTAGGATTCAAATACTAACATGACTTTGTTAGAGATGTCCTATTTGATATATTTAGGCGTGTTGGGGTATCTGTGATGAAAGAGGCACTTGTGAATTTTTTGACTGATCCACAAGAGGGGAGATCGACTCTTAGGCCAATAGTTGTTTTGGTGTATGGGTCGGTAGGAGGGAAACATGCATGTTTAGACTTGACAGAGATTTTTCACTGGTGGTACTAAGGAGTAAAGGTTTTACTCTGGGACAAACAACTCTCAAATCCGCTTCAAGTAAAGTGGTCAAGCATGAGAAATCGTGTTCCGACAATTAACATGCTTTCATACAATTTGCCTTTGACACTTTTGGTTTTCTAACACCAAAAACAATGAATCTTTTACATAGAGTGCAAAGGCTCATGCATAGAAAAATTGTGTCTTATAGGACAATAAATGTAGTTTTTAAGAGGATCGGTTTGACCATAAAAAGGGATAGCAGCGTAGCTTGTTATCCGTTTGCCTGCTAATTTTGTATAATCTTGATAATTTATTTAAAATTTAAAGAAAAAAAAATTGCATAAAAAATTAAATTAAACAAATTTTACAATTATTCCTGAAAATCTAAATTTCTTCAAAACACCTAAGTTGGAATAATATTTTTGAGAATAATAATTCTGGAAATATTATTCTAAGGAATATAATTTTTAACCTTGAGACAAACACACCATTGTACCTATGAGATTGCGCCTAAATAGGGGGGGGGGGGTGAATTAGGTTTAAAATCTTTTTCTGATTATTTTATTTTTTCGGGAGAATTATGATGAACGTATGAATAAATGTGCAGAAAAATAAAAATGCAGAAACAATAAAGAACACAAAGATAAATATAATATATATATATATATATATATATATATTATATATATATATTATTTATATATATATATATATATATATATATATATATATATATATATATTATATATATCCTAGTCCCTCCACATCTTGTGAAAATTTTCACTATGTTAGATCTTTGCACAAGCCTCACACCAATACCTCTCTTACAATCTTCTAACATAAACACCAAACCTATGGTGGACTTTGAATCTTTCTGATTCAAAATATCTTTTTCCAACAAACAAAAAGAACACAACTTCCTATTTCTAAACACCTGTAGAAAGTACAACCACTTTTCTTACAGAAAAAATTACCACCCACTTGGTGAATAACTTAGAGCAAACAGATAAAATAAATACATATCGATATGTATGCTTTTCCAATATTCTGGAAATATAATCTTGTTTTTCCAAATGAATAACTCAAGAATATATAAACATTAAGTACATCACAAGATGCCTCTTGAATGAGTAGCAATGTTTAAAAAATGATCATGAGAATTTGCAATGCTTTGGAAAAGGTATCATGATCATATGCAATGTTTCAGAATTTAAAAAATGTTCCAGGATGTCAATCGATTGACTTGGGATGTCAATCAATTGACTCAATTCCAACGTTAAAAAAATATCAAAATTTGCACTATGTAAATCGATTGACATATATGTGTAAATCGATTATCTTAGTTAATTTTTCAATTTTTTTCATTTTACAGAGAACATGTCAATCGATTGAATGCTAGAGGTCAATCGATTGACCTCCTTAAAAATTTAAAATTTCTCTAAGTCAAAGATGAAACTTGAAACCATTTGATTCAAATATGTTCGAAATGATTTAGATGGAAATGTTGGAGCATATAAAGTATATACACAAATGAATTGCCATCACTACCTTATTACATGATCAAATATCTTGAATTCCAAAACTTAAACAATGTTGATACTAGATTCCAATCTTTTTCTTCTTTGTTCTTCCTTCATTGATAAGCTTTTGTATTCATAAAAACCAAGTTATGATAGATGATGAACATCTTCTTTACAATCTTCCCCCTTTTGACGATGACAAAACATATTGATGAAAATTTTTTGTTTGACACTTGATTTCTCCCTTTATCTTATATATCTCCCCTCATCTTTCATATCTCCCCCTTTATTTTGTAATTCATGTCTTTGTCTTTGCTATCCTGAGAAGCAGCAAAAACAACCATCTTTATTCTCCCCCTTTTGTTATCATCAAAAAGAAAAAGAGTAAAATCTAAAGAAACATAATATATAAGGGAAATGATACAACATATATAAAAAATACTTATCTTCTTCACAAATTTTTGATGTCAATTTTGATATGAAAGTGTCAATGATTTTCAAATCATCTTAAGATCCAATAAAGCTTTAGATCTACCATATCATATGATCTTGTATCTTGAATGACCAGTCTTGATTTGACAATACTAGAATATGATCTTCAAGTACCTACAAAATAATTAATAGTAACTTCTAGATACCCAATATTATTTGGATCCTCTTGGGTTAGTTCTCTTCCTTACTGTAAGACCCCAATTTTGTCCCTAAGATCCCTCATGGCATCATATCATATCATTGCATTGCCTCAAGGATCATTGGACACCTTGCTTCCTTCCTTGTGGGTGGGATATCTTTTTGAGAGTGGTTCTTGATCACCAAGCATTGCTTGCATTTGTATGTCATTGCTTTTCTTTTGATCACTAACAAAAATGTACAAAAATATGTCATTAACCTTTGTTACTTGCAGCTTAAGCAGTCAACAGGTCAAGGCATCAGGTGAATTCATGATACAAAGAACATATGGTATTTTCTTGAGATATGGATCATGTGATCATTTCATTGAGCTTATATGAGCTATAGGTTCATTTTGGAACCAATTCCCAAGTGGTTGAGGCCCCAAATTCATCAGAACATGCTCAGGTCAACTGAGGCCAATACAGTCAACTGAAAAGTTAACTGCGGGTTTTGAATTGAGAAATTGAGTTTCTTCATCTTATTCATGTCCAAATCATGCTTATTCATCATTTCAAAGATCAAGGTTGAAGAATTTGAGGTCAAGTCAAAAGTTTCCAAAAATGGAAAGCGACCTATAATTTCAACTTTCCAAAAATGGCAAGTTTTTGATCCAACTTCAACTCAACTTTCTAACATCAAAGAAGCTTCAATTGAAATTTTGTCCAACATGAAAGTTGAAGATCTCTCTCTCCCATTTCCAAAAAGTCCAAGATCATGAGCATCTGATGAATGGTTGAGGAGATATGATCCAATCATTGCCAAGTGTGCATGGAACTTTAAATGGCCATATCTTTTGATTCATAACTCCAAATTTGGTGCTTCTTTTTCTAAAATGCTTCTCATGACATGAACTTTTCAAAACATTCATCACATTGCATGAATTTTTATCACATGATCATTTGCATATCCATGCCTTTTTTGGAGGGAAATTGCAAAATTCAAAAATGGTGCATCATGGCAACCAATTGCCATTGCCATTGTGTGCATGGAGTGTTTTTAAGTGCATTTGATCATTGTTTTGGTACTGTTCACGTATGCATGCTTCACACACCACCAAAATTTCAATTTTTGTCACCACACCTTATTTTCATTAATTTCAATTAAACATGATTAACTTTTAATTAAATTGAGATTAGGACATCATATAAATAGGAGCCCTAACAGAATTTGAGATTAACTTGATCATTTCACCATTTTTAGATCTAAGAAATTTTTGCCTCCAAAATTTTCTCTCAAGCATAATTCAATTTTTTTTCACATAACATTGCAATATTCTTCCACATTCTTGTTCTCTGGCTTTGATATAGTGCAGATCAAGCTTTGGATTGTTGAATTCGTGTGGAAATCAAGTGCGCAAGTTCAAGAACTCAAGAATGGCAAATGCAAATTGAGCTAGATCTACACGTTTCCAAGCTTCAATTTCTTCATCAAACATCATCACAAGCATTATAGATTGGATTTGGATCATTCAAAGCTTCAGATCGTGCGAATTCAAGGATCTGCTCTTCAAGAGGTCAAGTTTCGAATCTCTTAATTCTCAAATTCATTAGCATATTCTTGTAGATCTCATGTTGCTGATGATTCTGGTGAAAATTTCATGAAAAATGATGCATTATTGAGTGAGTTATGTGTGAATAAAGTTTTGTGCACAAATATTCTCTTGCTCGATTCTCTTTGATCTTGTGGAATTAGGATTAGATATGAGTTGATCTATGTTGTACGTGATGAGAGCTTTATGATGATATAAGATTTTTAGAATTCTGGAAAATTCTGGAAATTTGGCTTTGAATGTTGCTACTGTTCATCTTCATCTTCATGAGGAAGATGAAGATCTTCATCCTAGCGTCGGAGTAGCGACGGTTTTGCGTCCAATTGATTTTCGCTAGGGTTTGCAGGCAAAACGGTGCCGTTTTGTGATGGCGCGCTCATTTTTGAAATGCTACTCGATTCGATTCCTGGCGTGCTACAATTTTCAAATTCATTCAGCATTATTACCTTTCCCTCCAAATTACATGCTACATGATTCATTTTGATTTTCATTTCTTATGTCAACTTTAAAAATTCATATAAAATTGAAAAATGATCCAAAAAATGCCTGGTTTTTTGCTACTTGTTCCTTAAGATGTCTAGAATTTTATGATGTTAAATTTTGAAGTTGTGCATGGCTGGATTTTGAATGGTGTTAGACTCTTTGATCATATGTGCATTTGTGACCTTGCTCCATTCATCTTATTGTGAAATGCTTGATTTTAATCCAATGGACATGAAATTTTACATGATGATTCTAGACACATTGATGGATGTTTTAGGCTTGGTTTGGTATTTTTCTCATTTACCATTTCTGTTTTATGCACATGTTTGAATGGTGTGACAATTTGTGTCACACCTTTGGATGTCTAACTTGTGCAATTTAATTTCCATGCCAAATGATCTTTGATGCTTATGATTTTTTGTATGATGATCTTGTTGGATGTGTTGAATGTTCATGAATTTTTCCAAAATTATTTGAATCATTTCTGTTTTGATTTGGAATTTTCATTCTTAATGATCAAATATGAGCTTTGAAATTGTCATTAACTTCCTTTGCACATGAAATGCCTTTGCTTGATGATTTTGATTTGGTCCTTTTTAGGACATGTTAATATGTGTTTGAAGTTGCCTTGTGTTGAATTTCAACTCCTGTTTTGAATTTTTTCTTCACCTTTGACCCTAGGCTTTGACCTAGTGGTTTATACTTACATGTGAGCTTTGAATTTGAGGACCAAGCACCTAATCTCCATGGTTGATGATGCTTCATCATTTGAATGTTGATATTGGTTTTTGATTGCTAACATTTGTTTGTTTTGTAGGTTGATGATAATTCACTTGTGTTTGCCTTATGGCTTATGTGTTGTACATTGGGATTGTCTGTTTGTTGTTGACTGTTTGTCTGAACACTGTACTGATTTGTTTAGTTGTTTACACAGGTACCTAAGTTGCTTTAAGTTCATTTGAACTTTGCTTTGCTTTTGCTTGTGGTTGGCATACCACTTAGGTATAATCCCTAATCTTCATGTAGTCTGGAAGACCTGTCATGTTACTTTGGCAGGCACCTGTCTGAAGCCCTCCTTAAGAGGCCATGTTTTTGTTTGTTTAATTTTGTGCCAAGCAGGTTAAGTCCTCTTAAGAGACAATTGACAGATAAAAGGGATGTGTAATCCATCCCCTGCTATTCTGTTGTGTCATTCATCTTGCTCACACAAGTGTTGATGCACTTTGAATAAAAAACCCAAAATCTTGTCCATAGAGTCAGTCATTTGTGGAGAAGAGTTCCTTCATTCTGAACTCCCACACCTTCTATTTGATTAAAGCTCTCCCAGGCCAGGGATAAGAGCTATGAGGCACACCCCTCATCTCCATTTCATCTGCTTCACCCTAACTCTCAATGTTAGGGTTAAGAGCTCAAAACACCCCATTCCAGTTGGCTTGTTTCTAAAGCCTAACCTTGCTTGAGCCTATTGATTGTGTATAGTGTATGTTAACTGATTGCTTGATTGCTTGTTTGTTCATCTGTGCATAATTGTTTGTGTGTGCCTTTGTGCATTTGTTTTCATCAATTGTATATCATTTCATGATCATTGTTCATACTTTGTGACATTTTGTTTTGTCCATTGAGGAGTCAATTGTAAGTCCAGCTATTGGCAGTTGTTTCCTATGATCTGGTAGGATTTGGAACTAAGACCATTAATTGGCATTCCTTTCCTTGGAGTCGAGTGTAAGACCATTTATTGGAAACTTGTTTCCTCTTGCTTATTGCATTGTTTCCTTTGCTTTGTGAGACTAGTATAAGTCCATTGATTGGCATCTGGTATCCATATTTGTTTTGTGAGACTAGTGTAAGTCCATAGATTGGCATCTGGTATCCATATTTTCTTTGCTTTGTGAGGCTAGTATAAGTCCATTGATTGGCATCTGGTTTCCTTATGTTGTTTATCTGTTATTTGCTTGTTGCCTTTTCCAAAGGGAATCACTTGGATCATCTACATATGATCTCAAGAGGTGAACATCTAAGAAGTTTTACATCCCTTAACCTCCCACCCTTTTTGTTCTTTAAACCTCCATTTGCATCTTTACCTCAAAACCAGAAAACTTTTGTGCAAACATTTCTCACTTGTTTTCAAAACTAGAAACCTAGGCCTTAAGCCTCTGATTTTCAAAACTTCATTTTCATAATACTTCTTCTGAATTGAACTTAATGTCAACTTTGACTTCATTTTTGTGAATAATTCCAAATGGTTAATTTCACTCACTCAATTGCTTTTGTGGCCTTTGTCCACTTGTTAATCAATGTTTTCATGCATTAGCTATAGATCTGAATTATCATAGTGGTTGATGTAAATCTCACCACATCCTTAGTGATTGAATTGTAAGACTTCCTTGCTTATTATAGGGCATGGTCCCTCACTAGCAAGTTGAAGCTGTTCTCACATGGTGGATAGTTGGTTCAGGTTGAGTTTTCTCCCGTTGGTAATGAAAGACCTTAGGGCTTTTGTTTAAAATCAATCCACTTACTGTTTGGAAATTTTTTAGCCGAACTACGGCGTTTTGATCCTTATCTTTCATGAAAGGTACGTAGGCAATGGGTTTCATCCATCCAAACACAAAAATAATAAAAATTGTATATTCTTTTCTCATCCCTTCCATCAATGTTTGCACAAAAATCTTTCATAAACAAATAATTGATACAACAAGTTGTGAAAAGAGGTTCCCTTAGAGTACTAAGGATGTTGTGGGTGCCTAACACCTTCCCACAACATAATTACCCCCTTACCCAGATCTCTGACCTTTTCATTAGTTTTCTATGTGTAAAACTTCTTAGGCTTTTGTTCGCTTTTTAGCCATTCCTTTGGATAAATAAAAGTGCGGTGGCGACTCGATTCATTGTATGCTTTGCTTTTGATTTAATCAATAAATCATAAAGTGACGAATACACCGCTACACTTACCCATACATAATCACCATAAGGAACATCATAGTTTCTTATATAACAACATTAGGAGTGTGACCTTTTGTATTACAATAAGAATATGTAGATATAAAAACATGATTCCTTTTATAGACATAACGATTATTTCTAACATAATACCTTTTAGGATAAATTACATCATGCACTTTCTTAGTTTCCATATTGTTGAATTTGTTCCTAGTAGCTTTAACAAAGATAATGTGACTTTTACTCGATTTATCAAATTTGGAGAGCCCAAATCCACATTTATCTTTTGAGTATCTTTATTTAGTAAGCCCATCATCCAAACCAATTTGACATTTTTCATATTTCTTGATCGGTTGATTTAATTTAACAATATTATATTCAAGAAATTGACATTTATTACATGCTAATTTTTTTACTTGATCTAATTCCACTTTTATGTAATTAGACTTACTTTATAGAGATAAAATGATTTTATTTTGATTTGAATGTTTTCTAAAAAAAATTCAAACATTTCTCATATAATTAATGAAAAACATCTTGTAATTCATCGTATAAAGGTATATCATTAATTTTGGAATCACTAACCTCATTTTCTTCATCATCAGAATGGTGTGAAATCATTAATGTCATGTTTTCTTCCTCTTCATATGGAGACGAACTTATCCTATTGCATCCCATATCACATATGCTTTATTTGTACTTTTGTACTTCTTGCTATTAACTTTGTTCTTCTTTAGAAGTGTAGAGCATTCACTTTTGACATGTCCTCGTCTTCCACATTCAAAGCAAGTAACATTACTTTTTGGTGCTTCTTTTTGACCGATTTCCTTTGTCCTCTCCTTCCTGAAAAACTTTTCAAATTTCTTGATTAGAGCATTATCTTCATCACTAGTGGATTGAGATTCATCATCTTGATTATTATGATGGTTTTTTACTCTAGTTTTTAAAGCAAGACTTTTGGGTTTATTTTATGAATTTTCATGCTTTTCTAGCCTTTCAAGTTTTATCACATGTTCTTGAAGTTTTCCGAACAATGCGGCCGAAGATATTTTGGAGAGACTTTTCTTTTTGATATTGCCTCCACCTTTGGTTACCACGCCCTTGTCAATGATCTAAGAATTTTGAGAATCCAATCATCATTTGTAAATGTTTTTCCAAGGGCCATCAAATGATTTGTTAAGTACAAGAATCTCTTTTGCAAATCGAGAATTGATTCACCAGGCTGCATTCCAAACAATTTATATTCTTGTGATAAATTGTTTAATTTAGATATTTTTAACCCTACCGCGCCTTCATGTGTCACTTCTAAAGTATCCCAAATTTATTTTGATGTTTTTCAATTTGAAATACGAAAGAATTCATCCATATCTAGTGCATATGCAAAAAAATTCTTTGCCTTTTTATCATACAAAACTTTCTTCTTATCTTCATTGTTCCAAGAGCTTTTCACTTTTGGTTGTTCTACATTATTTATAACAACGGTAAGAATGAATGGACCATTTTCAACAACACCCCATATTTTGTCTCCCTGTGATTCTAGATACATTTGCATGCGAATTTTCCAGAAGTCATAATATTCACTAATGAAACATGGAAGTTTGTTCCTGTTGCCACCATCTGCAAAAACAAGATTAACGGAAGGCACAATTTCCATATCAAGGAGCAAGTTACCTTAACCTTCTCTGGTTCCAATTGTAACTATGAGAGTGTGCCTAAGAGAGGGGGGGGGGGGGGGGGATTAGGTTTTAAAACTTTTTTTGGTTGTTTTGCAGATTCTTTTATTCTTTTATTTTTCCGAAAGAATTACGATGATTGTATGAATAAACATGCAGAAAAATAAAAGTGCAGAAACAATAAAGATCACAAAGATATATCATGGTTCCCCTTTCCAAACAAGGATAGTCCACTCCCTCTACACCCCGTGAATGATTTTACTATATTAGATATTTGTACAAGTCTCACACCAATACCTCTCTCACAATCTTCTAACATAAACACCAAGCCTATGGTGAACTTTGAATCTCTCTGATTCAAATGACATTTTCCCACAAATACAAAGAACGCCACTTCCTATTTATAAACACCTGTAGAAAGTAGTACAATAACTTTCCTTACAGATAAAATAACCATAAACTTGGTGAATAACTTAAAGAAAATAGATAAAATGAATACATATAGATTTGTATGCTTTTTCAATATTCTGGAAATATAATCTTCTCTTTCCAAAAGAACAACTCAAGAATATATAAACATTAAGTGCTTAAAGGTTCATGAAACTTTTTCTCAAATGAATGAAATTTATGCAGTAAAATTTTTCTCTGTCATAATTAATGAACACTTAAAAACAAATGAATTGTTTTGAGAAATTTGCCAAAAGATGTGATTTGAAATCTGAAAATCTTGTTTTAAATACATCACAAGATGCCTATTGATGTAGAAATGATTAAAAAATTATCATGAGAATTTTCAATGCTTTGGAAAAGGTATCACAATCATATTTAATGAAGAGGTATGCAATGTTTCATAATTTTCAAAATGTTTCAGGATGTTAATCAATTGATCTAGGATATCAATCGATTGACTCAATTCCAACGTTAAAATAAAATAAAATTTTCACTATGTCAATCATTTGAAATATATAAGTAAATCATTTGACTAGATTGGTTTTTCAATTTATTTTTGTAGAGAGCATGCCAATCGATTGAATGCTAGGGGTCAATTGATTGACCTCCTTAAAAACTTGAAATTTTTTCTAGTTAAAGATGCAAATTGAAGTCATTTGATGCAAAAATGTTAGGAATAATTTAGATGAAAATATTTGAGCACCTAAAGTATGTACACAGATGAATTGTCATTGGGACCTTATTACATGATCAAATCTCTTGAATTTCAAAGCTTAAGAAATCTTGATACTAGATTCCAATCTTTTTCTTCTGTGATCTTTCTTCTTTATAAACTTTTGTCTTCATCAAAACCAAACTATGATAGATTATGAACATCTTCTTCATAGTTTCTCTGCTTTTTCCAGTTAATCACTTCCTTAGTATAAATTCATGCTCAAACCTGATAATTTCATGTTATGCTAGGATACTTGGTTTTTCTGTAATGACTGCTCAACTCTTGAGTGATTCGTATAATATTTGGTTTTTTCTTGGAATTAGAGTATCATCGGATCATTTAAGTTATGGGCTCAACCTTTCGAACACATACGTTCATTCAGTTTGCATGAATCCTTGATCAAATTCAGTTGTCCTTATTTTAGGTTGTCACACCATCTAGACCTATCTATTTTCTTTACCAACTGATTTGAATCCTATAAACTCAAAAAGGTTACCATAAATATGTTTATTCTTGGAAAATGATTTGCATCAATGGTCGTTTCAGTCATCCCTTTTATCAACTAACTTGAAAATGCCCATCCTTGTAGCATTTTGTATGGATTTCCAAAAGATTATTCAATTAGTCGTAAAATGATTTTATGAGTTGCATAACTCATTATATCTTTTTCCTTTAATATACTTGGATAAAGGTATTTTATGATGATCTAATTGTTGAATGGGCTTATATTTAAAATGATAATCAAATATATGGCCAACCTTGGTGATATCAAATGAGCATTCAAACTTTTCTCTAACGAATCAATGCCATTTCCCTTTAGCATGCCTCAAGGCAAGACACAAGTATTTCATTTTAGGGTCTCAATTGTTAATAAGCCAGACATGGAATAAGTTGTCATGTCATTAGGATATTACCTTATATCAACATCTAACACATTTTCTTTCTTTCTCTTGAATTAATTGCTCAATATGTACTACTCTGAGTATAAACACATTCAAGTAATTGTAGGCTTTCCATACTAACTTCTCCCTTACTTGAGTATGCATGCCATTAATGGTCATTGATGCATACTCAACATAAAGGAATTAGTCATGATATTTTCCTTCCTTTTCATGAATCTCTCTATGAAATTAGAAGCCGATTCACCCACTTGTTGTTTCAAATTTATCAAATAAACACTTGTGACTTCAGGATGAGGCTAATAGAACTTGTCAATTAAATAACTATCCATGTCATCCCAAATGTGCATCGAGTTTGGTGGACAAGAGGAATACCATGAAAATGATTGGAGAGCAATTGTAGTTTGTGGAATTCATATAGATTTCCCACACTGCATTATACGATAAATATTTCAATGTAAGCCTTAGTCGGCTTGTCATTTTCCATAGGAAAGGTAGTAAAGTCACGAGTCATATAACCTTTAAACAAAGCTATTTATTCGTCCATCCACTAAAGATATGACTTCATATACATAGGCCTATCAAGGGGTTTCTATTGTATCCCAAAATATATATTGGTAGTTGTTAAGAATGTGTGATTTGGCCTAACTCAACCCTACAAAACCGGTTGGTAGAGTGAGGGTTGTCCCCACTTATAAAGTCATGTTCAGGCCATATATTGTCCGATGTGGGACTCTTAACACACCCCCTCATGCCCAGGACTAGACATCTGGTGGGTGGCCCGACCACATTTCTTAACATGACATCAGAGCCTCGTTTAAGATCCGGTGGGCCACCTATTATGATTTCCGCTATCGGACCACCCACCATTTATTTCCACGCTCCAGATGTCCAGTCCTGGGCGTGAGGGGGTGTGTTAAGAGTCCCACATCAGAAAATATATGGTCTGAACATGTGTTTATAAATGGAGACAGTCCTCACTCTACCAACCGGTTTTGTAGGGTTGAGTTAGGCTAAACCACGCATTCTTAACAGTAGTAATGACTATGAGGTTAGGATAAAACAACAGTTGTCCAAGATGTCACACCTAGATGATGCCACATGTTACTGAGAGGATTGTGGAGCCCTTGCTGATAGGCCGCAAGTATACAACTATATCAATGTAGTATAAAATATTGTCAAATCCATACATCAATTGCCAATTACCGTTATCTATTGTTCCTGTGTTTATCTAAGGCTATGGGAATGGTTGGTTTTTACCCAAAAAATGAAAATAATGGATATAAATCAATATTAGTAACGAGAGACCAAAACATTGATTTATATCTACCTATGTCACTCATACAATTTAAAACATTTAATCATAACGAGAACTTTATTTTTGTAGAAAAAACTAAATTAGAGATACCGTGCACTTTCGTTGGTCCGTAATGGATTTCAAACCCCTATTTGCCTACTCGAAACTACAATAAAAATTCCTTTTAGAAATATAGTAAATTCTTAATTATTTAAAAATTCTTTTGCTATTTGATAATTAAAAATATGAATTTTCTAAGTCCAATACTGGTTTCGCTCTTTGGATGCGTAAACGGTATTTCGGTGTTTCTACTTTCATAGTAAAGCTTTAATTTTAAAGATAGAAAGTTCATAATAGAAGTTTATGTATTCTCTCAATCGATTCTAACCCGCTAACGCATGACCATCCGAATCTACCGTTCAAACTTCTATGTCATATACAACCCTGTTGGTGTGTAAATGGTATCTTGATGTTTCTAGTTTCATAGCAAACACATTTTATTTTAGAAACAAAAGTTACGAAAAAGTACATTGATTCTCGTTACGATTAACTAATTATGAAATTTGTACGAGTTTCGTTAGTATGAAGGTCCTCCAATTTCAGATTCAATTAGACTACTCAGACATACCGAATAAACATAAACAACGTACTTTTTATGAATACATAATTAAAGCAATAAAGAAAAAGAACCTGGAATTTAATTGCAAGAATTTGATAAATAAATTGCTCCGAAGGGAGACTTTGTTCGGAATACAATAATGCAGAATGTAAAAGCAACAATAAAATAACTTTAATAGTGTAGAAAAATAAAACCAAGAATGCAAATAATAAAACTTGCATGCAATTCCAATGCATATTTTTTATGCTTTAAAATGAGTAATTCTTGTGCTAGTAAGCTTGGATTCTATTTCAATTCATTACATAGTTATTTATAGGTAAATTCACACTCAGAAAGTGGCTAAAATCATGCAGAAATAGTCTAAAATGTCCCAAAATTATTGAAGTATCAGTTGACAAAAATCTGGAACGTGGCTGATCCAAGCGTCATGGTGTATGACGGACTGCCCGTTATGACATGCTGGAGGATAAGTATTTGAATCCAGGACCCATGGCGGGCATCATCCTAGCTGACAATATTTCCATCATGGACTTCAAGAAAGCGCCCTCTCTTTTTCTTGAAGGCTATGACGGTAAGCTTAATGAGGAACATGGCAGGCGTAATGGCCTTAGCCATCATACCCTTTTGTATATTTTTCTCCGTTTTCATTCACTTTCTTTCGTAACTAGTGGAAATCATTTGTACCCGAATGCAAAGTAAAAAGTCAAATAACTGAAGCAAAAGTAACCTAAAAGACACTAAAACAAATAACGACCGAGTCAATTAAAATGGTAAAAACGTATGTTATCAAACTCCCCCACACTTGAATTGTTGCTTGTCCTAAAGTAACTTAGCTTGCATAAAGATAAAGTAAATGCAATGACATACATGTGAGAAGAGCTCGTGAAAAATAACAACACTAATGCTCATACGTGATCCCAAATTTGAATCGGCTAGAGGTTAATTATATAGGTACTCAAGTTAACACCAAGGATATTGTAGAAACACAAACCACGAATTACGAACAAAAGTATCCCACCTAACATACCAATTTAAATCATGGCCTTGTACCTAAGTTGCTTTATCCTATTCTTTCATCTCCTTTCATTCAGGACAACCACATTAAGGCATTTAATATAAGGATAATCATCGCACACACGTAACAAAAAAACTGAAGAATTTTTATTTATTTATTTATTTATTAATGCTTACACATAATTATTTTGATCATGAGCATACAAAAAGAATGATTTTTTGTATGTATGATAGGATTCGACCAGCAGTTGGTTAAGTAATCAGGTGAGGGTTACCAAACTTAGTAGGTGCAGTTGCATTTTACTGCCTTTTTAAAAAAAAAATTCAAAAATTTCAAATTTTCCTTAGCTAACCAAACTTATTGTGCGAATAAAAAATATGTATGATTGTATAAATAAACTACTCATATATTACTTCAAAAACGGATCTAGAGACTATGTTACAAGGAAGATCTAAATCGATATCCTATTTGAGAGGCTATAGGTGTTCGAATAATACTGATTTTGTCAAAAATTTCCCAGGGTCCTTAACCTTAGCATTTCCTTCTTTGAAACCCGATATACTTCTGTAGTGAACTACTAATCATAAGCCTTTTATAAAAAAAATTAATTTGGATCAAGAATAGGGAAAACAAACAACATAAGCAGAAATCACACGCATAAATGATTCGACAATACATACAATGACTCAATGACAACTAAATAGGAGAAATAACATAAAAGTACAAAACTAAAAAGTAGGGAAATCCTAACTAGAATATAGTAAATCTAACTAAAAAGCGGGAAATCCCCCCACTTAAATCCTACATTGTCTTCAATGTTAAGGAATAAAACTAGGAGAAAGGAAAGATAGAACCTGGAGCGAGATCAATATTTATGTTATGAAAACATGAAATTGATATTGGTGCCAATAGATCTTGTTATTTTCCTGAAAAAACAAAAACAAAGAGAAATTAGTAAAAACCCGTGGGTTGCCTCCCACACAATGCTTTATTTAAAGTCGGTTAACTTGACTTGCTTGACTCTCTAAATCAAGAGGGTGCCTTTTTCAACTCTGAATCCTCAACACCATGCCCAACAACTTTAGGGATCCATTTGAACATTTCCAACCATTTCGCATGTATTATTCCCTTATCTTTCTGTCTTTTACAGGGAGGTTCATACTTGAGTTCTGGTGGTAGAGGTTTCTTCTTCACCTTTCGGATCGTCTCGTGTGTTAGAATTAAGCTTTATTTCTTGAAGTTATGATTGGGATATCCATATAACACCTTCTCATATGCCTAAACTCCTTTATCTTTTCTATCTTGGATGATATAACTCACCAAACCGACTTTTACTATGTTAGGGGGAACTTATTCGGAGGGGGACTCATCGACATGGCTTTCAACTATGTCGAATATGCTATAAGAATTCTTGAAAAGGGTAATTTTTATCAATTTGGACAATTGGAACTCGATATTTTCATCTTATGCTTCTAATGTGAGCTTCCCACGCTTAACATATATGACTTCTATGGTTGTGGTGAGGAAAGGGTCTTCCTAATAGAATTGGGATTTTAGTGTCTTCATGTATATCCATCACAACAAAGTCCGTAGGGATGATCAATTTTCCTATCCTTATATGCTCATCTTTTGCAATTCCTACAGGATACTTGAACAATATATCTGCCAGCTGTAGAGACATTCTAGTGGGCTTATTACATCAAGGCCTAGTTTTTCATAGACGGACAAAGGCATCAAAATCACACTCACCTTTATATCACGCAAAGTTTTTTTGAAACTCATTTGTCTATAACACAGGGGACTGAAAAGCTCCCAGGATCTTTTAATTTCGGAGGCAACTCATTTTAGATGACATCACTGCACTCTTTTATCAGCACTACAATTTCGGTATCTCCAAGTTTCCACTTGTTTGATAGAATTTCCTTAAGAAATTTGACATAAGATGAAATTTGTGACAACACCTCAATGAAAGGGATGCTGATATACAATTTTTACAAAACCTCAACTAACTTTCTAAAATGGTCTTCATTCTTCACTTTCACTAATAGTAGTGAAAACAAAATGAGAGGTTTATATGGCAAGGGAGGCACAAATGACTTTTCCTATTCTTTCTCGACTACCTCCTCTTCATGTGGTGTTGACTTTCCTTATTTTTCAGGTTGCACAAACACACTCTCCATATCCTTTCCTTCATACCTCTTATTAGCATTTACCTCAATCTCTTTGCAACTTTGCGACATTATAGCATTCACATGCTCTTTTGGTCGGGTTTAGGTTTCCCTGGAAAATTTCTAGCAGGGGATCTTGTAGACGCTTGTTGTTGGACTACTTATGAAATCTGAGTTTCAAGCATCATGTTGTGAGTAGCCATGACATCAACTTTAGACGCGAGGTGTCTTATCAATTCATTGATATGGATGTTATGGTTCTTAAAGTCCTCGTTTTGTCGGGTTTAGGTCATGATGAAATTATCCATCATTACCTTGAGGTTTGACTTTCTAGGAGAATCATGGGCACCCATTTGTCCTTGAAGTCCGAGAGGAGCGGAAGGTGATGCGAGACTATTGACAAACGTATGATTGTTGTTCTTATAGGAGAAATTGAGATGATTTCTCCATCTAGGATTATAGGTGTTGGAGTATAGGTTCCCTTGTTGGGCATAGTTTACCTAGTATGGGACTAATTTAGTTAATAATTGACACTTAACACAAATGTGTCCAAGGACTCCACAGATATTGCGAATGGGGGTTACAGTAGTTGCAATGGCAACATGGGTGATGCTTAGGTTATGATTGTCTGGGTCAAAGCATCCAATTTTGTGTTCCTGTGGTCGAAGCTACTAACTTCATACATACCACCCCCTGGTCGTTCTTATCAACTGGAGCGCATTTGTTCCACCACTGGTAATGATTCTGATCCATTGAATGACTTGTTCATGAGATCCCCTATTCTAGCAGCATCTATGGTCATTCTCCTCTTATAGAGTAGATAATTGTACAAGGTGTGAATTATCATCCATTTTTATAATCCGTGATGTGGGCATGCTTTCATTAGCTCCTTAAATCACTCTCATGCTTCAAAGAGCGATTCGTTCTTCTTCCTGAAGTAGGTAATCTAGTTCCTAATTTATGTCGTCTTGCTCTGCGGGAAATATATAGTGAGTAATGCTTTCTTAAGCTCATCCCATGTCGTAATGGAATTAGACAGTAGGGATTGTAGCCACGATTAGGCTCGGTCCCTGAGGGATAATGGAAATAAATGTAGGCGAATGGCTTCGAGATTGACGTTGTTGTTCTTGAGTGTATTAGTGAATTGCACGAAGACAGAAAGGTGCAAGTTCGGATCCTCCGCCCAATTTCCAAAGAATTGGTTTTGCTTCACTATCTGCAACAAAGAGGGTTTAAGTTCGAAATTATTCACCGCAATCGCAGGGCGAACAATGCTTGAATGAGGCCCCTCGTCAGAGGGCATACCAAAATCCTTAAGCATGTAGTTGTCACTTTTCACCATTTTTCGTTGGATTTGTTGTGATCGGCGTCTTACACGAAGGTAGCGCTCGATTTGGTTGATCGATTAGGATAAATTCATTGTGCTTCAGGTTCTTCGCATACAATAGAAAGTCGGAAAAATTAAAAAAAACATAATTTTACCTTAGTCTATACAACGAAACAACGGTATCACGATATTGAAAAAATTTGGTCATTGACAACGACGCCAAAAACTTGATAAGCCGTAAGTATACGATTATATCAATATAGTATAAAAGATTATCGAATCTATAGAGACCAGTTTCCAATTACTGTTATCTATTGTTCCAATGTTTATTTAAGGTTATACGAATGGTTGGTTTTTACTCGAAAAAATGAAAATAATGGTTTTAAATCAATATTAATAACTAGACTAAACTGTTGATTTTCGTCTACCTATTTCATTCATATAATTTACAACATTTAATCATAACAAAAACTTTACTTTTGTAGAAAAAAGACTAAATTAGAGATACCGCCTGCTTTCGCCACTCCGTTACCAAATTTTTAAACCCGTAATTGCCTACTTTCGTAGTGCGAAACTACAAGTTAAAAATTCCTTTTTAAAATATAATAAATTCTTATTTAATTAAAAATTCTTTCTCTGTTTGATAATTAAAAATCTGAATTTTTTAAGTCCAATACCGTTTTCGCTCTTTCGATGTGTGAATGTTTTTTTAGTGTTTCTACTTTCATAGTAAAGCTTTAATTTTAAAAATAGAATGTTTATAATAGAAGCTTATATATTCTCTCAATCAATTCTGATCCACTTCGCATGACCATCAGAATCTATCGTTTGAACTTCTATGTCAGATACATCCCTGTTAGTGCGTAAAAGGTATCTCGGGGTTTCTACTTTTGTAGCAAACATATTTTATTTTAGAAACAAAAGTTATGAAATAGTACTTTAATTCTAGTTATGATTAACTAATTATGCAATTTGTACGAGTTTCGGCGATATGACAATCCTCCCGTTTCAGACTCAATTAGACTACTCAGACATACCAAATAAACCTAAACATCACACTTTTTGTGAATATATAATTAAAGTAGTAAAGAAAAAGAACCTGTAATTTAATTACAAACTGAATCTGATAAATACATTTTTTTTGAAGGGAGGGTTTTTTCTAAATACAACAATGCGAAATGTAGCAAAATAAATCTAACAGTGCAGAAAAATAACTCCAAGAATACAGAAAATAAAACTTGCATAAAATTCGAATGCATAACTTTTATCCTTTAAAATGAGTAACTCTAGTGCTAGTAATCATGGATCATGTTTCGATTCATTAGATAGCTATTTATAGGCAAATTCGCACTCTGAAAGTGGCTAAAATCGTGTAAAACGTCCCAGAATCATGGAAGTAGCAGTTGAGAAAAATATGGAACGTGGTTGAATGAAGAAAGGGAATAATATGAAGTAGGAGGGGAATGGATCAAAACACAAATTGGTCAAAGGAGGACTTTTACAAATTAATATTATTCATTTATTTTGGGAGATGGAATGTACATTCCATCAATCCCCTAAATCCCATGATATTAATTTGACAAAGTCAAATCAACCTTTACCAAGGCCCAACAACAAGAGTCAAACATAAACAAGTCATCACAATTGGTCAACAAATTATTTGGCATTTATTCAAATTAAAATACTAAAATAGTGCATTTAAATTAAATATGGTTTATCCAATTCCTAAAATCTCATCAAAACACCAAAGAAATGGCCATGAGATTTATCATAGGTCAAACAAGGTCAAAGGACCTTGGAGAAAAAATTTCATAATTTCTGGACATTTAAAAATATTTTTAAACAATTAAAAAAAAATGCAAAATCAATTAATTCATGAAAAATATTAATAATGATCCAAAAAATAATTTTAATTCAGAATATGAAAGTGAAAAATAATTGAATTTTTTTGATGAAAGTCCCATATTTTTTGGATCAATATTGAATTTAATATGAATTATTGAAAATAATGCAATTAAAATGAAAATTAAAATATCAGAAAAAACGTGGACCACTTGATCTCCCTCATTAATTGATGTGGCAGATCAAGTGGCCAGAAACACGCTATGCACGATGGACATGAGTCAGCGCGCCATAACATTTGTATTCAAGAGGAACGATCGCGATTAAAACAAATTAGATGGATCCTATGGTTGTGAGACATGCCAGCGCATGGCCGGAGCTGTAGCTCCGGTCTTCTTCTTCGGTGGACCTCACCGGACTGGTCCACCTTCAACCATCACCAAAATTAAAAACAAGGATATGATTTCAAAGTAAAAATGGCACTGAGCTCGAATCTGGTCTCAATTCACTCTAACTCCAAGTATATTGAGAGATACATGAAGTTGAAATTTGAGGTACATGAACTGAGTTGCTTCAATTTGGCCTCAAAGCAACTCAATCTTCTTGCCTACATTGGTAGGACTTCAGACAACCAAAGAATCAATAGAATTGAGCAAGAATTTGAGAGAATCGAAGAGATCAAAATTTCTGGAAAATACCTTCAATGGAGGTCTGAATTCAACTGATCTTGCTCTTGCTCGTGCTTGATCTCACTCCAAATGCTTGCAGAAGAAGGATTGAATGTTCAAAAGGTTGTGGATTCCTGGAAATTTGAATTTTAAAACAGTGGAAATTCAACCTCAAATTCAAATGAATTTCTCAGGTTTATCCTTTGCAATGTGAGGGTTAGAGATGGGGGATCAAAGCTGGCGCGAATGTCTGTTGATTGCTGAGCATATGAGGCTCTATTTATAGCTGAATCCATTGCTTTTTGCGCGAATGTCTGTTGATTGCTGAGCATATGGGTGCATGGGCGCGCATAGGCCCATAAAATCATTGCCATAAGTCCACAAAGAGTGTGAGATGATCTGAATTCAGCTTGGATTGCAAGGCAAGTGTACATTTTGATTTGAAGTTTGATCCTTGCCAAGTGATGACACCATCTTCATGCCATGCGCAACCAAGTCATTCCTTGTCCAAAATGAATGAATTTGAGATCTTTGGAAAGGTGAGATCAAGAGGAACAACTTTCATGTTCAACACTTTTCCATTTGGAGTTTGTAACTTAAAGAAATTAGAGGTGGAAGTTTGGAAATGTTTGACATATCAAAATTTTTCTAAGTGTCAAGCCATATGTCTCAATATTCCACCTTGCTTAACTTTTTATATGAGCTTCAAATGAGAAAAGTGTATTCATCAAAGTTGTATCTCTCTCAAAGACCTTCAAAATGGTCACCAATTTCATGTCATTTGGATTTGAAATGATAGAGTTATGCATTCTTGAAGTTTGGAAAAATCACTTGATCAATGGTCTAGGTCAAAAGTGACCTATAATGTAACCTCATATCACATGCTCAAAAAAGTTGAATTAACTCCCAATCCAAACATCAAAGTTTAAGTAGACACATTGAATTTGATTTTGCAAGTTGTAAATCTTTCATCTCATAAAAATTGAGCAAGTTATGGCCTTGGGAAGTTGACTTTCAAATTAGGGTTTAGACAAAATGACCTATAATGTTTCAACCTAGAAAATGATTTTCCAAGCAAAACTAGCTCTATGTCTCAACATGAAAGTTGTTTGGAATGTCATTTAGAGTATGTTTTCTATGGGAATAATTTTCATATGGTGAAAATTGTAGGAGATAGGGTCTAGGAAGACCCAGTTTTGATTAGATGAATCCATCTGGCCAACCACCATCAACCAACTTGCTAACTTCCAATTCTCTTGACTTTCTTGGCTCATGGTAGATCATATATGCCTAAGATGATGAATTTTGAAGTGTCCCTTGAGAAATTTGATCAATTGGTGAGATAGCTTGTTGGAGAAGTTACTCAAGATACCCAATCAAACTAGGGTTTCCAAGGCAAATCACCCTTAAACTCTTGAAGAAAACTTGATTAATATAACATGTAGAGAACATTGGGACTCATATATGATGCTCATAAACATTCTTGAATCAACTCTTGGTTGTGCTCTTTGTTCCTGAGGGTCTCAAACCCTAGATGTGAACTTGATAAATCAATGGAGATCATGCCCTTCCTACAAAAGAGTTAGGCAAATGCAAAGACATATTTTTGATATTTTGGTTAATGAAATGATAAAATACAAGTATGATACAATCACAAAGTGCTTGGTGATCTCTCCCAGAACAAAACCAATGAAGGAGGGAGGATGCCAAGGTATGATCCCAATGCTAATGCTTATGATGAAATTACATGAGGGATCTTAGGGTCAAGATTGGGGTCTTACACTAAGACACTACCTTTAATTGCTTTTTGAGATCAGTATTCAATATCATACTCAGATAACAACATCTGCCAATGGGCAACCCTTCTAGTTAAAGCAGGCTTTTCAAAAATATACTTGATTGGATCCATTTTGGATATCAACCAAGTAGTATGATTCAACATATACTGACGCAGACGCTTAGCATCCCAAGCCAATGCATAACAAGTTTTTTCTAGCATAGAATACCGAGTCTCACAGTCGGTGAACTTCTTACTAAGGTAGTAAATAACATATTCTTTATTTCCAATTTCGTCTTGTTGACCAAGAACACAACCCATACTCTCTTCGAGCACAGTCAAATACATGATCAAAGGTCTTCCTTCCACAGGCGGAGACAGAATTGGAGACTCGAGCAGATACTCTTTGATATTGTCAAAAGCTTTCTGGCAATCTTTGGTCTAATCACAAGACTGATCTTTCTGAAGAAGCTTGAATATAGGCGCACACGTGGCAGTCATATGAAAAATGAATCTTAAGATATAGTTCAAGCGGTCGAGAAAACCTCTGACTTGCTTCTCAGTTTTGGGCGCAAACATTTCTTGTATTGGTTTGACCTTGGCAGGATCAACTTTAATACCCTTCTCGCTGACAATAAAGCCCAACAACTTACCAGAAAGAACACCAAACGTACACTTATTGGGATTCAAGCGGAGTTTATACTTCCTTAAATGCTGAAATAACTTCAACAAATGCTCAACATGTTCCTCTTCATCTCTTGATTTGGCAATCATATCATCAACATAGACTTTAATCTCTTTATGCATCATATCATGAAAAAGAGTGGTCATTGCTCTCTGGTATGTTGCACCAGCATTCTTTAAATCGAAAGGCATAACTCTATAACAGAAAGTTCCCCAGGGTGTAATGAATGTGGTCTTCTCCATATCCTCGGGTGCCGTCTTGATCTGATTATAACCGGAAAATCCATCCATAAACGAAAAGACTTTGAATTTAGTTGTATTATCTACCAACATATCAATGTGTGGTAGAGGGAAATCATCTTTTGGACTGGATTTGTTCAAATCCCTATAATCGACACACATACGGACTTTTCCATCCTTCTTCGGAACAAGCACAATATTGGCCACCCACTATGGATACTCAACGGTAACAAGAAAACCAGCATCAATATGCTTTTTCACTTCTTCTTTGATCTTTACTTCCATGTCAGGAGGAGTCCTCCTCAACTTCTACTTGACTGGCGGGCATTCTGGCTTCAACGACAATCTATGCTCTACAATCTCAGAATCCAAACCAGGCATGTCTTGATAGGACCAAGCAAACATATCTGAATACTTTTGGAGAAGATCAATCAACCCCTTCTTAACTTCTGGACACAGTTGGGACCCAATCTTGACTTCCTTCACATCATCTTCAGAACCCAAGTTGACTAGCTCAATCTGCTCTTCGAATGGCTGAATGGCTTTTTCCTCGTGCTCAAGTAGACGAGACAATTCATCATACATTTCTTCATCAATTTCTTCCTCAGCCTCAAACACAGGGAAATCAAAGTTTGGAGAGGGAGTAGGGTCATTGTATTCAATGGGTTTGGAAACCATCCTGCATAATGATTTGATGTTTTGATTTTAGAGAAATGAATTGTGACAAAATATTATGCAGATGGACAATTATTATTTATTTTAGGTTTTTTGTGATTACCATTTTCAGAAAAGCAAAAAGTAAAAATAAAACATCATAGATGTGGATGAATACAATTGCATTTTATTGATGATAATTTGAAAAATTCCCAATAATGTTCACTTCCCCCTTAAGCATAGGAGAAGGATTTTTCTACAAAAAATAAAAAAAAGAAAATTACTTAGAACGATGGACAATAACAGGAACATCAACAGCAACCCAATCGTTGCAAGTCTTGCCATGCGTCACAATATTGGCGCAGTCTTCATCTTCATCGCCTTCGATCACAACAACTGAGTGTTGTTCATTACCATGGATGAACCCTCCGCTACGGGAACTCGGTTTCACTTATTCAGTCTTCAATTTAAACGACTTTTGCTGGAATCCCAATCTGTCACTGTTCTTGTTCTCGACGACCTCTACCATACGACCCCACTGATCTGTATTGCCATCTTCAATAATTTTCTGCGCGTCTTTGAAAGAAGACATCGGTGCCCCAATTTTCTTTACCTTAGCAATAGACAAGGCTTGGAACGGAGTTCCTACCTCTTCCTTAGTTTCAACGTACGTGAAAGATGACAAATGGCTCACCAACAATGCTTTCTCTCCACCTACAATGACAAGCTTTCGATTCTTCACAAACTTCAGTTTCTGATGCAGAGTAGATATTACAACTCTAGCTTCATGGATCCATGGCCTTCCCAACAAGAAGCTATAGGCCGGGTGGATATCCATTACTTGAAAAGTAATTTGAAAATCACTCGGATCTATCTTCACTGGAAGGTCCACTTCTCCTATGACAGTCTTGCGAGAACCATCAAATGCTTTGACGATCACGCCACTATATCTCATCGGGGCACCTTGGTAGGATAATCTGGACATAGTTGATTTGGGGAGTTCATTCAAAGAAGAACCAATATCAACCAACACATTTGACAATGCATCTTCCTTGCAATTCATCGATATATGCAGTTCCAGGTTGTGATTTCTGCCTTCCTCGGGAAAATCTTCATCATAAAACTCAAGTTGTTGCAGGAAGTAATGTTAGCCACAATATGGTCAAACTGATCCACGGTCACATCATGCTCAACGTAGGCTTGCTCCAACACTCTTTGCAATGCTTCTCTATGCGCTTCAGAATTCATTAGCAGAGACAACATTGAAATCTTCGAAGGAGTTTGGAGCAGCTGCTCTACCATATTAAATTCACTCTTATTAATTAATCTTAGTACCTCATCATCATCGTTAGGCTTCAATTTGCTAGATTCACCAGACTGACACATTGGAGCACTAAATGGGCTTACCGTAGGTACATCCACCTTCTTACCAACTGAAACATCTTCAATCACTTCTTTCGGGAAAACGGGATTGAAAACACGACCACTAATGGTCACCTTCATGATATCTGCAATATTCACAACATAATTGGTCGTGGGCAATGGAACCTCTTGACCATTCTCCACTATTATAACATTATATTGGTACGGAACAGCTCTATCGGATTCATACGGGACCGGGCCCGCTAACCGTATCACTAACGGTGATACCTATCTATTGACGTTGTTACTGCTGTTGCTGTCAAATTGAATCACTACCCACTATGGGATTTTAAACACTGGAATAATTACATTGACATAATCTATATCCCTCGATTGTTGAATTTGGATTACATTCTCATCTATCAACTTCTGGATATCTCTCTTGACGATCAAACACCCACGGGGGTTCACACTACAAATTGCACAACCATCATGGCCATCCTCACAATGACTGATGATACACATGGTCCTATGCATCTCCATCAAGGACCTACGAATACGTCGTACATCAAATACTCAGAAATTTCCTGGACAACCATCTACCATATTAATAGAGGAATTACCATGAGCAGGAAACAAATTGGCTTTCACATTCGGCGCACGGTCTTCAAAGGACACCATCCCACTCTTCACAAGCTTTTTTAACTCATACTTCAACGGGTAACAACTCTCGATATCATGGTTGGGAGCTCCTTGATGAAAGGAACAACGGAGTTCGGGCTTATACCACCATGGAAGTGGTTCTGGAATTTGAGGTGGATTCCTTGGTTGGAGTAGGTTCTTGAGAACCAAAGATGGGTAGAGTTCGGTGTATGACATAGGAATAGGGTCAAAAGAGACCTTCTTCCTCATGAAATTTTGTTGTTATTGATTATTGTTGTTGTTGTAATTGTTGGTTCTTTGTTGTGGTTGTTGTTGACGTTGTTGTTGAACTGACATCGATTGATTGTTTGAATTGTTTGAAAATACTGGAATAACTGATGAAACCTGATGGTGATGCTGACGCGGTTGCAGATTTCTTTTGACATGAGGCCTCCTCTGCCTCCCTACTGATACTGCATTGGTTTCCCCTTCATTCTTTCTGGAGAAACTGCTTCCATATTTCTTGCTATATGACACCTCTTCTTTAGACAAACGTCCCTCTCGGACTCATTCCTCTAATCTCATCCCCATGTTTACCATCTCGGTAAAGTCACTGGCGACACTGGCAATCATGTGTTCATAATAAAAGGAACTCAGGGTCTTTAGGAAAATTTTCGTCATCTTCTTTTCTTCCAACGGAGGATTAATATGAGCGACAAGCTCTCTCCACCTCTAAGCATACTCTTTGAATGTCTCTTTTTCCTTTTGAGACATAGACCTCAGTTGGTCTCTATCTGGCGCCATGTCCACATTGTACTTATATTGTTTCACAAAAGCTTCACCCAAATTGTTAAACGTGTGAATACTTGCACTATCCAGCCCCATGTACCATCTCAAAGCGGCACCAATCAGACTGTCTTGGATGTAGTGAATCAATAACTGATCATTATCAGTTTGAGTTGACATTTTCCTGGCATAGATAACAAGGTGGCTAAGTGGACAAGTATTTCCCTTATACTTTTCAAAGTCAGGGACTTTGAACTTTATCGGGATCTTGACGTTTGGCACTAAGCAAAGTTCAGCAGCACTTTTACCGAACAAATCTTTTCCTCTCAATGTCTTCAATTCCTTTCGCAGCTCAAGGAACTGATCCTTCATCTCGTCTATCTTCTCATAAACATCAGGGCCCTCAGACGACTCAGAATGATGGTGTCCTCAACACGAGGCAGAGTATGAACAACTGGAGGAGGCACATACATGACCGGGCTAGATGTCAGCATAGAAGAAAATGTATGTGCAAACCCTTCAGGCATAAAGTTCGGTGGCATTCCCCACAGGAATCGAACAGGCATAGTTGGACCGGACTGAGTAGTAGCAACCGGAACAGTTGAGGTAGTAACCTCTAAGATGACAGTCCTCTGGGGAGGAGGAGTTACGGGAGTTGGAGAAGACTGATTCTGAACAGCTAGAACAGACTCCATCATAGCAGTTAAACGAGCAATCTCATCCTTCAATTCTCGGTTCTCTTGCTCTAAGTGCTCCATGATTCTGGGTTAATTGGCACGAGTGTTGTATCAGCGAGTTAGCTTGGCTGAAGCACAGAAGAATAACCAGTAAAACATCTGGCGGAAGAAAACCTGTTTATGAAAATGATGCATGAAGTGCAGTGTTTTATTTATTTTTTATTTTCAAGGAACATACTATTTTATTTGTAGATATATAACAACAATAGTAACAATTTGATTGACCATAAAAATCTCTTTTATTCATATAATTTGGAAGCATTACACTGAGTATAATTTCAAAAACCAAAATACAAATACAAGAGAAAAGGAAACTAATCATCCTAAGGATCCCCTATCAACAGTGTCAGATGAACTGGCTGCAGGTACATACTTCCTTTGGATGCGTCGTATTTCAGACCCAAAAGATGTCATCATCTGAGCCTTCTTGAGGACAAGCTGATCAACAATCTTCTTCCAAGCACCGGAAGGCTGAGGCATACTAGAGGAAGATGGACCCTTTGGCTCTCTCTGTCTCTTCACTACTCGGTCTTCAAGAAGTTCAATAAGTGCATCTTTATCCTTGGACTCAAGCTGTAACTCCTCATGCTTTTGGCTCAAATCATGGAACCACTCTTTCCACATATCCTTCTCTTGCTTCATCTTGGCGAGTGCGTCTTCCAACTCCTCTACATCTTGGTTAAGGGGAGTTAATGGCTCAGCCACAACCATAGACATAGGTCTCTCACAAGCATATGGCATCTTCAATTCTAAAGCTCTCCTCTTTACCCAAGTAGTGTAAGCTTCCAAAGCAACACAGTTGCGCGGACCAAGCTCGGATCTTCCTTTCCTATGCACATTATACCAAGCATGAATCATCTTCTGCTTCAAATGTTGGGGATCTTTACCCTCTTGATAGAAAAGACCTTCTAACTGAGTGTTATTAGGCTTGTCTCTCAAGGGGAACCCAAGTTGACAACGAGCCAAAGCAGGGTTGTAGTTGATTCCTCCTTGTGTACCAATAAGAGGCACATTAGAGAATTCACCATAACTAACAAAAATATCCAGGTTACTCAATGCAGAGTCATACCAAACTATATCATCATTAGTGAGAGACATAAGTCTCTGAGACCACTGTAGACATTGTTTATTCTCCACAAAAGCAGGCGTCTGAGGCAAGTGCGGAATAAACCACTTGTCCAGAAGAGGAACACAACACACAATAGTTCCACCACTTTTAGAATTCCTCAAATGCAAGCAGAAGTACATATCACCCAATAAAGTAGGCATAGGATTCCCAATCAAGATGATTCTAATGGCGTTAACATCAACAAACCTGTCAATGTTAGGGAACAAAGCTAAACCATAGATGAGCAATACAAAGATGGTTTCGAAAGCATCCACACTACCGGCTCGGGCAAAGGCAGTAGCTTTCCCAATAAGGAGCTCAGAAGTCAACCCAAAAATTCCTCCTTTCTTCACCCAATGAGCCTTAATCTTAGACTTCTTCAGATGAAGAGCTTCAACTATGATATGAGATCTGGGAATCTCCTCCAATCCATTAAAAGGAACTTTATCAGAAACGGGTATTCCCAAGAGATGGGCATACTTCTCTAACGCAGGCATAAGCTGATAATCGGGAAAACTGAAGCAACGGTAGAGAGGGTCATAAAACTGAACCAACACACTCAAGAGTCCTTCAACTATATCAATAGATAACACAGATAGAAGCTTCCCATGACGTTGCTTGAAATCCAAGGGATCTAATACAAAATATGATAGCTTCCTTAGCTCTTTTAGACTGGGACATCTGAAACTGTACTTCTTAGTGTTCCTTCATCCACAATCCATGGTCTGAAAATATTTGAAAATAAAACCTCAGTTCCTTGAAGTTATTTTTCGTGTGATGAATGTCATGATGCGCATGAATGCATGAATGCATGAATGCAACAATCACAAATAAGGGATCACACACAAGACAAACGAACAAAGGTCAAGGGATGAATCAAGTCATTGTCAAGATCAATCATCCATTTTGGTGGATTATGGTTTTCACCTTATCAACATCCAAGTTCCATTGATATTGAAAATACTTTATTGGATCAACCAAGAATAAAGGGTTTGTTGTGAGTCACAAGCATGGAGTCAGGTTAAGAACCATCCCAAAGGAGTGTACTAAGGATAAAACCTATAGATCATGTTCTAAAAAGTTCCCAGAGTCTTAATTCCATCTATCTTATATTACAGGTTAGGATAACTGACTCATCAACCCATAATATTCTCAAGAGAAACTCGTTTGAGTGTAGTATCGCGTAACAACTATTATCAAGTCTACACTTGAACAGTCTCCACACTACATCCTAAATAAGCCAAGTTGGGTTAAATGTTCTAAGGTCCTCAGCTTCTCGGACCCCAAATCAGAGAAAGTAATGCCTAACCACAAATAACTTGTGTGACATTGATAGCTCCAAAAGGGTCTCCACTGATTAGATGGGTCTCAAGCCAACTTGTTAAGGACTACTCCACACAAGTCAAACATGACTATACCATCCTCCTATCTTAATTGCACTCAAGTTTGGGTTAGAACTTATCTCACCACTCAGAGATCACCAAGCACAACAAGCATATTATATCACACAAACAAGTATACAAACATCAAATATACAATTATATACACATAAAAAAAGTAGGCTAAACCCACTGGAGACTACTCCCCAGCAGAGTCGCCACTTAATTTTTGCAGCGGTAAATTAATGACCATTAAGCTATGGATAAATTTAACCTCGATAAAACTAGAGTCGTCACCGCGCTTTTATTGTTTCCAAAGGAAAAGGGAAAAGTACGAACAAAACCCAAAGATAAGAAGTTTTCAAATCAAAACTAATAAAGTGCCATAGATTACAGGTAAGGGGGTTGGTTACACAGAGGGAAGGTGTTAGCACCCAAAGTGTCCTAAGTACTCCTAGGGAGCCCTTTTTATGTGTGTATGTGTTTTTGGTATAAAAGATGTTTGCAATAAATAGAGTATGAGGGTGATAAGAGAATTCATTAATTATATTTTTGTGTTTGACAAGACCTTCGGACTTGTGCCTACGTACCAACATAAAAATGAGGGATCAAAACCTCGTAGTTCATGGTAACAATTTCAAAATGAGTTGATTGCTTTTTTTAGTAAAAAATTAAGTTTAGAAGAGGCACAAAGGACCTAAAATAATTTGAATGAGTGTTAGTTCTTTTTGTCTTTTGAAATTTTAGTCAATATGGTTAGATTCATTTACAAGTTTGATTTAAGAAAAAAAGTTTAAAAAAAGCAATGGCAAAGTTTCTAATTTGCAAAAGAGTCTAAATTTTAAATCAAAAACAAAGAAAGTTTTTGTAAAGGGGGAGAGATTTTGAAACTTAAGAAGTGGGAAGAGATGAAGAGACTAATCCTAAGCATAAAATTAAAAGTTAAGAGTTAAAAAGATTTGACCAATGGGATGCAATCCAATAGACAAGAATGTCATATAGAAATCCACTTTTCCTTTGGACTTTAGAATCAAGCAATATCAATAAACAAGTAGCAAGATGAAGAGAAAGACATCAAATAAAGATAGCCACATCCAAGCAAGCAACTTCATAGTCTTCTTCTTAATCTTCCCATGTATCAGATGAACTACTCCTTGATTGGCTCAAAATAAGACATTAGACTCAAGTTCAAAATAAAATTTGCATCAAGACCATGTAGCAGATGAATTCATGTGGATCCCCATACTTGCATCATATGGAAGTTCAACTCACAATAACTTGGTTTCAGAAATATTGGCATTGGCCAAGTCCTTTTGCATAGGGAATGTTGCGTAATTCTAAGTCCAAAGCTCCGATCAAATCCAACAGTCCACACAAACATTATTTAGGGTTTTTGTTGTTTATTAAGTATCTTAAGGTCCTAAGACCACAAACACAAACAAGATACACAAACAAATATATACAACCACAATATATGGCTAAAGTGAGCAAAGTGAAAATGGCATAAACATAAACAAGTTAAATGATATGTAAATGACAAATGAAATGGTAAATGACTTGAATTTAAATTGCATAAAGTAAATGACTTGAAAATAAAATCAAGATTAATAAAAGTTAGTCAAATGTTAGTTGATTAGATGTTAGTGGTGTTTTGCTTTTCAATTGATTAAGTCATTCTTTGGAGAACACTCAACCCTCTATTCACAAGCATGGATCCTTGAACCAAGACATCTTCCAAAGGAAGGAAAAAAGGCCAAGTTTCCACATAATACCATGAAAGGGGGAGACTTACAATCTCACTTACTAGAATGCTATGCCTTTTGGGTCAAAATTTAGCGCCATATTAAGCAATCGTAATTGGACTTATGTAGAAGTCACAACTATCGGAGGTCAGACAATAAATTTTTTGGTGTTAATGCATGTTAGAGATATGGTATAATGAACCATACTCCTAAAACATACCACACACAAAAAGAAAATGATCAAAGGATGTGCCTAATCTCATCCATACTTGTATTGTTTCATCTAACACAAAGTTATTGATGAACCAATTAGCCTTAGGATAATGAGACTTCATTGGTCAATGAAAGGGATGAGATAGAATAGGGGTGAAGATGAAGAGGGAGGGGAGATGAGATCAACACAAATTGATCATGGAAGGACTTTTATCAAATTAAAATCATTCATTCATTTTGGGAGATGAAATGTACATTTTATCAATCCCCTAAATCCAATTATTTTAATCCAACAAAAGTCAAATCAACCTTGACCAAGGCCCAAACACATAGTCAAACTTCATAAGTCAATAAAAATGGCTCAACATAATTTCTACACAATTAATCAATTAAAAATCAAATTAAAATGCATTTAAATTAAATTATATTTGATCAAAAACCTAAAACCTCTTCAAAACACCAAATAAATGGTCAAGAGATTTATCCTAGGTCAAACAAGGTCAAAGGACCTTAGACAAAAAATTTCATTATTTTTGAAAAGTTAGAAGCATTTTTAAACAATTAAAAATATGCAAAAAAATAATTAAATCATGAAAAATATCAAAATTAATCCAAAAAATAATTTTAATTTAGAAAATGAAAGAGAGAAATATTTGAATTTTTTTGGTGAAAGTCCCATATTTTTTAGATTAAAAATGAAATTGATATGAATTAATTAGAATAAAAGGATTAAATGAAAAATCAGAAAATAAAATATAAATAAAAAAAACAAGGGCCATCAGATCTCCCACAAAGACCAATTGTCAATCTATCGATTACTATCGTTACGGTGTTTATCTAAGGCGGTATAAAAGAGATATTGGGTTTGTAAAATAACGATAAATAATAAATGCAGGTAAAGACATGTTGAATGTAATTCACGTCAGTTGTGATGTTTCGATTGTCTAAATAAAACTACTTATGAGACAATATTTTCTACTCTTGAAAAGAATCCATTTAACAGGAACTGTCGCTTTCACGTATTCAGAACCGAGTTTACCCTTAAATTAAGGCCTTTTATTGTCACTTATAAAAGGTGCGCAGAACGCTAAAGTAGTAAACTTATTTTTAAGAAATGAGACTCGTAAACTTAGTTGAAAAGTGATTTTGATTTGGAAAGTTTACCCAAGGAGTTTCCTGATTTTAAACCTATCAACGCGTCCGAAAACAGTTTCAAAAATAGTTTTTCCTTAAAGTGATAAAGATTCCTAGTTACTAAGCCAGGGTGCTTCCGCACTCCTCGAGTAATTAAAACTAACCAAGTTTGTTTTAGAAACCTCAAGTTAAAAATCGAAACAACCTTTTAAGTATTTCTACAGATTTCAATATGTGAAACGTTACTTTAACCGCGATCCTTACATTCTAACCTTTAAAAGATTTAGCCAGACATGGTAACACAAACAAACATAACGGTGTTAATCATGATGAAAAGTTTGTTTTAGAATGTGAGGCGTAGAGAGGGAGTAAAGTGCGTAAAATAAATAAAATAAAGCGAGTGCGGAAAATAAATAAAGTAAAAGCGAGTGCGGAAAATAAACAAAATAAAAGCGATGCGGGAAATAAATAAAGTAAAAGCGATGCGGGAAATAAATAAAGTAAAAGCGATGCGGGAAATAAATAAAATAAAAGCGATGCGAGAAATAAATAAATAAAGCGATAAATAAGAACCTACTCCAAACGGAGGCTTCGATTCTGGTACAAAAATAAACCTCCGACTCCTGAAGCTAAAGACGTCAGTAACTCGGAGTGACCCAACTCAATCTCACAAAGGTGCGATAACCCCCCGATGTGACGGATTATCGCTATTACAAATGATAACTATATGCTTAGTGTTGTAAAACTAAGTTGGATACTAGAAAACGAAATGGAATGAGCTATTTATAGAGATTTTCAGCAGTTTGTAAAGACCATGGTGCCCTCCAACTTCTCCTTAGTGGGACTTAGTGGGAACGTGATTTCCAAAGGTAGCGCCCCCCATCCCTTCATGGCACCCGCCATGTGTGTAAATGGGGTGGATCATGGGAACATGGAGGTTACCTCCTAGTTGAGGGCTGATGACTCGTGGCTTCCCCTATAGCGGCCGCCATGTGCAACGCCATGTGTGTAATTTCTCCGAAAAACCCTAATTTTAGGTCTTTTTGCTTCGTTTCTTCCAAAAGAGTCTGGAAGTGCTAAATATCTAAAAACAAGAGAAAAGAGAGCATAATACAAATAAAATGATAATAAAGTCCTAATAAACATGTGAAATCCGAGTCAAAAACATGGTGTAATTCGGTGTGATCAAATTCTCCCACACTTAAACCTTTGCTTGTCCTCAAGCAAAACTCTTTATAGTTTATGCAAGAAAATCAGTATCAACTAGAGTTAATTCGAGGAAAAAAGACTTACGAGTTCATTAAAGGAATGTATCGATAGGTACTAACGAATCGAACTAAGGGTATTGTAGTGACACTTCCCGCAATTGCGGTCGTAGGCTTCGTTCATATACAAATCAATCCACATTACCCCACATACCTAAGCCTTCTTTTTGTTTTCCTAAAGTCCTTTTCATTCAAGTGCAATCACATTAAGCCCGTTATCCGTACATACTCATAGTAAAGTGACCGGTTAGTGATTCTGATCTTAAGCATGGGGCTCTGGTACATAAGTTGGTATAACCCTTTTATTCAACCTAATTTGGAGTCGTGGGGGATTGGATCGTAATCCACCCTATCAAGTTCAACACCAGATACCTATGAACCAACAAGCAAATAGGCTTAATATTTTATTTTTCTAAGCATTGGGGCTCCGGTACATAAGTTGGTGTAACCCCTTTATTCAACCCAATTTGCAGTTGTGGGGGATTGGATCGTAATCTACCCTACCAAGTTCAGCATGAGATACCTCTGAACCAACAAACAAATAGGCTTATTTTTATTTTTTATTTTTCTTCTGCATGTTCCGCATATGTTTTTATTTTGCCGGGTTAAATGACCGTGTGAGAGTCACCTAGCCCGGATTTTCATGCGATTTGGGAACAAAGCAGGAATTTTTGTGATCATTCACTTATTTTCATCGGTCCCCTACGTAGAGCATGCTTAAGCCGGAGCTGACTGATAGGATAAACTACTTAAGGACTTATTTGGAACAAAAACTGGGGCTACATCATATGGGGTATCGGGATCGACTCTTATAATCATGAAGCCTAAGGTGTTAAGGCAATACCGATTTTTAGAAAAAGTTTTCCCAAGTCTTTTACATCCTATTATAAACCTGTCTTATAGCCTGAATGTTCAAGATGTATTATTTTCTTGGCTAATTTTTTTTGGTAAGGTTAAACAAATGGGGGAAATAGGGATACACTTACACAGATGACTCGTCAGACACATGTTATTTTATTGAAAGGGAAAACAAGCAACTAAAATAAAACAAAACATACTAAAAATAAAGGTAAACGGTAAAAAGCGATAAAAGTAAAGGAAAGCGACAAAAAGCAATAAAAATAAAGGAAAGATGAAAAGCGATAAAATCTCCTCCCACACTTAAACCGAACATTATCCTCAATGTTTCGATATGAGATAGGGTAGGAGTAACCTGGAAGAGAGAGAGAGAGAGAGAGAGCTAGGGGTGAGCACCAGTACCGTCACCGCCCTGGTAAGGATGTCTTGGTCGACAACGTCTGGATCGAGTACTAAGTCCTTCCTGCAGCTGCTGAGAGTGACCTAGGAGAGATCCTTGGGTGGCCTCGATGAGAGCGAAGTGACGCTCATTATATTGTCGCATGCGTTGCTGCTCATTAGTGATAGCAAGCAAAGACTCAGTGACAGTCCAATGCGCTTGCTCACTACGCTTCTGAGAAGCTACTATAAAACTCATATTCTCTGACAGTTGTTGGTTTATGGTGTTCAGGAGGGTGTCACGCCTTTCCTCACGAGCCAGGTGCTCGTGCCACATCTCCTAGGTGATATAGAAACCGGGAGTGGTATGTGCAGGTGATGCAACACGAATATCATGAGCCGGTGACTGGTCGTGTAACACCCTTCTAAATACCCCAATAATTAATTAAAACAACAAAATATGAATCAGAGTAGATATGCAATTTCTGGGTGTCACACTTGACACTTCACACCATTCACCAAAATAACCTGTCATGCTCATATATTAATCAAAATAAAACATTGCACAATTCGCAGCGGGTAGAAATCTAACAACATACAAACCATGTAACACATTACATGTAAAATTGTTCAACAACCAACAATGAAAACAAAGTAAAACATCCCGTCCCGATGTTACATATACCAGAGCATGACCCACTAAGGAACTACACTAGACTCCAAGCACTAGCTTCTACTCAATCACTGCTCGTTACCTGAAACATAGTTGTAAGGGTGAGTTCCTCAATCGATATAATAAGCATTATAGAATATCATGTAATGTTAAGTAAATTAACACATTCATCACCCTAATCATATCATACATTCAGCAACGGCAACATCAACTCATAATCATACTCAACACAAACACAAAACACACGTATAATATTGGAATACATCCATTCATATTATACGCCATACATACATTATGAAATGAGACTCCATGCATGCGGTACCGACTATTCGTGAACACATAGTTCAACCTCACCGATCAAACCCAGATACGGCTACCAAGCTCACTAGTCCCACTCATTTGAGACCTAGTGACTCACTCACTAATTCCTCACCATGGGAATTAGCTACCACCATAAAGGCCATGCTATGCACGCTAAATCACCTAGCATGCAAACATCAACAACAATCCACAATGGACATATGCTCACACTCTAAGCCATAAACAGTCCATCCACAATTGCATACATAATAGATACATTCACAGCATTATGCATACCATCATACATCATCAGCATATTTATCACAGAATCATATCATGTCATGCCAAATAATAAATCACAGTATTAGCACACTCTACTAATACCTATACTGCTCAAAACAACGGGAAATGATCCCTACTATATCATACATCAGCTAAATTACATCACTCAGCTGAAACGACCAAAACTGCACAACAACAGCTCAGAAAAAATCAAACTTCTGCCCATACGCGTATGCCTCATGCCCATACGCGTATGGCACATTTCCTAGCCAAGCCCATACGCGTATGGCCTGTCTCATACGCGTATAATACGCGTACCACTTCTCCCATACGCGTACCAACAGAGACAAAATTACGTTAGAACATCATCTTCTTCATTCATACGCGTATGGCCTCACCCCATACGCGTACCAGGCCATCTCATACGCGTATGGCCTAGTGTCATACGCGTATGACCAGGAACCAAAATTCCAGATCTGCTATGGGTTTTCTCTGCTACGAGATTTCTCAGATCCAACCTTCCACAGTCCAATTTTTACACAGCATTCGTTCATATTATCTAACACAGATCATACCCATTCAATTTCACAATTTCTAACCTTATTACATCTAATTCCTACGAATTTTCTTCAATTATAAACCCATATCTCATTCATCCATAAGTTCATAATTTGCAACATTCATCATCCTAATTAGAGTCGATTCAATGGCTTATTACTACCCATTACATGTTAACCCATAATACCCATTAAACGACGATAAACCCCCCTTACCTGAGTTAATCCGGCAAATCCTTTAACTTCAAGCTTTTCCCTTCTCCAACCCTTTTTCTCTTGCTCTTCCTTTTTGCCCTTTTTCCACTTTTTAGTCGCTTCCCCGTTTTCACGTGTAAAAACCTTTTTTTACTAAATGGGACTCTTTACTGATTCCAAAAACCGTTCCAATTCCAACTTTATTATTCCAATAATAATAATCCAATAATATTCCAATTATTTAATTAAATTAATAAATATACTAATAATAATATATGAATGGTTTATCTTTTATTTTGAAAAATAATACCCTCTCATTCATATTATCATCATAATATACTATTAAACTTAAATTAAATAATTATCATATTTTATCGGGGTGTTACAACTCTCCCCCACTAAAAGAGTTTTCGTCCTCGAAAACATACCTCAAGCGAATAACTCTGGATAAGACTCCTTCATCTGACTCTCAAGTTCCCAAGTCACATTGCCACCTGCTGGTCCTCCCCAAGCTACCTTTACCAAAGCAATCTCTTTACCCCGCAACTGCTTCAACTCTCGATCCTCGATCCTCATAGGTGATGTTTCAACAGTCAGGTTATCTCTCACCTGTACATCATCTACTTGGACCACATGCGACGGATCAGGAATGTACCTCCTCAACTGAGACACATGAAAAACCTCATGCAAATTCGCAAGTGACGGCGGTAAAGCGATACGATAGGCTACCTCCCCTATCCTCTCCAAAATCTGATAAGGACCAATAAATCGAGGTGTCAACTTCTTCGACTTCAAAGCTCGACCAACTCCAGTTATCGGAGTAACACGAAGAAACACATGATCTCCCTCTTGAAACTCAAGTGACTTCCTCCTCTTGTCGTGATAACTCTTCTGACGACTCTGAGCAATCCTCATCTTCTCCTGAATCATCTTAATCTTTTCCGTAGTTTGTTGAACAATCTCCGGTCCAACCACAACACTCTCACCGGACTCATACCAACATAAAGGTGTCCGACATCTCCTACCATACAAAGCTTCAAACGGTGCCATACCAATGCTCGAATGAAAACTATTGTTGTAGGTAAACTCAATCAAAGGTAAATAACCATCCCAAGCACCTCCCTTTTCCAAAACACAAGCCCTCAAAAGATCCTCCAGTGACTGAATCGTCCTCTCAGTCTGACCATCAGTCTGCGGATGATATGCAGAACTCAATCTCAGCTTAGTTCCCAAAGCCCTCTGCAAACCTTCCCAGAACTTCGATGTAAATCTAGGATCTCTGTCCGAAACAATACTCGACGGAATACCATGCAAACTTACAATTTTCTCAATATACAACTCAGCTAATCTCTCTAACGGATAATCCATTCTGATCGGAATGAAATGAGCCGATTTTGTCAATCTGTCAACAATCACCCAAATAGCTTCAAAATTCTTAATTGTCCTCGGTAAACCAGAAACAAAATCCATACTGATACTGTCCCACTTCCACTCTGGAATAGCCAACGGCTGCATTAGCCCAGACGGCTTCTGATGCTCAATCTTTGACTTCTGACAAGTCAAACAAGAATAAACAAAACTCGCAATTTCTCTTTTCATTCCCGGCCACCAAAATAACTTTTTCAAATCATGATACATCTTCGTAGCCCCAGGATGAATACTCAGACCACTACGATGTCCTTCCTCAAGAATACTCTTCTTAAGTTCGGTAACATCCGGAATACACACCCGATTACCAAATTTCAAAACACCATTCTCATCAACTCTGAATTCACCACCTTGACCTTGATTCACTAGAGTCAACTTATCAACCAAAAGCACATCGGATTTCTGACCCTCTCTAATCTCATCCAGAATACCACTCGTTAACTTCAACATTCCCAATTTAACACTATTGTGAGTACTCTCACACACCAAACTCAAGTCTCTAAACTACTCAATTAAATCCAATTCCTTAACCATTAACATAGACATATGCAATGATTTCCGACTCAATGCATCAGCCACTACGTTTGCTTTACCCGGATGGTAATTCAAACCAAAGTCATAATCCTTCAGAAACTCTAACCATCTCCTCTGTCTCATATTCAGCTCTTTCTGATCAAACAAATACTTTAAACTTTTATGGTCACTGAAAACCTCAAATCTTGACCCGTACAAGTAATGCCTCCATAACTTCAGAACAAATACCACAGCTGCCAACTCTAAATCGTGTGTCGGATAGTTCCTCTCATGAACCTTCAGTTGTCTCGAAGCATAAGCTACAACCTGCTTATTCTGCATCAAAACACCACCCAAACCCAACAATGAAGCATCACAGTAAACCTCAAATGGTTCCGACGGACTTGGTAATATCAGAATAGGAGCAGTAGTTAACCTTCTCTTTAACTCTTGGAAACCTTCTTCGCATTTCGAGTCCCAAACAAACGCTTGCCCCTTTCTAGTCAACATCGTCAACGGTAACGCCAACTTAGAAAATCCCTCAATGAATTTCCTATAATAACCTGCAAGTCCAAGAAAACTCCTTATCTCAGAAACTGACTTCGGAGCTTCCCACTTAGATACCGCTTCTATCTTAGAAGGATCAACAGCAACACCACCTCTTGAAACCACATGACCAAGAAAACTAACCTCTTCTAACCAAAATTCACACTTGGACAGTTTAGCAAACAACTTCTTTTCTCGTAGAACTCCTAAAACCACTCTCAAATGTTCAGCATGCTCTTCCTCAGATTTCGAATACACCAAAATATCGTCAATAAACACCACAACAAACTTGTCTAGGTACGGGTGGAAAATCCTATTCATATACTCCATAAATACCCCAGGCGCATTAGTCACACCAAAAGGCATTACAGAATACTCATAATGTCCATACCTTGTTCTGAAAGCAGTCTTCTGAATATCCTCAGTTTTCACACGTATCTGATGATACCCCGATCTCAAATCTATTTTGCTGAACACACTCGCACCAACCAACTGATCCATCAAATCATCAATCCTCGGCAAAGGATACCGATTCTTGATCGTCACTTTATTCAGTTGCCTATAGTCCACACACAACCTCATAGTACCTTCTTTCTTCTTAACCAATAACACTGGTGCGCCCCACGGTGACACACTCGGACGAATAAATTTCTTATCCAACAGATCTTCCAGCTGACTCTTCAATTCAGTTAACTCAACAGCAGACATACGGTACGGAGCCATCGATATCGGCCTAGTACCAGGTACCAAATCAATCGAGAACTCAACTTCACGCTCTGGCGGTAATTCATTCACTTCTTCCGGAAACACATCAGGAAAATCACACACCACGGCCAGATCGCAAATCACCAGTTTATCCTTAGCCTCCAAAGTCGCTAACAGCATAAACAACTCTGCCCCATCTGCTACTGCCTCATTCACCTGCCTTGCTGATAGAAACAAACTCTTTCCTTCCTCAATCTCAGGAAAGATCACAGTCTTATCAAAACAGTTGATATAAACTCGGTTAAGCACCAACCAGTTCATACCCAGGATAACATCAATCTGCACTAGTGGAAGACACACGAGGTCCATCCCAAAGTCTCTACCAAAAATACTCAAAGGGCAATTCAAACAAACTGAAGTAGTAGTCACTGAACCCTTCGCAGGAGTATCAATCACCATACTCCCATGCATCTCAGATATCTCTAATTTAAGTTTCACAGCACAATCCAAAGATATAAAGGAATGAGTCGCACCTGTGTCAATAATAGCTACAAGAGGAAAGCCATTAATATAACACGTACCTCGGATCAAACGATCATCTGCAGAAATCTCAGAACCCGATAAAGCAAAGACCTTGCCTCCCGACTGGTTCTCTTTCTTCGGCTTAGTGCACTGTGGACTGATATGACCCACCTCTCCACAGTTGAAACAAGTCATAGTCTTCAACCGGCACTCTGCAGCCAAGTGACCACCTTTGCCACACTTGAAACACTTCTTCTCAGTACTGGTACACTCATGGATACGATGTCCAGCCTGACCACATCTGTAACACTTAGCAGGGGCACTGGAGTCTCCCCCACTAGGTCTCTTCATCCCACTCTGTCTCTGGAAACCTTTGCCAGCTGCATACGGTTTCCCACGATCATTCTGATTCTTGCCTTTCCTATCAACCCTCTGCTGATAGCTCTCCGCTCTGGCCTTGGTATCCTGTTCAAAAATCCTGCAACAGTCAACCAAGTCAGAAAACACTCTAATCCGCTGATACCCAATAGCCTGCTTGATCTCGGGACGTAACCCGTTCTCAAACTTCACACATTTTGAAAATTCCCCAGTAGCCTCATCATAGGGAGTGTAATACTTCGACAGCTCTGTGAACTTAGCAGCATACTCAGTAACAGACCGGTTGCCCTGCTTCAATTCTAAGAACTCTATCTCTTTCTTTCCTCTGACATCCTCTGGAAAGTACTTCCTCAGGAATCTCTCTCTGAACACCGCCCAAGTGATCTCAGCACTCCCAGCAGCTTCCAACTCAGTGCGGGCAGCAACCCACCAATCATCTGCTTCCTCTGACAGCATATGCGTACCGAACCTGACCTTCTGGTTATCGGCACACTCAGTCACTCGGAAGATCCTCTCGATCTCCTTCAACCACTTCTGAGCACCATCTGGATCGTATGCTCCCTTGAACATTGGAGGATTGTTCCTCTGGAACTCACTCAGTTGACGAGCAGCTCCCAGTCCCACAACATTCGGATTCCCTCCAAGTACTCCAGCTAGCATACCCAGAGCCTCAGCAATCGCAGCATCGTCTCTACCTCTTCCAGCCATCTCTATTCTGAGTTAATCCAACAAGCTAAAACAATAAGTACTGATAGGGTTACACAACACCTATCACATACAGGGAAACAGAATAATTACGACTCGACTCGACCGACTATGCTCTGATACCACTAATGTAACACCCTTCTAAATACCCCAATAATTAATTAAAACAACAAAATATGAATCAGAGTAGATATGCAATTTCAGGGTGTCACACTTGACACTTCACACCATTCACCAAAATAACCTGTCATGCTCATTTATTAATCAAAATAAAACATTGCACAATTCGCAGCGAGTAGAAATCTAACAACATACAAACCATGTAACACATTACATGTAAAATTGTTCAACAACCAACAATGAAAACAAAGTAAAACATCCCGTCCCGATGTTACATATACCAGAGCATGACCCACTAAGGAACTACACTAGACTCCAAGCACTAGCTTCTACTCAATCACTGCTCGTTACCTGAAACATAGTTGTAAGGGTGAGTTCCTCAATCGATATAATAAGCATTATAGAATATCATGTAATGTTAAGTAAATTAACACATTCATCACCCTAATCATATCATACATTCAGCAACGACAACATCAACTCATAATCATACTCAACACAAACACAAAACACACGTATAATATTGGAATACATCCATTCATATTATACGCCATACATACATTATGAAATGAGACTCCATGCATGCGGTACCGACTATTCGTGAACACATAGTTCAACCTCACCGATCAAACCCAGATACGGCTACCAAGCTCACTAGTCCCACTCATTTGAGACCTAGTGACTCACTCACTAATTCCTCACCATGGGAATTAGCTACCACCATAAAGGCCATGCTATGCACGCTAAATCACCTAGCATGCAAACATCAACAACAATCCACAATGGACATATGCTCACACTCTAAGCCATAAACAGTCCATCCACAATTGCATACATAATAGATACATTCACAGCATTATGCATACCATCATACATCATCAGCATATTTATCACAGAATCATATCATGTCATGCCAAATAATAAATCACAGTATTAGCACACTCTACTAATACCTATACTGCTCAAAACAACGGGAAATGATCCCTACTATATCATACATCAGCTAAATTACATCACTCAGCTGAAACGACCAAAACTGCACAACAACAGCTCAGAAAAAATCAAACTTCTGCCCATACGCGTATGCCTCATGCCCATACGCGTATGGCACATTTCCTAGCCAAGCCCATACGCGTATGGCCTGTCTCATACGCGTATAATACGCGTACCACTTCTCCCATACGCGTACCAACAGAGACAAAATTACGTTAGAACATCATCTTCTTCATTCATACGCGTATGGCCTCACCCCATACGCGTACCAGGCCATCTCATACGCGTATGGCCTAGTGTCATACGCGTATGACCAGGAACCAAAATTCCAGATCTGCTATGGGTTTTCTCTGCTACGAGATTTCTCAGATCCAACCTTCCACAGTCCAATTTTTACACAGCATTCGTTCATATTATCTAACACAGATCATACCCATTCAATTTCACAATTTCTAACCTTATTACATCTAATTCCTACGAATTTTCTTCAATTATAAACCCATATCTCATTCATCCATAAGTTCACAATTTGCAACATTCATCATCCTAATTAGAGTCGATTCAATGGCTTATTACTACCCATTACATGTTAACCCATAATATCCATTAAACGACGATAAACCCCCCTTACCTGAGTTAATCCGGCAAATCCTTTAACTTCAAGCTTTTCCCTTCTCCAACCCTTTTTCTCTTGCTCTTCCTTTTTGCCCTTTTTCCACTTTTTAGTCGCTTCCCCGTTTTCACGTGTAAAAACCTTTTTTACTAAATGGGACTCTTTGCTGATTCCAAAAACCGTTCCAATTCCAACTTTATTATTCCAATAATAATAATCCAATAATATTCCAATTATTTAATTAAATTAATAAATATACTAATAATAATATATATGAATGGTTTATCTTTTATTTTGAAAAATAATACCCTCTCATTCATATTATCATCATAATATACTATTAAACTTAAATTAAATAATTATCATATTTTATCGGGGTGTTACAGGTCGCGCCGGTCATACTCATCATCGGTCCCATGCCTTTCGTCCATAAGAACGTTAGGTGGCAAAGGACCGGTAAAGGGTGGAGCATCAAGTTCGTATGTCCAATTCCTCGCATGTCGCACATTCGTACGCTGAGAGCAAGGTAGGACAACACTGGGTACAGCTGCACCATGTATCATGAGGTAGAAACCACCTTCTCGCCGCACCTTGCATACTTTCATATCTTTCAAAAACTTTAAGTTAATGGTGCGGTGAGGGAGTGGTTCCAAGGTGGCCAACTCAGCGTGTAGATTCAACGCTCTAGCAATGGAGGTAATTAAACCACCGAACGAGATGGTTCCTCCTTTCTTGAGGATGGCAGACATATGGGTCAACATGAAAGGAACAAGATTGATCCTGCGATTAGTGAGGCAACCCTGTAAAAATAGCAATTCTCGGGCATTTACTTTGTTAGAATTTTCTCGGCTAAATATAGTACATGCCAAAAGGTATCTAAAAATACGTATGGTCGGGTTATGGATATTAGAAGCCAAAATTCCTTCAAAGGAAGTGACATTCACATTAGATAATCTGTTCCAAAAAGTAAATGCCTTGAGTGCCCATTCAGTATCTAAGGGCGTCTCACAAATAGCACCATCACCATAAGGCATTCCGAGCAAACCCGCTAAAGTATCGGTAGTGTACTCGTATTCTACATTAAACATTCTAAAATAAACGGTACCTACCGTGCTAGCAGTGCCAGGATGGACAATGTAAATTAGGGAACTTAAAAATTCCCTAGTGAGCCTATCGTAGGTGGGCGCTTTACTAGCAAAAATATCGTGTAATCCTAAATTATCTAACATGTGGAATACACTATGATATGTGCCTAGAGTGTACAAATAGTCTTCGTCGACATACCTGGTAGCGAGGATCTCCCGAGTTTGCAATCTTTGCAAAATCTTGTTTTGTCGCTCACCGGGCTTTCCTCCATGAAGAGTGATGTTGTTAAACTCCATTCCGACCATTAATGGTGGTTGTAGAGAAAAATGAGTATTTATAGAAAAGAAAAAAAAATAGAATTTAATGGATTTTTGGTGGAGAGCTGGAGAAGTGAAGATGGAGAATTGTAATGGCTTGTAATGAGAAATGGGAAGCTTGGAAATTTTTATGAATTTTGGTGGAGTTTGGAGAAGAAGAGAATGAGTTTGGAGAGGTTGAAGAAGGTATAAATAGTGGAAAAGGAAAATCTGACCGTTACGTCATGGCGCCCGCCATGGAGCTTATGGCGCCCGCCATGTCTTCGGATATGGTTTGGGCTGGCTGTGTTGTTTGCTTCTTGGGCCTCAATTCTCTCGTCTTCATTTTTGTAATGGGGGGTGTATATAGGTATCCACGAATGCTGTTTTTTTTTGTTTTTAATTTTAAGCTTGATAAAATAAAATAAAATAGAATAAAACAAAATAGAGTAAAACAAAGTTAAATAAAACAAAATAAAATAAAGTAAGACAAAATAAAACAAAACAAAATAATAGACATAAAAACATAATAATTAATATAATGCATATATATATATATATATCTATATATCTCTATATATATATTATATATATTATATATATATATATATATATATATATATATATATATGTATGTATGTGAAGAGTCAATAATAATTACGAGTCCAGAGGTCTTAGGAAAAATAAAGCAAGCATAATGTCAGAGGAAACGATAAAAATAGGCATGGATAATAAGTAATGAAAAAAATAGGGAAATTCAAACGGTATTTCTCGATCTATGATGGCATCAACGCTCGGGATATAGTGAAGTCTCCTCGACTTCGTAGCCTCGAAGCTCTGTGATCTGGCGTCGGAGATCGGCGATCTCATCATGCAACATATCAGTCTCGGTGTCGTGTGAGGTAACTACTACCTCGACCTGCAGGGCAACGTCAACAAGCTCCGGGCGAAGCTCGGCTATCTCCATACAAAGTTTAACCAATTCGGACTGCATGCTCGGAGTCTGGAGATTATGATTGTTGGTACGGACTTTAATTCTGATCGGTGCAATCTTCGGCGCATCTACTGTCTCTCCCTGCCCTTCTATGGCGTAGACCCAGTTGGCCTGATCAATAACACAAGTCACCTGAAGGTCAGGTAAGGTGAAGTAGTGAATGGTCTCACCCTTAATTAACAACCTGTATTGATCCGGATGGAAAGAAGATCTCCTCATCAGACCACGGTCTAGACAGAAATCAATATCCATCAAGGTGTAGCTGCAATAGGGCATCAAGTGAGATAGTCTTCTATCGAGTTCCAAGGCTGAGGCTATGTGAGCCACCTTGCTTCCAACATGTATGGGGCTCGCAGTAGAGCGAGCATTAAGGTATAGGCTCTCGATCAAGAAAGCTCCACAGTCTACGGGCATGACTGAGTGGTACAGTACATGAAGAAGATCTCTTCAGCACTCACATGCGCATCAGGGTCACTCTTCCCCAGGAAGGTGTGGGCAATGATCATCTGGAAGTATCGAAAAGTAGGGTTGTGAATCTTGTTGGAGATCTGGGTTGAAGGGTCAGGACTACCTCCACACGTGATATCGCTCCAAAACTTCTCGACGTCTCGGCTCAGAAAGTAGCTCATGGGGAGCTCGGACGAAGCATCATAGGCAGTCTGGAACCAAGCAAGTCGCCGAAACGCTTGTGGTTGAAGGTGTATTCTGCCCCAAACAACTTGAAGTTAATGTATCCTCCATCACTGGCGTGACCAACATAAGGCTCGTAGGCAAACGAGCTCAGGAACTCCAAAGTCAGGTTCCTGTAAGTCACATGCATAGCATCTGTATATTCATCCCACTGTAACTGATTTCATAAGTGCGTGACACTAGGCTCAATGCCTAATGCCTCCATGCAACTCGAGTCGGGATATCTAGTAGGCAGCATCGGGCGCTGTGAAAGCATGGCGTAACGCTGCTCTTGAACTGGATCACAGAAGATTACTGGCACGGTGTCAATATTCTCCATTCCTGAAAAGTTCGATTAGAAATAGAGGACACCTGAAATCACAAATATTATAACTATTAGTCTCCACATAGATATACATATATTAAACAAATAAAAATATAAAATAAAAAAAGTAAAAGTAAAGGAGAAGAAGTCATGGGTTGCCTCCCATGCAACGCTTGTTTTACGTCGTTAGCTTGACGATTCGAACTTTATATGTTAGAGGTAGGAACTGAAGGGTCGGTCAGAGTTTGGTCATGACATTCTGCGGGTATGTCACCTCCTTGGTATTGCTTTAGTCTTTGTCCATTTACCACGAATGGATTACAGGAGTTGTTCCGGATTTCAACTGCTCCAGATTTCAGGATTTTGGACACCTCAAAGGGGTCTGTCCATCTCGAACGCAGCTTACCTGGAAAAAGACGTAATCTCGAATTGAAGAGAAGAACAGAGTATCCTATATTAAATTCCTTTTTCACGATCCTCTTGTCGTGCCAAGCTTTGGTTCTCTCCTTGTATATGACATCATTCTCGTAAGCGTTCTGGCAAAGTTCCTCCAATTTGTGAATATCAAGGATTCACTTCTTGCCAGATGCTAGGTAATCCAGATTTAGGGTCTTAATGGCCCAATATGCCTTGTGCTTGAGTTCAAAAGGTAAGTGGCATGACTTCCCGTAGACCAACTGGTACGGTGTAGTTCCAATAGGGGTCTTGTAAGCAGTTCTGTAAGCCCACAGTGCTTCTGTTAGCTTTTCAGACCAATCTTTTCTAGATATTGATACAGTTTTCTCCAAGATCTGCTTAATCTCTCTGTTGGATACTTCCACTTGACCATTAGTCTGGGGGTGATATGGTGTTGCTACTCTGTGTTTCACTCCATATTTCCTTAGGAGTTTATTAAATATTCTGGATATAAAATGCGATCCACCATCACTTATGACAAGTCGTGGAACTCCAAATCTGGGAAAGATATTGTTCTTGAACATCTTGATGACTACTCTTGTGTCGTTGGTGGGTGCGGCTATAGCCTCTATCCACTTGGACACATAGTCAACTGCTACCAAAATGTACTTGTTTCCCAATGAAGATGGAAAATGTCCCATGAAATCTATATCCCAAACGTCAAATAGTTCTACTTCTTGGATGTTCTTCAAAGGCATTTCGTCACGTCTTGAGATGTTACCAGCGCGCTGGCACCGGTCACATCGGACAATATAAGCATGGACATCACGCCATAATGTCGACCAATAAAGACCAGCTTGAAGGATCTTAGCGTATGTCTTGGATGTGCTTGAATGTCCACCATAAGGTGAAGAATGACAATGCTCTGTGATGTTTCCGACTTATTCTTTCGGGACGCAACGTCGAAATATGTTATCAGTTCCTCTTTTGAAAAGGAGTGGTTCGTCCCAATAGAAGTGTCTTACATCTTTAAAGAATTTCTTCTTCTGTTGATAGTTGAGGTCAGGTGGTATGATATCAGCGGCTATATAGTTCACGAAATCAGTGTACCATGGTACTCTGCTAATTTCTGAAATCGTCCCAAGGTTGTCTCTATCAGGTTCAAGGGGAGCGGTATCTATCTTAGCTACTAGTTTGTCATAAGTGAAGCCATCATTTATAGGTAAATGATCTGGCTTTAAATGCTCTAATCTGGAAAGATGGTCAGCAACTACGTTTTCTATTCCTTTTTTGTCTCTAATGTCTAAGTCGAATTCTTGTAGTAAAAGGATCCACCTGAGTAATCTAGGTTTTGCATCCTTTTTCCTCAGAAGGTAACGGATAGCTGCATGGTCTGTATAGACTATAATCTTAGATCCTACAAGATAAGACCTAAATTTATCGATTGCGAAGACCACAACTAGGAGTTCCTTCTCTGTTGTTTTATAATTTAATTGAGTGGCATCTAGGGTTCTACTAGCGTAATATATTACGTGTAGTTTCTTATCTTTTCTTTTCCCTAAAACAGCTCCTATAGCAGAATCGCTAGCATCACACATTATTTCGAAGGGTTTAGTCCAATCCGGGGTTTGTAGAATGGGTGCTGAAATTAATGCTTGTTTTAACTGGTTAAAGGCTTTGATGCATTTCTCATTGAAAATAAATTCGATGTCTTTCATCAGAAGGCCGGTCAGGGGTTTTGTTATTTTAGAGAAGTCTTTTATGAAGCGTCGGTAGAAACCGGCGTGTCCAAGGAAACTACGGACTTCTCTAACTGTCTTAGGAGGTTTAAGGTTTTCTATAACTTCTATTTTTGCTTTATCAACCTCAATGCCTCTTTCAGATATTATATGTCCTAACACTATGCCTTCTTTGACCATAAAGTGACACTTCTCCCAGTTTAACACTAAGTTAACTTCTACGCACCTCTCTAGGATTTTTTCAAGGTTAATAAGGCAGTCTTCAAAGTCTAATCCACATACCGAGAAGTCGTCCATAAATACTTCCATGATTATGTTGAGATAATCTACGAAGATTGACATCATACAACATTGGAAAGTAGCTGGCGCATTACAGAGTCCAAAAGGCATTCGTCTGTAAGCAAACGTTCCGTAGGGACAGGTAAAGGTTATTTTCTCTTGATCCTCGAGGTGTATGGGTATTTGGAAAAATCCAGAGTATCCATCAAGATAACAAAAGTAAGAGTGTCTGGCAAGACGCTCCAGCATTTTATCTATGAATGGAAGGGGGAAATGGTCTTTCCTAGTTGCCTTATTGAGCTTCCTATAATCTATGCACATACGCCATCCGCCTTCTATGCGTTTAGCGACATGCTCTCCCTTTTCGTTCTGCACGACTATGATGCCTCCCTTCTTGGGTACCACATGTACAGGACTTACCCATTTACTATCAGAGATCTGATAGATTATACCAACTTCCAGTAGTTTAAGGACTTCCTTCTTTACTACCTCGCTCATCACAGGGTTGATTCGTCTCTGATGTTCTCTGGAAGGTTTTGAATCCTCCTCTAGTGAGATCCTATGCATACACACGGATGGGCTAATACCTTTTAAATCAGAGATGTTGTACCCTAAGGCAGAGGGGTATCTTCTTAAAACGTTCAAGAGTCGATTCTTCTCGTCTTGGTTTAAGGTGGCGCTAACTATTACTAGGCAGTTCATTTCTTCATCCAAAAACTCATATCTTAGGTTCTTGGGTAGTTCCTTAAGTTCTTGGGCTGGTTTTTGAGAATTAGGTGAAGGGTCTGGAGTAAGATCCAGACATTCGTTAGTGAGAGGTTCTGTTTCCTCTAACTCGTCATCCTTTTCGTTCGGGTTTGAAAATGGTTCGATCTTAGGTTCTTCCTGATCAAATTCTCTTATGCACTCATCTATTATGTCGATCGCATAACATGGGTCTCCTAGAATTGGCGCCATCAGGAATTTCGAAAGAATGAACTCGATCTTTTCGTCCCCTACTTCGAAGGTTAATTTCCCTCTTTTGACATCTATTATAGCTCCGGATGTCGATAAGAATGGTCGACCTAGAAGGATAGGGATATCTTCGTCTTCTTTTATATCCATGACCACAAAGTCTGTTGGATTATAAAGTTGACCGATCCTAACTGGGATGTCTTCTAAAATGCTTACAGGATACTTAACAGACCTATCAGCTAATTGTAGGGACATCTTAGTTGGTTGCAATTCTCCTAGGTTTAATCTCTTACATACAACTAAGGGCATTAAACTTACACTAGCGCCTAAGTCTAGGAAAGCTTTGTGGATCACATGATTTCCTAAAATGCAAGGTATAGAAAAACTACCAGGGTCTTTCTCCTTCTTAGCAAGTTTATCCTAAAAAATAAAGTTGCATTCCAAGGGTTTTGGATCGTCGACCCTACGCTTGTTAGTCAAGATGTCTTTGAGAAATTTGGCGTAAGACGGAATTTGGGTGATGGCTTCGGTAAAAGGAATCTCTACATGAAGCTTTTCTATCACTTTTATAAATTTTTGATATTGGTTGTTGACTTTGGTTTGTTTAAGTCTTTGCGGATACGGGATTGGTGGTTTGTACGAAGGTGGTGGTTTGTACGAAGGTGGTGGTTTGTAAGTTTTATCCTTTGCTTCACCTTCTTGGTTGGTTTGTTTCTCGGATTCCTCTGGTTCCTCTTCTTGGTTGGTAGGCATATTTTCTTTAGAAGTTTTGGACTCGCTCATTGCTGGGTTCTGAGGCCCTTCGTAAGCGGTCCCACTTCGTAACGAGATATCGTTAGCTTGCCCTCGAGGGTTTGGTTGAGGTTGTCCAGGAAATTGGCCTCCAGGTGTAGTTTGTGGGGCTTGGTTTTGTGCTACCTATGAGATCTGGGTTTCAAGCATCTTGTTGTGAGTGATTATCTGATTAACTTTGGTTCCTAATTGCGTTATAAGTTTGTTTACGTGAATTTTTTGCTTTAGGAATTCTTTATTTTGCTGAGTCTGGCCCGATATAAATCTCTCCATGATCTTCTCAAGGTTAGACTTTTGGGGCACAACTTGCATAGGTTGGTATGGTTTTTGGGCTTGATAACCTTTCGGTCTCTGAGGTGCATGATTTTGGATAGGGTTCTGGTTTTTATAGGAGAAATTCAGATGATTCTTCCATCCAGGGTTGTAAGTGTTTGAAAATGGGTTACCTTAGGCGTAATTCACTTGGTCGGTATTTAATTCGTTCAAAAGGTTACACTCCGCCGATTCATGTCTTTTAGATCCACAGAGTTCTCACTCTGTGTGGACTACTGCTACGGTGTTAGTGTTTGTAGACATACGTTCGATCCTAAGGGCTAAAGCGTCCATTTTCGCCTGCATCTTGTCTAGAGATCTTACCTCATGTATTCCATCTTGGGTCTCCTTTTTCTCTATTGATGCTCGTTCCGTTCCCCATTGATAATGGTTTTGGGCCATATCCTCAATTAGGTCACAAGCTTCTGGATAAGGTTTGTTCATCAGCGTGCCACCTGCGACAACGTCGATGCTCATCTTGGTATTATAATGGAGTCCATTGTAGAAGGTATGAACGATCAACCATTGTTCTAGGCCATGGTATGGGCAGACTCTTAATAAATAAAAGCGATTCTCCTTGGTTTTGAGAAAATCTAGTTATTTGGTTTCGAAGAACAACAGTCTTACTTGGGGGGAAATATCTAGCAAGGAATACTCTCCTAAGGTCTTCCCAGGTAGTTATTGAATTAGTTGGAAGTGAATATAGCCATGAACGTGCTCTATCCATGAGGGAGAAAGGAAATAATCTTAAGCGGATTGCATCGGGTGAAGCGCCGTTAGATTTAAAGGTGTCGGCTAGTTGGATAAAAACTTTTAAATATTGATTTGGGTTCTCCGTAGCGAGACCCCCGTATTGGTTTTGTTGCACTAATTGCAACAAAGACGGTTTTAGTTCGAAATTATTAGCAGGTATAAGGGGGTTTACTATACTCGAACTAGGTTCCTCATCATAGGGTTGAGCAAATTCCTTAAGAGGTCGCCTATCGCGATTCTCGACCATAACTTTCTTAATTCGGATGAGTAAGAGGCGTGTACGAGTATAATGTTCGGGTTCCGCTAAAGGATCTACTAAATTTCCGGTACTACGGGTTCTTCACATTTACCGGCTAATAATGCCTTAGTCTATACGGTATAACAACAGGGTACGAAATTTGACAAAGTTGGTCCCCGGCAACGGCGCCAAAAACTTGATCACTGTGATTCGCAAGTGCATGAATAACGTCAAAGTAATATAAAAGAATATCGATCCCACAAAGACCAATCGTCAATCTATCGATTACTATCGTTACGGTGTTTATCTAAGGCGGTATAAAAGAGATATTGGGTTTGTAAAATAACGGTAAATAATAAATGCAGTTAAAGACAGGTTGAATGTAATTCACGTCAGTTATCTGATGTTTCGATTGTCTAAATAGAACTACTTATGAGGCAATATTTTCTACTCTTGAAAAGAATCCATTTAACAGGAACTGTCGCTTTAGCGTATTCAGAACCAAGTTTACCCTTAAATTAAGGCCTTTTATTGTCACTTATAAAAGGTGCGCAAAATGCTAAAGTAGCAAACCTATTTTTAAGAAATAAGACTCGTAAACTTAGTTGAAAAGTGATTTTGATTTGGAAAGTTTACCCAAGGAGTTTCCTGATTTTAAACCTATCAACGCGTCCGAAAACAGTTTCAAAAATTAGTTTTTCCTTAAAGTGATAAAGATTCCTAGTTACTAAGCCAGGGTGTTTTCGCACTCCTCGAATAATTAAAACTAACCAAGTTTGTTTTAGAAAACTCAAGTTAAAAATCGAAACAACCTTTTAAGTATTTCTACAGATTTCAATATGTGAAACATTACTTTAACCACGATCCTTACATTCTAACCTTTAAAAGATTTAGCCAGACATGGTAACACAAACAAACATAACGGTGTTAATCATGATGAAAAGTTTATTTTAGAATGTGAGGCGTAGAGAGCGAGTAAAGTGCGTAAAATAAATAAAATAAAGCGAGTGCGGAAAATAAATAAAGTAAAAGCGAGTGCGGAAAATAAATAAAGTAAAAGCGAGTGCAGAAAATAAATAAAATAAAAGCGATGCGGGAAATAAATAACGTAAAAGCGATGCGGGAAATAAATAAAGTAAAAGCGATGCGGGAAATAAATAAAATAAAAGCGATGCGGGAAATAAATAAATAAAGCGATAAATAAGAACCTGCTCCAAACGGAGGCTTCAATTCTGGTACAAAAATAAACCTCCGACTCCTGAAGCTAAAGACGACAGCAACTCGAAGTGACCCAACTCAATCTCATAAAGGTGCGATAACCCCCCGATGTGACGGATTATCGCTATTACAAATGATAACTATATGCTTAGTGTTGTAAAACTAAGTTGGATACTAGAAAACGAAATGGAATGAGCTATTTATAGAGATTTTCAGCAGTTTGTAAAGACCATGGTGCCCTCCAACTTCTCGTTAGTGGGACTTAGTGGGAACGTGATTTCCAAAGGTGGCGCCCGCCATCCCTTCATGGAGCCCGCCATGTGTGTAAATGGGGTGGATCATGGGAACGTGGCGGTTACCTCCTTGTTGAGGGCTGATGACTCATGGCTTCCCCTACAGCGGCCGCCATGTGTGTAATTTTGTCGAAAAACCCTAATTTTAGGTCTTTTTGCTTCGTTTCTTCCAAAAGAGTCTGAAAGTGCTAAATATCTGAAAACAAGAGAAAAGAGAGCATAATACAAATAAAATGATAATAAAGTCCTAATAAACATGTGAAATCCGAGTCAAAAACACGATGTAATTCAGTGTGATCATGGGGTTGTAGGTTCAAAGCTTGGGCATGAGGTCCTCAATTCTGAGCAATGAGGGTCTTATTTATAGGCCATGAGATTGATTTTTGCACACTTATAAATTTGGAAAATTTTGAAAATCCTCTTTGCATGCTTGCATGGGCGTGTGATAGGCCCATCAAGTGATGCACTTAGGTCTAAAATTGAATGTTAACCATGCTGAAACCATGTTGAAAGGCCATGCACATGTGTAAGTCCTTCATACTTTGGCCAAATGAGGTGATCTTAGACTTTTTGGAAAGGTGAGATCAAGGGGAACACCTTTCATGTTGAACACTTTTTCATTTGAAGCTTGGATTATGATGAATTTTGATGTGTAAGTTTGGGGAATCAAACATATTTGAAACTTTTCTAAGTCCCAAGTCAAGTGTCCACTTCTTCCACCTTGAATAACTTTTTCTATGGACTTCAAATGAGAAACATTTCTTCATCAAAGTTGTATATATTTCAAACATATTCAATTTGGTCAAAAATTGGACCTCATTTGGATTTGGCATGAAGGAGTTATGCATTTTAGAAGTTGAGGAAAATCACCAGTTCAATGGTATTGGCCCAAAATGACCTATAATGTTTCCTCTTGGCACATGCATTTGCATGTTGAATTTGAACTTCCTCAAAACATAAAAGTTAAATTAGACATATTTAATTTTATCATGAAATTTTAATGGCTTTCATCTCATAAAAAATGAGCAAGTTATGGTCTTGGGAAGTTGATCTCCAAGGTTCAGACAAAATGACCTATAATCTTTCACCATAAAAGATGACTTTACAAGCAAAATCAGCTTTAGACTTCAACATGAAAGTTGTTTGGAATGTCATATTTAGTAACTTTGATCTTGGAATCATTTTCATATGACAAAAATTGTAGGAGATAGGGTCTAGGGAACCCCAGTTTTGACTAGTTGACTTTCTCTGGTCAACCACCATGAACCATCTTGCTAGCTTGACATTCTCTTGAGTTTTGGGACTCATGGAGGATCATATATGCATAAGAGGATGTAATTTGAAGTATCCCTTCAAATTTTTGATCAATTGTTGAGGAAACTTGTTGAAGAAGTCACACAAGATACCCAGATGAATTAGGGTTTCCAAGGCAAACAAACTCCAAACTCTTGATGATTTTTTTGATCAAAATAACATGTGAAGATAATGGGGATCCATATATGATGCTTAGATCCAATGTGAACCATTTCTTGATTGTGCTCCTTGCATTAAGGGTCTCAAACCCTAGATATGAGCTTGATAGAGCATATGTGAGCATACATACTACCTACAAAAGCAACAAACTATACATTGACTTATTTTTTGGTATTTTTGTTAGTAAACAAAGAAAAATTAAGTATGATAAAATCAAATGTGCTTGGTGATCTCTCCTAATACAAACCCAATGAATAAGGGGTAAGGAGGATGCCAAGGTGTGATCCCAATGCCAATGCATATGATGAGATACCATGAGGGATCTTAGGGTCAAAATTGGGGTTTTACAATATGCTTGTGGAAGATTAGAACCCTTGTGCCTACTGTAAGACCCCAATTTTGGCCCTAAGATCCCTCATGGCATCATAACATTGCATTTTTGCAAAGCCTCAAGGATCATGAGCATCTTGGTTCCCTTGGCCTTTGGGTGGGACCTCTTGTGAGTGGTTTGAGATCACCAAGCATGCTTGAATTGTATATCATTGCTTTTATCATTTTATTTACTAACCAAAAGCACAAAAATATGTCACTAACATTTCTTGTTTGTAGTTTGAGCAATCACAAGATCCAAAGCTTCTAGGAGATCCTTTGTGCAATAATATGGTCAAGAGAAGATGAAAGCAAGCATGGTAATGGTTCCCAAAGCTCTCATCCATCAAATATGCCTCCCAAGTATCTCAATTCATCATCTTTGATCAAAGAAAGTCAAGGGGCTTGAGGCTTGTTTCCCAAGGAAACCCTAATTCATCTGTTCATCAACTGTGCCTTGCTCATGAAGCAACCTCAACCCATGGTCAAATAAAATCAAGGGAAGTTCTTTAGTTCATCATTTCATGCATATTTGAACTTATTTGAGTGTCCTCAATCATCAACTCATCAAGGTATGAGTTGTGGACTTGAGAAGTTGATCAGTCAATTCATCTGGCTATCTTGAAATACACTGAGACCTAACTTTTTATGTGTTGGTCAAATGGAGATGATCCCAAGAGAAAAAATGTTCTTAAGGACAATATGAACAACCTTAATGTTCATCAAAATTTTATTTGAAGCTTGGAAGATCATCATCCATTCCAAGACATTATAAGTCATTTTGACTAAAACCCTAATTTTGGGTCAACTTCCCAAGCACATAACTCATTCATTTTTCATGATTTTGAGGTGGGACCAAATGCATTGGAAATCGTATTGTATCTAACTCAAATGTTATGTTGAGCAAAATTTCAATATCTCAAAATAAATACATGTGATAATGCAAAACATTATAGGTTACTTTGGGTCAAATGCATTGAAATGTGAAAAAGTCCAACTTCAAGTGCCCATAAATTCTTCATTAAAAACCCAAATGATGCAAAATTTAAGGCCAAAGTGATTGTCTCGAAACGATCTACAACTTTCATGTTGAAGAGTTTATCATTTGGAGCTTGCATCATTGAGAAAAAAGGGCTTGAACATTGGCCAAATTTGGAAACTTCACATATGCATGTTTTGCTCCCTACACTTCAAGCTCAAATTTCACTAATTTCCAAGGCCCAATTGGAATTTTGATCAACATAGCATTTGTTCCTTATGCAACAAAATTTCTAACCATTACTCATAAGGTAGCATTTGGAGTTTGGAAGCACCCTTTCCGAAGACATGAAGAATTAAGTGCATTTTGTGAAAGCTATCTCAACTGCCATGCATGAGCTAATTTCACTTAATGTACACGTCCATTTGCCTTTCACATGAACTCAGCAAGTTATTTCAGCCTTCATTGGGCCTTCCACATGCTCACACAAGCCCATGCAATGCAAAATCCATTTGCCATGCACACGAGTTAGCTCGTGCAGTCAACTCTCTCCATCTATAAATACCATGCCTATCCTTCACAATTCTCCAACCTGAAGGCGCCAAAAATGCTACAAGATTGAATCCCTAGCCATACCTAGAGGAACAACTCCATTTTTCTCCAAAAATTCAGATCTGAAATTCAATTGCATTTGGTTGAATTTTCAGATTTAAAGTTCCTAGACCTTCATCATTTGATCCATTGAAGTTTCTGTTTGCAAAAGGAACCAAAGAGAGTGATTCAATTCTTCACAATCCAAAGGTTTTGCTCGACTGAAATTTGATTCGAATCTCATTATACTTTGCTCCATTTGCCTTGATATTGTGTTGTCTGAAGTCCTCTCTATAGAGGCATCATTATTGTGTACTTAATTGTTGAAATCGAGCAAGTTCAGTTGAACACCACCAAACTTCCATCTCTGATTTCTCTCTTAATAGGAATCTAGAGTGGAATTGAGTGGCATATGAGTGATGTACATCACTTCACCTTTCGAATGGTGCCTGGATCGTTCATTTTAGTTAGCATTTGTGTAACACCCCAAAATTTGCCCTCCTTATTCACGCATTCATTTTTAGGTCATTTAACATTAGATACATTGCATTTCATCATGTCAATCGTGATTAGCTCCAAGAAGCTTGAACATCATCCAGGACACTTTGTGGGTTCTATTTAGATGATCAGTCAACACAAGGGAAAGACTTGAGTTACTTCCAACAGGGGTCTATTCGTCAGTCAAAACGTTAATCTTGAAGGAGCAAATGTTTGTTCATGAGCTGTCATGCTCGCTAGGCGAAACCCACGTGTTATGCAAGCAAAAAAAAAACGGAAAAAAAAAAACGAAAAAAAAAACAAAAAACAATAAATAAATAATAATAATAATAATAAAAAAAATTAAAAAAAATTAATTAATTAAATAAATAAATAAATAAATAAATAAAATATAATAGAAAAAATCTTGGACTTGGACCTCTCTCATTTGAGCCCACAAAGCCATGAAAATCAGGTTATAAAAGAGGGAGAACAGACAGAAAAAGGAAGAGAAGCAAAACACTCTGAGGTTTCCTTGGAACAAAACCTGGAGAGAAACCTGACAGAGAACTCAGAGCAACCTCCAAACCCTGAAGGGAACTCAACTGCACAGAATCACCTCTGCCTCACATAAACCCTAAAAATTGTTTTGTAAACCTCACGGGTGCAACTCAATTTCAATCAAGCTCTCCAATCAGGTTTGCCCTTATTCCCATTACCTTTATGCTCTTAATTTGGATCATCTGAATGTATGAGGTATGATGGATGAATTTCATTAGGTTTTTTCCCATGGGTTTTAAATGTATATGAATGTATAAATAATGCCTTGAATGCTTAATCCTTATCGTGTTTCACTAACCCTTTTGTTGAGTTTTTGTGAAGGCTCACATGACTTTTGCAGGGATAGCTCGCTGGATATTCCACTTTGCTCGTGGGATACCATTTGGGAGATTTATTCTGATTGCCTTGTTGGCACGTTTACTTTATACATGTTTGTTTTGTATGTGTTCGTATCCCCACAGGTAGCGCGGTTCCTTCGTCGATGACTGCCTTTTTGCATAAGCATCCCTAACCCTACAAACCCATTGATTTTTCTTCTCCTAACACATTTACTCCTTCTACTACAGGCGAGTAAGTCTCCAAAGGTCGAGCATCCGGTAGATTGCGTAGTAACGTCGTTCGTCCAAAACCCAATCCATAACCCCGTAGTTAGCCGAACTACGTCTTGCTCTGATTCTCATTCCAGATGAGATACGTAGGCATAAGATGCGATGTCTTAGCGAGCACAATTACCCTTAACCCCTAGGTAGCCGAGCTACGAAGACTCTGATTCTCATATTCAGATGAGATACGTATGCAGTGAATGCGACATCCGTGCGAGTCATTTTCTTTTGACCCCTTTTTTTGGTAAATAACACATTAGATAAACCCACACCCTTTAGACAAGAACTACAAAAGTGGATCCCGTAGAGTACTACGGATGCGTAGGGGTGCTAATACCTTCCCTTCGCATAATCGACTCCCGAACCCAAGATTTGGTTGCGAGACCCTGTCTTGTCCTTTCCTTTTTCCAGGTTTACTTCGAGCGTTTCCTTTCCCTCCTTTGGGATAAATAACGCACGGTGGCGACTCTCCTGTCTTTCTTCGCCGGTTGTTTTTTTTTCGCATTCCATTTTTCAGGTTGCGACAATTTGAAACTCTGCATTTTTTGGTCTCCACCGGAGCTCACCGGAGAAGACGGTGGCGCTGACCACCGTCTGTTTGCCAGATCCAATCTGAGCCACACGATGCATTTTCCAGATTTAATCTCAACGCTCCAATGTTATGACTTTATTTAATTCATTATGTTTCTCATTGACCTTGGACTTTGGTACGCACGCAACTCATTGCCATTAGATCCTCCACGTCAATTAATGAGGATCCATCCAACGCACGTAGTTTTTTCTAATTTCTGAATTTTCCATTTTATTTTTTAATTCCATCTCATTTTCAAAAATTCATATCTCTTTTATTATTGGTCCAAAAAATATGGGACCAATTGAATTATTTCTCTTTTAATTTCTAGTTTCTAAAAATGATTTTTAATATTTTTTATTTTATCATTTGCTATTTTTTAATAATTTTCTCTTTTCTGGTCATTTTTAATTCATTTTAAATAGTTTTTGATATTCAAAAAATACAAAAATATTTTCTCAACCTCTTTGAATGATGATAGATCTATGAAAAATATTCTCATCAATTTATTAATTGATTTGAGATTTATTTGAGATTTTAGTTCAATTAAGTTATTTTTCTTCATTTTTAATTGATTAAAAATAGTTTCTGACTTTTAAAAATGCTGAATTTTTTTGTCAAACTTTGTTTGACCTTGTTGAACTTGGGATAATTCACTTGGACTTTTAAAAGTTGATTTGAAGTAAATTTGAAGTTTGCCTTTCTTTAATATTTTAATTCAAGTTTATTTTCAAATATTAAAAATGCCAAAAATATTTTGTTTATTTCTTGACTTCCAATCTTCATCTCACTTTTTTTTTATGGTTTGACCTTGATCTTCCCTATCTTTGGTCAACATTTGTGGATTGGTACATTCTATTTCACTTAATGCACTTTATTTTCTTCATTTCTATTATCCATCTTCTTCTTCTTCTCCTTTTCTTTTTTTGATCAATGAGTTAAAGGTTGATAAGTTAGCATTGATTAGGGAGGTTTAATCTTTCTTGATTCAAATCTAATTCATCTTGATCAAAAGATCAAGTGAATGGCTTTGCATTAAGGATAGATTGCTTCTTAAATTATGCAAAGGACTTAAACCAATACAAGATCATTTCTTATCTTCTTTTTGGCATGACAAGTTGTTGGAACTTGGTTCACTAATCAAGACTTCTAACTTGTGTTGTTGCCTACATTATTATTGACCGACCTCAGATAGTTGTGACTTCTACATAAGTCCAATTACGATTGCTTAACATAGCGCTAAATTTGCCTTATGGCACACTAACTATTAACACTAATCATTAACCATTAACCTTTACTTTTTGCTCTTTACATTTATGCAATTTATTATTCTTGTACGTATTATTCATTTGTTTTTTCCTTTGCTCACTTGAGCACATGTTTATGTTAATGCAATCTGCCTTTTGCTCACTTGAGCACATAATTGTGTATATATCATTGTGTTTGTGTTTTGTTTTGATTGTTGTGAACCAAATGCAAAGAAATGGACAAATGGACTTAGACTTTAGGACTTCCCCTATGCGAATTTGGAGTCAAAGAGCAACTAGGCATTGAGCCTTTAGAATGCTATAAATGCTAAAGAGAACTTTGGAAGGACCAATTTCTAAACTCTTGCTTGTTCATTCTTGATTTGTTTGATAGAACTTTTTGATGTGTGTGTTCTTGTGCTAGGATTTCCAACATTGAGCCTAAATGAGGAACCATTGCCATGAGCTTCTAAGAGAGAGAGATACAAGATGCATTGAGGATCTCTTAAGAGACTTGTTTGATTGTTGCTTGAGCTTACTATTATTATTGCTTGCATATTCCAAAGGATGGGAGCTACTTGGATCATCAATATGATCTCAAGAGAGGAACTCCATTTGTGGTCTTGTTTCTTATCCCTTATCTCTTGTATGATTAGGACTTTAGCCATTCTTCTTCTTCCCTCCACTCTAACCCAAGCCAAAACTTTTGTGCAAACGTTCAACATTCTTTTCAAACATTAGAAACCTAAGCCTTATGCTTTTGATCTTCAAACTTTTCTTTTCATAACACTTATTTTGAGTTGAACTTCTAAGTCAACTTTGACCATATTTTGTACATACTTTTCACTAGTAAATATAACCCATTCAAATGTCTCTTTGTGGTTTCAATGGCCACCCTCTTAATCAAACTTTTTTCATAACCTTTAGCTATTAGGTTTGAGTTATCCTTGAGGTAGATGTAATACTCACCTATATCCTTAGTGATGGACAATGAGTCTTCCATGCTTATTATAGGGTTAACCCCTCACTAGCATGTTGAAGCTATCCTCACATGGTGGATTTGTGGTTTTAGGTTGAGTTTTCTCCATTTGATAACAAAAGACCTTAAGGCTTTTGGACCAATCAATTCACCAACTCATTTTGAGATTTTTACCCCGAACTACGAGGTTTTGATCCTAATCTTTTTTAAGATGGTACGTAGGCAATAGGTTTATCCATCCAAACACAAAATGTAAATAACTTGTATATTCTCTTCTTATCTCTTCAATCATGTTTGCACAAATAATTTTTCACAAAATACCAACCTTACAACAAGTATGAAAAGGGCTCCCTAGGAGTAACTAGGATGTTTTGGGTGCTTAAAACCTTCCCATTGCATAACCAACCCCCTTACCCAGATCTCTGACATTTTTACTAGTTTTTGATTCGATAAAACTTTTAGGTTTTTGTTCGCTTTCTAACCATTCCTTTGGATAAATAGAAGTGTGGTGGCGACTCGATTTGTATGGTTTACCTTGGATTTAGTTAATATCTCTAATGGTAACGAATACCCCGCTACAGAAAAGTGGCGACTCTGCTGGGGAGGCATTTGCCTACTTTTCATATTTGTTGTATTGTATTGTATATTGTTTTGTGACATATTTTTGTGCAATTTGGGATTACTGTATTGTATGTAATGATTGAATTGCTTGAATATTAATTCCTTGAATGCTTGGTGATTTTTGTGAGATGAGTTCTATACCCGAACTCGAGTGCACTTAGGATAGGAGAATGGCATAGTCTTATTGACTTGTGTGGAGTTATTCCTTAGCCAGTTGACTTGCAAGCCCATTCACTTGGTGGAGGTCATGTTGGGATCAATAATGTCACACAAGTAGTTGTGGTTAGACATTACTCTTTCTAATATAGACCTTAGAAGTCAAGGACCTTAGTTTACCAAACCCATCTTGGCCTATTCTTAGGATGTAGTGCGAAAGTCGTTCAAGTGTAAGATTTGATACGATTGTTACGCGATACTACACTCATAAGAGTCTCTCTTGAGAATATTTTTGGAATACGAGTAGTCGTTTCTTTGATAATATCCGAAAGATGGGATGATGACTATGGGAACCTCTTGTAGAACATGTTTGGCAGGTTTAAACCCTAGTACACTCCCTTTGGGTGGTTCTTAACCGAGACCCCATGCTCGTGACTTGCAACAAACCCTTGATTCATGGTTGATTCATTCAGGTATCCTTAATATCAATGGAACTTGGGTGTTGATAAGGTGTAAACCATAACCCACCAAAATGGATGATTGATATAAAGGATGACATGATCCATCCCATGACCTTTGTTTGGTGTGCTTTGCTTGATCCTTGAGTGTGATTGTTGCATTCATGCATTCATGCACCCATTTGCATCCATATCATCAATAATGAGGACTCTCCCAAAAACTAGTGTATGCCGCCAATTGTGACGCTGACATGGTATTCTTTAGTAAAAGGCGAAAGAATAATTCCATATCATCAATAAATGAGAAAATTTTCAAGGAACTTAAGAGGTCTATTTGCAAATTTTCAGACATGGAAAGACAAAGAAGGAATACAAAGAAGTACAGTTTCAGACAACCCGACTTGAAAGAGCTAAGGAATTTGACATCCTATGTATTAGATCCCTTGGGTTTCAAAGCTCGTTTTGGGAAGCTTCTTTCTCTTCTGACTACTCAGGTGGACGAAGGATTAATGAGTGTATTGGTGCAATTTTGTGATCCCTTGTACGTTGCTTCACTTTTCCGAATTTCCAGCTTTTGCCTACACTTGAGGAGTATGCCTACCTTGTGGGTATACCTATCCTAGACCAGTTGCCGTTCAGTGGCTTAGAGAGTATTCCTACTTCTCAAGAGATAGCTGACATGTTGCATATAGATGAATCTCTGGTTGGTGCTCATATGACTACCAAAGGTGGAATTCAAGGTCTCCCTTCTGAGTTCCTCATTACTCAAGATACTATGTATGGGAAGGCCATGAGTGAGGACGCCTTTGAGGCCATATTTGTGTTTCTCATCTATGGGCTAGTATTGTTCCCCAACATCGACAAGTTTGTGGATGTGAACGCCATTAGGATTTTCTCCACTCTTAATCCCGTTCCGACTCTGTTGGGTGACACTTACTTTTCTTTGCATATGAGGAATGCAAAGGGTTGTGGTACCATTGTGTGCTATTTTCCTCTGCTGTGCAAGTGGTTTATTTCGCACTTGCCGCAGACGGTCGCCTTCAAGGAGAACAAAGGATGTCTACGTTGGTCCACGAGACTTATGTCTCTCACTAATGATGATATCTTTTGGTACAACCGTGTGTATGATGGTGTGCAGATTATCGACTCTTGTGGTGAATTATCCAATGTGCCTCTTCTTGGTACATGTGGTGGGATTAACTACAACCCTAGTTTTGGCACGTCGTCAGCTTGGATTCCCCCTAAAGGATAAACCCAATAATATTCTGTTAGAGGGTGTGTTCTTTCAGGAGGGTAAAGATCCCCAAGGCTTGAAGGGCAGGATGGTCCGCGCTTGGCGCAAGATCCATAAGAAAGGAAGGAAGGAGCTGGGACCGAAGAACTGTATCGCTTTGGAGCCTTATACTTCTTGGGTTAGGAGGAGAGCTTCCGAATACCTCATGCCTTACGAGTATCCGAGACCTACCCCTTTGGTTGTGGCTGGGCCTTCAACCCTCCCTGACCAAGGAGTAGAGGAGTTGAGAGAGGAAGACCGTTCACGTGCTTGGATCCGTGAACGAGTGGAGTTGCTTCAGCGAATCAAGGAGAAGGATGCTTTGATAGAGTTCCTCGAGCACCAGGTTATAGATGATCCTGATGATGCATGGACTTCTCTACTTCCCCAGTCTTCCAAGTTTTGGAAGAGGAAGTATGATCGACTCGCCAAAGAGAAGGCAAATATGGAGGCAGCCTATGAGGAAGAGGTGAAGAGGCTTCGTGCATCTTATCTTCCAGTCTCTCGAGCTTTAGATGATTGATTCTAGGGATCCATAGGATGATCATTTTCCTTCTCTCTTGTATTATATTTGGTTACCAATGCTGTACTTCTTTGGTGTAAAAATATTTTCCAGATATTATTGATGAGATATTCCCATATGTGATAAATGTTTAATATTTCCAATATTTGCAAATAGAACTCTAAAGTTCCTCTGATATAAAAACAAATCATATGCACAAGCATTGCATGCATCATGCGCATAAGCAGGTTTTGCTCCAGGCTTTTTGTCCTATGGTCTAACTCTGTGTTCTTCATTTATTTTGAAGACAAGCTGACTCACCGGTACTACACCAGAGCCAACTCATCGAGACTAATGGATCATTTGGAACAAGAGAACCGCGAGCTGAAGGAGGAAGTAGCCAGATTGACTGCCCTGATGGAGTCATTCATGGCTGCCCAGAGCCAGTCTTCTCCAACACCCTTAACTCCTCCCCAGAGGATGGTCATTTCTGAGATCGCAACTTCTACTGTGCCCACTGCAACAACCCACTTTGCGCCATCTATGCCGGCCGGATTCCCGTGGGGAATGCCTGTCAATTTTGTGCCAGAGGGTTTTGCTCCTACTCTTGCTTCTTTGCCGGCATCTAGCCCGGTCCTTTCAGTGCCACCTCCCGTGTGCACACATTACCAAGAGTTGAAGATACCATCTACCATTCTGAACCCTCTGAAGGTCCAGATGTTTATGAGAAGATGGATGACATGAAAGACCAATTCCTTGAGCTTCGCAAGGAACTGAAGACTCTGAGGGGGAAGGACCTCTTTGGTAAAAGTGCTGCTGAGTTGTGCCTTGTGCCCAACGTGAAGATCCCTATTAAATTCAAAGTACCTGACTTTGAGAAGTATAAGGGAAACACATGCCCTCTCAGCCATCTTGTGATGTATGCTCCCAAGATGTCGACGCTGTTGGTGTAAGCCCTAGAGGCCAATACTTTTGGTACGTGTATCGAATTATTTATTAATAATAAAAGGATTTTTCTTTATTATGTTTGTTTAATAAAGTCCCTAAAATGGCTAGTCCGTTTAATGTATCAAGTGTGACTTAATCATGAGAGCACATTAAACATAAGGACACTATTCTTAAAGTATCCGTAGTCGAGCTTTATTGTGAAGTGGGATAACATTAAAGCATGGAGACTATTATGTTTATAGACTGATGATCACATCTCATGGATCATGGATAAGGAGTTATCAAGTCTCAAACATAGGTATGAATATTAAGAGTAATATTTATACTGGATTGACCCGCTATGAGAATACTATATAGAATGTTATGCAAAGTGTCATAAGTTATTCTCATGGTGATATTGGTGTATACCACTCTTCGACCTGAAACCACTATGGACCCTAGATGTAGAGTCGAGTGCTTTATTGCTGATCCAACGTTGTCCGTAACTGGATAACCATAAAGACAGTTGATGGGTACTCCACAAAGCATGCTAAGGGACATGAGTGACCTAGATGGAATTTTCCCATCCTGCGTAACAGGATAAATGTCTATGGGCCCAATATTGAACGGGACAAGGATGACACGGTCTATGCCTTGTGTTCAATATAGACATAAGGGCAAATGGGTAATTATACACATAATCACAGAAGGACTTGTCAGATCACATGACATTTTTGTGTCTTGGGTAGCAGTGATGTGTTGCTAGATACCGCTCACTGTTTATTATGTTAAATACGTGATTTAATATAATTGCCAACGCCGCGAAAACCTATAGGGTCACACACAAAGGACAGATTGATGAGAGATAATGTAATTAAGGAATACCGTAATGTACGGTGCCCTTAAGTGAATTATAGAACATCGTAAGGTACAATGTACTTAAGTAGAATACGAAATATGGTAAGGTACCATACACTTAAGTGATTTGGGCATATTATAAGATATGAGCCATATACACTTAAGTGGGCTTTTTAGCTTGAAGCCCACACAAGTGGTTCTATAAATAGAACCCTTGGGTAGAAGCATTGTCACTCTTGAATTTCGTTTCTCTCTCTCTCTCTCACTCAAAGCCTTCATTCTTAGCAGCTAGCACTGAGATTAAAGGAATCCGTTCGTGTGGACTGAGTAGAGGCGTTGTCATCGTTCAACGTTCCTGATCGCCACAAGAGGTAACGATTCTATCACTGATCATGCCCATTCGTAAGGATCATTAAAGGAGAGAAATTTTTAAATTCCGCTGCGCCTTGGATGGCAATTCTCCTTCAGTGGTATCAGAGCCACTTACGAAACCATGAATCTGATAACTGTTTATTTTCTGTATTAATACGATTAAAGACAGAATGAATCAAAGATTAAATTGAGATCGATCAAGATATATATATGATATAAGTAATCCTGATGCAGAATACATTATATATGATATAGTGTTCTTGTTTCGTTCATTCAAACATTCAATGGTTGTTTTCCTTTGAGCGATCAATGGTCGTTTGCTTCTTGATCCGACATTAGTATGGTGAAGCAATGAGGTGTTGATCAATCATACTGAATCAACAATCGAGATGTGTTTGACGGTCTGAAATTGGTGCATCAGAGTTAGTGACGACATAAGGGTTGTGTTGTCAGAGAGTTATGCGATTGAGGTTGTGACTGCACAAGAGTTGTGCTTTCTAACAAATTTTCGTACAGTGTTAACCGGTTAACGCATATGGTTAACCGGTTAACGCAAGACGGAATACTGTTTTCTAAAAGATTTTCAAACAGTGTTAACCGGTTAACGTATATGGTTAACCGGTTAACGCAAGACGAAACACTGTTTTCCTAACAGTTTTCAACGGTGTTAACCAATTAACGTATTTGGTTAACCGGTTAACGCATAACAGAATACAAATTATGAACAGATTTTCAAACAGTGTTAACCGGTTAACGCATATGGTTAACCGGTTAACGCAAGGCAAAATTCACCCGTTCGGCTAACTCTGCGTAACGTGATCGGTCGTCGAGATTTAATTTGGTTTTAATTGATTAAAAGAATTAAAATTGATAATAACAATAATGTGTTTATTATTGTCTTGTGGTGATCGGTTATGGCCTTAGTTTTCCTTTATTTTTGGATTTTAAAATACGACCTGCGTGTCGTGCCTCTCTTTTAGTCTCTCAATGTAACTTCTTTTCTCATCTCACTCCCTCGTATGTAAAACGAGTTTCTTTATGTAATGTAATGTTATGAAGAAAGCAAAGAAGTCAGTGCCAAAGGAGGACAACCTTGAAGATCTTGCTTGGAGGAGCTTAGATCGTTATTAGATTAGCTTAGGTTCTCTCATTGGCTTGGGAGAACAACTGCGCTAGGGGCCATAACTGTTTCATCATTATATATGTATGTTGATACATGTGAATGTATGTTGATGCATGTGAGAGACGATTTATATGATAAATAATCCGGTGAGATCAAAAAAATTTGCAATTCCCTCAAATTAAATATTAAGTTTATGCTTTCCAAGTTTTAACACTCATCAAGACTAGTATCGGATAATGTAGGTTTCGCCTACGCGAGGTGCATGTTCTATATTAGTAAGGTGCGATGGGATAATTGTAATATCCAACTGTTAAAACAATGGGTCAAACTTAACTAAACAAATTATAATAATATTATATATGTTTGCTTTCCAAGTTTTAGCACTCATCAAGACTAGTATCGGATAATGTAGGTTTCGCCTACGCGAGGTGCATGTTCTGTATTAGTAAGATGCGATGGGATAATTCTAATATCCAATTGCTAAAACGATTGGTCAAACTTAATTATAATAATATTATATATGTCTAGAAGCAAGAGTTGGGAATGATCCATATGATGGATTGGAATAAGGAGTTATTCACCCAACTGAAATTTTCGAGAGTTGTATGAGATACAATTGGAAGGAGTTCCTACCTAAATAACCTAGTTTTGTGTAATCCGCCTACGCGGACTTAGAACGAAGTGAAATATGGATCTCGACCCACTAGAAAATCTTCCAACGGGATTTTCCGAATCAAATGATGAGGGTCATTTGTTTTTGAGTAAAATAGTGGGAGCATATTTAATTAAAGGCCTAATTAAATATGTCAATGATACTTATATTTTCATTAATCCTTAGGTAGATTACCATGACAACAAACACCTCTAACAACATCTTGCGATCAATCCTTGACAAAGAAAAATTGTCTGGGACAAATTTTCTGGAATGGCACCGAAACATGAGGATTGTCCTCAAACATGATAAAGGGAAATGCAAGGAAGTTGTCAAACCCAAACCCACTATTGCTGCTTTGAAGCCTAGTGGAGGCATAGCAAAAGAAGGCACCTGCTTCCATTGCGGTAAGACCGAACACTGGAAGAGGAACTGCCCAAAGTACCTGGAAGATAGGAAGAATGGAGTAGAGACTTCAACTTCATGTATTTTTGTTATTGAAATTAATTTATCTACTTCTGCATCATGGGTATTAGATACTGGACGCGGTTCTCACATTTGTACAAATGTGCAGGGACTAAAAAGGAGTAGAGATTTGGAAAAAGGTGAAGTCGACCTACGAGTTGGCAATGGAGCAAAGGTTGCTGCTTTAGCCGTAGGAACTTATGTATTGACTTTACCTAGTGGTTTAATAATTCAATTAGAGAACTGTTATTATGTACCTGCAATTAGCAGGAATATTATTTCCGTTTCTTGTTTGGACAAGTTTGGTTTTTCATTTATAATAAAGAACAATTGTTGCTCAATTTATTTGAATGATATATTCTATGCTACTGCACAAATGAACAATGGATTATATGTCCTTGATCTTGAAATGCCTATTTATAACATTAATACTAAAAGGATGAAACCTAAAGAGTTAAATCCAACTTACCTTTGGCATTGTCGATTAGGCCACATAAATGAGAAACGCATTTCTAAACTCCATAAAGATGGACTCTTGGACTCTTATAATTATGAATCATATGAGACATGCAGATCTTGTTTAATTGGAAAGATGACAAAGTCTCCATTCACAGGAAAAGGTGAAAGAGCTAATGATCTTTTGGCCCTCATACATACTGATGTATGTGGACCACTGAACATACCAGCCAGAGGAGGTTTTCAGTACTTCATCACATTTACTGATGATTTCAGTAGAAATGGTTATGTGTATTTAATGAAACACAAATCAGAGTCCTTTGAAAAGTTCAAGGAATTCAAGAATGAAGTACAAAACCAACTAGGTAAGAATATTAAAACTCTTCGATCAGATCGAGGTGGTGAGTATTTAAGCCTAGAGTTTGATGACCATCTGAAAGAGTGTGGGATCCTATCCCAACTTACTCCTCCTGGAACACCCCAATGGAATGGTGTATCTGAGAGAAGAAATCGAACCCTGTTAGACATGGTCCGATCCATGATGAGTCACGCCGATCTTCCAAACTCCTATTGGGGACATGCACCATTGACAACAGCTTACACACTTAACCGTGTTCCATCCAAAAAGGTTGAGAAGACACCATATGAGATATGGAGTGGTAAGAAACCACATATGTCTTACATGAAGATTTGGGGTTGCGAAGTTTATGTGAAACGAAAAATTTCAACTAAGCTTGAGCCCAAATCTGACAAATGCTTATCTGTGGGATATCCTAAAGAAACAAGAGGGTATTACTTCTACAATCCTTCTGAGGGCAAAGTGTTTGTCGCTCGAACTGGAGTTTTCCTAGAAAAGGATTTTATTTCCAAAGGAATCAGTGGGAGGAAAGTAGAGCTTGGAGAAATTCAAGAATCACAAAGCATCGATACACCTATGGAGGAATTAGAGCCGGAAACACAAGTAGTTGTGTAAGAGCAACCTGCTCAAGTAGAACAAGACCAGCGTAGGTCAAGCAGGATACGTCACCTGCCTGAGAGATATGGATATCTCATAACAGATCAAGGTGATGTATTACTCATGGATCAAGATGAGCATGTGACCTACCAAGAGGCAATAACTGGTCCCGAGTCTGAGAAGTGGCTAGAAGCCATGAAATCTGAAATGGATTCCATGTACACAAACCAAGTTTGGACCTTGGTAGAGCCTCCTGTAGGAGTTAACCCTATAGGATGCAAGTGGGTCTTCAAAAAGAAGACTGACATGGATGGTAAGGTACATACCTATAAGGCAAGACTGGTTGCAAAAGGATATAAACAAATTCATGGGGTTGACTATGATGAAACCTTTTCACCAGTTGCAATGCTTAAATCTGTTCGGATTTTACTTGCTATCGCTGCATATCATGATTATGAAATATGGCAAATGGATGTCAAAACTGCTTTCCTTAATGGGAATCTTCTTGAGGATGTGTACATGACACAACCTGAAGGATTTGACATACCAGAAGAAGCCTAAAAGATATGTAAGTTACAAAGGTCAATCTATGGATTGAAGCAAGCTTCCAGAAGCTGGAATCTTCGTTTTGATGAAATAGTAAAACAATATGGATTCATCAAGAACGAAGATGAGCCTTGTGTCTACAAGAAGGTTAGTGGGAGCATGATCGTGTTCCTGGTATTATATGTAGATGACATATTACTCATTGGAAACGATGTCCCTACCCTGCAACAAGTAAAGTCTTGGTTGGGGAAATGCTTTTCTATGAAGGACCTAGGTGAAGCAGCCTATATATATTAGGAATCAGAATCTATAGAGATAGATCACAAAAACTGCTTGGCCTAAGTCAGAGTACGTACATAGACAAAGTGCTGAGACGCTTTAACATGCATGATTCCAAGAAAGGATTCATACCTATGCAACATGGCCTGTGTCTATCAAAAACACAAACCCCCTTCAACTAAGGAAGAAAGGGATCACATGAATAAGATTCCATATGCATCTGCAATAGGATCTATCATGTATGCCATGTTATGTACTCAACCAGATGTCTCGTATGCCTTAAGTGCAACGAGTAGGTACCAATCTGATCCTGGTGATGCCCATTGGGTAGCTGTCAAGAATATCCTGAAGTACTTGAGAAGGACTAAGGACTCATTCTTGATATATGGAGGTCAGGAAGAGTTGGCTGTAATTGGATACACCGATGCCAGCTTCCAGACAGATAAGGATGACTTTAGATCGCAATCTGGTTATGTGTTTTGCTTAAACGGTGGCGCTGTGAGCTGGAAAAGTTCAAAGCAAGATACAGTTGTTGATTCTACAAACGAGGCCGAGTATATTGCTGCATCAAGTGCAGCAAAGGAAGCCGTTTGGATCAAAAAGTTCATTAGTGAACTTGACATAGTTCCTAGCATTGTGGATCCCATTGGTCTCTATTGTGATAACAATGGTGCTATCGCACAAGCTAAGGAGCCTAGATCTCACCAACGATTCAAACACATACTTAGGCGTTATCACCTCATTCGAGAGATAATAGATAGAGGAGATGTGAAAATATGTAGAGTACCTACACTTGACAATATTGCTGACCCATTGACAAAGCCTTTTGCGCAGCAGAAGCATGATGGCCATACTAGATCTATGGGCATTAGGGGTATGCCTAATTGGCTCTAGTACTAGTGGGAGATTGTTGGTGTAAGCCCTAGAGGCCAATACTTTTGGTACTTGTATCGAATTATTCATTAATAATAAAAGGCTTTTTCTTTATTATGTTTGTTTAATAAAGTCCCTAGAATGGCTAGTCCGTTTAATGTATCAAGTGTGACTTAATCATGAGAGCACATTAAACATAAGGACACTATTCTTAAAGTATCCGTAGTCGAGCTTTATTGTGAAGTGGGATAACATTAAAGCATGGAGACTATTATGTTTATAGACTGATGATCACATCTCATGGATCATGGATAAGGAGTTATCAAGTCTCAAACATAGGTATGAATATTAAGAGTAATATTTATACTGGATTGACCCGTTATGAGAATACTATATATAATGTTATGCAAAGTGTCATAAGTTATTCTCATGGTGATAATGGTGTATACCACTCTTCGACCTGAAACCACTATGGACCCTAGATGTAGAGTCGAGTGCTTTATTGCTGATCCAACGTTGTCCGTAACTGGATAACCATAAAGACAGTTGATGGGTACTCCACAAAGCATGCTAAGGGACATGAGTGACCTAGATGGAATTTGCCCATCCTGCGTAACAGGATAAATGTCTATGGGCCCAATATTGAACGGGACAAGGATGACACGGTCTATGCCTTGTGTTCAATATAGACATAAGGGCAAATGGGTAATTATACACATAATCACAGAAGGACTTGTCAGATCACATGACATTTTCGTGTCTTGGGTAGCAGTGATGTGTTGCTAGATACCGCTCACTGTTTATTATGTTAAATACGTGATTTAATATAATTGCCAACGCCGCGAAAACCTATAGGGTCACACACAAAGGACAGATTGATGAGAGATAATGTAATTAAGGAATACCGTAATGTACGGTGCCCTTAAGTGAATTATAGAACATCGTAAGGTACAATGTACTTAAGTAGAATACGAAATATGGTAAGGTACCATACACTTAAGTGATTTGGGCATATTATAAGATATGAGCCATATACACTTAAGTGGGCTTTTTAGCTTGAAGCCCACACAAGTGGTTCTATAAATAGAACCCTTGGGTAGAAGCATTGTCACTCTTGAATTTCGTTTCTCTCTCTCTCTCTCTCACTCAAAGCCTTCATTCGTAGCAGCTAGCACTGAGATTAAAGGAATCCGTTCGTGTGGACTGAGTAGAGGCGTTGTCATCGTTCAACGTTCCTGATCGCCACAAGAGGTAACGATTCTATCACTGATCATGCCCATTTGTAAGGATCATTAAAGGAGAGAAATTTTTAAATTCCGCTGCGCCTTGGATGGCAATTCTCCTTTAGTGGTATCAGAGCCACTTACGAAACCATGAATCTGATAACTGTTTATTTTCTGTATTAATACGATTAAAGACAGAATGAATCAAAGATTAAATTGAGATCGATCAAGATATATATATGATATAAGTAATCCTGATGCAGAATACATTATATATGATATAGTGTTCTTGTTTCGTTCATTCAAACATTCAATGGTTGTTTTCCTTTGAGCGATCAATGGTTGTTTGCTTCTTGATCCGACATTAGTATGGTGAAGCAATGAGGTGTTGATCAATCATACTGAATCAACAATCGAGATGTGTTTGACGGTCTGAAATTGGTGCATCAGGGTTAGTGACGACATAAGGGTTGTGTTGTCAGAGAGTTATGCGATTGAGGTTGTGACTGCACAAGAGTTGTGCTTTCTAACAAATTTTCGTACAGTGTTAACCGGTTAACGCATATGGTTAACCGGTTAACGCAAGACGGAATACTGTTTTCTAAAAGATTTTCAAACAGTGTTAACCGGTTAACGTATATGGTTAACCGGTTAACGCAAGACGAAACACTGTTTTCCTAACAGTTTTCAACGGTGTTAACCAATTAACGTATTTGGTTAACCGGTTAACGCATAACAGAATACAAATTATGAACAGATTTTCAAACAGTGTTAACCGGTTAACGCATATGGTTAACCGGTTAACGCAAGGCAAAATTCACCCGTTCGGCTAACTCTGCGTAACGTGATCGGTCGTCGAGATTTAATTTGGTTTTAATTGATTAAAAGAATTAAAATTGATAATAACAATAATGTGTTTATTATTGTCTTGTGGTGATCGGTTATGGCCTTAGTTTTCCTTTATTTTTGGATTTTAAAATACGACCTGCGTGTCGTGCCTCTCTTTTAGTCTCTCAATGTAACTTCTTTTCTCATCTCACTCCCTCGTATGTAAAACGAGTTTCTTTATGTAATGTAATGTTATGAAGAAAGCAAAGAAGTCAGTGCCAAAGGAGGACAACCTTGAAGATCTTGCTTGGAGGAGCTTAGATCGTTATTAGATTAGCTTAGGTTCTCTCATTGGCTTGGGAGAACAACTGTGCTAGGGGCCATAACTGTTTCATCATTATATATGTATGTTGATACATGTGAATGTATGTTGATGCATGTGAGAGACGATTTATATGATAAATAATCCGGTGAGATCAAAAAAATTTGCAATTCCCTCAAATTAAATATTAAGTTTATGCTTTCCAAGTTTTAACACTCATCAAGACTAGTATCGGATAATGTAGGTTTCGCCTACGCGAGGTGCATGTTCTATATTAGTAAGGTGCGATGGGATAATTGTAATATCCAACTGTTAAAATAATGGGTCAAACTTAACTAAACAAATTATAATAATATTATATATGTTTGCTTTCCAAGTTTTAGCACTCATCAAGACTAGTATCGGATAATGTAGGTTTCGCCTACGCGAGGTGCATGTTCTGTATTAGTAAGATGCGATGGGATAATTCTAATATCCAATTGCTAAAACGATTGGTCAAACTTAATTATAATAATATTATATATGTCTAGAAGCAAGAGTTGGGAATGATCCATATGATGGATTGGAATAAGGAGTTATTCACCCAACTGAAATTTTCGAGAGTTGTATGAGATACAATTGGAAGGAGTTCCTACCTAAATAACCTAGTTTTGTGTAATCCGCCTACGCGGACTTAGAACGAAGTGAAATATGGATCTCGACCCACTAGAAAATCTTCCAACGGGATTTTCCGAATCAAATGATGAGGGTCATTTGTTTTTGAGTAAAATAGTGGGAGCATATTTAATTAAAGGCCTAATTAAATATGTCAATGATACTTATATTTTCATTAATCCTTAGGTAGATTACCATGACAACAAACACCTCTAACAACATCTTGCGATCAATCCTTGACAAAGAAAAATTGTCTGGGACAAATTTTCTGGAATGGCACCGAAACATGAGGATTGTCCTCAAACATGATAAAGGGAAATGCAAGGAAGTTGTCAAACCCAAACCCACTATTGCTGCTTTGAAGCCTAGTGGAGGCATAGCAAAAGAAGGCACCTGCTTCCATTGCGGTAAGACCGAACACTGGAAGAGGAACTGCCCAAAGTACCTGGAAGATAGGAAGAATGGAGTAGAGACTTCAACTTCAGGTATTTTTGTTATTGAAATTAATTTATCTACTTCTGCATCATGGGTATTAGATACTGGACGCGGTTCTCACATTTGTACAAATGTGCAGGGACTAAAAAGGAGTAGAGATTTGGAAAAAGGTGAAGTCGACCTACGAGTTGGCAATGGAGCAAAGGTTGCTGCTTTAGCCGTAGGAACTTATGTATTGACTTTACCTAGTGGTTTAATAATTCAATTAGAGAACTGTTATTATGTACCTGCAATTAGCAGGAATATTATTTCCGTTTCTTGTTTGGACAAGTTTGGTTTTTCATTTATAATAAAGAACAATTGTTGCTCAATTTATTTGAATGATATATTCTATGCTACTGCACAAATGAACAATGGATTATATGTCCTTGATCTTGAAATGCCTATTTATAACATTAATACTAAAAGGATGAAACCTAAAGAGTTAAATCCAACTTACCTTTGGCATTGTCGATTAGGCCACATAAATGAGAAACGCATTTCTAAACTCCATAAAGATGGACTCTTGGACTCTTATGATTATGAATCATATGAGACATGCAGATCTTGTTTAATTGGAAAGATGACAAAGTCTCCATTCACAGGAAAAGGTGAAAGAGCTAATGATCTTTTGGCCCTCATACATACTGATGTATGTGGACCACTGAACATACCAGCCAGAGGAGGTTTTCAGTACTTCATCACATTTACTGATGATTTCAGTAGAAATGGTTATGTGTATTTAATGAAACACAAATCAGAGTCCTTTGAAAAGTTCAAGGAATTCAAGAATGAAGTACAAAACCAACTAGGTAAGAATATTAAAACTCTTCGATCAGATCGAGGTGGTGAGTATTTAAGCCTAGAGTTTGATGACCATCTGAAAGAGTGTGGGATCCTATCCCAACTTACTCCTCCTGGAACACCCCAATGGAATGGTGTATCTGAGAGAAGAAATCGAACCCTGTTAGACATGGTCCGATCCATGATGAGTCACGCCGATCTTCCAAACTCCTATTGGGGACATGCACCATTGACAGCAGCTTACACACTTAACCGTGTTCCATCCAAAAAGGTTGAGAAGACACCATATGAGATATGGAGTGGTAAGAAACCACATATGTCTTACATGAAGATTTGGGGTTGCGAAGTTTATGTGAAACGAAAATTTCAACTAAGCTTGAGCCCAAATCTGACAAATGCTTATCTGTGGGATATCCTAAAGAAACAAGAGGGTATTACTTCTACAATCCTTCTGAGGGCAAAGTGTTTGTCGCTCGAACTGGAGTTTTCCTAGAAAAGGATTTTATTTCCAAAGGAATCAGTGGGAGGAAAGTAGAGCTTGGAGAAATTCAAGAATCACAAAGCATCGATACACCTATGGAGGAATTAGAGCCGGAAACACAAGTAGTTGTGTAAGAGCAACCTGCTCAAGTAGAACAAGACCAGCGTAGGTCAAGCAGGATACGTCACCTACCTGAGAGATATGGATATCTCATAACAGATCAAGGTGATGTATTACTCATGGATCAAGATGAGCATGTGACCTACCAAGAGGCAATAACTGGTCCCGAGTCTGAGAAGTGGCTAGAAGCCATGAAATCTGAAATGGATTCCATGTACACAAACCAAGTTTGGACCTTGGTAGAGCCTCCTGTAGGAGTTAACCCTATAGGATGCAAGTGGGTCTTCAAAAAGAAGACTGACATGGATGGTAAGGTACATACCTATAAGGCAAGACTGGTTGCAAAAGGATATAAACAAATTCATGGGGTTGACTATGATGAAACCTTTTCACCAGTTGCAATGCTTAAATCTGTTCGGATTTTACTTGCTATCGCTGCATATCATGATTATGAAATATGGCAAATGGATGTCAAAACTGCTTTCCTTAATGGGAATCTTCTTGAGGATGTGTACATGACACAACCTGAAGGATTTGACATACCAGAAGAAGCCTAAAAGATATGTAAGTTACAAGGGTCAATCTATGGATTGAAGCAAGCTTCCAGAAGCTGGAATCTTCGTTTTGATGAAATAGTAAAACAATATGGATTCATCAAGAACGAAGATGAGCCTTGTGTCTACAAGAAGGTTAGTGGGAGCATGATCGTGTTCCTGGTATTATATGTAGATGACATATTACTCATTGGAAACGATGTCCCTACCCTGCAACAAGTAAAGTCTTGGTTGGGGAAATGCTTTTCTATGAAGGACCTAGGTGAAGCACCCTATATATATTAGGAATCAGAATCTATAGAGATAGATCACAAAAACTGCTTGGCCTAAGTCAGAGTACGTACATAGACAAAGTGCTGAGACGCTTTAACATGCATGATTCCAAGAAAGGATTCATACCTATGCAACATGGCCTGTGTCTATCAAAAACACAAACCCCCTTCAACTAAGGAAGAAAGGGATCACATGAATAAGATTCCATATGCATCTGCAATAGGATCTATCATGTATGCCATGTTATGTACTCAACCAGATGTCTCGTATGCCTTAAGTGCAACGAGTAGGTACCAATCTGATCCTGGTGATGCCCATTGGGTAGCTGTCAAGAATATCCTGAAGTACTTGAGAAGGACTAAGGACTCATTCTTGATATATGGAGGTCAGGAAGAGTTGGCTGTAATTGGATACACCGATGCCAGCTTCCAGACAGATAAGGATGACTTTAGATCGCAATCTGGTTATGTGTTTTGCTTAAACGGTGGCGCTGTGAGCTGGAAAAGTTCAAAGCAAGATACAGTTGTTGATTCTACAACCGAGGCCGAGTATATTGCTGCATCAAGTGCAGCAAAGGAAGCCGTTTGGATCAAAAAGTTCATTAGTGAACTTGACATAGTTCCTAGCATTGTGGATCCCATTGGTCTCTATTGTGATAACAATGGTGCTATCGCACAAGCTAAGGAGCCTAGATCTCACCAACGATTCAAATACATACTTAGGCGTTATCACCTCATTCGAGAGATAATAGATAGAGGAGATGTGAAAATATGTAGAGTACCTACACTTGACAATATTGCTGACCCATTGACAAAGCCTTTTGCGCAGCAGAAGCATGATGGCCATACTAGATCTATGGGCATTAGGGGTATGCCTAATTGGCTCTAGTACTAGTGGGAGATTGTTGGTGTAAGCCCTAGAGGCCAATACTTTTGGTACTTGTATCGAATTATTCATTAATAATAAAAGGCTTTTTCTTTATTATGTTTGTTTAATAAAGTCCCTAGAATGGCTAGTCCGTTTAATGTATCAAGTGTGACTTAATCATGAGAGCACATTAAACATAAGGACACTATTCTTAAAGTATCCGTAGTCGAGCTTTATTGTGAAGTGGGATAACATTAAAGCATGGAGACTATTATGTTTATAGACTGATGATCACATCTCATGGATCATGGATAAGGAGTTATCAAGTCTCAAACATAGGTATGAATATTAAGAGTAATATTTATACTGGATTGACCCGTTATGAGAATACTATATATAATGTTATGCAAAGTGTCATAAGTTATTCTCATGGTGATAATGGTGTATACCACTCTTCGACCTGAAACCACTATGGACCCTAGATGTAGAGTCGAGTGCTTTATTGCTGATCCAACGTTGTCCGTAACTGGATAACCATAAAGACAGTTGATGGGTACTCCACAAAGCATGCTAAGGGACATGAGTGACCTAGATGGAATTTGCCCATCCTGCGTAATAGGATAAATGTCTATGGGCCTAATATTGAACTGGACAAGGATGACACGGTCTACGCCTTGTGTTCAATATAGACATAAGGGCAAAGGGGTAATTATACATATAATCACAGAAGGACTTGTCAGATCACATGACATTTTCGTGTCTTGGGTAGCAGTGATGTGTTGCTAGATACCGCTCACTGTTTATTATGTTAAATATGTGATTTAATATAATTGCCAACGCCGCGAAAACCTATAGGGTCACACACAAAGGACAGATTGATGAGAGATAGAGTAATTAAGGAATACCGTAATGTACGGTGCCCTTAAGTGAATTATAGAACATCGTAAGGTATGGTGTACTTAAGTAGAATACAAAATATGGTAAGGTACCATACACTTAAGTGATTTTGGCATATTATAAGATATGGGCCATATACACTTAAGTGGACTTTTTAGCTTGAAGCCCACACAAGTGGTTCTATAAATAGAACCCTTGGGTAGAAGCATTGTCACTCTTGAATTTCGTTTCTCTCCCTCTCTCACTCAAAGCCTTCATTCGTAGCAGCTAGCACTGAGATTAAAGGAATCCGTTCGTGTGGACTGAGTAGAGACGTTGTCATCCTTCAACGTTCGTGATCGCCACAAGAGGTAACGATTCTATCACTGATCATGCCCATTCGTAAGGATCATTAAAGGAGAGAAATTTTTAAATTCCGCTGCGCCTTGGATGGCAATTCTCCTTCAGATGCAAACTGATAATGACCAATTGCTCATCCACTATTTCTAGGACAGTCTATCCGGTGCCGCTCTCCGGTGGTACATGGGTCTGGAAAGTTCGAACATCCGCTCTTTCAACGATCTTGGCGAGGCCTTCGTCAAGCAATATAAATATAATATGGATATGGCTCCTGATAGAGACCAGTTGAGGGCAATGTCCCAGAAGGAGAAAGAGACCTTCAAAGAATATGCCCAGAGGTGGCGCGAGTTGGCAGCTCAGATAGTGCCACCCCTTGAGGAGAAAGAGATGACCAAGATCTTTTTGAAGACCTTGAGTTCATTCTACTATGAGAAAATGATAGCCAGTGCTCCCTCAGACTTCACCGAGATGGTGAATATGGGAATGAGACGGGAAGAGGGGGTCCGTGAAGGACGTTTGACTCGAGATGAAGGCTCTTCAGCAAAGAGATATGGAAGCTTTACAAAGAAGAAGGAGGGAGAGGCACATGCTGTGTCTTCCCATGTCAAGAGAAGACCCTATGTGAAGAGGAAGATTTCCCGCCCCATTAGCAACCAGCATCAGGTGGCTCATATAGCACCTATTTTCAGGGAAGCCCACATTATCAACAACAACAATCTCAGCAATATCAGCAACAACAACAACGTCCATAACAACAGGCCTACCAGCCTCGAAACAACAACAACAATACCAGCACCTGCTACGAGAGGAAGAGGGTCACCTTTGATCCAATTCCGATGACTTATGCTGAACTCTATCCATCTTTGATTGATAGAAAGTTAATTACTCCACGAGACCCTCCCGCTGTACCTACCAACCCCCAGTGGTGGTACAAGCCTGAGCTTCACTACGTATATCATTCCGGTGCTCCCGGACATGACGTGGAGAATTGTTATCCCTTGAAGACCAAGGTGCAAGACCTTGTGAGAAGCGGAATTTTGTTTTTCGAGGACGTAGGTCCAAATATGAAGAAGAACCCATTTCCCGAGCATGGGAAATCTGTCAATATGGTCCAGGGCTATCCTGGCAAGTACAAAGTCAAATACGTCAGTCATATTCGACAATCGCTGGTCGAGATGCATCGTTTGCTGTGTGATTATAGTCATTATGAGCATGACCATGATAAATGTCGAGTCTGTTATAATCAGAGAGGTTATCGCCAGGTGCTCAAGGATGTTCAGGAAATGATGGATGAGGGAGTCATTGAGATCCTTCAAAATAGAAATGTTGACGAAGATGCTGTTGAAGTCAACGTAATTTCTCCGGTATTTCGGATACCTGAGCCTGTTGTCATCAAGTATGATGGTAGCAAGCAGAAGGTTTCTCCTGCTCTGACTATTAAGCCATCCGACCCTATACCGTACTCTTCTAAGAAGGCGGTCCCCTATCGCTACAATGATGTAGCATTGGAGAATGGGAAAGAGGTGCCCCTGCCCTCTTCGTCTGTCGTTAATATTGCCAACGTCAGCGGCCTAACCTGCAACGGTCGTGTTTTCTCGGCCCCGCCGAAACCGCAAGCTGATGTTCGAGGGAATGATACTGCTGATTATGCTGAAAGCCCGATTGGGAATGCTGTGAACACTCCGAATCCAACACTTGTTGCTAAACCTGCCTCTACGTTGAGAACTCCTGCTTCTGCTGGCCCAAGTGGCAATACGAAAGAAGAATGTGATGAGATGTTGAGGCTCATCAAGAGAAGTGAGTACAACGTGGTAGATCAGCTTCTACAAACGCCATCCAAAATCTCTGTATTATCCTTGCTGATGAATTCAGAACCACACCGAGAAGCTCTGCAGAAGGTGTTGGATGTGGCCTATGTGGATCACGACGTCACGATAGAGCAATTCGACAATATTATTACAAACATCATCGCTTGTAACAATTTGAGCTTTTGTGATGCTGATCTCCCCGAGGAGGGAAGAGACCACAACTTGGCATTACACATTTCTATGAGCTGCAAAGATGACGCCATGTCCAATGTGCTGGTGGACACTGGGTCGTCATTAAATGTATTACCAAAGACCACTCTTGCAAAGTTATCATATCAGGGGCCTCCCATGAGGCAGAGTGGAGTAGTTGTGAAAGCTTTTGATGGGTCGCGTAAAACTGTGATTGGAGAGGTTGATCTCCCAGTCAAAATCGGACCAAGTAATTTCCAGATTACCTTCCAGGTTATGTACATTCACCCATCGTATAGATGTCTCTTAGGCAGACCATGGATTCACGAGGCAGGCGCTGTGACATCCACCCTACACCAAATATTGAAGTTTGTGAAGAATAAGAAGCTGGTGGTGGTAGGGGGAGAAAAGGCTCTCCTGGTTAGCCATTTGTCTTCCTTCTCTTATATAGATGCTAAGGATGAAGTTGGAACCCCGTTCCAAGCTTTATCTATTGCTGAACCTATTAAGAAGGGAACTCCTTCATTTGCTTTCTATAAAGATGTGAAGTTGGCCATTGAGCATGGTGCAACTGCTGGATTGGGGAAAATGATCAAGTTGGAAGACAACAAGTCCCAGGCTAGCATAGGCTATTCTTCTGGGATCTTCAACAAGCAAGGGTTGTTCAAGAGTGGTGGATTTATCCACACCGGTCAAGACGAAGAGGTTGCTGCCATTCTGGAAGAAGATACAGAGGATTCTGGCAATTTCATCATCCCTGGAGGGATCTGCAATAATTGGGTCGCTGTGGATATTCCGACAGTTATCCATAAGTCAAAGTAATGTTCATTGTATTTAAAAACCCTTCTCCCATGCCAAAAGGAGGAAGTGATGACATTGTTGGCGCATAAATACAATGATATTTTCATTCAATAAATTCATGTTAAATGTTTGTTTTTCCAATTATTTTCCCTTTTCGCTTTTTGCATGAAAATGGTGATCACATAAAACCCTTTAAATAAGAATAAAATCAATCTTTTCATCTGCATAATGATTTGCCTTGTCTGAATTCTAAAATCTTTTATATCCAAAATCATTATGCGGGTTAATCAGACCCATTGAACATAATGATCCAACAACATCTCCCAACTTTGAATTCCCTGTATTTGAGGCGGAAGAAGATGATGTTGAAGAGATTCCTGACGAGATTACCCATCTACTTGAGCATGATGAGAAGATCATTCAGCCGCATCTTGAGAATCTGGAAACAGTCAACTTGGGGTCTGAAGATTGTGTGCGAGAAGTGAAGATTGGGGCACTCCTGGAAGAGTCTGTTAAGAAGGGGTTGATTGAGTTGGTACGAGAATATGTCGACGTCTTTGCTTGGTCATATGAAGACATGCCTGGTCTAGATACAGATATCGTGCAACATTTCTTGCCTTTGAAGCCTGAGTGCGTGCCTGTGAAGCAGAAGCTCAGAAGAACTCATCCCGATATGGCAGTAAAGATCAAGGAAGAAGTTCAGAAGCAAATTGATGCAGGGTTTCTGGTGACTTCTACATATCCTCAATGGGTGGCCAATATTGTGCCCGTGCCTAAGAAAGATGGAAAAGTCCGAATGTGTGTGGACTATAGAGACTTGAATAAAGCTAGTCCAAAAGATGATTTCCCCCTACCACATATTGATATGTTGGTAGACAATACAACTAAATTCAATGTCTTCTCATTTATGGACGGATTTTTCGGATATATTCAGATCAAGATGGCACCCGAGGATATGGAGAAAACAACATTCATCACACCTTGGGGAATATTCTGTTATCGAGTGATGCCCTTCGGTTTGAAGAACGCCGGAGCCACGTATCAACGAGCTATGACTACATTGTTTCATGATATGATGCACAAGGAGATCGAGGTATATGTTAATGATATGATTGCTAAGTCACGAACGAAAGTTGAACATGTAGAGCACTTGTTGAAGCTTTTTCAGCGTTTGAGGAAGTATAAGCTTTGTCTGAATCCTAACAAGTGTACATTTGGAGTCCGTTCCGGCAAGTTATTGGGCTTTATTGTCAGCGAAAGAGGTATTGAGGTTGATCCTGCAAAGGTCAAAGTAATACAAGAGATGCCTGCGCCCAAAACCGAGAAGCAAGTCTGAGGTTTTCTTGGCCCCTTGAATTATATCTCCAGATTCATATCCCACATGACTGCCACATGTGCGCCCATATTCAAGCTCCTCCGGAAAGATCAGTCTCATGATTGGACAGAGGATTGCTAAAAAGCCTTTGATAGTATTAAAGAATATTTGTCTGAGCCTCCGATTCTGTCTCCGCCTGTGGAAGGGAGACCATTGATTATGTATCTGACAGTTCTTGAAGACTCAATGGGTTGTGTCCTTGGTCAGCAAGATGAATCAGGAAAGAAAGAATATGCTATATACTACCTGAGTAAGAAGTTCATTGAGTGTGAGTCGCGATACTCGATGCTTGAGAAGACATGCTGTGCTTTGGCTTGGGCAGCTAAGCGCTTACGCCAGTATATGTTAAATTATACGACTTGGTTGATATCCAAAATGGATCCAATCAAGTATATCTTTGAGAAACCTGCTTTAACTGGAAGGATTTCCCGTTGGCAGATGTTGTTATCTGAGTATGATATTGAGTATCGAGCTCAAAAGGCTATAAAAGGTAGTATCTTGGCTGACCACCTGGCACACCAACCAATTGAGGACTATCAGTCAGTTCAGTATGACTTCCCAAATGAGGAGATTCTGTATTTGAAAATGAAAGATTGGGATGAGCCTACGCTCGATGAAGGACCAGAGCCTGGTTCCTGATGGAGCATGGTGTTTGATGGCGCTGTGAATCAATATGGAAATGGTATTGGGGCAGTGATTATTACTCCTCAAGGCACACATTTTCCTTTTACGGCAAGGCTAACTTTCAAATGCACGAATAATATGGCTGAGTATGAGGCCTGTATCATGGGATTGGAAGAATGTATTGATCTTAGGATCAAGCATCTTGATGTTTATGGTGATTCGGCCCTTGTTGTTAATCAGATTAAGGGTGAGTGGGAGACGAATCAGCCTGGCCTCATCCCATATAGAGATTACACGAGGAGGATTTCAACATTCTTTACTGATGTTGACTTCCATCATATTCCTCGAAATGAGAATCGGATGGCAGACGCTCTCGCTACACTTGCTTCAATGATCGTGGTTAGACTTTGGAATGAAGTTCCCAACATCACTGTGATGCGCTTGGACAGACCAGCTCATGTATTTGCAGTAGAGGAGGTGCAAGATGATAAGCCGTGGTATTATGATATTAAGTGCTTTCTTCAGAGCCAGATTTACCCGCCTGGGGCATCTGTAAAAGATAGGAAGACTTTGAGGAGATTGTCAGGCAGTTTCTACCTCAATGGCGATGTGCTTTATAAAAGAAATTTTGACATGGTTCTGCTCAGATGCGTGGATAAACATGAAGCAGCCCTGTTAATGACTGAGGTCCATGAGGGTTCATTTGGTACTCATTCCAATGGCATGCCATGGCTAGAAAGATGTTGAGAGCAAGCTACTATTGGCTGACAATGGAGTCTGACTGCTGCAAATATGTGAAGAAATGCCATAAGTGTCAGATTTATGCGGATAAGATTCATATTCCTCCGACACTTCTGAATGTGATTTCATAACCATGGCCTTTCTCTATGTGGTGAATCGACATGATTGGCATGATAGAGCCGAAAGCGTCCAACGGTCACAGATTTATTCTCGTAGCAATTGATTACTTCACCAAGTGGGTCGAAGCGGCATTTTATGCAAATGTGACCAGGCAGGTAGTCGTGAAGTTTATCAAGAATCAACTCATATGCCGTTATGGTGTGCCAGATAAGATCATTACTGATAATGGATCTAACTTGAACAACAAGATGATGAAAGAGCTGTGTACAGAGTTCAAGATAGCACATCATAATTCTTCCCCCTATAGACCCAAGATGAATGGGGCTGTGGAAGCTGCTAATAAGAATATCAAGAAGATCATTCAGAAGATGGTTGTCACGTACAGAGATTGGCATGAGATGCTGCCATTTGCTTTGTATGGATATCGTACGTCTGTCCGCACTTCAACAGGGGAAACCCCTTTCTCTCTTGTTTACGGCATGGAGGCTGTGCTCCCAATAGAGGTGGAGATCCCATTAATGAGAGTCTTGATGGAAGCCAAGTTGACTGATACTGAATGGGTTCAGAGTCGTTATGACCAATTGAATTTGATTGAAGAGAAGAGATTGACTGCCATGTGTCATGGTCAATTATATCATCAAAGGATGAAGAAAGCCTTTGATAAGAAGGTCAAGCCTCGTGTGTTCCGAGAAGGTGACCTTGTGCTCAAGAAAGTTTTGTCTTTCGCGCCCGATTCCAGGGGCAAGTGGACTCCAAACTATGAAGGTCCATATGTTGTCAAGAGAGCCTTTTCAGGCGGTGCACTGATACTTACAACTATGGATGGGGAGGATTTTGTAAGACCCCAATTTTGGCCCTAGGATCCCTCATGGCATCATAACATTGCATTTGCAAAGCCTCAAGGATCATAAGCATCTTGGTTCCCTTTGCCTTTGGGTGGGATCTCTTGTGATTGGTTTGAGGTCACCAAGCATGCTTGATTTGTATATTATTGCTTTTCTCATTTTTATTTACTAACCAAAAGCACAAAAATATGTCACTAACATCTCTTGTTTGTAGTTTGAGCAATCACAAGGTCCAAAGCTTCTAGGAGGTCCTTTGTGCAAAGATATGGCCAAGAGAAGATGAAAGCAAGCATGGTAATGGTTCTCAAAGCTCTAACCCATCAAATATGCCTCCCTAAGTATCTCATTTAATCATTTTTATCAAAGCAAGTCAAAGGGTTTGTGGTTTGTTCCCAAGGAAACCCTAATTCATCTGTTCATCCAAGTGTGCCTTGCTCATGAAGCAACCTCAGCCCATGGTCAAAAACAATCAATGTAAGTCCTTTAATTCATCATTTAATGCATGTTTGAACTTATTTTAGTGCCCTCAATCATCAATTCATCAAGATATGAGTTGTGGACTTGAGAAGTTGATCAGTCAATTCATCTGACTATTTTGAAATGCACTGAGACCTAACTTTTTATGTGTTGGTCAAATGGAGATGACCCCAAGAGAAAAAATGTTCTTAAGGATAATATGAACAACAACTTTAATGTTCATAAAAAATTGATTTGAAGCTTGGAAGGTCATCTCCCATTCCAAGACATTATAGGTCATTTTGACTGAAACCCTAATTGTGGGTCAACCTCCCATGAACATAACTCATTCATTTTTTATGATTTTGAGGTGGGATCAAATTCATTGGAAAGTTTAAGATGTCTACTTCAAATGTTATGTTGAACAAAATTTCATAATCTCAAAAGAAATACATGTGATAATGCAAAACATTATAGGTCACTTTGGACCAAATGCATTGAAAGGCAAAAAAGTCCAACTTCAAGTGCCCATAACGCCTTCATAAAAAATCCAAATGATGCAAAATTTAATTCCATTTTGATTTTCTTGAAAAGACCTACAACTTTGATGTTGGAGGTTTTTCCGTTTGAGGCTTGCATCTTCAAAATAGAAGGGCTTGAAGTTGGTTCAATTTGGCAAAATTCTCAAAGGCATGTTTTGCACTATGAACTTCATGGCCTGTTTTCATAAATTTCCACACTTAAAATGAGTTTTTTCTCAACATAACATTTGTTCCTTATGTCAAGACCTTTCTAACCATTACCCACATGCTTACGCTTGGATTTCTAATTGGCATTTTCGAAGAGATGAAGTTTTAGGCACAATTATGGAATTCATGATGGAACTTCATGCACAAGCAAATTCAAAGCAAATCACACGTCCATATCATTCCAGACTGAGCTCAGCTTGCATTTGCACTTGATCTTGGGCCTCACATGCGCCTGTACAGGCCCATGCATGGAGGACCCAACTTCATGCACACGAGTTTGATCATCCTTGCCTTGCCTTTCCAACTATAAATACATGCCATGCTTCATTCATTTATCATCCCTGAATCAATCTGAAATGCTGCAGAAATCAAAACCTAGCCATCACTAAAGGAATACTCATTTTTCACTTCTGATTTCAAGTTTGAATTTCAACAAAATTAGTTGATCTTCAATACTTATTCCTAAGCCTAGCTCTCTTACCAAGCATCCAGATCAAGCTGCAAGCAAAGGATTGGTGGAATTGTGCTGTTGAAAGCTGCTCTACAAAGGTTTACACCTCAACTGTTTTGCTTCAAATCTCACTGAATATTGTGTGTTGCTTGTGTCCATTTGCATTTCTGAAGTCCTCACTTGAGAGGCAAGCCAGTGGTGGCTTTGATTTTGTGTTTTGATGAACTTCAGTTTATGTACCTGAATTTTCCAACTCAGATTTCTTATTCTATAGAAAGTTTGAGTATAATTCAAGGTTACAGGGGTGATGTACATCACCCTAGCTTCATTTTAATGTATGGATCGTGCCATTTGGTTACCATTTTTTGCTCTGCAACTTTTGAACGTGGCCGGAGCTTGGCCGGAGAAGACGGTGGCGCTGGCCACCGTCTGGTCTCCAGATTTAATCTGGATCGTTCATTCATTTTCCCAGATGCAATCACGTGCGTTCATTGTTATGACTTTTCATTTGGCATGGTGTGATGCGTTTGACCCGCGTGTATGGTGAACACGCGCTTCCTAGCCGTGTGATGATCCACGTCAATTAATGAATCACCATCAGACGGCTCACGCTTTTCATATTTTCCATTTTTATGATTTTTATTTCTTTTATTTTCTTTAATTCCATTTTATTTCAAAAAATCATATCTCTTTCATTTTTAATCCAAAAAATCTGGGACCAATTGCATTCTTCTCCATTTAAATTCTAGTTTCTAAAAATGATTTTTAACTTTTTTTATGTTGTCATTTGATATTTTTTGTGAATTTTCTCTTTTCTAGCTATTTTTAATTCATTTTAATTAGTTGTTGATATTCAAAAAATACAAAAATATTTTCTCAACCTATTTGAATGATGATGGATCTATGAAAAATATTCTCATCAATTTTTTAATTGATTTGAGATTTATTTGAGATTTTAGTTCAATTAGGTCATTTTTCTTCATTTTTAATTGATTAAAAATAGTTTCTGACTTTTAAAAATGCTGAAATTTTTTGTCAAACTTTGTTTGACCTTGTTGAACTTGGGATAAATCACTTGGACTTTTCAAAGTTGATTTGAAGTGATTTTGAAGTTTGACCTTTCTTTAATATTTTAATTCAAGTTTATTTTGAATATTAAAAAATGCTAAAAATATTTTGTTCATTTCTTGACTTCCAATCTTCATCTCACTTTTGTTTTTGATTGTTTGACCATGATCCTCAATGTCATTGGTCAACACTTGTTGATTGGTACATTCCATTTCATTTAATGCACTTTATTCTTTCCATTTCCATTATCCATCTCCTTCTTCTTCCTTTTTCTTTTTGATCAATGAGTTAAAGGTTGATAAGTTAGCATTGATTAGGGAGGCTTAATCTTCCTTGATTCAAATCTAATTCATCTTGATCAATTGATCAAATGAATGGCTTTGCATTAAGGATAGGTTGCTTCCTAAATCATGCAAAGGACTTAAACCAATACAAGATCAATTCTCTTTTTTTTCTTTTGGCATGGCAAGTTGTTGGAACTTGGTTCACTAATCAAGACTTCTAACTTGTGTTGTTGCCCACATTATTATTGACCGACCTCAGATAGTTGTGACTTCTACATAAGTCCAATTACGATTGCTTAACATAACGCTAAATTTGCCTTATGGCACACTAACCACTAACATTAACCATTAACCATTAACATTTACTTTTTGCACTTTACATTTATGCAATTTATTATTCTTGTACATATTATTCATTTGCTTTTTCCTTTGCTCATTAGAGCACATGTTTATGTTAATGCAATTTGCCTTTTGCTCACTTGAGCACATAATTGTGTATATACTATTGTGTTTGTGTTTTGTTTGTTTGTTGTTGACCAAATGCAAAGAAATGGACAAATGGACTTAGATATTAGGACCTTACCCAAGCTAATGGAATTTGAAGAGCAACTAGGCCTCATGCCTTTAGAGTGCTTAAATGTCAAAGAGAAACTAGGCCTCATGCCTTTAGAATGCTTAATGTTTAAGATAACCTTGAAAGGACCAACTTCTAAACTCCCTCTTGTCCATTCTTTGATTGCATTATAGAACTTTTTGATGTGTGTGTTCTTGTGCTAGGGATTCCAATGTTGAGCCAAATTGAGGAACCATTACCATGAGCTTCAAAGAGAGAGAGATCCAAGATACATTGAGGAACTTTCCAAGAGTTCATTTGATTGTTGATTGCTTGAGTTTATGCTTATATGATTGCTTATTCCAAAGGATGGGAGCTACTTGGATCATCAATATGATCTCCAGAGAGGAACTCCATTTGTGGTCTTGTTCTCTTATCCCTTACCTCTTGTATGTTTAGGATTTAGCCTTTCTTCTTCTTCCCTCCACTCTAACCCAAGCCAAACTTTTGTGCAAACATTTAACACTTGTTTTCAACATTAGAAACCTAAGCCTTATGCTTTTGATTTTCAAACTTTCTTTTCATAACACTTAATTTGAATTGAACTTATAAGTCAACTTTGACTATATTTTGTAAATACTCCTCATTAGTAAATATAACCCATTCAAATGTCTCTTTGTGGTTTCAATGGCCACCCTCTTAATCAAACTTTTTTCATAACCTTTAGCTATTAGGTTTGAGTTATCCTTGAGGTAGATGTAATACTCACCTATATCCTTAGTGATGGACAATGAGTCTTCCATGCTTATTATAGGGTTAACCCCTCACTAGCATGTTAAAGCTATCCTCACATGGTGGATTTGTGGTTTTAGGTTGAGTTTTCTCCCTTGAATAACAAAAGACCATAAGGCTTTTGGACCAATCAATTCACCAACTTCTTTTGAGATTTTTACCCCGAACTACGAGGTTTTGATCCTAATCTTTTAAGATGGTACGTAGGCAATGTGTTTATCCATCCAAACACAGAAATGTAAATAAACTTGTATGTTCTTTTCTCATCTCTTCAATCATGTTTGCACAAATAAATTTTCACAAAATACCAACCTTACAACAAGTGTGAAAAGGGCTCCCTAGGAGTACCTAGGATGTTTTGGGTGCTTAAAACCTTCCCATTGCATAACCAACCCCCTTACCCAGATCTCTGACATTTTTACTAGTTTTTGATTCGATAAAACTTTTAGGTTTTTGTTTGCTTTCTAACCATTCCTTTGGATAAATAGAAGTGTGGTGGCGACTCGACTTGTATGATTTACCTTAGATTTAGTCAATATCTCTAATGGTAACGAATACCCCGCTACAGAAAAGTGGCGACTCTGCTGGGGAGGTATTTGCCTAGTGGGTTTTGCCTACTTTTCACATTTGTTGTATTGTATTGTATATTGTTTTGTGACATATTTTTGTGTAATTTGGGATTACTGTATTGTATGTAATGATTGAATTGCTTGAATATTAATTCCTTGTATGCTTGGTGATCTTTGTGAGATGAGTTCTATACCCGAACTCGAGTGCACTTAGGATAGGAGAATGGCATAGTCTTGTTGACTTGTGTGGAGTTATTCCTTAGCAAGTTGACTTGCAAGTCCATTCACTTGGTGGAGGTCATGTTGGGATCAATAATGTCACACAAGTAGTTGTGGTTAGACATTACTCTTCCCAATATAGACCTTAGAAGCCAATGACCTTAGTTTACCAAGCCCATCTTGGCCTATTCTTAGGATGTAATGAGAAAGTCGTTCAAGTGTAAGATTTGATACGATTGTTACGCGATACTACACTCATAAGAGTCCCTCTTGAGAATATTTTTGGAAAACGAGTAGTCGTTTCTCCGATAATATCCGAAAGATGGGATGATGATTATGGGAACCTCTTGTAGAACATGCTTGGCAGGTTAAACCCCAGTACACTCCCTTTGGGTGGTTCTAAACCGAGACTCCATGCTCGTGACTTGCAACAAACTCTTGATTCGTGGTTGATCCGTTCATGTATCCTTAATATCAATGGAACTTGGGTGTTGATAAGGTGTAAACCATAATCCACCAAAATGGATGATTGATATTAAGGATGCCATGATCCATCCCATGACCTTTGTTTGGTATGATGTGCTTGATCCTTGAGTGTGATTGTTGCATTCATGCATTCATGCACCCATTTTGCATCCATATCATTAAAATAATAAGAAAATTTTCAAGGAATTTAAGAGGTCTATTTGCAAATTCTCAGACATGGAAAGACAAAGAAGGAATACAAAGAAGTACAGCTTCAGACAACCAGATTTGAAAGAGCTAAGGAATTTGACATCCTATGTACTAGATCCCTTGGGTTTCAAGGCTCGTTTTGGGAAGCTTCTTCCTCTTCTGACTACTCAGGTGGATGAAGGATTGATGAGTGTATTGGTGCAATTTTATGATCCATTGTACCGTTGCTTCACATTTCCGGATTTTCAGCTTTTACCCACGCTTGAGGAGTATGCCTATCTTGTGGGCATACCTATTCTAGACTAGTTGCCGTTCAGTGGCTTTGAGAGTATTCCTACTTCTCGAGAGATTGCTGATCTATTGCACATAGATGAATCTCTGGTTGGTGCTCATATGACTACCAAAGATGGAATTCAAGGTCTCCCTTCTGAGTTCCTCATTGCTCAAGCTACTGTGTATGGGAAGGCCATGAGTGAGGACGCCTTTGAGGCCATATTTGTACTTCTCATCTATGGGTTAACCTTATTCCCCAACATCGACAAGTTTGTGGATGTGAACGCTATTAGGATTTTCACTACTCTTAATCCCGTTCCGACTCTGTTGGGTGACGCTTATTTTTCTTTGCATATGAGGAATGCAAAGGGTGGTGGTGCCATTGTATGCTATTTGCCTCTGTTGTATAAGTGGTTTATTTCTCACTTACCGCAGACGGTCGCTTTCAAGGAGAACAAGGGATGTCTACGGTGGTCCATGAGACTTATGTCTCTCACTAATGATGATATCTCTTGGTACAACCGTGTGTATGATGGCGTGCAGATTATCGACTCTTGTGGTGAATTCTCCAATGTGCCTCTTCTTGGTACATGTGGTGGGATTAACTACAACCCTGTTTTGGCACGTCGTCAGCTTGGGTTCCCCCTAAAGGATAAACCCAATAACATTCTGTTAGAGGGTGTGTTCTTTCCGGAGGGTAAAGATCCCAAAGGCTTGAAAGCTAGGATGGTCCGCGCTTGGCGCAAGAATAATAGGAAAGGAAGGAAGGAGTTGGGACCGAAGAATTGCATCGCTTTGGAACCTTACACTGCTTGGGTTAGGAGGAGAGCTTCTGAATACCTCATGCCGTACGAGTCTCCGAGACCTACACCTTTGGTTGTGGCTGGGCCATCTACCCTCCCTGACCAAGGAGTAGAGGAGTTGAGAGAGGAAGACCGATCACGTGCTTGGATCCGTAAACGAGAAGAGTTGCTTCAGCAGATTAAGGAGAAGGATGCTTTGATTGAGTTTCTCGAGCATCAGGTCATTGATGATCCTGATGATGCATGGACTTCTCTACTTCCTCAGTCTTCTAGGTTCTGGAAGAGGAAGTACGATCGACTCGCCAAAGAGAAGGAAGATATTGAGGTAGCCTATGAGGAGGAGGTGAAGAGGCTTCGTGCATCTTATCTTCCTGTGTCCCGAGCTTTAGATGATTGTTTCTAGGGATCCATAGGATGGTCATTTTCCTCTTCTCTTATATTATATCCTGGTTACCAGTGCTGTATTTCTTTGGTGTAAAAAATATATTTTCCAGATACTATGAGATGTTTCCATATGTGATAAAAGTGTGATATTTCCCAACTTTGCAAATAGAACTCTAAAGTTCCTCCGAAACAAAAACAAATCATATGCACAAACATTGCATGCATCATATGCATAAGCAGATTTTGCTCCAGGCTTCTTGTCCTATGGTCTAACTCTGTGTTCTTCATTTATTTTGAAGATAAGATGACTCACTGGTACTACACTCGAGCCAACTCTTCAAGACTGATGGATCATCTAGAACAAGAAAACCGCGAGCTGAAAGAGGAAGTAGCCAGGTTGACTACCCTGATGGAGTTATTCTTGGCCGCTCAGAGCCAATCTTCTCCAACGCCCTCAACTCCTTCCCAGAGGACGGTCATTTCTGAGATCGTGACTTCTACTGTGCCTGCTGCAACTGCTCACTTTGCACCATCCATGCCAGCCGGGTTCCCTTGGGGAATGCCCGCCAACTTTGTACCTAAGGGTTTTGCCCCTACTCTTGCTTCCCTGCCGGCATCTAGCCCGGTCCTTTCAGTGCCACCTCCCGTTGTGCACACGCTACCAAGGGTCGAAGATACCATCTATCATTCTGAGCCATCCGAGGGCCCAGACGTCTATGAGAAAATGGATGATATGAAGGACCAATTCCTTGAGCTTCGCAAGGAACTGAAAACTTTGAGGGGGAAGAACCTCTTTGGTAAGAGTGCTGCTGAGTTGTGCCTTGTGCCCAACGTGAAGATCCCTATTAAATTCAAAGTACCTGACTTTGAGAAGTATAAAGGAAACACATGCCCTCTCAGCCATCTTGTGATGTATGCTCGCAAGATGTCAACGCAAACTGATAATGACCAACTGCTCATCCACTATTTCCAGGACAGTCTGTTCGGTGCCGCTCTTCGGTGGTACATGGGTTTGGAGAGTTCAAACATCCGATCTTTCAACGATCTTGGCGAGGCCTTCGTCAAGCAATATAAATACAATGTGGATATGGCTCCTGATAGAGACCAATTGAGAGCAATGTCGCAGAAGGATAAGGAGACCTTCAAGGAATACGCCCAGAGGTGGCGCAAATTGGCAGCTCAGATAGTGCCTCCCCTTGAGGAGAAAGAGATGACCAAGATCTTCTTGAAGACCTTGAGCTCATTTTACTACGAGAGAATGATAGCCAGTGCTCCTTCAGACTTCACCGAGATGGTAAATATGGGAATGAGACTGGAAGAGGGGGTCCGTGAAGGACGATTAACCCGAGATGAAGGATCTTCAGCAAAGAGATATGGAAGCTTTGCAAAGAAGAAGGAGGGAGAGGCACATGCTGTGTCTTCCCATATCAAAAGAAAACCCTTTGTAAAGAGGAAGATTGATCGCCTAATCAATAATCGGCATCAGGTGGCTCATATAGCACCTGTTTTCAGGGAAGCTCAACATTATCAACAACCACAAACTCAGCAATATCAACAACAACATCGTCCACAACAACAGGCCTACCAGCCTCGAAACAACAACAATAATGGCAGCACCAGCTATGAGAGGAAAAGGGTCACCTTCGATCCAATTCCGATGACCTACGCTGAACTCTATCCATCTCTGATCGATAGAAAGTTGATCACTCCGCAAGACCCTCCCGCTATACCTACTAACCCCTAGTGGTGGTACAAGCCTGAGCTTCACTGTGTATACCATTCCGGTGCTCCCGGACATGACGTGGAAAATTGCTATCCCCTGAAGACCAAGGTGCAAGACCTTGTGAGAAGTGGGATTTTATTTTTCGAGGACGTAGGTCCGAACGTAAAGAAGAACCCATTGCCCGAGCATGGGAAGTCTGTCAATATGGTCCAGGGCTGCCCTGGCAAATATAAAGTCAAATATGTCAGTCATATCCGACAATCGCTGGTTGAGATGCATAGATTGCTGTGTGACTATAGCCATTACGAGCATGACCACGATAGATGTCGAGTATGTTTTGTTAATCAGAGAGGGTGTCGCCAGGTGCGCAGAGATGTTCAAGAGATGTTGGATGAGGGAGTCATTGAGATCCTTCAAAATAGAAATGTTGACGAAGATGCTCTCGAAGTCAATGTGATTTCTCCAGTATTCCGGATACCTGAGCCTGTTGTCATCAAGTATGATGGCAGCAAGAAGAAGTCTTCTCCTACTCTTGTCATTAAGCCAGCCGGACCTGTACTGTACTCCTCCGAGAAGGCGGTTCCTTATCGCTACAACGTTGTAGCAGTGGAAAATGGGAAAGAGGTGTCCTTGCCCTCTTCATCTGTTGTTAACATTGCTGATGTCAGTGGGTTGACCCGTAGCGGTCGTGTATTTTCAGCACCGTCGAAGCCTCAAGCTGATGCTCGAGGAAGTGTTGATGCTGATTTTGTTGAGCGCCCGATTGGGAATGCTGTGAGCACTCCGAATCCGGCATTTGTTGTTAAGCCCTCCTCTATGTTGAGAACTCCTGCTTCTGCTGGCCAGAGTGGAAATACGAGAGAAGATCGTGATGAGATGCTGAGACTCATCAAGAGAAGCGAGTACAACGTTGTAGACCAGCTTCTACAAACGCCATCCAAAATATCTGTGTTATCACTACTTTTGAATTCAGAACCACACCGAGAAGCTCTGCAGAAGGTGTTGGATGTGGCGTATGTGGATCACGACGTCATGATAGAACAATTTGATAGCATTGTTGCAAACATCACCGCTTGTAACAATTTGAGTTTTTGTGACGCTGATCTCCCCGAGGAGGGAAGAGACCATAACTTGGCATTACATATATCTATGAGTTACAAAGACGACGCCATGTCCAATGTGTTGGTGGACACTGGGTCATCATTGAATGTATTGCCGAAGACCACTCTCGCGAAGTTGTCATATCAAGGGCCTCCCATGAGGCAGAGTGGAGTAGTTGTGAAGGCTTTCGATGAGTCTCGCAAAACTGTGATTGGAGAGGTTGATCTCCCAGTCAAGATCGGACCAAGTGATTTCCAGATTACCTTCCAAGTTATGGATATTCACCCATCGTATAGTTGTCTCCTAGGCAGACCATGGATTCACGAGGCAGGCGCCGTGACATCCACCCTACACCAGAAACTGAAATTTGTAAAGAATAAGAAGCTGGTGGTGGTAGGGGGAGAAAAGGCTCTCCTGGTTAGCCATTTGTCTTCCTTCTCTTATATAGATGCTGAGGATGAAGTTGGAACTTCGTTCCAAGCTTTATCTATTGCTGAACCTGTTGAGAAGACAACTCTTTCATTTGCTTCCTATAAAGATGCGAAGTTGGCTATTGAGCATGGTGCAACTGCTGGATTGGGGCAAATGATCAAGTTGGAAGACAATAAGTCCCGGGCTGGCATAGGCTATTCCTCTGGGGCTTTCAATAAGCAAGGTCTGTTCAAGAGTGGGGGTTTCATCCGCACTGGTCAAGATGAAGAGGCTGCTGCCATTCTGGAAGAGGACGAAGAAGATTCTGGCAATTTCGTCATTCCTGGAGGGGTCTGCAATAATTGGGTCGCTGTGGATATTCCAATAGTTTTCCATAAGTCAAAGTAATGTTCATTGTGTTTAAACACCCTTCTCCCATGCCAAAAGGAGAAGTGATGACGTTTTTGGCACATAAATACAATGATGTTTTCATTCAATAAATTCATGTTAAATGTTTGTTTTTCCAATTATTTTCCCTTTTCGCTTTTTGCATGAAATTGGTGATCACAAAAAACCCTAAAAATAAGAATAAAATCAATCTTTTCATTTGCATAATGATTTTCCTTGTTTGAGTTCTAAATTTTCTTTTATATCCAAAATCATTATGCAGGTTAATCAAACCCATTGAACATAATGATCCAACACCATCTTCCAACTTTGAATTCCCTGTATTTGAGGCGGAAGAAGATGATGTTGAAAAGATTCCTGACGAGATTACCCGTCTACTTGAGCATGAAGAGAAGATCATTCAGCCGCATCTTGAGAATCTGGAAACAGTCAACTTGGGGTCTGAGGATTGTGTGCGAGAAGTGAAGATTGAGGCACTCCTGGAAGAGTCTGTTAAGAATGCGTTGATTGATTTGCTACGAGAATATGTTGACATCTTTGCCTGGTCATATGAAGACATGCCTGGTCTAGATACTGATATCGTGCAACATTTCCTACCTTTGAAGCCTGAGTGTGTGCCTGTAAAGCAGAAGCTCGAAAGAACTCATCCCGATATGGCAGTAAAGATCAAGGAGAAAGTTCAGAAGCAAATTGACGCGGGGTTTCTGGTGACTCCTACATATCCTCAATGGGTGGCCAATATTGTGCCCGTGCCTAAGAAAGATGGAAAAGTCCGGATGTGTGTGGACTATAGAGACTTGAATAAAGCTAGCCCGAAAGACGATTTCCCACTACCACATATTGATATGTTGATAGATAATATAGCTAAATTCAATGTCTTCTCATTTATGGACGAATTTTCCGGATATAATCAAATCAAAATGGCACCCGAGGATATGGAGAAGACAACATTCATCACATCTTAGGGAACATTCTGTTATCGAGTGATGCCCTTCGGTTTGAAGAACGCCGGAGCCACGTATCAACGAGCTATGACTACCTTGTTTCATGATATGATGTATAAGGAGATCGAGGTATATGTTGATGATATGATTGCTAAGTCAAGAACGGAAATTGAACATGTAGAGCACCTGTTGAAGCTTTTTCAGCGTTTGAGGAAGTACAAACTTCGTCTAAATCCCAACAAGTGTACATTTGGAGTCTGTTCTGGCAAGCTTTTGGGCTTCATCGTTAGTGAAAAAGGTATTGAGGTTGACCCTGCAAAGGTCAAAGCAATACAAGAGATGCCTGCGCCCAAAACTGAGAAGCAAGTCCGAGGTTTTCTTGGCCGCTTGAATTATATTTCCAGATTCATATCCCACATGACTGCCACATGTGTGCCGATATTCAAGCTCCTCCGGAAAGATCAGTCTCATGATTGGACCGAGGATTTCCAGAAAGCCTTTGACAGTATCAAAGAATATTTGTCCGAACCTCCGATTCTGTCTCCGCCTGTTGAAGGAAGACCATTGATTATGTATCTGACAGTTCTTGACGACTCAATGGGTTATGTCCTTGGTCAGCAAGACGAATCAGGAAAGAAAGAGCATGCCATCTACTACCTGAGTAAGAAGTTCACTGATTGTGAGTCTCGATACTCAATGCTCGAGAAGAGATGCTGTGCTTTGGCTTGGGCTGCTAAGCGCTTACGCCAGTATATGTTGAATCATACGACTTGGTTGATATCCAAAATGGATCCAATCAAATACATTTTTGAGAAGCCTGCCTTAACTGGGAGGATTGCCCGTTGGCAGATGTTGTTGTCTGAGTATGATATTGAGAATCGAGCTCAGAAGGCTATTAAAGGTAGTATCTTGGTTGACCACTTGGCACATCAGCCGATTGAGGATTATCAGTCAGTTCAGTATGACTTCCCAGATGAGGAGATTCTGTATTTGAAAATGAAAGATTGTGATGAACCTACACTCGATGAAGGACTAGAACCTGGTTCTAGATGGAGTATGGTGTTTGATGGCGCTGTAAATTAATACGGAAATGGTATTGGGGCAGTGATTATTAGTCCTCAGGGCACACATTTCCCTTTTACAGCAAGGCTAACTTTCAAATGCACGAATAATGTGGCTGAGTATGAGGCATGTATTATGGGATTGGAAGAATGCATTGATCTTAGGATCAAGCATCTTGATGTTTATGGTGATTCGGCCCTCGTTATTAATCAGATTAAGGGTGAATGGGAAACGAATCAGCCCAGCCTCATTCCATATAGGGATTATGCGAGAAAGATTTCAACATTCTTTACTGAGGTTGACTTCCATCATATTCCTCGAGAAGAGAATCGGATGGCAGACGCTCTCGCTACACTTGCTTCGATGATTGTGGTAAGACTTTGGAATGAAGTTCCCAATATCAATGTGATGCGCTTGGATAGACCAACTCATGTGTTTGCAGTTGAAGAAGTGAAAGATGATAAGCCGTGGTATTATGATATCAAGTGTTTCCTTCAGAGCCAGATTTACCCGCCTGGGGCATCTGTGAAAGATTGAAGACTTTGAGGAGATTGTCAGGAAGTTTCTACCTCAATGGTGATGTGCTTTATAAGAGAAATTTTGACATGTGCTGCTCAGATGCGTGGATAGACACGAAGCAGACATGTTAATGAATGAGGTTCATGAGGGTTCATTTGGTACACATTCCAATGGACATGCCATGGCTAGAAAGAGGGTCTTGAGGGTCTTGATGGAAGCCAAGTTGACTGACGCTGAATGGGTTCAGAGTCGCTATGACCAGTTGAATCTGATTGAAGAGAAGAGATTGACTGCCATGTGCCATGGTCAGTTATATCAACAAAGGATGACCATGGGGCAGGTGGACTCCAAACTATGAAGGTCCATACGTTGTTAAGAGAGCCGTTTCAGGCGGTGCTTTGATACCTACCACTATGGATGGGGAGGATTTCACTCATCCTGTGAATTCAGATGAAGTCAAGAAATACTTCGCCTAAAAATAAAAACAGAATAGCTCGCTAAGTCAAAAACTCGAAAGGACGGCTTAGGCAAAAATGAGCGTCTCGGTGGATTGAAAACCCAAAAGGGCGATCCAGACAAAAATTAGAGACATAAAAAAGAGTGAATATATGTATCCCGCTAGATTGAGTACCTCACCCTGGGGCAATCTAGGCAAAAAAATAGGGATTTGGCAAGTAACTACATCCTGACAAGACTTTGTTTTACAACTGTCATCTGTCAGAAATTCTCGCTCAGTCATCATCAACTCAAGCTTCAAATACAATGGATTCAGAATTGGTGGAGAAATGGTCATTATGTTCAATGTAGCCTTTTTCCAATATACATCACCAATTTCAAATTTGTAAAGATCTATGGAGTCTCGCCATTTGCGGACTACCATCCCATCAAATGAATTTGAGCCTTTATCCGATTATTTGCACTCTTATTTGTTTCTATTCAACAAATGTTTTTCATGTTTTAATTGAAAAATATCATTGTTTTAATCAAATCTTTCATAATTTGTTTTTAAACAAAATGGACATTCACAATGATGAAGGGATACTAAGGATGTCTCCAGTGCTCTCCCGAGGATGGTAAGATTCTCGACAGGGTAAGATGTTTGTTCATATTCCTGGCATGCTCATGTCCTCTTCCTTCGGAGCCTCTTATGGTTCTTTCTCTCAAACAGAGTGTCTGGTAAGACTATTCATCCCTCCTTCCTTCAGCAGAGTAGGGATCTTTCCTCCTCAGCAGATATGATCTCATTGGTAGGACAGTACCTGGTGATCTTTGGAAGCTTCTGGTTTATGGTTGTTCTTCCCGGAGATCCTTCCTCCTCTTTGATAACTTCCCCGATAGAGTTGCTTCTACGGCGGAGTTCATCTGTGCAACGACTTGGCCCTCAGTTGGAAGGACTGATGCTCATTCCCCTGCAGAGATCTTTGTGGTCCTGGCTTTCTCTCTTGAGATGTAGTACCGGATGTTTGATCCTTGTTCGTTGGACCTGTTTGTGGTAGAAATGTCTGTTTGTCAGCATTCATCATACATAAACCAGACATATGTGCATATTGATAACATTCATGTCGCATTTGCTTGACATATATCTTTGTTTGTTATCTCTTTATTTGAGGGTATTATGTTCCCCAAGCAGATGTTGGTGATTGATCTCTCCATATAGGGTCAGCCCCATAAGCAGAAAGTGTTCATCTTTCCTTCCATATTCCCTACCGAGCTATATCCTCATGGATGATGGTTGTTTCTATTCCCTCCCAACACATATATTGGGATGGAATTCCCCATTGAGTTATATCCTCATAGGGACAAGCTTTGTTTCATCGTGCGTATCTAGTTTGATCTTAGACTGGCCTCTTATGACTGTTTCTTGCACTCCCCTGTGGTGTAAATGAATGATTGCTCAGTAATTAGTAATCGTCCATCTTTTCCCCGGCGGAGTCTGTAGTTTTCTACCTTTGTACCGGTAGTTGTAAACCCTATTTCATCCCCTTGTAGAGTTAACCTTTTGCTCATCTTAACCGATGATGGTTACTTCTCCGTGGTTTTCTACCCGGTGTCTGGTAGATGTAATCCCCTCCTTGACGGTTATCTTTATCCAGTATTCGGTGTTGATATTCCCTCATCTTTTGGATAATTGCTCCGATAAAGCAATATATCCCCAGTGGGTCATCTCTCATTTACCCTTTGTTGGTAATGATCGTTTCTCCCTTCGATTGGTCATCATTATATACCCAGTATTCAGTATCCCGATGTCCTTTCTTTTCGGTCGATTTATCCTTTATTAACCCAGTAATCGATTGTGGATAATCGTCCATGCGAGTATATTGTCTACGTTCTGACGGTAATAGATAATATATCTCATGCACTCTTCGGTCAAAGTCTGTTGCTTCCTCAGTTGAGTAAGATTCGTATTCCCTTCTATTTGGAATCGAATGTCCATCCTATAATCGAGTTGCTTTTAACCCTCTTTTGGATGATGAGTGTCTTGGAAATATTCCCCAATTCATGCCTTGGTAGGTCACCTATTATATGCCCATCAACCGGTATCCCTGGTGTTCCTTCCTCCCTGCTCCCTATTATGACTTTTTGTCCCTTGCGGAGTCAGGTTTTCCTGAGCTGAAGTATACCTTTCTAGGTCTTCCTCAGATGATTTCGGATGTTTGATATCTATTACCTTTATACCGGTCTTAGATATTCATTCTTCCCGAGCATGTCGTTCTCTCACCCGTATACCGGTGTTCAGATCACATCTCTCTTTGAGCTTATTTACCCAGTAACCGGTAATACCTCATCCTGTTGCTTCCCCAGAGGAGTCTTGTTTGGACGTTTCCCTAAGCAAAGTCCCTTAGTAGATTCTCCTAGCTTGAGTCCGGATTTTATCCTAAGTATCCGTTACAGATAAGTTTTGCTGTATTGGCATATTCCCTAATACATGCATCTTTGAGTCAGCTCGACTCTTTCCGTTGATTTATTTCATGGATTTCCTTCGTGTCTCTCAGCAAGTTTTAAGTCGTGACCTGCTCACGCACTTTTATTCCTTCACTCCCCAGTAAAGTCCCTAGAGTCTCTGTCTCACTTATAAGCGTGTTACTCCAGTGGATTTTCAATTATTCCTGATTTCTTTCTCTGAGGACACATATCCCCCCAGAGTGTTACCGTTTGCATACATACATTTGCATCATGAGGTCTCTTAGGGACCAAAATTCGTCTCTCTGTTATTATTTAAGCCCATTCTACCTCGTCGAGACGAAGATTTTAACCTTCACTTCTCCGGCTAGAATGACCTTAAATAGGGGCATCTGTAAGACCCCAATTTTGGCCCTAGGATCCCTCATGGCATCATAACATTGCATTTGCAAATCCTCAAGGATCATAAGCATCTTGGTTCCCTTTGCCTTTGGATGGGATCTCTTGTGATTAGTTTGAGGTCACCAAGCATTCTTGATTTGTATATTATTGCTTTTCTCATTTTTATTTACTAACCAAAAGCACAAAAATATGTCACTAACATCTCTTGTTTGTAGCTTGAGCAATCACAAGGTCCAAAGCTTCTAGGAGGTCCTTTGTGCAAAGATATGGCCAAGAGAAGATGAAAGCAAGCATGGTAATGGTTCTCAAAGCTCTCACTCATCAAATATGCCTCCCTAAGTATCTCATTTAATCATTTTGATCAAAGCAAGTCAAAGGGTTTGAGGTTTGTTCCCAAGGAAACCCTAATTCATCTGTTCATCCAAGTGTGCCTTGCTCATGAAGCAACCTCAGCCCATGGTCAAAAACAATCAAGGGAAGTCCTTTAAGTCATCATTTCATGCATGTTTGAACTTATTTGAGTGCCCTAAATCATCAATTCATCAAGATATGAGTTGTGGACTTGAGAAGTTGATCAGTCAATTCATCTGACTATTTTGAAATGCACTGAGACCTAACTTTTTATGTGTTGGTCAAATGGAGATGACCCCAAGAGAAAAAATGTTCTTAAGGATAATATGAACAACTTTCATGTTCGTCAAAAATTTTGAAGCTTGGAAGGTCATCTCCCATTCCAAGACATTATAGGTCATTTTGACTGAAACCCTAATTGTGGGTCAACTTCCCAAGAACATAACTCATTCATTTTTTATGATTTTGAGGTGGAATCAAATGCATTGGAAAGTTTAAGATGTCTACTTCAAATGTTATGTTGAACAAAATTTCATAATCTCAAAAGAAATACATGTGATAATGCAAAACATTATAGGTCACTTTGGACCAAATGCATTGAAAGGCAAAATAGTCCAACTTCAAGTCCATTTTGATTGTCTTGAAAATATCTACAACTTTTATGTTGGAGGTTTTTCCATTTGAGGCTTGCATCATCAAAACAGAAGGGCTTGAAGTTGGTTCAATTTGGCAAAATTCTCAAAGGCATGTTTTGCACTATGAACTTCATGGCCTATTTTCATAAATTTCCACACTTCAAATGAGTTTTTGCTCAACATAACATTTGTTCCTTATGTCAAGACCTTTCTAACCATTACCGACATGCTTATGCTTGGATTTTCTAATTGGCATTTTGGAAGAGATGAAGTTTTAGGCACAATTATGGAATTCATGATGGAACTTCATCCACAAGCAAATTCAAAGCAAATCACACGTCCATTTCATTCCAGACTGAGCTCAGCTTGCATTTGCACTTGATCTTGGGCCTCACATGCACCTGTACAGGCCCATGCATGGAGGACCCAACTTCATGCGCACGAGTTTGATCATCCTTGCCTTGCCTTTCCAACTATAAATACATGCCATGCTTCATTCATTTATCATCCCTGAATCAATCTGAAATGTTGCAGAAATCAAAACCTAGCCATCACTAAAGGAATACTCGTTTTTCACTTCTGATTTCAAGTTTGAATTTCAACAAAATTAGTTGATCTTCAATACTTATTCCTAAGCCTAGCTCTCTTACCAAGCATCCAGATCAAGCTGCAAGCAAAGGATTGGTGGAATTGTGCTGTTGAAAGCTGCTCTACAAAGGTTTACACCTCAACTGTTTTGCTTCGAATCTCACTGAATATTGTGTGTTGCTTGTGTCCATTTGCATTTCTGCAGTCCTCACCTGAGAGGCAAGCCAGTGGTGGCTTTGATTTTGTGTTTTGATGAACTTCAGTTTATGTACCTGAATTTTCCAACTCAGATTTCTTATTCTATAGAAAGTTTGAGTACAATTCAAGGTTACAGGGGTGATGTACATCACCCCAGCTTCATTTTAATGTATGGATCGTGCCATTTGGTTACCATTTTTTGCTCTACAACTTTTGAACGTGGCCGGAGCTTGGCCGGAGAAGACGGTGGCGCTGGCCACCGTCTGGTCTCCAGATTTAATCTGGATCATTCATTCATTTTCCCAGATGCAATCACGTGCGTTCATTGTTATGACTTTTCATTTGGCATGGTGTAATGCGTTTGACCCGCGTGTATGGTGAACACGCGCTTCCTAGCCGTGTGATGATCCACGTCAATTAATGAATCACCATCAGACGGCTCACGCTTTTCCTATTTTCCATTTTTCTGATTTTTATTTCTTTTATTTTCTTTAATTCCATTTTATTTCAAAAAATCATATATCTTTCATTTTTAATCCAAAAAATATGGGACCAATTGCATTCTTCTCCATTTAAATTCTAGTTTCTAAAAATGATTTTTAACTTTTTTTATTTTGTCATTTGATATTTTTTGTGAATTTTCTCTTTTCTGGCTATTTTTAATTCATTTTAATTAGTTGTTGATATTCAAAAAATACAAAAATATTTTCTCAACCTATTTGAATGATGATGGATCTATGAAAAATATTCTCATCAATTTTTTAATTGATTTGAGATTTATTTGAGATTTTAGTTCAATTAGGTCATTTTTCTTCATTTTTAATTGATTAAAAATAGTTTCTGACTTTTAAAAATGCTGAAATTTTTTGTCAAACTTTGTTTGACCTTGTTGAACTTGGGATAAATCACTTGGACTTTTCAAAATTGATTTGAAGTGATTTTGAAGTTTGACCTTTCTTTAATATTTTAATTCAAGTTTATTTTGAATATTAAAAAATGCTAAAAATATTTTGTTCATTTCTTGACTTCCAATCTTCATCTCACTTTTGTTTTTGATTGTTTGACCATGATCCTCAATGTCATTGGTCAACACTTGTTGATTGGTACATTCCATTTCATTTAATGCACTTTATTCTTTCCATTTCCATTATCCATCTCCTTCTTCTTCTTCCTTTTTCTTTTTGATCAATGAGTTAAAGGTTGATAAGCTAGCATTGATTAGGGAGGCTTAATCTTCCTTGATTCAAATCTAATTCATCTTGATCAATTGATCAAATGAATGGCTTTGCATTAAGGATAGGTTGCTTCCTAAATCATGCAAAGGACTTAAACCAATACAAGATCAATTCTCTTTTTTTTCTTTTGGCATGGCAAGTTGTTGGAACTTGGTTCACTAATCAAGACTTCTAACTTGTGTTGTTGCCCACATTATTATTGACCGGCCTCAGATAGTTGTGACTTCTACATAAGTCCAATTACGATTGCTTAACATAGCGCTAAATTTGCCTTATGGCACACTAACCACTAACATTAACCATTAACCATTAACATTTACTTTTTGCACTTTACATTTATGCAATTTATTATTCTTATACATATTATTCATTTGCTTTTTCCTTTGCTCATTGGAGCACATGTTTATGTTAATGCAATTTGCCTTTTACTCACTTGAGCACATAATTGTGTATATACTATTGTGTTTGTGTTTTGTTTGTTTGTTGTTGACCAAATGCAAAGAAATGGACAAATGGACTTAGATATTAGGACCTTACCCAAGCTAATGGAATTTGAAGAGCAACTAGGCCTCATGCCTTTAGAGTGCTTAAATGTCAAAGAGCAACTAGGCCTCATGCCTTTAGAATGCTTAATATTGAAGATAACCTTGAAAGGACCAACTTCTAAACTCCCTCTTGTCCATTCTTTGATTGCATTATAAAACTTTTTGATGTGTGTGTTCTTGTGCTAGGGATTCCAATGTTGAGCCAAATTGAGGAACCATTACCATGAGCTTCCAAGAGAGAGAGATCCAAGATACATTGAGGAACTTTCCAAGAGTTCATTTGATTGTTGATTGCTTGGGTTTATGCTTATGTGATTGCTTATTCCAAAGGATGGGAGCTACTTGGATCATCAATATGATCTCAAGAGAGGAACTCCATTTGTGGTCTTGTTCTCTTATCCCTTACCTCTTGTATGTTTAGGATTTAGCCTTTCTTCTTCTTCCCTCCACTCTAACCCAAGCCAAACTTTTGTGTAAACATTTAACACTTGTTTTCAACATTAGAAACCAAAGCCTTATGCTTTTGATTTTCAAACTTTCTTTTCATAACACTTATTTTGAATTGAACTTATAAGTCAACTTTGACCATATTTTGTAAATACTCCTCATTAGTAAATATAACCCATTCAAATGTCTCTTTGTGGTTTTAATGGCCACCCTCTTAATCAAACTTTTTTCATAACCTTTAGCTATTAGGTTTGAGTTATCCTTGAGGTAGATGTAATACTCACCTATATCCTTAGTGATGGACAATGAGTCTTCCATGCTTATTATAGGGTTAACCTCTCACTAGCATGTTGAAGCTATCCTCACATGGTGGATTTGTGGTTTTAGGTTGAGTTTTCTCCCTTGAATAACAAAAGACCTTAACGCTTTTGAACCAATCAATTCACCAACTTCTTTTGAGATTTTTACCCCGAACTACGAGGTTTTGATCCTAATCTTTTAAGATGGTACGTAGGCAATGGGTTTATCCATCCAAACATAGAAATGTAAATAAACTTGTATGTTCTTTTCTCATCTCTTAAATCATGTTTGCACAAATAAATTTTCACAAAATACCAACCTTACAACAAGTGTGAAAAGGGCTCCCTAGGAGTACCTAGGATGTTTTGGGTGCTTAAAACCTTCCCATTGCATAACCAACCCCCTTACCCAGATCTCTGACATTTTTACTAGTTTTTGATTCGATAAAACTTTTAGGTTTTTGTTCGCTTTCTAACCATTCCTTTGGATAAATAGAAGTGCGGTGGCGACTCGACTTGTATGATTTACCTTAGATTTAGTCAATATCTCTAATGGTAACGAATACCCCGCTACAGATTTCACTCGTCCTGTGAATTCAGATGCAGTCAAAAAATACTTCGCCTAAAAATAAAAACAGAATAGCTCGCTAAGTTGAAAACCCGAAGGGGCGGCTTAGGCAAAAATGAGCGTCTCGGTGCATTGAAAACCCGAAAGGGCGATCCAGGAAAAAGTTAGAGACATAAAAAATGAATATGTATCCCGCTAGATTGAGTACCTCGTCCTGGGGCAATCTAGGCAAAAATTAGGGATTTGGCAAGTAACTGCATCCTGACAAGACTGTGTTCTACAAACTGTCATTCGTCAGAGATTCTCGCTCAGTCATCATCAATCGAAGCTTCAAATACATCAGATTTAGAATTGGTGGAGAAATGGTCATTATGTTCAATGTAGCCCTTTTCCAATATATATCACCAATTTAAAATTTGTAAAGATCTATGGAGTCTTGCAGTTTGCAGACTACCATTCCATCAAATAAATTTGAGCCTTTATCCAATTATTTACACTCTTATTTGTTCCTATTTAACAAATGTTTTACATGTTTTAATTGAGAAATATCATTGTTTTTAAATAATTAAACTTTTCATAACTTGTTTTTAAACAAAGTGAACATTCACAATGATAAAAGGATATTGGGAATGTCTTCAGTGCTCTCCCAAAGATGGTAGGATTCTCGACAGGGTAAGACATTTGTTCATATTCCTGGCATGTTTGTATCCTCTTCCTCCGAAGCCTTTTTTGTGGTTTTCCCTCCCGAGCAGAGTGTGTGGTAAAGATATTCAGCTTCCTTCCTCCTTAGCAGGTGTGAGCTCTTGGTTTGGTGACCTTTGGAAGCTTCTGATTGGTGGTTGTTCCCCACGAAGATCCATCCTCCCCTTTGGTAATTTCCCCGGTGGAGTGGCTTCCCCAGCAGGGCTTATCTGTGCCATGATCCTGTTCCCAGTTGGAATGGTTGTTGTTCATTCCCCTGCAGATATCTTTGTTTCCTGGTACCCCTGATCCCCAGCAGATGGGATGTTCTCCACTAAGCCTGGCTTTCTCTCTTGAGATGTAGTACCAGATGATTATTCAATCGATTGGCGGACTTGTTTGTGTTAGATATGTCTGTTATGTCAGCACTCATCATACATAAACCACGCATATATGCATAGTTTTAACATTCAGGTATTCATGTTGCATCCTTTGCCATATATCTTTGTTTGTTATTTCTTGATAGTCGGTAATATATTCCCCAAGCAGATTGTTTGTGTCGGATCTCCCCATAAAGAGTCAGCCCCATAAGCAGAAAATGTTTATCCTTTCTTCCATATTCCCCACCGAGTTATGTCCTCGTGGATGATGGTTGTTTCTGTTTCCTCCCAACATATATATTAGGATGGAACCCCCCATTGAGTTATATCCTCATAAGGATGAGTCTTGTTACATTGTGCATCTCTAGTTTGTTCCTAGATTTGGCTTCTGGAGATTATCCTTGCATTTCCCCATAGTTCGGATGAATGATTGCTCAGTAACCAGTAATTATCCATTTTGTCCACGGCGGAGTCTGTGGTTTTCTACCTTTATACCGGTAGTTGTAAACCCTGTAAGAACAAAAATTGTTCTACAACAGAGTCCAAGATTTTGATGATAACAAAGGACGAAACCAAAAATGGCACTCTAACAAAAAGTTTCTAAGTGTGCAGGAATCTAAACAAAAAGAAAGGAATCTGATTGCGTCATCAGATACAAAATCATATCAGATACAAATGACCAGAAGATCAGAAGCATCTGAAGCAGAAATGCGCTCAAGAAATTCTAACTCTGAGCAAAAACATCAGAGGCATCTGAACAAGGAGTACGCTCTAGAAGTTCTGACTCTGAACAAAGGTATATCCAATTTTTCAGAAGCTCTCAGCGTCATCTGAAGACATCATCAGAACCCCAAGAGATCAAAACATCAGAAGCTTCGAATCCACATAGCAAGATCTCAGATCAACAGAGTCACATAGACCTTGATTATGGATTTCCTAAATCAGAAAGAGTAACGTCTACTTCCATTTTAAATGGAAAGGAACTATTATTAGAAAGAAGTTATTCAGGGAGACAAAGTTGTTTTGGCAAGAAACAACAGAAGTTATGGCATTAATTCCTATTCAAGATTAAATATCTGCCATCAATTTCAACGGTCCTTTCATCTCTATATAAAGGACAGCAAACAGCATTGAGAGACACACCAACGCACATAAACTCTCTCTTCTCTCTCTCAATCTTTCACGAAGCTTTTGCTTAGAACGTGAAACATTCTTTTGTTCTTACTGTTGTAATATTTGCTTTATCCTAGAAGCACTCTAGATTACAAAGTCTTTTTATCTATTATTTTACTTCCTCAAGTGACTCTGCGCAGTCTGTATACTTGAGAGGACTAAGAGATCCATCTCTTAGACGTTGGTTGTAATAATCTTTCAAGATTAGTGGATTAAGTCCTTATTGAAGGCGAAATCACCTTGGCCGGGTGGACTGGAGTAGCTTTGTGTTATAAGCGAACCAGTATAAATTCCTTGTGTGGTCTTATTCTGAAAAAGCGCTTATTTTCCAAAACAATTCAAACCCCCCTTTCTTGTTTTTCTCACCTTCAATTGGTATCAGAGCTTCGGCTCTGTTATTGATTTTCTAATCAAACACTTAACAGTGTAGAGAGATCCAGAACGAGAAAAACCATGGCCCACACAAATGAAAGAGACAGTTACAATGCTAAGCCTCCTGTCTTTGATGGAGAAAAATTCGACTACTGGAAAGATAGGATTGAGAGATTCTTTCTAGGCTATGATGCTGATCTCCGGGACATTGTCACAGATGGATACAAACCTCCTGTCACAGAGAATGGAGTTGAAGTTCCCAGGAGTAAGATGTCAGATGATCAGAAGCGAGTTTTCAAAAATCATCACAAGGCCAGAACCATACTTCTCAATGCTATATCTTACGACGAGTATGAAAAGATCACCAACAGAGAAACAGCTAAAGACATACTTGACTCTCTGAGGATGACTCATGAAGGAAACTCTCAGGTCAAAGAGACAAAGGCTCTGGCGCTTATCCAGAAATATGAAGCCTTCAAAATGGAGGATGACGAAGCCATAGAGGTAATGTTCTCTAGATTCCAAACTCTTATTGCAGGTCTCAAAGTTCTAGACAAAGGGTACACAACTACAGACCACGTCAAAAAGATAGTCAGAAGCTTGCCAAAGAAGTGGAGACCCATGGTCACTGCTCTGAAGCTGTCTAAGGATCTGAACAATATCAGTCTTGAAGAGCTTGTCAGTTCTCTCAGAAGCCATGAGATAGAACTAGAGGAAGACGAACCTCAGAAGAAGAACAAGTCTGTAGCATTAAAGTCCAGATCTGAAAGACGCAAATCTGACAGAACCAAATCATTCTAGGCCGAGACAGAAGATGCAGATGACTCTGAACAAGAAGTTTCTGATGAGGAAGAAGAATTATCCCTCCTGACCAGAAGAGTTAAACAACTCTGGAAAAAGAGGAACAACAACTTCAGAAGACCAAGACCCAGAGGGGATCGATCAGAATCAACCTCAAAAGGTAAAACTAACAAAGATATTACTTGTTATGAATGTAAAGAAACAGGTCACTACAGGAATGAATGCCCCAAGCTAAAGAAAGACAGTTCCAGAAAAGAAAGTTTCAAGAAAAATACCTTCAGGACAAAGAAAGGATTAATGGCTACCTGGGATGATAGCGAATCTGACTCATCAGAATCTGACTCTGATGAACAGGCCAATGTGGCATTCATGGCTACCACATCCAGGAACAGTTCAGATGAAGAATCTGAAGAGGTATTTTCTGAACTCTCTCGATCTGATCTAGAATCATGCTTGTCAGAAACTCTTAGCTCATATCAGAAATTAAAACAAAAGTTTAAAGCAATAAAAGGTTGTCTTGAAGCAAAATTTGAAGAATGTGGCAAACTTGAGATGACAATTCTAAAACGAGAAGATGAAATCAGATCTTTAACATTACAAAGAGATGGAGCAATTAAACATCGTTTAGAACTGGAAGAAGCGTTATCTCAAGCTCCACAGACTTCAAATACGATAATTTATAAATACGAAGAAGCCTTTCAAGAATTTCTGAAAAATGGGATAGGAAGGAGTGTTATGGCATCCATGATTTATGGAGTCAGTCAAAACAATAAAAAGGGAATTGGGTATGATCCTAAGAAAGATAAAACTTCTACCAGTGACCAACTTAAATCCCCATTTTCATATCACTACACACACACACAAGAACAAAAATTTGAAAATGCTAGAAAACCCAAAGTTATAAGAAACTCTGGGAAAACTAATCAGAAAGGACCCAAGAGACTCTGGGTACCAAAAGATAAGATTGTTTATGTTGCAGATATCCTATGCAGCAAAGTTCAAACACCAGTCATGGTACCTGGACTCTGGATGCTCGCGACACATGACGGGAAGAAAGTCTATGTTCCAAAGCCTGGAACTTAAAGACGCTGGATTTGTAGGCTTCGGAGGAGATCAGAAAGGAAGGATCAGAGGCTCCGGAACTATTGGTAATGGTACTCTTCCCTCTATATCTGATGTCCTTTACGTAGAAGGATTAATGCATAACTTGTTATCCATAAGTCAATTAAGTGATAACGGTTATGACGTGATCTTTAATCAAAAAACATGTAAAGCCATAAATCAAAACAATGGTTCTGTCCTATTCACAGGCAAGAGGAAAAACAATATTTATAAAATTAATCTTTCTGATTTAAAAGAACAAAATGTAAAATGTCTGATGTCTGTTCACGAAGAGCAATGGGTATGGCATAGACGCTTGGGCCACATTAGCATGAGAAAACTATCTCAGCTAAATAAACTCGAGTTAGTCAGAGGCCTACCTAAACTGAAGTTCTCTTCAGATGCTCTATGTGAAGCATGTCAGAAAGGAAAATTTCAAAAACATCTTTCAAAAAGAAAAATATTGTTTCTACCTCTAAGCCTCTGGAACTTCTTCACATTGATTTATTTGGTCCTATGAAAACAGCATCAGTCAATGGAAAGAAGTATGGACTAGTCATTGTTGATGATTTCAGTCGCTGGACATGGGTGAAATTCCTAAAGCACAAGAGTGAGTCACACTTTGTATTCACTAGTTTCTGCTCCAAAGTGCAAAAAGAATTTGACTCTAAAATTATTAGAGTCAGAAGTGATCATGGTGGGGAATTTGAAAACAAAGATTTTGAGGAATTATTTGACTCTAATGGAATATCCCATGATTTCTCCTGCCCTAGAACTCCACAATAAATGGAGTTGTAGAGAGGAAGAATAGGACACTCCAAGAGATGGCCAGAACCATGATCAATGAAACGAATGTGGCTAAGCACTTTTGGGCCGAAGCTATAAATACAACGTGTTATATTCAGAATAGAATCTCCATAAGACCTATTCTGGAAAAGACTCCCTATGAACTGTGTAAAGGAAGGAAACCAAACATTTCATATTTCCATCCATTTGGATGTTCTTGCTTTATTTTAAACACTAAAGATCATCTGAACAAGTTTGATTCCAAAGCACAGAAAGGTATTATGTTAGGATACTCAGAACGCTCTAAAGGCTACAGAGTATACAATACAGAAACCAAAATTGTGGAAGAATCAATTCATGTCAGATTTGACGATAAGCTTGACCCTGAAAAGTCAAAGCTAGTTGAAAATTTTGCAGATTTAGAAATCACTCTTGCAGGATCTGATAAAGCTCCAGAAGCAACTGCCACTCAGAACTCTGAGGAAATTCATTCCCCAGTAATCCCAAAGAAAGCTAAAAGTCGCATCAACGTATCTGAAGATTTGATTCTGGGCAACAAAGACGAACCTGTCAGAACCAGCTCTACCTTCAGGACCTCTGAAGAGACTCCTCTGGGACTAGTGTCTCTGATCGAGCCTACGTCCTGTGATGAAGCACTTCAAGATAACGACTGGGTTTCAGCTATGCAAGAAGAGTTAGATCAATTCACAAAAAATGATGTCTGGGATCTTGTTCCCAAGCCCAGAAGCACTCACGTTATTGGAACCAGATGGGTATTCAGAAACAAGCTGAATGAGAAAGGAGAAGTCGTCAGAAATAAAGCTCGACTGGTAGCTCAAGGTTACAGTCAACAAGAAGGTATTGACTACAATGAAATCTTTGCTCCAGTCGCAAGGTTAGAATCTATTCGTCTTCTTGTATCTTTTGCTATTAACCATTCTATTAAATTATATCAAATGGATGTCAAGAGCGCATTCCTTAATGGTTATATATCAGAAGAAGTGTATGTCAACCAACCTCCAGGTTTTGAAAATCCAAATTTTCCAGAACATGTCTTTAAACTTAAAAAATCCTTATATGGACTTAAACAAGCTCCTAGAGCTTGGTATGAACGTTTAAGTAATTTTCTTCTGGAACACAATTTTATCAGAGGGAAAGTTGACTCCACACTCTTCTGTAAGAACCTTAACAATGATCTCATGATATGTCAGATATATGTTGATGATATTATTTTTGGTTCTGCTAACGCCTCTGTTTGTCAAGAATTTTCTGAGTTAATGCAGGCAGAATTTGAAATGAGCTTAATGCAAGAACTAAAGTTCTTTCTAGGAATTCAAATTAACCAAACTTCAGAAGTCACGTACGTTCATCAAAGCAAATACATAAAAGATGTTCTGAAGAAATTTGACATGGCTGAATGCAATCCTGCAAAGACTCCCATGCATCCAACATGCATTCTTGAAAAGGAAGAAGTCAGTAAAAAGGTTTGTCAGAAGCTCTATCGTGGTATGATAGGCTCCCTTCTCTATCTGACTGCTACTCGACCTGATATTCTCTTTAGTGTCTGTCTCTGTGCCAGATTCCAATCAGATCCTAGAGAAACTCACTTAACAGCAGTTAAGAGAATTTTCAAATATCTGAAAGGAACTCCTAACCTGGGCCTGATGTATGAGAAAACATCAGAGTATAGACTTTCGGGTTACTGTGATGCAGATTATGCAGGAGATAGATTGGAACGAAAAAGCACCTCTGGAAATTGTCAGCTCCTAGGAAACAATCTGATATCCTGGGCCAGCAAAAGACAGTCAACTATCGCTCTATCAACTGCAGAAGCAGAATACATCTCAGCATCACTATGCACAACTCAGATGCTCTGGATGAAGAATCAGTTAGAAGATCTGCAAATCTTCGAGAGTAACATTCCTATCTTTTGTGATAATACTGCTGCCATTTGTCTAAGTAAGAATCCCATTTTACACTCCAGAGCTAAGCACATTGAAATAAAACATCATTTTATCAGAGACTATGTTCAGAAAGGAATAGTAACATTGAAGTTCATTGATACAGATCATCAATGGGCAGATATCTTTACTAAGCCTTTAGCTGAAGATAGATTTCTTTTTATCTTAGAAAATCTGAACATTCAAAATTGCCCTGAATAAATTGTGCCTCTGAAAATGTAAAATGAGACTCTGACAAAAACAAATGAGCTTCTGCCTCTGACTCTGATACTTCTACCAAGTTAAGAAGATATCTGAGTTAGAAATCTCCAGGAACCAATCCCTTGGTATTCCTGAAGATCAGATACATCAAACCACGTGGAGCACGTAGCGTCTAACCTTGGAACTTCTAGACAGCTGTCCAGAAGAAATTCAAAGGGCAGACATTTGAGATCTCCTCGAGCAGTGTGCATACTGTTGGGATTAGACATTCATTAATGAGCCATAATCATTTCTCCCTCTAAGCGTGCTAACTTGATTTTTGTGCTAATGCTGATTTGTGTGTCGTTTTGCATGCGTTTTGTTTAGGGTATTTAAACACTCCTCTCACACTTCACACACTCTTCACTCTCACTCACTTTCTCAAACCAGCTCTCTTAGGCATTTCTGCAAGCAGTTCATCTTCATCTTGTTCTTCATCAACAATGGATTCTCAACAACAATCCGTGTTCAACTTTTCTCAACAAATGGAATCCAGCAGCGCAGCTCAAAGCACAAGCATTCCTACTCCAACAGTTACAGGGGTAACCACAACACCAGTGTACAAGGAGCCTCATATTCTTGATCGTGAGCCTCACATCAATCTTGCAACTCCTTTTGAAAAACTGGAAGTTTTGTGTGAATCTCTGGTGGATTTCAACAACATGAAGAGGAATGGAGTAGATCTTACTGAAGAACTTCATCAACAAGGTTGGGAAAACTATTTTCAACGCCTTTATGGCCCTGTTTACCCAAACCTCATCAAGGAATTCTGGAGGTTTGCTGACGCTGACGACCATTTCATCGTCTCCTACGTTCTGGGGGTAAAGATAGTGATTACTGAAAAATCAATTGCCTCCTTGCTGAACATGGAGAAAGCTGGAGGAAGAAGGATTTACAACATCAATCCTAGGGCAAGGTACATTGCTCAGGAAATCAACCCCACCATCTTCAAACTCAACACAGAAGGCAATCCCTCAAAGAACAAGGAACTACATCAGAATCTCCGAGTGTGGCTCAAGATCATTCTGGGAACTATTCATCATCGCCCAGCATCCAACTCATCAGATTACATCAATACAGATCAGAAGTGTATTCTGTACTGTATTCATAAGGGTCTGAAGCTTTGCCTCCCAGCCCTCCTCTTCAAATATCTCAGAGACTCCGTACGAGAGACCAGGAACAACATGAAACCCAGAACCTACATCCCTTTGGGAAGACTTCTCTCTGATGTTCTGATAGAAAACGGGCTCGTAGATCATCTGGAGAAAAACAAACTCATGGAAGATTTGGCAATAGACACTGGAAGGCCTCTGAACTCCAGAAATCTAAAGAGCATGGGAATTCTGAAGAAGATTTAAGTCAAACCTACGCTGGACACCTCTTGGGACGCTTTAAAAGATCAGAGGAAGATGCCACATGGTCTCGCAAGGTTCTACAAGAATGAACCCAGAGAGGCAATCCTCCACTATCTCCAACGTCTGAAGGATGAAGGAGTGGACATCTCAGACTTCAGACTAGACGATATGCTAGATTCAGAATCAGACTTTGTTAAGTTCAAAAGAGGTCCATCTGAGAAGTCTTCAAGAGCGAAGAAAGCAAGGCTAGGAGAAACTTCTGAATCAAGACCTCCAGCACCTCTGCAAGAATCTTCTGGTAAGTCTGCCTCTACCATTCCCTCTGTATAGCCATTGGCTTCTTCTACTCCTCTACCAACCCCCATCTACACCACATCTGAAACCCCTCCTTCTACAACCAGAACCTCTCAACCTCTACCAAAATTTAATCTTGCCAATACCTCTTTACCACTATCCGAAGCCGAACAATTAAATCAAACCACTTCCTCATCCACAGCCCCAGAATCACCTCCCTATTTTACCATTTCCTCAGATACAGAACACTCTGACCCAACCTCTCCAACCCTAGCCCAACTTCAGGCTCAAAGCCTTGCCTCTCAACAACCAACACAACCTCCACCTGAAGTAACTTCACCACAACCAACCATCACTCTTTCTGTAGTTCAACCCTCTGACCTTCATACCTCTGACACTATCCCTCCAAACCCTTCCGCTGAACTTGAACCTGAACCTGAATCTGAACCTGAATCTGAACCTGAACCTGAACCTGAAGCTGAACCTCAAACACTCAACCTAAGCCCTCCAACCTCTCCACCTCAAACATCTGAACCTGAACATTCCTTGCCTACCCTAGAGGAAGCCATTATGCTGTTCGCAGGGGCTTCAGTACAAAAGGTCAAGTCTCTGACCATAAACTCTGGCATCAGTGATGATCCTGATTCTGTAAGGACACACTGGAACAGAGTCATTGGCTGGATGGCTTCTGAGGCCTTCAAGCTGAAGCACATCTCTGAGCAAGTCAGAAACGACTTCATCAAAGATGCTGAGGCAAGACTACAGGAGCGTCTTGCCAGAGAAGCTGAAGAAGAAGCCAGAAGGCAAGAAGAAGAAAGAGCCAAACAAGCAGAAATCCAAAGGGCCAAGGAAGCTGAGGCCAAAGCTCTAGCTGACGCTGCTGCTGCTGCTGCTGAAGCTGAAGCAAAGGCAGCTGTAGAAGCTGAAACCAGAGCTGCTGAAGAACAGAGTGCTCTGACTCAGGGGGAGTCCTCTACTGTCATTCCTATGGTTCTCAAGACGCTTGAAGAACTTCAGAAAGACTAGAAGGAACTCAAAGCCAGAATGGACAAACAGGACACCGTCAACGATAATATCCAGAACCTGCTGACTCAACTGCTTCAGAGAATGCCTCCTCCTCCCAACCCTTAGGCACTTAGGATCTTTTGCTTGTTGCCTTGCTTATCTTTGTTTCTGTTGTTTGTTTTTCTTGCCCTTATCTCTGATGTCTGTTATCTATATATATACAATGTTTTGTTGTTTATTTTGCTTAAGTCTTTTTGATTCTGACAAAAAGGGGGAGAAATCAAATATAGCTCTGATGAAAAATTGCCTAATACCTTAAGCACTCTACAAACATACTATTCTCTAAAATTAAAATCATCTAACACTGAACTTAAGAATTGCAGAAGGTATCAAGAAACTTCATTGCTTGGAAGCTCTGGTAAGAACTTCTGAACTCCCTAGCCTCTCTCAGGGGGAGCTCACTTCTATCTGATCTGATTTTTTTAATGTTTCATCTGCTAATTGAGCTTGTTTTGTCATCATCAAAAAGGGGGAGATTGTAAGAACAAAAATTGTTCTACAACAGAGTCCAAGATTTTGATGATAACAAAGGACGAAACCAAAAATGGCACTCTAACAAAAAGTTTCTAAGTGTGCAGGAATCTAAACAAAAAGAAAGGAATCTGATTGCGTCATCAGATACAAAATCATATCAGATACAAATGACCAGAAGATCAGAAGCATCTGAAGCAGAAATGCGCTCAAGAAATTCTAACTCTGAGCAAAAACATCAGAGGCATCTGAACAAGGAGTACACTCTAGAAGTTCTGACTCTGAACAAAGGTATATCCAATTTTTCAGAAGCTCTCAGCGTCATCTGAAGACATCATCAGAACCCCAAGAGATCAAAACATCAGAAGCTTCGAATCCACATAGCAAGATCTCAGATCAACAGAGTCACATAGACCTTGATTATGGATTTCCTAAATCAGAAAGAGTAACGTCTACTTCGATTTTAAATGGAAAGGAACTATTATTAGAAAGAAGTTATTCAGGGAGACAAAGTTGTTTTGGCAAGAAACAACAGAAGTTATGGCATTAATTCCTATTCAAGATTAAATATCTGCCATCAATTTCAACGGTCCTTTCATCTCTATATAAAGGACAACAAACAGCATTGAGAGACACACCAACGCACATAAACTCTCTCTTCTCTCTCTCAATCTTTCACGAAGCTTTTGCTTAGAACGTGAAACATTCTTTTGTTCTTACTGTTGTAATATTTGCTTTATCCTAGAAGCACTCTAGATTACAAAGTCTTTTTATCTATTATTTTACTTCCTCAAGTGACTCTGCGCAGTCTGTATACTTGAGAGGACTAAGAGATCCATCTCTTAGACGTTGGTTGTAATAATCTTTCAAGATTAGTGGATTAAGTCCTTATTGAAGGCGAAATCACCTTGGCCGGGTGGACTGGAGTAGCTTTGTGTTATAAGCGAACCAGTATAAATTCCTTGTGTGGTCTTATTCTGAAAAAGCGCTTATTTTCCAAAACAATTCAAACCCCCCTTTCTTGTTTTTCTCACCTTCAAACCCTATTTTTATCCCCTTGGCAGAGTTAACCTTTTTGTTCATCCTAACCGATGACGGTTACTTTTCCGTGGTTTTCTACCTAGTATCTGGTAGATGTAATCCCCTCCTTGACGGTTATCTTTATCCAATATTCGGTATGGATAGTCCTTCACCCTTTTTGAGTATATCTCCTGGATCATTGCCTTTGTCAATGTATCCCCAGTGAGTCATCTTTCATTTGCCGTTTGTAGGTAATGATTGTTTCTCCCTTTGATTGGTCATCATTTTATACCTGGTTTTCGGTATCCCCGATGTCCTTTCTTTTCGGTCGATTTATTCTTTATTAACCCAGTAAACGGTTGTGGATAATCTTCCATGCGAGTATGTTATCTACATTCTGAAGGTAATAGATAATATATCTCATGCTCTCTTCAATCGAAGTCTTTGTTCTTCCCCAGTCGAGTAAGATTCGTACCCCCCTTTTTACGGAGTCGAATGTCCATCCTGCAATCGAGTTTGATTTTCGGCCCTCTTTTGGATGATGAGTGTCTTGGGAATATTCCCCAATTCACGCATTGGTCAGTCACCTATTATATGCCCAGTAACCGGTATCCCTGGTGTTCCTTCCTCTCTGCTCCCTATTATGACCTTTGTCCCCTGTGGAGTCAGATTTTCCTGAGTTGAAATATACCTTTTTAGGTTTTCCTCAGATGATTTCAGATGTTTGACATCTCTCACCTGTATACTGGTCTTAGATATTCATTCTCCTCGAGCATGTTGTTCTCTCACCCTTATACCGGTGTTCGGATCACATGTCTCTTTGAGCTTATTACCCAGTAGCCGGTAATACCTCGCCCTGGTGTTTCCCCGGAGGAGTCCTGTTTGGATGTTCCCCAGCGAGATCCCTTAGTGGATTCTCCCCACCTGAGTCCGAATTTTTATCCGAAGTATCCTTTGTAGATAGTTCTGCTATATTGGTATATCCCCTAATACATGCGCCTTTGAGTCAGTTCGGGTCTTTCCATTGATTTATTCTTTTGGAGTTCTGCTTCCCAAGCTTTGAGTCGTGCCCTGCTCACGCAATTTATCCCCTTTTCTATCCCTATAAGAGTCCTAGAGTCTCATTCCCATTGAGTAAATTACTCATATGGATTGTCAGTCTCTCCGGATTTCCTTTCCCTTCGTGGACACATATCCCCACGAAGTATTACCCTTTTTGCATACATACATTTGCATCATGAGGTCTCTTAGGGACCAAAATTCGTCTCTTTGTTATTATTTAAGCCCATTCTATCTCGTCGAGACGAAGATTTTAACCTTCATATCTCCGGCTAGAATGACCTTAAATAGGGGCATCTGTAAGACCCCAATTTCGGCCCTAAGATCCCTCATGGCATCATAACATTGCATTTTTGCAAAGCCTCAAGGATCATGAGCATCTTGGTTCCCTTGGCCTTTGGGTGGGACCTCTTGTGAGTGGTATGAGATCACCAAGCATGCTTGAATTGTATATCATTGCTTTTCTCATTTTATTTACTAACCAAAAGCACAAAAATATGTCACTAACATTACTTGTTTGTAGCTAGAGCAATCACAAGATCCAAAGCTTCTAGGAGATCCTTTGTGCAATAATATGGTCAAGAGAAGATGAAAGCAAGCATGGTAATGGTTCCCAAAGCTCTCATCCATCAAATATGCCTCCCAAGTATCTTAATTCATCATTTTTGATCAAAGCAAGTCAAGGGGCTTGAGGCTTGTTTCCCAAGGAAACCCTAATTCATCTGTTCATCAACTGTGCCTTGCTCATGAAGCAACCTCAACCCATGGTCAAATAAAATCAAGGGAAGTTATTTAGTTCATCATTTCATGCATATTTGAACTTATTTGAGTGTCCTCAATCATCAATTCATCAAGGTATGAGTTGTGGACTTGAGAAGTTGATCAGTCAATTCATCTGGCTATCTTGAAATACACTGAGACCTAACGTTTTATGTGTTGGTTAAATGGAGATGATCCCAAGAGAAAAACTGTTCTTAAGGACAATATGAACAACTTTCATGTTCATAAAAATTTGATTTGAATCTTGGAAGATCATCATCCATTCTAAGACATTATAGGTCATTTTGACTGAAACCCTAATTTTGGGTCAACTTCCCAAGGACATAACTCATTCATTTTTCATGATTTTGAGGTGGGACCAAATGCATTGGAAAGCTTATCGTGTCTACTTCAAATGTTAGTTTGAGCAAAATTTCAAAATCTCAAAATAAATACATGTGATAATGCAAAACATTATAGGTCACTTTGGGTTAAATGCATTGAAATGTGAAAAAGTCCAACTTCAAGGGCCCATAACTTCTTCATTAAAAATCCAAATGATGCAAAATTTAAGGCCAAATTGATTTTATTGAAAATATCTACAACCTTCATGTTGAAGAGTTTATCATTTGGAGCTTGCATCATTGAGAAAGAAGGGCTTGAACATTGGCCAAATTTGGAAACTTCACATATGCATGTTTTGCACCATACACTTCAAGCTCAAATTTCACTAATTTCCAAGGCCCAATTGGAATTTTGATCAACATAACATTTCTTCCTTATGCAACAAACTTTTTAACCATTACTCATAAAGTAGCATTTGGAGTTTGGAAGCACCATTTTCGAAGACATGAAGAATTAAGTGCATTTTGTGAAAGCTATCTCAATTGCCAGGCATGAGCTGATTGCACTTGATGTACACGTCCATTTGCCTTTCACATGAACTCAGCAAGTTATTTCAGCCTTCATTGGGCCTTCCACATGCTCACACAAGCCCATGCAATGCAAAATCCATTTGACATGCACACGAGTTAGCTCGTGCATTCAGCTCTCTCCATCTATAAATACCATGCCTATCCTTCACAATTCTCCAACCTGAAGGCGCCTGAAATGCTGCAAGATTGAATCCCTAGCCATACCTAAAGGAACAACTCCATTTTTCTCCAAAAATTCAGATATGAAATTCAATTGCATTTGGTTGAATTTTCAGATCTAAAGTTCCTAGACCTTCATCATTTGATCCATTGAAGTTTCTGTTTGCAAAAGGAACCAAAGAGAGTGATTCAATTCTTCACAATCCAAAGGTTTTGCTCGACTGAAATTTGCTTCGAGTCTCATTATACTTTGCTCAATTTGCCTTGATATTGTGTTGTCTGAAGTCCTCTCTATAGAGGCATCATTATTGTGTGCTTAATTGTTGAAATCGAGCAAGTTCAGTTGAACACCACCAAACTTCCGTCTCTGATTTCTCTCTTAATAGGAATATAGAGTGGAATTGAGTGGCATAGGAGTGGTGTACATCACTTCACCTTTTGAATGGTTCCTGGATCGTTCATTTTAGTTAGCATTTGAAACTCTGCAATTTTTGGTCTCCACCGGAGCTCACCAGAGAAGACGGTGGCGCTGGCCACCGTCTGTTTGCCAGATCCAATCTGAGCCACACGATGCATTTTCCAGATTTAATCTCCACGCTCCAATGTTATGACTTTATTTAATTCATTATGTTTCTCATTGACCTTGGACTATGGTACGCGCGCAGCTCATTGCCATTAGATCCTCCACGTCAAGTAATGAGGATCCATCCAACGCACGTGGTTTTTTCTAATTTCTGAATTTTCCATTTTATTTTTTAATTCCATCTCATTTTCAAAAATTCATATCTCTTTTATTATTGGTCCAAAAAATATGGGACCAATTAAATGGTGATATGCCTTCAGAGGGGGGGTCCCAAGAGTGCTTGGGCCTCAAGCCCAAACCTAAACCAACCACACGCGGGTCCAAGTGAAACAAAGCTTCAGTCAGCCGAAACACTGAAATCGCTTATCAATAAGCTGCCAAACACTTATGTGCAAACGCAACCACGCGACGAACATATACCACCCTGCTCGTATCCAATTGCCAACATCATCGCGGTTTTTGGAATGTGTAGCGGTAAAAAATTGAGATTAAGCTATTGATTAACTCAACTCGCAAAGCAATAGTCTCCACCATACTTTAATTGTTTCAAAGCAAAGGGGAAAAAGTACGAACAAAATCCAAAAAAATTCTTAAAATAAAACTAATAAAAAGAGAACAAGGGTCCGGGTTAGTTATTCAAAGGGAAGGTGATCCGAAAAATAGCAAGTGTACTATTTTTCCTTTTATAATAATAAAAGGGAAATTTCCCGAATGTCGATCTCAAGGATTGCGTGTTAATATCGAGTTCAAATAATTGTTCAATTAAAGAAAAACTAGTGTTGGGGTTTTAGATTCAATATTATAAAAAGAAGGGCAACTAAAATAAATAATATTGTAAAAATACGGGTTTCAAGGAAAAAGGAACATGCCAAGGAAGGTGTATGATTTGTCCCTGTAACAACTCTGAGTTATTATTGCATTAACAAATATCAATTAACTACTACCAGTTCCCAAGGGTATTTTCTCCCAAGGTCTTGGTGAGAAAACTTTTAATCATTCAACCCTAATCTCTATGTCTTTAGAAATTTACCAGTGAAATTAAGCCTTATTATATCAAGAATTATCTGGTTCATACAGGGTATCCCTAGTCCTAGATGATATCTACTGTAGAGTAATCTAATGAAAACCTCATCAATGAAGGTCAAACCTAATTGATAATCATATAACAATCTCAATTGTTCGAAAGAGAAAGCATTTAACAAATTAAAAGATTACCATAATCATGAATAACAATATTGTCAATGCAATCGCGAACTCAAACTCATTACATATATAAATTAGGGACACCCCCCTAGAATTGGGAGGGGGGGTTAGCTACTCATATTGTTCAAAACAGATTCAAGATAAAAATTAGACATTACAAGTAATTGAATGACTTGGATCTTCAATTGCTTCCGCTCATGAAAATCTTCCACTCTCTGAATTCCTTGATCTCTATAATTCTCGATCATATGACAATTCTTCGTGCTTTGTTTTCTCCTCGCCAAAAAAGTCTCATTTTTCTCTCATAGAAACTCTTCTAAAATAGTGAAAATCCCTTAGCATTGGTTGGAAATCCCTAAAACGCCCTTGCTGCTCAAGTCTGGATAAAAGCCCAAAAATTGAGATAATTAGCGCCTGGGCTAACACGGTGGCCGTGTCAAGCCACTGCCTTGGCCTTCATATTCTGCTTCATCTCAGATGGGCTGACACGGCCCGTGTCAGCTGACACAGGTGGCCGAGTCAGACCCCTGTCTTCCTTCCCTTGCAACTTGGTTATGTCCTCATCTTGACACGGCTCGTGTCAGGTGACACGGGTGGCCGTGTCAAGCTTCCTGTAACTTCATAATTTCTTTCCTCAAACATCAAAATTCTCGACTTTCTTGCATTGAGTCAGTTGGGTCTTCTACTTGGACCTGGAGAGAACAAAAACAGACAACCAAAACATAAAATCCAGAAAACACCAAATAAAACTAAAAATTGACAAAACGCTTAATTAACTTACATAAATAAAATCTAACTTGAAAGGTAACATAATGGTAACAAAGTATTCCAGAAACCTTGGCTTCTTGTCGAATAAGTGATGGAAATACAACAAAAATGGTGACCAATCACAATCCCAAATTTAGCTCATTGCTTGTCCTCAAGTAATGTTCTAAACGACAAAGTGTGTCACTTTCCAAAACTGAAATTTTCTTACCACAATTCTCTGAGATCTTTTGCCACACGCCTTCGCTCTTTCTTTCATAGTCCATGATTTCCCTAATTGATTTTCTGTCGCACTTCCACATAGACGTACTGCTTCACTTGTCAGCTTATATCACATCCTCACCAATTCTTTCTAGGTTAAAGTGTTTACACTCACATTTCATAATATGCAATATCGACTCATAAATTTGAATAGTTTCTCCTTTCGTATCAACTACACACAACACACACTTTTTGAGGTCTTTCGGGTTGTAACAGGGCTTGGGTTACGATGGGGTAAATACAACAAAAGGAAAAACAAATGGTTTTGGTTTCAGAGTCAATGTCATTATTCTTTTCATTGTGTTTGTTCTAACATATCATTTCCCTTTCTTTTCTTTTTCAGTTCTGTTACTCAGTTCTTTTTTTTCCTTTGATTTTTTATACCCAATTGAGTGTTTCTTATTCAGTGAGTACTTTTTTTTGTTCCATCAAATTTCTTTTTTCTTTTGTTTCCTTTTTTTTCGATGGTCATTTTTATTATTATTTTTTTCGCACTCACCTTACTTTCCATTTCTTATGGGGCTACCCCAAACATAGAATGGAACACAACTTAAAGAAAATAACACTATCTCTGAACAGGGTAAGGAAGTCTTTGGGTCGCAGGTTACATTCATGTGGTGATATATACAAACAAAGGATATAGGCTCAAACGGGGTTAACAAGGGATAATATTAAAGGGATGGATAGAAAGGCTCAGGGCTATTACTCAAACAATGTGCCTCAGTGTGTGTGTATATGTAGTGATCTTCCAAGAAAACTTACACAAACTCAAAGTGATAAAGACATATCTAAATATCGCTCATGATGACAAATGTGTTTGGCTTTTTATATGCTCACCATGTTAGGTAAAGCTTGACATAATCCACAGTACCTCTAGTATGGTGCGACTTCTTACTCAACTCAGAATACACATGGAACCTATGTGAGTTGAGCTTGAGACAATTGCGTCTGGTCCTTTTCTTTAGCAGTATCAACTTTTTGAGAAGATCATTTAACAACAAGCAGTCGTGAGTGGAGTGATCCTTTCATGCATTACCACCAATGGTCATCACCTAATGAACAACAAAACCAAGAACCTAAAATACCTACAACAAATGACACCCAACAATACAGACAAACAAATATGAAACAGTACATAAAAAGGGAAATAACAAAAAGAATATAAAAATCAAAAGCATAATTAAACCTCCCCCACACTTGAACTAAACATTGGCCCCAATGTTTTAGAACAAGATAGAGGAGGGTGACTCACAGTTCCGTATTGAGAAGGCTAGGGTGGAAAGTGCAACATCAATTATCGCATCATCATGTTCATCTCATCCAAAACCTCCCCTTGTCGAGCCTGCTCGATTCCTTGTCTGGATTGCTCGTTTCTAAGGTCACCAAACTCAGTTTGTACCCATGCCCACTGGTCGTGATTCATGGATAATGACCCAACACCCTGTTTGGTTGGATCATGGGGAAGGGATAGAAACTCTCATGATGCTGAATGTCTTCATTCATCGATTCACCAGCAACCACATTTTCAGCACCGTAGCCTTCCTCTTCATCAGGGCCATCACTCACATACAACCAATTAGCATAATCAACAATACTTACTCTACCGGGATTAGGCAGTGAAATGATAAACCTTTTATGGATCATTACAGAGTAGTAATCATGAGCAATAGAAATCATACCTTATTGGATGAGAGCTGACATATCAATTTTTGTCTTACCTGCCACATGGGTCTCCTCAAGCAAAACCGCATGATAATAAAAATGTTCAACAATCTGGGTAATCATGCCCCAAATAGAAATACCACCGGAGTCTGCCCAACCAACTCTCGCCAAATAGTCAGTTGCAAAGGCAACAACATTGATGGACTGATTTTGTGCCATAGAGTACAGGAAGAATAACTCCCTCCGAGTTACCACGCCCGTACTATAACCCCGTCCAAATAGAGTATATGCCAGACCTTTTTGGGCATAGCGGAAGCAAGGGTTCTGGATGCCGGATGCCTTTGCACCTTTTGAGGTGTAATCAGTCCTCTCTGTAATAGCAGTCCAAAAATCGTGTGGAGCAAACCGTTCAGGGACCACACTCGGTCCGTATAGTGGGAGTCAGAGGATACTAGCCAACTCCTCGACGGATAACTCATGATAATTATTAAAAAGACGGAATCAGAGAGTACCATAGTAGTACCTCGTAATGTCAATCCACCATTTTTCTAGTTGGAACTCAAGTGTACTTAAAAATTCAAGCGTGATGCATTCATAAGTAGGCGCCTCAAGACTCATGAATTCTAACATACCCAACACATGGAACATCATGTAAATTTCAATATTTAAGCCTGAGTTATGAAGGGTTTGTTCACCCATGTACCTGGTGGAGGTTAACTTCAACTTTCTATGAATGGAGTACCGTCGCTCCTGCTCAGGATTATCGAAGACAATGTTGTGCGAGTTCGGATTACGACTACTCCTCTTCCGTGGCCTTGAGGTCTCAGCCATTTGTTGCTTCCCTTGAACAATCCTCCTCGGGGGCATTTTCGTACCTACAAAAATTTAGAGAAATTCGAAATTGAAATTAGAAAAAATGGACACCGTGGATGTGATGAGGGCGAAAATTGGTGAAGGATTTGTGAAGGGAGTTTTTGATTTGGGGTTGATATGATGGTAAAGGTGGAAGCTTTTTGGGGAGGTTTTAATGAAGGTTTAGGTTTTTGAGAGAGAGATGGTGGAGAAGATGAGGTTTGTATGAGATGATGAGTGGAGAATGAGTGGAAATCAGATTTTGGAATACGTTAAGTGGGTGTAATGAGTTGTTATTGGGTTTTAATGAGGGGCGGGGTCCACACGAGCATCCAAACAACTTTCACAATTTCAAATCTGCAGGCCTGACACGGGCCATGTCAGGCTGTTGTAAGTCCAAATTTTGACCATCATCCTTCAGTGGTCCTAACACGGGCCGTGTCAGGCTTCTGCCAATATGAATATTTTCTCTTTCCTTCAGTGCTCCTGACACGGGTCATATCAGTTGACACGGGCGGCCGTGTCAGGCTGTTGTTACTCCCCTTACAAGTTTGCTTCATGGGCCTGACACGGCCCGTGCCAGCTGACACGGGTGGCCAGGTCAGGTGGTTGGTTGGGCTTCAAAAAAATTTCTTCTCTCTTTTATTTAGATTTGGTCTATCCTCCCGGTACAACTTCCGTATTAACGTGAGTGCCTCCACCCTTTTATGCAGGACACTATGCATACCTGAACTACCTAAAACACCAAACAAAGACAATAATTAGAAATAAAAACATGTGGGTTACCTTCCACGAAGCACTTCATTTAACATCAGATTGCTCGACAGTTTACCATACTATCCGTGTAGATAAACATTCTTTACCAGGCCAATTCCTCGTCCTTGAGGATAAGGCTTCTCCTTCTTTCTTTTTGCTTTTGGACTGGTGTAAGACCCCAATTTTGTCCCTAAGATCCCTCATGGCATCATATCATATCATATCATTACCTCAAGGATCATTATGCACCTGGCTTCCTTCCTTGTGGGTGGGTTATATCTTTTTGAGAGAGATTTCTTGATCACCAAGCATGTTTTGCATTTGTATATCTTTGCTTTTCATTTGTTTACTAACCAAAAGTACAAGAATATGTCATCTAACCTTGTTACTTGCAGCTGAAGCAACACTAGGTCAAGACAGTCAAAGGCAGCTATTGAGCAATAGATGGTGGCCATTCTTGAGAATTTGGGCACCATGATCATTCACAAGAGTTCATATGAACCATGATATCATTTTGGATCAAGATCTCAAGTGGTAGAGGCTTGAATCTCATCAAGGCATTCTTCAGTCAACTGAAACCCTAGCCAGTCAACTGCCAAGTCAACTGTTGGATTTGGAGGTGGGAAGAGCCTAGAAATACTTCATTCATGTTCAAACAAGTCTCATTTGACATTTCAAACATCAACATTGAAGAAAATAAAGTCAGATGAAAACTTTCCAAAAATAGAAAGTGACCTATAATTTGAATTTGCCAAAAATGGAAAGGTTTTCTCCTCAAGATTATATGACCAAAAATGCTTCAAATGAAATTTTGTTGAACATGAAAGTTGTAGATCTTTCTCTCCCATTTCCAAAAAGTCCAAGATCATCCATTTCTCATGTGTGGTTAAGGAGATATGATCAAAACATGGCAAGGTGTACATGGAACTTCAAACATGCATAACTTCTCAACCAAATGGCCAAATGAAGTGGTTCTTTTTTGTACATTCTTCTCTTGACCTATAATTTCATAATCTTGCATTGCATTGCATCATTTCTCATTTCATGATCACTTGCAAAAATCTTGATTTTTGGAGGGAATTTTCACAATTTAAAATTGGTAATTCATTTGAATATTTTACAATTGCCAATAGGTCCAAAATATCATTTTAAGTGAATTTGAACTAAATTCGTGCACTGTTCATGCACCATTTTCATGCAAGGGTGAAAAATCACATTTTGTCAAAACACCTCCTAAGTTAATCATCCATTAGCATTTTGGTTAAACATGATTAGGCATGACTAATTAGGGGTATATAAGCTCAAACCCTAACAGAAAATCATAACCACACTTCACAAATTCAGATCTCAAATTTTTGATCTCAATTTTCTCTCAAATTTTTCTCTCATTTCTTCATATCAATTCACGAATTCTTGCTTGATTCTTCATCTAACATCATCATAAAGTAAGCTGCGAGCAAGATCCAGATGAATCCGTGCCATTTGAAGCAGTTTGAACTTGAAGAACATCAATGGTGAATTGCAAAATTCGTGGATTCAAGCTCAATTGAACATCCAAACCTCATCCAATAAACTCCATAAGCTTGCTGGAACACGATTGGAGCACTACAAGGGCCTGGAATATGCGAATTTGAAAGCTGCTCTTCAAGAGGTGTTGAAATTGATCCTCTCTTTTCTTAATTTTGTTATGTGATTGTTATAGATCTCGTTTGTGTGATGATTCTGGGCTTTATTTCACTTGATTCCATGCTATATTCACTGAGTTTCGATGATTTGAAGTTTTCATGTTGATTATTATTTGGCTCGATCCATGCATATAGGATGTGTTTTGGATGTAATTGTTGTTGATTCTTGTTGCTTGATGTTGGATCTTCACAATGCTATGCGTGTTTTTCATTTCTGGAGAGGTTGAAATTTTCTGGAAAATTGTTGATGAAGATCATGAAGATCTTCATCGTGTTCTTCAATTGCTGCAGATTACCTGCGAATTTCCATGCGGCCTTCATAGCCTTTCCTGCGGATTTTCCCGCGTGTTCATCCGCGTTACCTGCGGATTATGGATCTGCATGCGCCTAGGGCTTGGTCCAAAACGACCGTGTTTAGCCTTGGCGCACTTGGACATTTGAAATGTGCATTGGTTCGAACCCTGGCTACATCACTTTCCAATTTGCTTCATGATTTTATTTGCCTTATGTCCATTCATCCCCATGCCTTGTTTTCTATTTTTTTATTTGTTTTCATAACTTTATAAAATCCATAAATAATTGAAAACAACTCCAAAAAATATGAGGATTTTTGTGTTAGGTCCTATTTCCTGTCTACTTTTTTTTGGTTATTTTTATTCAAATTGGTGCTAGGGAATGTTAGTATGTATCATGTTTTGCACCTTGCTTGCCATTTTCTTTGTGAAATAATGATGGTTGATTCAATGAATGTGAAAATTGACATGTTTAAACTAGACATCCTAATTGACCTTTTGGTGTTGAGTTTGCATTTTTAGCATTTATGGTTGTTGAGATATGATCTGTTTAATGTAGGTGTGACAATGTGTGTCACACCTTTGCTTGCTTGATTTGTTGATTTTCTTTACCATGTCAATTAAATGCCAAATGATGTGATTTTTTGCATGATGCCTCTTCTGGATGTTAGGAATGATCATGATTTTTTGTGGAATTCTTGGATTGATTTTTGATTTGTTTGGGATTTTCTTTGTTGGTTGACCATGTTTGAGCTTTTGAAGAGTGTTGAACTTTCATGATTTGTGAAATGCTTATGCTTTATCATATGGACTTGAAATTTTGCCCATTGTTTCTAGACACTTTGAAGTTTATTGTGGCTTTGGTTTGAGTCATTTATCACTTGTCATTTCTGTTTTAGGATTGCCTTAAGTTGATGTACCATTTGTGGTCCTAATTTGAGCTTGTTTGTGCTTACCTTAACTTATTGAATTTGATTGCCATGCTTATACTTGTCCAAATGCCATGATTTTTAGTGTGTTGATCCTTGGGTGTGTTCTGTTTAGCCATGATTTTTCTTGAGATTTATTGAACCATTTTGGAATTAATATGCCTTTGCTCATTCTGTTGCTTCAATGTGCTTCCAACTTGCATGTCTTGCCTTATTTGATTTGTGAAATGAATTTGGTTGATGCTATTGACATGAGACCTTCTGGATTATATTCTTAATTGATTGAGGTTGATTCAAGTTGAATTTCATGTTCTGTTTTGAATTATTTCTCCCTCTTTGACCCTAGGCCTTGTCCTAGTGGTTTGCTTCTCATGTTTGAGCTTGGTTTTCAGGTTAAGGAAGCACATGGCCATAATTGGATTGATTCACTTGATTGAATGGTTTATTTGGTTGATGTTGGCTAATCTTGATTTGTTTTGTAGGTGGCTCTTAGCTCATTTGAGCTTGAGCTTGTGCTTTGCACATTGTTGCTTGATTGTTGACTATGTCTGTTGACTGTTGATTCTTAACTGTCTGTTTGACTTTTTGACTTGTATACTGATTGAGTTGGATTGTTTTCAGGTACTTAGTTGCTTAAGTTCATATTGAACTTGCTTTTGCTTGGTTGCTTAACCACTTAGGTATAACATTCTCTTCTTCATGTAGTCTGGAAGACCTGGCCTGTTACTTGGCCAGACACCTGTCTGAAGTCCTCCTTAAGAGGCCATGTTCTTGTGTGTTTATTTTTGTGCTAAGCAGGAAAAGTCCTTTGATAAGGCAATTGGTAGATAAAAGAGATTTGTAGTCCATCTCCTACTATTCAGTGTGTCATCCCTTTGCTCACATTACATGTTGATGCATTGTGGATACTAACCCAAGATCTATAGAGTCAATAATTGTGGAGAAGAGTTCCAACTTTCTGAACTCCCGCACCTTCTAATATTCAAAGCTCTCCCAGACCAGGGATAGAAGCTATGAGGCACACCCCTCATCTCCTTTTCATCTGCTTCACCTTAACTCTCAATGTTAAGGTTAAGAGCACAACTTACCCCATTCCAGTTGACTGTAAAGTCTAACCTTGTTTGAGCCTAATTGCTTGTATATAGTGTGTGCTAAATGACTTGTTTGTCTGATTACTTGATTCGTCTGTGCATCTTTGCTTATGTGTGCCTTTGTGCATTTATCATCATTAATTGCTCATTATGGCATGATCATCATTTCATATCTTTGTGACACATCTTTGGTTTGCCCATTGAGGAATCAACTGTAAGTCCATTAATTGGCCATTGTTCCTATGATGTGGAAGGGATTGAGTGTAAGACCATTCATTGGCCACTTATGTCCTCTTTGCTTATTGCTTGTGTTTGTTGGCTGTATGTGAGGATTCAATTGTAAGACCATGTTGTTGGCATTTGTTTCCCATGATCATCTGTTGGAGGTTAGTATAAGTCCAGATAGATTGGCATCTGACATCCATGTTTTATTTTGTTTTGGGAGATTAGAGTAAGCCCAGATAGATTGGCATCTGATATCCAGGTTTGGTTTTGCTTTGGGAGACTAGTATAAGACCATTTATTGGCATCTGGTATCTTTGTTTGTTTAGGAGATTGGTGTAAATCCATTTATTGGTATCCGGTATCCATTTCTTTTGTGCTTCAGTGAGATTGGTATAAGTCCAGTAATTGGCATCCGATATCCTTTTGTTTGGCTTACTTGTTATTGCTCATTGCCTATTCCAAAGGACACCCTTGAATCATTTTCCATATGATTTCAAAAAGTGAACCTTTTTGAGAAGTTTTACACTCCTTCACCCATTCACCCTCTTTGTTCCAAAACCCCTTTTCACATATTGCTTTCAAAACTTGAAATAAATATTGTGCAAACATCTTCATGTCTTTTCAAATTAGAAACCTGGACCTTAAGTCCTTGACTTTCAAACTTCACTTTTGATAATACTTCTTTCTGAATTGAACCTTAATCATACTTTGACCATCCTTTTGTGAATACTCATAATCAATTAACTTCACACATTCAATTGTTTTGTGGCTTTGTCCATTCTTGTTAAGTTTTTCATACATTAGCCATAGGTTTCAATTATCATAGTGGTTGATGTAAATCTTACCATATCCTTAGTGAGTTGATTGTAAGTCTTCCATACTTATTATAGGGTTAACCCCTCACTAGTATGTTGAAGCTGTCCTTGCATGGTGGATTGTTGATTCAGGTTGAGTTTTCTCCCATTGGTAATGAAAAACCTTAGGGCTTGTGTTTTAAAATGAATTCACTAACATTTGGAAATCTTTTAGCCGAACTACGGCGTTTTGATCCTTACCTTCCATGGAAAGGTACGTAGGCAACGGGTTCATCCGTTCAAACACAAAAACAATAAAAATTGTATATTCTTTTCTCATCCCTTCAATCCATGTTTGCACAATAAATATTTCATAACAAATAACATTTCATACAACAATCGTGAAAAGGGCTCCCTAGGAGTACCTAGGACGTTTTGGGTGCCTAACACCTTCCCATTGCGTAATTTACCCCTTACCCAGATTCTCTGATCTTTTCATTAGTTTTCTATGTGTAAAACTTCTTAGGCTTTTGTTCGCTTTTTAGCCAATCCTTTGGATAAATAAAAGTGCGGTGGCGACTCGATTCATTGTATGCTTTGCTTTTGGTTTAATCAATAAATCATAAAGTGACGAATACACCGCTACAGAAAAGTGGCGACTCTGCTGGGGAACAGAAGATTAGACCTTCCCTGGTGGTATTGCCTACTTTTCACCCTTGTTGTATGATATTTGTTTATTTGTTATTTGACATATTTTTGTACAATTTGGGATAACTGTATTGATTGTAATGTTTGAATTGCTTGATATACAATTGCTGTTTGCTTTGGTGATCTTTGTGAGATGAGTTCTATACCCGAACTCGAGTGCACCTTAGGATAGGAGAATGGCATAGTCTTGTTGACTGGTGTGGAGTATTCCTTAGCCAGTTGACTTGCGAGTCCATTCACTTGGTGGAGGTCATGTTGGATTAATAATGTCACACAAGTTATTTGTGGTTAGGCATTATTCTTTCAATCATGTGCCTTAGAAGCCAAGGACCTTAGTTTACCAAGCCCATCTTGGCCTATTTTTAGGACGTAGTGCGGAGGTCGTTCAGATGTCAGATCTGATGCGATTGTTACGCGATACTACACTCATAAGAGTCTCTCTTGAGAATATTTTTGGAATACGAGTATTCGTTCCTCCGATAATATCCGAGAGATGGGACGATGATTATGGGAACCTCTGGTAGAACATGTTCGGCAGGTTTAAACCCTAGTACACTCCCTTTGGGTGGTTCTTAACCAGGACTCCATGCTCGTGACTCTCAGCAAACCCGTGATTCATAGTTGAGTCGTTCAGACAACCTTAATATCAATGGAACTTGGGTGTTGATAAGGTGAAAACCTAAATCCACCAAAATGGATGGTTGATATTAAGGATGATTGAGCCGGTTCATGTACCGTTAATATCAATGGAACTTGGGTGTCGATAAGGTGTAAACCTAAATCCACCAAAATGGATGATTGATATTAGGGATACAATGAACTTTCCCATGACCTTTGTTTGGTATGACTTGCTTGATCCTTGAGTGTGATTGTTGCATTCATGCATTCATACATTCATCTGCACCCATATCATCAAAAAATGAGAATTTTTTTTTAAAGAACTTAAGGGGTTTCTTTGCAAAAAAAAAAAAAAAATTTCAGACAAAGAATTATTCGATGAGATTTTTTCCATTGAATTCAAAATGCTTAAATATTTCAAAGTTTGCAAATAAAACCCTCGAGTTTCTTTGAAATAAAAAACAAGCATATGCACGAGCACTTCATGCATCATTTGCATAAGCAGGCGTTGTTCTCAGCCTTTGGCCCTGTGGTCTGATCCCCGTGCTCTTCATTTATTTTGGAGATGCACTAGCTCGCCGGTACTACACTGAGTTATCTCTGCCAGATTGATGGATCATGTTGAGCAAGAGAGCTGTGAACTGGAACTAGGAATTTTTTCATTCGGAGTTGCTAATGAAGACAGTGATAGTTGAGAAGGACTTCTTTCATCTTTTTCTGATATTGGTATGTTACTTTGCTTTCTCACATCTGTCCTGATTATGCCTAGTTAATAGTGATGTTCTTTTTCTACCTCTAGCTTCCTATTTTCAATAGCATTCAATGTTATTTCATCATCATAAACTTTAAAGTTAATGTGCTCTGGTCCATGTTGAGATTGCATAGACTTGTCCACATGAATTGTCGACCAAGAATGATAGGTGTCTCTTCATCTTCAAGTATGTCTATGATCACAAAATCAACAGGAAAACTCAATTCCCTTATTATGACCACTACGTCTTCTTTTATCCCATATGTATTCTTTATCGAGTGATCCGCAAACTTCAGATTTTTCCTTGTATCATTGACCTTTTCAATCCCCAACCTGTGATAGATTGATAATGGCATCATACTCACACTAGCTCTAGAATCAATTAGTACCTTTTTGAAAGTTCTCTCTTTTATTATGCATGATACTGTGACTGTTCCAGGATCCTTCTGTTTGTTTGGAATTCTCTGACCTAGTGATATTGCACTACATTTTTCCTTCCATGCTGCCGGTTCTTCTACTGTTGGTCTCTTTTCAGCGATTACCTCTTCCATGAATTTTGTGTACATGGGCATTCACTCGAGTGCTTTAAACAAAGGTATATGACTCTCTATCTCTTTGAACATTGTCATGAATTTCTCAAACTCTGTCTCTCTTGGATCCTTCTTTATCATTCTCTGAGGGTAGGGTAACTTAATCACCGGTTTAGTTTCCTTTTTATTTTTCTCTTCAGTTGGCTTTCCAAGTGGTATAACTTTTTAATCTTTAGCGGCCTCTCACTTTTCGTCATGACAACATTAACTTTCTCATAATTTCTTGGATTTTGAACTCTTTCACTTGGTAAGGAACCTGGTGTTCGAGAACTTGTTATTTGTTGTGCTATCTGACCCAGCTGAACTTCAAGATTTTTTATAGAGGTGATGCTGTTTTTCTGATTATTTCTAGTCTCTTCTTGGAGTTGCATATTCTGAACGACCATTTTTTCAATGGCAATCTTCCAATCTGCTTTCCTTGGAGCTTGTTATTGCTGCTGTTGTTGATATTGACCTTGTTCCTGTTATGGAACATTCACTCTATGATCTTTCTAGGAGAAGTTTGGATGATTCTTCCAACCTGGATTGTAAGTGTTGGAGTAGGTATTATTCTGCTTCAAAAATTTTATCTCTTCAATTTGTTGAGGAGTTGCATAGCAATATATTGTATGGTGAGGTCCATTACAAATTTCACAAGTGATGGTATGAGCAGGTTGAACTTGAGCTACCTGTTGAGTACCTATATTCATAGCTTTCAACTTCTTTTCCACTTCAGCAACTACTGTATCTTCCAACCGAATTTTATTAGTTTCCAGCTCCAGATCAATAACCCCCTCAGGTTTACTAGTACATCTATCATACAATTACAGATTCTCATTAGCAACTATCGCTTCAATGATCTTTTAAATATCGATGGCTGTTGAGAAATTTGTTGAGCCACCGGCTGCTGTGTCAATCAGTTGTTTTGTCTTTATTTTCATCCTATTAACAAACATCTGCATATGGTCAGTCTGATCCATATTATGAGTTGGGAAAGCTACCAGGACCCTTTTGAATCTTTTGTAGGCATCTCCTAAAGACTCACCCTCCTTCTGTTTGAAGTTCAAGATTTCATACCCTTTTCTCAAAAATACCGATGTTGGAAAATACTCATTTAAGAAAGTCGTTTCCATCTCCTCCAATGATGTAATACTACCTGCTGGGAGAGAATATAACCATTCTTTCACCTCTTCAATTAAAGTGAATGGGAACATTCTTAACTTCTTTGCTTCATCAGTATGACCATCAATTTTCAAATTGGTACGCATGGTCAGAAATCTCTACAAGTGCTTGTTTGCATCTTCATTCACCTTTTCCGACTCTAGGATGCAGTTGAAAATTAGCCACATTCACCGGTTGGTTGACAGTTATTAATCTACCACCAGATGCATTTGCACCTCCATAATCACCAAGGAGTCTTTCTGGAGGTGGAGGTGGAACTGGAGGAACTTCAACCATAGTTTCATTTTATGAATCTGAATCTGAGTGATCCGAGGGAACTTCTTCTTTGGAATTCAATCTAGCGTTTCTAGTGAAGGGTTCTCTCGATTTCTGCATCAAAAATAAATTTAGCTGAGGGATCTCCTCGCATAAAAAGATTAGTGAATGAAATTATATAAATGACAGAAAAATAATTTTATTGCAGAGCAACAAAATTTTAATTAAACTAAAATTAAAGTCTAAATTTTGGCAGTCCCCGGCAACGGCGCCAAAAACTTGATCGGAAAAATAACATGTCTACTATTTTGCCTTTTGTAGTAATAAAAGGGAAATTCCTCGAATGTCGATCTCAAGAATTGTGTTTTAATATCGAGTTCGAATGATTGGTCAATTAAACTAAAACTAGTGTTGGGGTTTTAGATTCAATATTATAAAAATAAGGGCAACTAAAATAAATAATACTGTAAAAATAAGGTGTAAGACCCCAATTTTGTCCCTAAGATCCCTCATGGCATCATAACATTGCATTTGCATTGCCTCAAGGATCATAAGCATCTTGGTTCCCTTTATCTTTGGGTGGGATCCCTTGTGAGTGGTTTGAGATCACCAAGCATGATTTAATTGTATATCATTGTTTTTCTCATTTTGTTTATTAGCCAAAAGCACAAAAATATGTCACTAACATCTTTTGTTTGTAGCTTGAGCAATCACAAGGTCAAGAGGTTCAAGGAGATCCTTTGTGCAGAGATATGGCCAAGGGAAGATGATAGCAAGCATGGCAATGGTTCCCAAAGCCCTCATCCATCAAATATGCCTCCCTAGCATCTCAACTCATCATTTTGATCAAAGCAAGTCAAAGGGTTTGAGGTTTGTTCTCCAAAGAAACCCTAATTCATCTGTGCACCACAATGCCCTGCTCTTGAAGCAACCTCAGCCCCTGATCAAATACAATCAAGGGAAGTTCTTTAATTCATCATTTCATGCATATTTGAACTTATTTGAGTGTCCTCAATCATCAATTCATCAAGATATGAGTCATGGACTTGAGAAGTTGATCAGTCAATTCATCTGACTATTTTGAAATACACTGAGACCTAATTTTTTGTGTGTTGGTCAAATGGAGATGATCCCAAAATAAAACACGTTCTTAAGGACAATATGAACAACTTTCATGTTCATCAAAAATTGATTTGAAGCTTGGAAGGTGATCTCCCATTCCAAGACATTATAGGTCATTTTGACCGAAACCCTAATTTTGGGTCAAATTCCCAAGGACATAACTCATTCATTTTTTATGATTTTGAGGTGGTACTAAATGTATTGGAAATCTTAATATGTCTACTTCAAATGTTATGTTTAACAAAATTTCAAAATCTCAAAGGAAATACATGTGATAATGCAAGACATTATAGGTCCTTTTAGACCAAATGCATTAAAAGGCAAAAAAGTCCAACTTCAAGTGCCCATAACTCTTTCACCAAAAATACAAATGATGCAAACTTTGAGTCCATTTTGATTGTATTGAAAAGATCTAAAACTTTGATGTTGGAGGTGTTTTCATTTGAGGCTTGCATCATCAAAACAGAAGGGCTTGAACATTGGCCAAATTTAGAAACTTTGCCTTTGCATGCTTTGCACCTTGCACTTTAAACTCCAATTTCACCAATTTCCACACTTCAAATGGATTTTTGCCCAACATAACAATTGTTCCTTACATCAAAACCTTTCCAACCATTACTCACATGCTCATGTTTGGATTTGGCAAATGGCATTTTCGAAGAGGGGAAGTTTTTGGTTCAATTATGCATAACATATCAAAACTCCATGCACAAGCCAATTCACTCCAAGCTGCGCGTCCAGATCATCTCACATTCATTTCAGATTGCATTTGGCATCGAATTTGGGCCTTTTGCGTGATCATGTAAGCCCATGCAATGGATATCCAATTCCATGCACACGGATTGAATCACACTTACCTTGCCATTCCCTCTATAAATAAGAGCTCTATTCCATTCATATTTCATCCATGAATCAACCTGAAATGCTGCAGAACTGAAAACCTAACCTCTCACCAAAGGAGCTATTTCACTTTTCTTCATTTTTTTTCAGATCTAAAATTCAACTACATCTGGTTGAATCTTCGGATCTAAAGCTCCTAGACCTCTCTCTCATACTCCATTGATCTTCTGTTTGGCCAAAGGAAGCAAGGAAGCAAGCTCAAATCTCCAGAATCCAAGGTTGTTCTTCAACTGGTTTTTTCTTCGAAACTCACCAATTATTGATCTATTTGCTTGGATATTGTGTTTTCTGAAGTCCTCACTTGAGAGGCAAGCTAGTGGTAGCTTCAATTTCATGATTTATTGAACTGCATTTTTTTATACTTGAATCTTCCAGCTCAGATTTCTTACTCTATAGGAATCTTGAGTGTGATTCAAGGTTACAGGGGTGATGTACATCACCCCAGCTTCATTTTGATATATGGATCGTGGATTTTGGTGGAGGTTTATAAACCTGCAACTCTGGCCGGAGTTCATGTACTCGCCGAAGAAGACGGTGGTGTACACCACCGTCCGTTCACCAGTTTAAATCTAGATCGTTTGATCATGTTTCCAGATTGAATCGTGTCATTTGGATCTTATGACTTTCAATAATGCTGGATGTTTCTCAGTTGACTCATGCCTTCCGTGCGCGCGCATCTCACATCCGTCTGATCAGCCACGTCAACTAATGAGGCTTGATCAGACGCTTGTGGTTTTTTCTGATTTTCTGAGTTTTCATTTAATTTCTTTTATTTCCATTATTTTCAAAAATTCATATCTTCTTCATTTTAAATCCAAAAATTATGGGACCAATTGCATTCTTCTCCAAATAATTTCTAGTTTCTAATTTTGATTTTTAATATTTTTTATTTTTTCATTTGGTATTTTTTGTGAATTTTCTCTTTTGTGGTTATTTTTAATTCATTTTAATTAGTTTTTGATATTCAAAAAATACAAAAATATTTTCCTAACCTATTTGAATGATGATGAATCTATGAAAAATATTCTCAACAATTTTTTAATTGATTTGAGATTTATTTGAGATTTTAGTTCAATTAGGTTATTTTTCTTCATTTTTAATTGATTAAAAATATTTTCTGACTTTTAAAAATGCTGAAATTTTTTGTCAAACTTTGTTTGACCTTGTTGAACTTGGGATAAATCACTTTGACCTTTCAAGGTTGATTTGAGGTGATTTTGAAGTTTGACCTCTCTTTTTTTTAATTCAAGTTTATTTTAATATTAGAAAATGCCAAAAATATTTTGCTTATTGTTTGACCTCTAATCTTCATCTCACTTCTGATTTCTCATTGTTTGACTTTGACTTTCAATGTCATTTGGTCAATACACATGGATTGGTACATTTTATTTCACCTTATGCACTTTATTCTTTCCATTTTCCTTTTCCATTATTCATCTCTTTCTTCCTCTTCTTCTTTTCTTTTTGATCAATGAGTTAAAGGTTGATAAGTTAGCATTGATTAGGGAGGCTTAATCTTCCTTGATTCAAATCTAATTCATCTTGATCAATTGATCAAATGAATGGCTTTGCATTAAGGATATGTTGCTTCCTAAATCATGCAAAAGACTTAAACCAATACAAGATCAATTCTCTTCTTATTTTTGGCATGGCAAGTTGTTGGAACTTGGTTCACTAATCAAGACTTCTAACTTGTGTTGTTGCCTACATTATTATTGATCGGCCACAGATAGTTGTGACTTCTACATAAGTCCAATTACGATTGCTTAACATAGCGCTAAATTTGCCTTATGGCACACTAACTACTAACACTAACCATTAACAATTAACATTTAATTTTTGCACTTTACTTTTATGCAATTTACTATTCTTGTACATATTATCCATTTGCTTTTCCCTTTGCTCACTTGACCACATGTTTATGTTAATGCCATTTGCCTTTTGCTCACTTGAGCACATAATTGTGTATATGCTATTGTGCTTGTGTTTTGTTTTGATTGTTGTGAACCAAATGCAAAGAATTGAACAAAATGGACTTAGACTTTAGGATCTTCCCTATGCAAATTTGGAGTCAAAGAGCAACTAGGCATTGAGCCTTTAGAATGCTTAAGCTTGAGGATGAACATTGAAAGGACCATATTCTAAACTCCCTCTTGTCCATTCTTTGATTGTATTATAGAACCTTTTGATGTGTGTTTTCTTTGTGCTAGGAGTTCCCACTTGAGCTTAATTGAGGAACCATTACCACGAGCTTCCAAGAGAGAGAGATCCAAGATACATTGAGGAGTCTTTCTAAGAGTTCATTTTATTGTTGATTGCTTGAGTTTATGCTTACTTGCTTGTTTATTCCAAAGGATGGGAGCTACATGGATCATCAATATGATCTCAAGAGAGGAACTCCATTGTGGTTTTGCTTCTTATCCCTCACCTTTTTGCTTTACTTAGGACTTTAGCCCTTCTTCTTCTTCTCTCCACTCTAACCCAAGCCGAAACTTTTGTGCATACATCTAACACTTGTTTTTCAACATTAGAAACCTAAGCCTTATGCTTTTGATTTTCAAACTTTCTTTTCATAACACTTATTTTGAATTGAATCTTTAAGTCCACTTTGACCATTTTGTATATACTTCTAATTGGTAAATATAACCCATTCAAAATGTGTTTTTGTGGTTTCAATGGCCACCTTCTAATCCAAACTTTTTCATAACCTTTAGTTATTAGGTTTGAGTTATCTTTGTGGTAGATGTAATACTCACCTATATCCTTAGTGATGGACAATGGGTCTTCCATGCTTATTATAGGGTTAACCCCTCACTGGCATGTTGAAGTTATCCTCACATGGTGGATTTGTGGTTTTTAGGTTGAGTTTTCTCCCTTTGATAACAAAAGACCTTAAGGCTTTTGGACTAATCAATTCACCAATTTGTTTTAAGATTTTTACCCCGAACTACGAGGTTTTGATCCTAATCTTTTTTAAGATGGTATGTAGGCAATGGGTTTATCCATCCAAACACAAAATGTAAATAACTTGTATATTCTCTCCTCATCTCTTCAATCATGTTTGCACAAATAAATTTTCACAAAATACCAACCTTACAACCAATGTGAAAAGGGCTCCCTAGGAGTACCTAGGATGTTTTGGGTGCCTAACACCTTCCCATTGCATAACCAACCCCCTTACCCAGATCTCTGATTCTCTTTTACTAGTTTTTGTTAAAACTTTTAGGTTTTTGTTCGCTTTCTAACCATTCCTTTGGATAAATAGAAGTGCGGTGGCGACTCGACTTGTATGATTTACCTTGGATTTAGTCAATATCTCTAATGGTAACGAATACCCCGCTACAGAAAAGTGGCGACTCTGCTGGGGACTATTTGCCTAGTGGGTCTTGCCTACTTTTCATATTTGTTGTATGGTATGGTATATTGCTTTGTGGCATATTTTTGATACGATATTTACGCGATACTACACTCATAAGAGTCTCTCTTGAGAATATTTTTGGAATACGAGTAGTCGTTTCTCAGATAATATCCGAAAGATGGGATGATGACTATGGGAACCTCTTGTAGAACATGTTTGGCAGGTTTAAACCCTAGTACACTCCCTTTGGGTGGTTCTTAACCGAGACTCCATGCTCGTGACTCGCAACAAACCTTTGATTCGTGGTTGATTCGTTCATGTATCCTTAATATCAATGGAACTTGGGTGTTGATAAGGTGTAAACCATAATCCACCAAAATGGATGATTGATATTAAGGATGATATGATCCATCCCATGACCTTTGTTTGGTGTGTTTTGCTTGATCCTTGAGTGTGATTGTTGCATTCATGCATTCATGCACCCATTTGCATCCATATCATCAATAATGAAGAAAATTTTCAAGGAACTTAAGGGGTTTATTTGTAAATTTTCAGACAACCAGATTTGAAAGAGTTAAGGAATTTGACATCCTATGTATTAGATCCTTTGGGTTTCAAGGCTCGTTTTGGGAAGCTTCTTCCTCTTCTGACTGCTCAGGTAGATGAAGGATTGATGAGTGTATTGGTGCAGTTTTATGATCCCTTGTACCGTTGCTTCACGTTTCCGGACTTCCAGCTTTTGCCTACGCTTGAGGAGTATGCCTACCTTGTGGGTATACCTATTCTAGACCAGTTGTCGTTCAGTGGCTTGGAGAGTATTCCTACTTCTCAAGAGATAGCAGACATGTTGCATATAAATGAATCTCTGGTTGGTGCTCATATGACTACCAAAGGTGGAATTCAAGGTCTCCCTTCTGAGTTCCTCATTGCTCAAGCTATTGTGTATGGGAAGGCCATGAGTGAGGACGCCTTTGAGGCCATATTTGTACTTCTCATCTATGGGTTAGTGTTGTTCCCCAACATCGACAAGTTTGTGGATGTGAACGCTATTAGGATCTTCTCTACTCTTAATCCCGTTCCGACTCTATTGGGTGACACTTATTTCTCTTTGCATATGAGGAATGCAAAGGGTGGTGACGCCATTGTGTGCTGTGTGCCTCTGTTGTATAAGTGGTTTATTTCTCACTTACCGCAGACGGTCGCCTTCAAGGAGAACAAGGGATGTCTACGGTGGTCCACGAGACTCATGTCTCTCACTAATGATTGAAATTATGGTATAGTCAGAGTTCAAATGTTCTACACGAAGTCATGACATCTGATCCAACATTATTACTGATACAACAAGACAATTAGAAAAATTAAAACCCAGTACTCATATGAACACAGTCCCAGATGTCACGACATCTTCTACTCTACCACCTTGGACAGAAGAACATCCAGTTTTGTCCATCTAGTACAAAGACACAGTAGAGATCAAACATCGCACTTATGTTTATTGATCCTGCCCAATTATCAGCATGATGTCTCAACATTGATTTGAACATCACCTGTTCCAACATTACAGAAGGGTGAACTGTAACAGACCAACCAGTCTATCAGTAACAGCAGTCAATAATGAATGTCATAACATTCTGTTTTGCAATCAGACTGCAGGATATGTGTCAAGTCTGTTATTCTCTTCATAAATAGACTAGAAACAGACTGAGTTATAACAGACAAAATATAGTGTGCAGAAGGTAAAAACACCAGTAATTGTTAACCCAGTTTGGTACAACATTACCTACTCTGGGGGCATACCAAGCCAGGAAGACGATCCACTATTAGCAGTATTAATTCAGAGTTAAACTCCCCCGTTTACAACTCTTCACTTAATCCCTACCCAATGCAATCTATACCTAGGCATTCCTAGATAGAAACCTCCAGTTTCCATTCCTATCACTACAATTACAATGTAATGTTTAAACAACTTAAACATGCTTCACAGCTTCGTTCAAGAACATAACAACTCTTGCCTACAGGCTTTGAGTTACAAAAAATCTCATGCTTTCAAGCACTGAGAAACACCTGGTAACCTTCCCACAGGTTTGGAGGTTTACCTCACACACACCTCTAATTTTTACATTGTTTGAGGCTTACCAAACCTAGGTTACAATCTGCTATTTATAACCTAACCACCCAACTGGATTTGGGCCTTCAGAAATCGCAGCAAATCTTTCCTTTGCTGTTACAGAGCTGGCAGAATTCTTCTCCTACAATCAAGGTCTTCAATCTTTTATTTCCTAAAATATCTCCATATTTAGAAACTGTATATTCACCAAATATTCTGATTGAGTCTTCAAGACCTCCACAAATAACGCCACATATGATTCTAACTAATCCCAGAATATTAAATCAGTTAACACATAACAGAATTAACTAATTCAGTTTTATACACAGCTGGGCTTGGACAACTTGAAAACCCTAAATATATTTTCCAATCAAATCTTTTTATAACAGCTGTATAGATCTTCTTGGAAAATAATCAAATCTGGTTGAAATCCCTGATTGAATGCGCCAGCTAGCCATATCTTCAATCAACCAATGATTGCCATTAATTGTGCAATCACAAAACACCAGACATTCATACTGAATGTTCTGTGTACAGGATGTCATGACATCGGGTCTGACATCCTAGAAAAATCCTGCATAATCCAATTTCCTTTTATAGCAGGTACAGCCATATCAGATACCATGACATTGTGTATGTCATCTGAAACAATCCTGCATGAACATGTCTTCCATTTAAGCTCCAGCAGGTACATCCAATATCAGAAGCCTTGTCATTGTATGTGGCATTCTGAAACAATCCTGCATGAACATGTTCTTGAACTCCAGCAGGTACATAGGATATCTCATGTTAAGACATCACACATGACATCTTGTGAACACTCTTTGTTTTACCAAAATTGCTGCCAACTCTTAGAATCAACAAACTCCCCCTTTGGAAAATTTTGGCTAAAACATATATCTATCCTTTTTGTTCACAAGGCAAACTATCAGTAGTTTAAACAACATAACAGTAGTTTAATCAGCAGCAGAAGCAAAACAATTACTAGCTATGGCTACTAGTAATACACACATGCACAAGGGTACTTCTCCTCCCCCTAAATCTGTGCAACAAACAACAAAATTACTAGTTATGGATGCAACTAGTAAGACACACAAATGCATAATGCCCAAGGGTACTTCTTCTCCCCCTAAACCTGTGCATTCATCAAATAACAGCTACTATAACTCCAGCACCTGTACCAGCCAGAATGTCATACTGACATCTGCTTCAACATCAACACCTGTGCACTTCTTTCAATAATAGCTGTCTTTCTGTCCAGCCAAATACAACTTCCACAACAGCTTCCATATCAAGCACTTCTTTCCCTTTTTAGTCAAAATTGACCAAAGGTGACCAATTAGACAAAATAAATGTCTATTAGCCTAGCAGAGAATGTTAGACCAGATGTTATAACATTAAGCATGTTAAAACAAAATATTCAGGAAGTACACACCACATCCATATTTCCTTATGACTGTAAGTTTCAGAAGGAAATAACAATATTGTCCAAGGCAATGTCATGACATCCGGTCAGACATTCTTCTGCTCACTCAGCCTTGACACACACCACATCATCCCAATAACTAACACGGTGCCATATCTTGTTATCTGAGAACACATAGACCACAAGCTCGATGATTACTTGCAGCACAAAGACAAAACTCCCCCTGTCATGAACAACCAACTCTCATCTTGAAACTTGGAGATCACACATGAACATATCCAACACCCCAAAGTTGGACCTTCACATACTTCCTGATTCAAAGAGAACCCAGGCCACTTGATGAATGTAAAACATAAGACGCATCTTCATGTCTTCAAGAGCACACCCTCTGTTCAACCCTCTTGGCTGAACACATCCACACTCTGTGTCAATCTCTCTTCTAACCAGAACAGAAAACCACTTCACAAAATGTTCTAACATTAGTTAGGACATCCTTCACAACATAACAAAGAACACCATCTGATAATCTTCAGATATCACTGAGTCACCAGCTTGATCCAAAAGAACCCAGACATAAATTGGGACATATACATTCTCATCCCATTACAAGAGATAATCTTCCATAGATAACTCAGAACTCCTACCACAAGCTCCAAGAGATGAATATAAAACACCTCCTTTTGTCTTCAACTTACTACTTTTCTGCTCTAAAGTAATTTGTCTCAGACTTTCCTCAAGAATAATCAGCTGCCATATGTTGATTATCTTGATTCTTCGAACTCACTTCTGAGATGGACCAAATGCCACTGGTTGATTACCTCCTTCATGAATCCTCATATGAAAAAGTCAAATGCCACTTATTGACCTCTCCACGTTTATCATACTTCTCCCAAAGATATTCTGACATTCCAAGTGAGACTTGAACTTCAAGCTACATGTTGAACAAAACTTAGATTTTCTAAGACATGGACATGTAACATCCTCTCCATCCAGCAACTCCAAAGAACTGCAACGAGAACGATCTTTTTGAAGTATCCAATCTACAACCCTGTAGACCCTTCTATCTCAAGTTGATGTGCCACTTCACCAACTAAGAATCTGATGTTGAACCAAATGTCACAACATTGTGTTTTGACATCTAGCTGTTGAATTCAGCTCCTTCTTCTGCCACTTGAAAGAACTTCCTCCCTTCACAGAACAAGAGTTCAATGTTCTCATAGACTTGATTGTGGAACCAAGTTTGAGTAAACAACCTCCATCCTGCAGGTTTGCAGTTAAGTCATCCAAGCTCACACCTTGATGAATCCCTGCTTCTTCTCCAAAGACATCAGACACTCTGATGCATGAGTCTTCAGAAGGACCAGTTAGAAACTATCCCTTCAGCTATACCAAGGGTTCCACTTCCTAAAGCAAAGTTGTTTCCATGATGTCAAGACTGCTGCCACTTGTTCTTGACTCCATAGTGTGCATTAGCTAATGCACTTCCTTACCTAGATCAGAAGTAAACTGATCCAAGTAACCACCATCAGGACTATGATGTTTTCTTCTTCTTATACACACCAAGGTTGAACATGTTTCTTGCCAGGAAACCTTTTCAGAGATCATATGCTTTTGCTGCCACCAAAGTGATAGATCATAAACCAATGTACTATCCTTCCTGTGATTCTGCACAGGATCTTGAAGATGAGATGTTCCAACATCTTTTAAAACATCATTTATCTTGAGCTCCAAGGATAATCAATTAAATACTTGTACTTGGCACAAGTAGACATTGATCTTAAATCCTTTCCCAATATTCCATTCAGATACTTCCACCATAAGACTACTTTGAAAATACTCTTCTAGTGTCAACATCTTCTGCTTGCAAGCACCTCAACAATTTTGAGAATCTTTCCAGATTAAATTCACCCTTAGGAATGAGAGGGATGAATCCTACCTTGCAAATGTGTCACCCAACAACCAGAACCCATGTGACACCGGTCAACTGCCAACCAGACCCTAGGCTGACCAAAAGTGAGGAGGTTAACCAAAACTCCCCCTCAAATTAACAATCATGGAAACTCCACACCAATATCCATGCATTGTACACACATGTCTCAACATGACATACACCATCCCTATCGGTGGCAATTAACTCTATGAGTTATACCTATACATACTCCAATCACACCAATCAGACTCCAACTGACCATAAGTACTGGTGAAAGAAAACAACACCAGTCAATAGTAGATATGCATTGCTAGAGCATACTACCTCAACCAACCTTTGAATCTTCATATTCTCACTCCTTGAAAGAACTGCCACTTCTGAGCGTGGTGTTTGAATAACAAGATTCATGGTCCCAATCCTCTTAATAGCAATCAGGTTACCCCATTATTGACTTCTAACATCCAGGGGACTTGTCTTCCAACACAACATAGTACTTCAGGGAACAACTATCCAACCCTGATCAATCTAGCAGGAAATTTCACACTGTCACATCTCAACCAGCTCCACTTCTAGAGATCAGACTTCTAAAAGTGACCTTCTTGAGCACACACACAGTTGACCCTACCCTTGTCAACTTAGCACACACAGATGTCTCCTCTTCCAGGTCAGGAGTAGGTTCCAAATAAAAGTATCCCTTTGTTTGACACCTAAACACATATGCTCTTCGACCAGTAGCTGCATACTTGTTGAACAACATGTTCTAACATCACATAGAACATTAGTTCCACCTCCTTGGAACAAACCCTCCTTGAAATTCTTCAAGGTCTTCATATACACTACCCAAGAGAGTAAAAGAATCAGTGATCAGGTGATTCTTACCATCCTGAAGTGAGAACATCATGATGAGTGGACTTGAGGAGACTCAAGTATCTTTGACATCTTCAGTAGATTATGATGAAATCTTGAATACAGTAGCCTTTCATCCACATGAGGGGAAACTACATCAGAGTTTGAGTTTTGCCAGGTATTATGCAGCGAAAATCATAATACAACTCAACCTATGAACACACACTTCACCAGATCAGCCTCCAAGAACATACCAAGTTTGAATATGATTCAATACTAGCACAGTTGTCCCACACAAAGTCCAATTTCCAACCTCCAGAGACAGGTACACACAGTTCCTGTCATGAATAGTCCATCCACCTACTTCAAGGGACCATTCAGGGAAATCACAGAACCTTCCACGGGTTCCAACATCAGTACTAACATAACTCCTTGCAAGATACCAGAAAGTATCACCCATGGATCTCATCCAGAAACAGAACAGGATGCCTGCTCTGATACCAATTGAAATTCTGGTATAGTCAGAGTTCAGATGTTCTACACAAAGTCATGACATCTGATCCAACATTGTTACTGATACAGCAAGACAGTTAGAAAAATTAAAACCCAATACTCATATGCACACAGTCCCAGATGTCACGACATCTGCTATTCTACCACCATGGACAGAAGAACATCCAGTTTTGTCCATCTAGTACAAAGACACAGTAGAGATCAAACATAGAACTTATGTTTATTGATCCTGCCCAGTTATCAGCATGATGTCTCAACATTGATTTAAACATCACCTGTTCCAACATTACAGAAGGGTGAACTGTAACAGACCAACCAGTCTATCAGTAACAGCAGTCAATAATGAATGTCATAACATTCTATTTTGCAATCAGACTGCAGGATATGTGTCAAGTCTGTTATTCTCTTCATAAACAGACTAGAAACAGACTGAGTTATAACAGACAAAATATAGTGTGCAGAAGGTAAAAACACCAGTAATTGTTAACCTAGTTCGGTACAACATTACCTACTCTGGAGGCATACCAAGCGAGGAAGAAGATCCACTATTAGCAGTATTAATTCAGAGTTAAACTCCCCCGTTTACAACTCTTCACTTAATCCTTATCCAATGCAATCTATACCTAGGCACTCCTAGATAGAAACCTCCAGTTTCCATTCCTATAACTACAATTACAATGTAATGTTTAAACAACTTGAACATGCTTCACAGCTTCGTTCAAGAACATAACAACTCTTGCCTACAGGCTTTGAGTTACAAATAATCTCATGCTTTCAAGCACTGAGAAACACCTGGTAACCTTCCCACAGGTTGGGAGGTTTACCTCACACACACCTCTAATTTTTACATTGTTTGAGGCTTACCATACCTAGGTTACAATCTGCTATTTATAACCTAACCACCCAACTGGATTTGGGCCTTCAGAAATCGCAGCAAATCTTTCCTTTGCTGTTACAGAGCTGGCAGAATTCTTCTGCTACAATCAAGGTCTTCAATCTTTTATTTCCTAAAATATCTCCATATATATCTCCATATTTAGAAATTGTATATTCACCAAATATTCTGATTGAGTCTTCGAGACCTCCACAAATAATGCCACATAGGATTCTAACTAATCCCAGAATATTAAATCAGTTAACACATAACAGAATTAACTAATTCAGCTTTATACACAGCTGGGCTTGGACAACTTGAAAACCCTAAATATATTTTCCAATCAAATCTTTTTATAACAGCTGTATAGATCTCCTTGGAAAATAATCAAATCTGGTTGAAATCCCTGATTGAATGCGCCAGCTAGCCATATCTTCAATCAACCAATGATTGCCATTAATTATGCAATCACAAAACACCAGACATTCATACTGAATGTTCTGTGTACAGGATGTCATGACATCGGGTCTGACATCCTAGAAAAATCCTGCATAATCCAATTTCCTTTTATAGCAGGTACAACCATATCAGATACCATGACATTGTGTATGTCATCTGAAACAATCCTGCATGAACATGTCTTCCATTTAAGCTCCAGCAGGTACATCCAATATCAGAAGCCTTGTCATTGTATGTGGCATTCTGAAACAATCCTGCATGAACATGTTCTTGAACTCCAGCAGGTACATAGGATATCTCATGTTAAGACATCACACATGACATCTTGTGAACACTCTTTGTTTTACCAAAATTGCTGCCAACTCTTAGAATCAACAATGATGATATCTCTTGGTACAACCGTGTGTATGATGGTGTGCAGATTATCGACTCTTGTGGCGAATTCTCTAATGTACCTCTTCTTGGTACATGTGGTGGGATTAACTACAACCCTGTTTTGGCACATCGTCAGCTTGGGTTCCCCCTAAAGGATAAACCTAATAACATTCTGTTAGAGGGTGTGTCCTTTCAGGAGGGTAAAGATCCCCAAGGCTTGAAGGGCAGAATGGTCTGCGCTTGGCGCAAGATTCATAGAAAAGGAAGGAAAGAGTTGGGTCCTAAGAATTATGTTGCTATGGAGCCTTACACTGCTTGGGTTAGGAAGAGAGCATCTGAGTATCTCATGCCTTACGAGTATCCAAGACCTACACCTTGGGTATGGCTGGGCCTTCAACTCTCCCTGACCAAGGAGTAGAGGAGCTGAGAGACGAAGACCGATCACGTGCTTGGATCCGTGAAAGAGAGGAGTTGCTTCAGCAGATCAAGGAGAAGGATGCTTTGATAGAGTTCCTCGAACATCAGGTTATTGATGATCCTGATGATGCATGGACTTCTCTACTTCCTCAGTCTTCCAGGTTTTGGAAGAGGAAGTACGACCGACTCGCCAAGGAGAAGGCAGATATGGAGGCAGCCTACGAGAGGGAGGTGAAGAGACTCCGTGCATCCTATCTTCCTGTGTCCCGAGCTTTAGATGATTGTTTCTAGGGATCCATAGGATGATTATTTTCCTTTTCTCTTGTATATGGTTACCAATGCGGTACTTCTTTGGTGTAAAATATTTCCCAGATATTATGTTTCCATATAAAAGTGTTTAATATTTCCAAAATTTGCAAATAGAACCCTAAAATTCCTTTGAAATAAAAAACAAATCATGTGTACAAGCATTGCATGCATCATGTGCATAAGCAGGTTTTGTTCCCGGCTTCTTGTTCTGTGGTCTAACTCTGTGTTCTTCATTTATTTTAAAGACAAGCTGACTCACCGGTACTACACCAGAGCCAACATTTCAAGACTGATGGATCATTTGGAACAAGAGAATCGTGAATTGAAAGAGGAAGTGGCCAGATTAAGTGCCTTGATGGAGTCATTCATGGCTGCCCAGAGCCAGTCTTCTCCGACACCTTCAACTCCTCCCCAGGGGACCGTCATCTATGAGATTGTCTCCTCGACTGTGCATGCAGCCAGTGCACACTTTGCTCCAACGGCCATGCCAGCCGGATTCCCGTGGGGGATGCCTCCCAATTTCATGCCCGAGGGTCCTGCTCCCACCTTTGCTTCTATGCCGGCATCTAGCCCGGTCATTGCTGTTCCTCCTCCTGTTGTGCATACTCTGCCCAGAGTAGACGACACCATCTATCATTCTGAGCCGTCTGAGGGCCCAGATGTCTATGAGAGGATGGACGCTATGAACGATCAATTTCTTGAGCTTCGCAAGGAATTGAAGACTCTCAGAGGAAAGGATCTTTTCGGCAAGTCTGCTGCCGAACTCTGCTTGGTTCCTAATGTGAAGATCCCTGTGAAATTCAAGGTCCCTGACTTTGAAAAATACAAGGGAAATAATCTCTCAGCCACCTGGTCATGTATGCCAGGAAAATGTCGACTCAAACCGATAATGACCAATTGCTCATCCACTACTTTCAGGACAGTCTGTCCGGTGCTGCTCTGCGTTGGTACATGGGTTTAGACAGTGCGAACATCCGATCCTTCAACGATCTTGGCGAGGCCTTCGTCAAGCAATACAAGTACAATATGGATATGGCTCCCGATATGGATCAATTGAGGGCCATGTCCCAGAAGGACAAGGAAACATTCAAAGAATACGCCTAGAGGTGGCGAGAGGTAGCAGCACAGATCGTGCCCCCGCTAAAAGAGAAAGAGATGACTAAGATCTTTTTGAAGACCTTGAGTTCTTTTTATTATGAGCGGATGATTGCTAACGCTCCTTCCGACTTCACCGAGATGGTGAATATGGGGATGCGTATAGAAGAAGGGGTTAGAGAAGGGTGTCTGACAAGAGAGGAAGGCCCTTCTGCCAAACGTTATGGGGCGTTTGCAAAAAAGAAAGATGGAGAGGCACATGCTGTGACCTCCCACGTGAAACCGAGAAGACCCTCTGTGAGGAGGAAGACCGTGCGTTCCGCCGGTAACCAGAACCAGGTGGCTCATATAACACCTGTCTTCAGAGATAATCAGCAGTACCAGCAACATAACAACAATTAGCAACCACATCCGCAATATCAACATCAACAGCACCGTCCGCAACAGCAGGCCTACCAGCCTCGAAACAGTAATCAAACCAACACGAGTTATGAGAGGAAAAGGGTCACCTTCGATCCTATTCCAATGACGTATGCAGAGTTATATTCCTCTTTGATAGAGAGGAAGTTGATTACTCCGCGAGACCCACCGGCTATACCTACTAACCCCCAGTGGTGGTATAAGCCCGAATTACACTGTGTTTACCATTCTGGTGCTCCCGGCCATGACGTGGAGAATTGCTACCCTTTGAAGACCAAATTTCAAGACCTTGTGAGGTGCGGCATTCTGGGTTTCGAGGATGTAAGTCCTAACGTTAAGAAGAACCCATTGCCCGAGCATGGGAAATCTGTCAACATGGTCCAGGGCTGCCCTGGCAAGTACAAAGTCAAATACGTCAGTCATATTCGACAATCTCTGGTCGAGATGCATCGTTTGCTATGTGATTATAGTCATTATGAGCATGGCCACGATAGATGCCGAGTCTGTTCTGTTAATCAAAGAGGTTGTCGCCAGGTGCGCAAAGATGTTCAAGAAATGTTGGATGAAGGAGTTATTGAGATCCTTCAAAACAGAAATGTTGACGAAGATGCTGATGAGGTCAACGTAATTTCTCCAGTATTCCGGATCCCCGAGCCTGTTATCATCAAGTATGATGGTAGCAAGCAGAAGGTTTCTCCCGCATTAACTATCAAGCCAGCCGGACCGGTACCATACTCTTATGAAAACGCGGTCCCCTGTCGGTACAATGCTGTCGCGGTAGAAAATGGGAAAGAGGTGTCCTTGCCATCCTCATTTGTTGTTAACATTGCCGATGTTAGTGGTTTGACCCGCAGCGGTCGTGTATTTTCAGCACCTTCAAAGCCTCAAACTAATATTGATTCTGTTGAACGCCCGATTGGGAATGCTGTGAGCACTCCGAATCCGGCACTTGTTGTTAAGCCCTCCTCTACATTGAGAACTCCTGCTTCTGTTGGCCCAAGCGGAAATATGAAAGAAGACTGCGATGAGATGCTGAAGCTCATCAAAAGGAGCGAGTACAATGTTGTAGACCAGCTTCTACAAACGCCATCCAAGATATCTATGTTATCATTGCTTTTGAATTCAGAACCACACCGAGAGGCTCTGCAGAAGCTGTTGGATGTGGCATATGTGGATCACGATGTCACGATAGAACAATTCGATAGTATTGTTGCAAACATTACTGCTTGTAACAACTTGAGCTTTTGTGACTCTGATCTCCCCGAGGAGGGAAGAGACCACAACTTGGCATTACATATATCTATGGGTTGAAAAGATGACGCCATGTCCAATGTGCTGGTGGAAACTGGATCATCATTGAATGTATTGCCAAAATCCACTCTCTCGAAGCTGTCATATCAAGGGCCTCCCATGAGGCAGAGTGGAGTAGTTGTGAAGGCTTTCGATGGGTCTCGCAAGACTGTGATTGGGGAAGTTGATCTCCCAATCAAGATCGGACCAAGCGATTTCCAGATTACCTTCCAGGTTATGGACATTCACCCATCGTATAACTGTCTCCTAGGCAGACCATGGATTCACGAAGCAGGCGCCGTGAGATCCACCCTACACCAGAAACTGAAATTTGTGAAGAATAAGAAGCTGGTGGTGGTAGGGGGAGAAAGGGCTCTCCTGGTTAGCCATTTGTCTTCCTTCTCTTATATAGATGCTGAGGATGAAGTTGAAACTCCCTTCCAAGCTTTATCTATTGTTGAGCCTATTGAGAAGAGAACTCCTTCATTTGCTTCCTACAAAGATGCAAAGTTGGCCATTGAGCATGGTGCAACTGCTGGATTAGGGAAAATGATTGAGCTAGAAGACAACAAGTTCCGGGCTGGCATAGGTTATTCATCTGGGATTTCTAATACGCAAGGGTTGTTCAAGAGTGGAAGGTTCATCCACACTGGTCAAGACGAAGAGGCCGCTGCCGTTCTGGAAGAGGACGAAGAGGATTCTGGCAACTTCGTCATCCCTGGGGGGATCTGCAATAATTGGGTCGCTGTGGATATTCCAACAATTATCCATAAGTCAAAGTAATGCTCATTGTGTTTAAAAACCCTCCTCCCATGCCAAAAGGAGGAGTGATGACATTGTTGGCGCATAAATACAATTATATTTGCATTCAATAAATTCATGTTAAATGTTTGTTTTTCCAATTATTTTCCCTTTTCGCTTTTTGCATGAAATTGGTGATCACATAAAACCTAAAAATAGAATAAAATCAATTTTTTCATCTGGATAATGATTTGCCTTGTTTGAATTCTAAAGCTTTTCATATCCAAAATCACTATGCAGGTTGATCAAACCCATTGAACATAATGACCCAACACCATCTCCCAACTTTGAATTCCCTGTATTTGAGGTGGAAGAAGATGATGTTGAAGAGATTCCTGACGAGATTACCCGTCTACTTGAGCATGAAGAGAAGATCATTCAGCCGCATCTTGAGAATCTAGAAACGGTCAACTTGGGGTCTGAGGATTGTGTGCGAGAAGTGAAGATTGGGGCACTCCTGGAAGAGTCTGTTAAGAAGGGGTTGATTGAATTTCTACGAGAATACGTCGATGTCTTTGCCTGGTCATATGAAGACATGCCTGGTCTAGATACAGATATTGTGCAACATTTCCTACCTTTGAAACCTGAGTGCGTGCCTGTGAAGAAGAAGCTCAGAAGAACTCATCCTGATATGGCAGTGAAGATCAAAGAGGAAGTTCAGAAGCAAATTGATGCAGGGTTTCTGGTGACTTCTACATATCCTCAATGGGTGGCCAATATCGTGCATGTGCCTAAGAAAGACGGAAAAGTCCGGATGTGTGTGGACTATAGAGACTTGAATAAAGCTAGTCTGAAAGATGATTTTCCTCTACCACATATTGATATGTTGGTAGACAATACAACTAAATTCAATGTCTTCTCATTTATGGACGGATTTTCCGGATATAATCAGATCAAGATGGCACCCGAGGATATGGAGAAGACAACATTCATCACACCTTGGGGAACATTCTGTTATCAAGTGATGCCCTTCGGTTTGAAGAACGCCGGAGCCACGTATCAACGAGCTATGACCACCTTGTTTCATGATATGATGCACAAGGAAATCGAGGTATATGTTGAAGATATGATTGCAAAGTCAAGAACGGAAGTTGAACATGTAGAGCACTTGTTGAAGCTTTTTCAACGTTTGAGGAAGTATAAGCTCCGTCTGAATCCCAACAAGTGTACATTTGGAGTCCGTTCCGGCAAGTTATTGGGCTTTACTGTTAGTGAAAGAGGTATTGAGGTTGATCCTGCAAAGGTCAAAGCAATACAAGAGATGCCTGCGCCCAAAATTGAGAAGCAAGTCCGAGGTTTTCTTGGCCGCTTGAATTATATTTCCAGATTCATATCCCACATGACTGCCACATGTGCGCCGATATTCAAGCTCCTCCGGAAAGATCAGTCCCATGATTGGACCGAGGATTTCCAGAAAGATTTCGACAGTATTAAAGAGTATCTGTCTGAGCCTCCGATTCTGTCTCCGCTCGTGGAAGGAAGATCATTGATTATGTATCTGACTGTCTTGAAGACTCAATGGGTTGTGTCCTTGGTCAGCAAGACGAATCAGGAAAGAAAGAATATGTTATTTACTACTTGAGCAAGAAGTTCACTGATTGTGAGTCTCGATACTCAATGCTTGAGAAAACATGTTGTGCTTTGGCTTGGGCTGCTAAGCGCCTACGCCAGTACATGTTAAATCATACGACGTGGTTGATATCCAGAATAGATCCAATCAAGTATATCTTCGAGAAGCCTGCTTTAACAGGGAGGATTGCCCGTTGGAAGATGTTGTTATCTGAGTATGATATTGAGTATCGAGCTCAGAAGGCTATTAAAGGTAGTATCTTGGCTGACCACTTGGCACATCAGCCGATCGAGGATTATCAGTCAGTCCAGTATGACTTCCCAGATGAGGAGATCCTGTATTTGAAAATGAAAGATTGCGATGAGCCTACACTCGATGAAGGGCCAGAGCCTGGTTCCAGATGAAGTATGGTGTTTGATGGCGCTGTAAATCAAGATGGAAATGGTATTGGGGCAGTGATTATTACTCCTCAGGGCACACATATTCCTTTTACAGCAAGGCTAACTTTCAAATGCACGAATAATATGGCTGAGTATGAAGCTTGTATTATGGGATTGGAGGAGTGCATTGATCTAAGGATCAAGCATCTTGATGTATATGGTGATTCGGCCCTCGTTGTTAATCAGATTAAGGGTGAATGGGAAACGAATCAGCCTGGCCTCATTCCATATAAGGATTATGCGAGGAGGATTTCAACATTCTTTACTGAGGTTGACTTCCATCATATTCCTCGAGATGAGAATCGGATGGCAGATGCTCTTGCTACACTCGTTTCAATGATTGTGGTTAAACTTTGGAATGAAGTCCCCAATATCACTGTGATGCGCTTGGACAGACCAGCTCATGTATTTGCAATAGAAGAGGTGAAAGATGATAAGCCGTGGTATTATGATATCAAGTGTTTCCTTCAGAACCAGTCTTACCCGCCTAGGGCATCTGTGAAAGACAGGAAGACTCTGAGGAGATTATCAGGAAGTTTCTACCTCAATGGTGATGTGCTTTATAAGAGAAATTTTGACATGGTTCTGCTCAGATGCGTGGATAGACACGAAGCAGACCTGTTGATGACTGGGGTCCATGAAGGTTCATTTGGTACTCATTCCAATGGACATGCCATGGCTAGAAAGATATTGAGAGCAGGCTACTATTGGCTGACAATGGAGTCTGACTGCTGCAAATATGTGAAGAAATGCCATAAGTGTCAGATTTATGCGGATAAGATTCATATTCCCCCGACACTTCTGAATGTGATTTCATCACCATGGCCTTTCTCCATGTGGGGAATTAACATGATTGGCATGATAGAGCCGAAAGCGTCCAACGGTCACAGATTTATTCTCGTAGCTATTGATTACTTCACCAAGTGGGTTGAAGCGGCGTCATACGCAAACGTGACCAGGCAGGTGGTCGTGAAGTTTATCAAGGACCAACTTATATGCCGATATGGTGTGCCAGATAAGATCATTACTGATAATGGATCTAACCTGAACAACAAGATGATGAAAGAGCTATGTAATGAGTTCAAGATTGTGCATCATAACTCTTCTCCCTATAGACCCAAGATGAATGGGGCTGTTGAAGCTGCTAATAAGAATATCAAGAAAATTATCCAAAAGATGGTTGTCACGTACAAAGATTGGCATGAGATGCTGCCATTTGCTTTACACGGATATCGTACATCTGTCCGCACTTCGACAGGGGCAACCCCTTTCTCTCTTGTTTATGGCAGAGCAGTTTTACTCCTAGTAGAGGTGGAGATCAATTCAATGAGAATCTTGATGGAAGCCAAGTTGACTGATGCTGAATGGGTTCAGAGTCGTTATGACCAACTGAATTTGATAGAAGAGAAGAGATTGACTGCCATGTGCCATGGTCAGTTATATCAGCAAAGGATGAAGAAAGCCTTTGATAAGAAGGTCAAGCCTCGTGTGTTCCGATAAGGTGACCTTGTGCTCAAGAAAGTCTTGCCTTTCGCGCCCGATTCCAGGGGAAAGTGGACTCCAAACTATGAAGGTCCATATGTTGTTAAAAGAGCCTTTTCAGGAGGTGCTTTGATACTTACAACTATGGATGGGGAGGATTTCACTCGTCCTGTGAATTCAGATGCAGTCAAGAAATACTTCGCCTAAAAAATAAAAACAGAACAACTCGCTAAGTCGAAAACCCGAAAGGGCGGCTTAGGCAAAAATGAGCGTCTCGGTGGATTGAAAACCTGAAAGGGCGATCCAGGCAAAAGTTAGAGACATAAAAAAAAATGATGATACATATCCCGCTAGATTGAGTACCTCACCCTGGGGCAATCTAGGCAAAAATTAGGGATTTGGCAAGTAACTGCATCCTGACAAGGCTTTGTTCTACAACTGTCAATCCATCAGGGATTCTTGCTCATTCGTCATCAACCAAAGCTACAAATACATCGGATTCAGAATTGGTGGAGAAATGGTCATTATGTTCAATGTAGCCCTTTTCCAATATATATCACCAATTTCAAATTTGTAAAGATCTATGGAGTCTTGCCATTTGCAGACTACCATTCCATCAAATAAATTTGAGCCTTTTATCCAATTATTTGCACTCTTGTTTGTTTCTATTCAACAAATGTTTTGCATGTTTCCATTGAAAAAATATCATTGTTTTAAATAATCGAATTTTTCATAAATTTGTTTTTTAACAAAATGAACATTCACAATGACATAAGGATACTTAAGAGATCTTCAGTGCTCTCCCAAGGATGGTATGATTCCCAACAGGGTAAGACATTTGTTCATATTCCTGGCATGTTTGTATCCTCTTCCTGCCGGAGCCCTTTTTTTTAGTTTTTTCTACTAAGCGGAGTGTTTGATAAGATATTCACCACTCTTCCCTTCAGCAGAGTAGCGACCTTTCCTTCTCAGCAGGTGTGATCTTTGGTAGTACGGTATTTGGCGGTGACCTTGGAAGCCTCCTGTTTGGCGGTTGTTCTCCACAGATCCCCCACCTTCTCTGATAGATTCCCCAGTAGAGTTGCTCATGCGGCGGATTTTATCTGTGCAATAACTCCTGTCCCCAGCTGGAATGACTGATGTTTGTTCCCCTGCAGAGATCTTTGCTTCCTGGTATCTCTTGCCCTCATCAGGTTGTATACTCTCCGGTGAACCTGGCTTTCTCTCTTGAGATGTAGTACCGGATGTTTGTGTACTTATCCTTTGGAGCTGTTAGAAATGTCTGTTTGTCAGTATTCATCATACATAAACCATGCATGCGTGCATATAGTTTTCAAACATTCAGATATTCATGATTGCATTCTTTGCCATATATCTTTATTTGTAATCCCCTGCTAATGGGTGATATGCTTCCCAAGCAGATGTCGGTGTCTGATCTCCCCATATAGAGTCAGCCCCTTAAGCAGAAAGTGTTTATCTTTCCTTCCATACTCCCCACCGAGTTATAACATCGTGGATGATGGTTGTTTCTGTTTCTTCCCAACCCCTATATTGGGATGGATTTTCCTATTGAGTTATATCCTCACTAGGACGAGTCTTGATTCAGTTTGCCTCTCTAGTTTGATCCTAGACTGGCTTCTTATGACTGTTTCCTGCACTCCCCTGTGGTATAAATGAATAATTGCTCAGTAATTAGTAATCATTCATCTTATCCCCGGCGGAGTCTGTGGTTTTCTACCCAGTAACCGGTAGTTGTAAACCCTATTTCATCCCCTTGCAGAGTTAACCTAATTGATGACGGTTACTCCTCCGTGGTTTTCTACCTAGTATCCGGTAGATGTAAATCCCTCCTTGACGATTATCTTTATCCAATATTCGGTGTCGATATTCCCTCATTTCTCTTGGATAATTGCTCTGTTTAAGCAGTTTATCCTCAACAAGTCATCTCTCATATACCTGTTGCCGGTAATGTTTGTTCCTCCCCTTGAATGGTCATCATTGTATACCTAGTTTCGGTATCCCGATGCCTTTTTCTCTCGGTCGATTTATCCTTTATTAACCCAGTAACCGGTTGTGGATAATCTTCCATGCGAGTATATTATCTATGTTCTGACGGTAATAGATAATATATCTCATGCACTCTTTGGTCGAAGCCTTTTGTTCTTCCCCAGTTGAGTAAGATTCGTATCCCTTTGTGGAATCGAATGTCCATCCCATAATTGAGTTTGTTTTTAGCCCTCTTTTGGATGATGAGTGTTTTGGGAATATTCCCCAATTCATGCTTTGGTTGATCACCTATTATATTCCCAGTAACCGGCATCCCTGGTGTTCCCTCCTTCTGCTCCCTATTATGACTTTTTGTCCTCTGTGGAGTCAGATTTTCCTGAGTTAAAATATACCTTTTAGGTCTTTCTCATATGATTTGGTTGATTGATATCTCTCACCCTTATACCGGTCTTAGATATTCATTCTCCCGGAGCATGTTTTTCCCTCACCCTTATACCGGTGGGATCACATGATCTCTTTTTGAGCTTATTACCCAATAACCGGTAATACCTCATTTGTTTTTCCTCAGCTGAGTCCTTAGTGGACATCTCCACCTGAGTCTGGATTTTTTTATCCGAAGTATCCGTTGCGGATAATTTTGCTGTATTGGCATATTCCCCAATACGTGCATCTTCGAGTCAGCTCGAGTCCTTCCATGGATTCATTTCATGGATTCTCTCCGTGTCTCTCAGCAAGTTTCAAGTCGTGACCTGCTCATGCGTTTTCATCCCTTTACTCCCCGGTAGAGTCTTCGCCCCATAGAATGAATTATTCATAGGGATTGACGATTTCCTCCTGATCTTTGCCCTTGTGGACCTATCTCCACAGCGTTTTATCATTTGCATGCATACATCTGCACCATGAGGTCTCTTAGGGACCAAAATTCGTCTCTTTGTTATTATTTAAGCCCATTCTACCTAGTCGAGACGAAGATTTCAACCTTCACTTCTCCGGCTAGAATGATCTTAAATAGGGGCATCTATAAGACCCCAATTTTGTCCCTAAGATCCCTCATGGCATCATAACATTGCATTTGCATTGCCTCAAGGATCATAAGCATCTTGGTTCCCTTTACCTTTGGGTGGGATCCCTTGTGAGTGGTTTGAGATCACCAAGCATGCTTGAATTGTATATCATTGTTTTTCTCATTTTGTTTGTTAACCAAAAGCACAAAAATATGTCACTAACATCTTTTGTTTGTAACTTGAGCAATCACAAGGTCAAGAGCTTCAAGGAGATCCTTTGTGCAAAGATATGGCCAAGGGAAGATGATAGCAAGCATGGTAATGGTTCCCAAAGCCCTCATCCATCAAATATGCCTCCCTAGCATCTCAACTCATCATTTTGATCAAATCAAGTCAAAGGGTTTGAGGTTTGTTCTCCAAAGAAACCCTAATTCATCTGTGCACCACAATGCCCTGCTCTTGAAGCAACCTCAGCCCCTGATCAAATACAATCAAGGGAAGTTCTTTAATTCATCATTTCATGCATATTTGAACTTATTTGAGTGACCTCAATCATCAATTCATCAAGATATGAGTCATGGACTTGAGAAGTTGATCAGTCAATTCATCTGACTATTTTGAAATACACTGAGACCTAACTTTTTGTGTGTTGGTAAAATGGAGATGATCCCAAAAGAAAAAATGTTCTTAAGGACAATATGAACAACTTTCATGTTCATCGAAAATTGATTTGAAGCTTGGAAGGTCATCTCCCATTCCAAGACATTATAGGTCATTTTGACTGAAACCCTAATTTTGGGTCAACTTCCCAAGGACATAACTCATTAATTTATATGATTTTGAGGTGGGATTAAATGCATTGGAAAGCTTACGATGTCCACTTAAAATGTTATGTTTTACAAAATTTCAAAATCTCAAAGGAAATACATGTGATAATGCAAGACATTATAGGTCGTTTTGGACCAAATGCATTAAAAGGCAAAAAAGTCCAACTTCAAAGGATTCCAAATTTGAGTCCATTTTGATTGTCTTGAAAAGATATACGACTTTGAAGTTGGAGGTTTTTTCATTTGAGGCTTGCATCATCAAAATAGAAGGGCTTGAACATTGGCCAAATTTAGAAACTTTGCCTTTGCATGCTTTGCACCTTGCACTTTAAACTCCAATTCACCAATTTCCACACTTCAAATGGATTTTTTCCCAACATAACAATTGCTCCTTACATCAAAACCTTTCCAACCATTACTCACATGCTCATGTTTGGATTTGGCAAATGGCATTTTCGAAGAGGGGAAGTTTTTGGTTCAATTATGCATAACATATCAAAACTCCATGCACAAGCCAATTCACTCCAAGCTGCGCGTCCAGATCATCTCACATTCATTTCAGATTGCATTTGGCATCGAATTTGGGCCTTTTGCATGATCATGCAAGCCCATGCAATGGATATCCAATTCCATGCACACAGATTGAATCACACTTACCTTGCCATTCCCTCTATAAATAAGAGCTCTATTCCATTCAAATTTCATCCATGAATCAACCTGAAATGCTGCAGAACTGAAAACCTAACCTCTCACCAAAGGAGCTATTTCACTTTTCTTCATTTTTTTTCAGATCTAAAATTCAACTACATCTGGTTGAATCTTTGGATCTAAAGCTCCTAGACCTCTCTCTCATACTCCATTGATCTTCTGTTTGGCCAAAGGAAGCAAGGAAGCAAGCTCAAATCTCCAGAATCCAAGGTTGTTCTTCAACTGGTTTTTTCTTCGAAACTCACCAATTATTGATCTATTTGCTTGGATATTGTGTTTTCTGAAGTCCTCACTTGATAGGCAAGCTAGTGGTAGCTTCAATTTCATGATTTATTGAATTGTATTTTTTTATACCTGAATCTTCCAGCTCAGATTTCTTACTCTATAAGAATCTTGAGTGTGATTCAAGGTTACAGGATTCTGGATGCCGGATGCCTTTGCACCTTTTGAGGTGTAATCAGTCCTCTCTGTAATAGCAGTCCAAAAATCGTGTGGAGCAAACCGTTCAGGGACCACACTCGGTCCGTATAGTGGGAGTCAGAGGATACTAGCCAACTCCTCGACGGATAACTCATGATAATTACTAAAAAGACGGAATCAGAGAGTACCATAGTAGTACCTCGTAATGTCAATCCACCGTTTTTCCAGTTGGAACTCAAGTGTACTTAAAAATTCAAGCGTGATGCATTCATAAGTAGACGCCTCAAGACTCATGAATTCTAACATACCCAACACATGGAACATCATGTAAATTTCAATATTTAAGCCTAAGTTATGAAGGGTTTGTTCACCCATGTACCTGGTGGAGGTTAACTTCAACTTTCTATGAATGGAGTACCGTCGCTCCTGCTCAGGATTATCGAAGACAATGTTGTGCGAGTTCGGATTACGACTACTCCTCTTTCGTGGCCTTGAGGTCTCAGCCATTTGTTGCTTCCCTTGAACAATCCTCCTCGGGGGCATTTTCGTACCTACAAAAATTTAGAGAAATTCGAAATTGAAATTAGAAAAAATGGACACCGTGGATGTGATGAGGGCGAAAATTGGTGAAGGATTTGTGAAGGGAGTTTTTGATTTGGGGTTGATATGATGGTAAAGGTGGAAGCTTTTTGGGGAGGTTTTAATGAAGGTTTAGGTTTTTGAGAGAGAGATGGTGGAGAAGATGAGGTTTGTGAGAGATGATGAGTGGAGAATGAGTGGAAATCAGATTTTGGAATGCGTTAAGTGGGTGTAATGAGTTGTTATTGGGTTTTAATGAGGGGTGGGGTCCACACGAGCATCCAAACAACTTTCACAATTTCAAATCTACAGGCCTGACACGGGCCATGTCAGGCTGTTGTAAGTCCAAATTTTGACCATCATCCTTCAGTGGTCCTAACACGGGCCGTGTCAGGCTTCTGCCAATATGAATATTTTCTCTTTCCTTCAGTGCTCCTGACACGGGTCATATCAGTTGACACGGGCGGCCGTGTCAGGCTGTTGTTACTCCCCTTACAAGTTTGCTTCATGGGCCTGACACGGCCCGTGCCAGCTGACACGGGTGGCCAGGTCAGGTGGTTGGTTGGGCTTCAAAAAAAATTCTTCTCTCTTTTATTTAGATTTGGTCTATCCTCCCGGTACAAGTTCCGTATTAACGTGAGTGCCTCCACCCTTTTATGCAAGACACTATGTATACCTGAACTACCTAAAACACCAAACAAAGACAATAATTAGAAATAAAAACATGTGGGTTACCTTCCACGAAGCACTTCATTTAACGTCAGATTGCTCGACAGTTTACCATACTATCCGTGTAGATAAACATTCTTTACCAGGCCAATTCCTCGTCCTTGAGGATAAGGCTTCTCCTTCTTTCTTTTTGCTTTTGGACTGGAACTAGGAATTTTTTCATTCGGAGTTGCTAATGAAGACGGTGATAGTTGAGAAGGACTTCTTTCATCTTTTTCTGATATTGGTATGTTACTTTGCTCTCTCACATCTGTCCTGATTATGCCTAGTTAATAGTGATGTTCTTTTTCTACCTCTAGCTTCCTGTTTTCAATAGCATTCAATGTTATTTCATCATCATAAACTTTAAAGTTAATGTGCTCTGGTCCATGTCGAGATTGCATCGACTTGTCCACATGAATTGTCGACCAAGAATGATAGGTGTCTCTTCATCTTCAAGTATGTCTATGATCACAAAATCAACAGGAAAACTCAATTCCCTTATTATGACCACTATGTCTTCTTTTATCCCATATGCATTCTTTATCAAGTGATCCGCAAACTTCAGATTTTTCCTTGTATCATTGACCTTTTCAATCCCCAACCTGTGATAGATTGATAATGGCATCATACTCACACTAGCTCTAGAATCAATTAGTACCTTTTTGAAAGTTCTCTCTTTTATTATGCATGATACTGTGACTGTTCCAGGATCCTTCTGTTTGTTTGGAGTTCTCTGACCTAGTGATATTGCACTACATTTTTTCTTCCATGCTGCCGGTTCTTCTACTGTTGGTCTCTTTTCAGCGATTACCTCTTCCATGAATTTTGTGTACATGGGATTCACTCGAGTGCTTTAAACAAAGGTATATGACTCTCTATCTCTTTGAACATTGTCATGAATTTCTCAAACTCTGTCTGTCTTGGATCCTTCTTTATCACTCTCTGGGGGTAGGGTAACTTAATCACCGGTTTAGTCTCCTTTTTATTTTTCTCTTCAGTTGTCTTTCCAAGTGGTATAACTTTTTAATCTTTAGTGGCCTCTCACTTTTCGTCATGACAACATTAACATTCTCATGATTTCTTGGATTTTGAACTGTTTCACTTGGTAAGGAACCTGGTGTTCGAGAACTTGTTATTTGTTGTGCTATCTGACCCAGCTGAACTTCAAGATTTTTTATAGAGGTGATGCTGTTTTTCTGATTATTTCTAGTCTCTTCTTGGAATTGCATATTCTGAACGACCATTTTTTCAATGGCAATCTTCCAATCTGCTTTCCTTGGAGCTTGTTGTTGCTGCTGTTGTTGATATTGACCTTGTCCCTGTTATGGAACATTCACTCTATGATCTTTCTAGGAGAAGTTTGGATGATTCTTCCAACCTGGATTGTAAGTGTTGGAGTAGGTATTATTCTGCTTCAAAAATTTTATCTCTTCAATTTGTTGAGGAGTTGCATAGCAATATATTGTATGGTGAGGTCCATTACAAATTTCACAAGTGATGGTATGAGCAGGTTGAACTTGAGCTACCTGTTGAGTACCTATATTCATAGCTTTCAACTTCTTTTCCACTTCAGCAACTACTGTATCTTCCAACCGAATTTTATTAGTTTCCAGCTCCAGATCAATAACCCCCTCAGGTTTACTAGTACATCTATCATACAATTACAGATTCTCATTAGCAACTATCGCTTCAATGATCTTTTAAATATCGATGGCTGTTGAGAAATTTGTTGAGCCACCGGCTGCTGTGTCAATCAGCTGTTTTGTCTTTATTTTCATCCTATTAACAAACATCTGCATATGGTCAGTCTGATCCATATTATGAGTTGGGAAAGCTACCAGGACCCTTTTGAATCTTTTGTAGGCATCTCCTAAAGACTCACCCTCCTTCTGTTTGAAGTTCAAGATTTCATACCCTTTTCTCAAAAATACCGATGTTGGAAAATACTCATTTAAGAAAGTCGTTTCCATCTCCTCCAATGATGTAATACTACCTACTGGGAGAGAATAGAACCATTCTTTCACCTCTTCAATTAAAGTGAATGGGAACATTCTTAACTTCTTTGCTTCATCAGTATGACCATCAATTTTCAAATTGGTACGCATGGTCAGAAATCTCTACAAGTGCTTGTTTGCATCTTCATTCACCTTTTCGGTGAAAGGTTTTCTTTCAAGTTGATTGATTGTGCTAGGATGCAGTTGAAAATTAGCCACATTCACCGGTTGGTTGACAGTATTAATCTACCACCAGATGCATTTGCACCTCCATAATCACCAAGGAGTCTTTCTGGAGGTGGAGGTGGAACTGGAGGAACTTCAACCATAGTTTCATTTTATGAATCTGAATCTGAGTGATCCGAGGGAACTTCTTCTTTGGAATTCAATCTAGCGTTTCTAGTGAAGGGTTCTCTCGATTTCTGCATCAAAAATAAATTCAACTGAGGGATCTCCTCGCATAAACAGATTAGTGAATGAAATTATATAAATGACAGAAAAATAATTTTATTGCAGAGCAACAAAATTTTAATTAAACTAAAATTAAAGTCTAAATTTTGGCAGTCCCCGGCAACGGCGCCAAAAACTTGATCGGAAAAATAACATGTCTACTATTTTGCCTTTTGTAGTAATAAAAGGGAAATTCCTCGAATGTCGATCTCAAGAATTGCGTTTTAATATCGAGTTCGAATGATTGGTCAATTAAACTAAAACTAGTGTTGGGGTTTTAGATTCAATATTATAAAAATAAGGGCAACTAAAATAAATAATACTGTAAAAATAAGGTGTAAGACCCCAATTTTGTCCCTAAGATCCCTCATGGCATCATAACATTGCATTTGCATTGCCTCAAGGATCATAAGCATCTTGGTTCCCTTTACCTTTGGCTGGGATCCCTTGTGAGTGGTTTGAGATCACCAAGCATGCTTGAATTGTATATCATTGTGTTTCTCATTTTTTTTATTAACCAAAAGCACAAAAATATGTCACTAACATCTTTTGTTTGTAGCTTGAGCAATCACAAGGTCAAGAGCTTCAAGGAGATCCTTTGTGCAAAGATATGGCCAAGGGAAGATGATAGCAAGCATGGTAATGGTTCCAAAAGCCCTCATCCATCAAATATGCCTCCCTAGCATCTCAACTCATCATTTTGATCAATGCAAGTCAAAGGGTTTGAGGTTTGTTCTCCAAAGAAACCCTAATTCATTTGTGCACCACAATGCCCTGCTCTTGAAGCAACCTCAGCCCCTGATCAAATACAATCAAGGGAAGTTCTTTAATTCATCATTTCATGCATATTTGAACTTATTTGAGTGTCCTCAATCATCAATTCATCAAGATATGAGTTATGGACTTGAGAAGTTGATCAGTCAATTCATCTGACTATTTTGAAATACACTGAGACCTGACTTTTTGTGTGTTGGTCAAATGGAGATGATCCAAAAATAAAAACTGTTCTTAAGGACAACATGAACAACTTTCATGTTCATCAAAAATTGATTTGAAGCTTGTAAGGTCATCTCCCATTCCAAGATATTATAGGTCATTTTGACTGAATCCCTAATTTTGGGTCAACTTCCCAAGGACATAACTCATTCATTTTTTTTATTTTGAGGTGGGATTAAATGCATTAGAAATCTTACGATGTCTACTTAAAATGTTATGTTTTACAAAATTTCAAAATCTCAAAGGAAATACATGTGATAATGCAAGACATTATAGGTCCTTTTGGACCAAATGCATTAAAAGGCAAAAAAGTCCAACTTCAAGTGCCCATAACTCTTTCACCAAAAATCCAAATGATGCAAAATTTGATTCCATTTTGATTGTCTTGAAAAGATCTACAACTTTGATGTTGGAGGTGTTTACATTTGAGGCTTGCATCATCAAAACATAAGGGCTTGAACATTGGCCAAATTTAGAAACTTTGTCTTTGCATGCTTTGCACCTTGCACTTTAAACTCCAATTTCACCAATTTCCACACTTCAAATGGATTTTTGCCCAACATAACAATTGTTCCTTACATCAAAACCTTTCCAACCATTACTCACATGCTCATGTTTGGATTTGGCAAGTGGCATTTTCGAAGAGGGGAAGTTTTTGGTTCAATTATGCATAACATATCAAAACTCCATGCACAAGCCAATTCACTCCAAGCTGCGCGTCCAGATCATCTCACATTCATTTCAGATTGCATTTGGCATCGAATTTGGGCCTTTTGCATGATCATGCAAGCCCATGCAATGGATATCCAATTCCATGCACAGGGATTGAATCACACTTACCTTGCCATTCCCTCTATAAATAAGATCTTTATTCCATTCAAATTTCATCCATGAATCAACCTGAAATGCTGTAGAACTGAAAACCTAACCTCTCACCAAAGGAGCTATTTCACTTTTCTTCATTTTTTTTCAGATCTAAAATTCAACTACATCTGGTTGAATCTTTGGATCTAAAGCTCCTAGACCTCTCTCTCATACTCCATTGATCTTCTGTTTGGCAAAAGGAAGCAAGGAAGCAAGCTCAAATCTCCAGAATCCAAGGTTGTTCTTCAACTGGTTTTTTCTTCGAAACTCACCAATTATTGATCTATTTGCTTGGATATTGTGTTTTCTGAAGTCCTCACTTGAGAGGCAAGCTAGTGGTAGCTTCAATTTCATGATTTATTGAACTGCATTTTTTTATACCTGAATCTTCCAGCTCAGATTTCTTACTCTATAGGAATCTTGAGTATGATTCAAGGTTACAGGGGTGATGTACATCACCCCAACTTCATTTTGATATATGGATCGTGGATTTTGGAGGAGGTTTGTAAACCTGCAACTCTGGCCGGAGTTCATGTACTCGCCGGAGAACACGGTGGTGTACACCACCGTCCGTTCACCAATTTAAATCTAGACCGTTTGATCATGTTTCCAGATTGAATCGTGTTCTTTGGATCTTATGACTTTCAATAATGCTGGATGTTTCTCAGTTGACTCATGCCTTCCGTGCGCGCGCATCTCACATCCGTCTGATCAGCCACGTCAATTAATGAGGCTTGATCAGACGCTTGTGGTTTTTTCTGATTTTCTGAGTTTTCATTTAATTTCTTTTATTTCCATTATTTTCAAAATTTCATATCTTCTTCATTTTAAATCCAAAAATTATGGGACCAATTGCATTCTTCTCCAAATAATTTATAGTTTCTAATTTTGATTTTTAATATTTTTTATTTTGTCATTTGGTATTTTTTGTGAATTTTTTCTTTTCTGGTTATTTTTAATTCATTTTAATTAGTTTTTGATATTCAAAAAATACAAAAATATTTTCCTAACCTATTTGAATGATGATGAATCTATGAAAAATATTCTCATCAATTTTTTAATTGATTTGAGATTTATTTGAGATTTTAGTTCAATTAGGTTATTTTTCTTCATTTTTAATTGATTAAAAATAGTTTCTGACTTTTAAAAATGCTGAAATTTTTTGTCAAACTTTGTTTGACCTTGTTGAACTTGGGATAAATCACTTGGACCTTTCAAGGTTGATTTGAGGTGATTTTGAAGTTTGACCTCTCTTTTTTTTAATTCAAGTTTATTTTAATATTAGAAAATGCCAAAAATATTTTGCTTATTTTTTGACCTCCAATCTTCATCTCACTTCTGATTTCTCATTGTTTGACTTTGACTTTCAATGTCATTTGGTCAATACACATGGATTGGTACATTTTATTTCACCTTATGCACTTTATTCTTTCCATTTTCCTTTTCCATTATTCATCTCTTTCTTCCTCTTCTTCTTTTCTTTTTGATCAATGAGTTAAAGGTTGATAAGTTAGCATTGATTAGGGAGGCTTAATCTTCCTTGATTCAAATCTAATTCATCTTGATCAATTGATCAAATGAATGGCTTTGCATTAAGGATAGGTTGCTTCCTAAATCATGCAAAAGACTTAAACCAATAGAAGATCAATTCTCTTCTTCTTTTTGGCATGGCAAGTTGTTGGAACTTGGTTCACTAATCAAGACTTCTAACTTGTGTTGTTGCCTATATTATTATTGACCGGCCTCAGATAGTTGTGACTTCTACATAAGTCCAATTACGATTGCTTAACATAGCGATAAATTTGCTTTATGGCACACGAACTACTAACACTAACCATTAACAATTAACATTTACTTTTTGCACTTTACTTTTATGCAACTTACTATTCTTGTACATATTATCCATTTGCTTTTCCCTTTGCTCACTTGAGCACATGTTTATGTTAATGCCATTTGCCTTTTGCTCACTTGAGCACATAATTGTGTATATGCTATTGTGCTTGTGTTTTGTTTTGATTGTTGTGAACCAAATGCAAAGAATTGGACAAAATGGACTTAGACTTTAGGATCTTCCCTATGCAAATTTGAAGTCAAAGAGCAACTAGGCATTGAGCCTTTAGAATTCTTAAGCTTGAGGATGAACATTGAAAGGACCATATTCTAAACTCCCTCTTGTCCATTCTTTGATTGTATTATAGAACCTTTTGATGTGTGTTTTCTTTATGCTAGGAGTTCCCACTTGAGCTTAATTGAGGAACCATTACCATGAGCTTCCAAGAGAGAGAGATCCAAGATACATTGAGGAGTCTTTCCAAAAGTTCATTTTATTGTTGATTGCTTGAGTTTATGCTTACTTGCTTGTTTATTCCAAAGGATGGGAGCTACTTAGATCATCAATATGATCTCAAGAGAGGAACTCCATTGTGGTTTTGCTTCTTATCCCTCACCTTTTTGCTTTACTTAGGACTTTAGACCTTCTTCTTCTTCTCTCCACTCTAACCCAAGCCAAAACTTTTGTGCAGACATCTAACACTTGTTTTTCAACATTAGAAACCTAAGCCTTATGCTTTTGATTTTCAAACTTTCTTTTCATAACACTTATTTTGAATTGAATCTTTAAGTCCACTTTGACCATTTTGTATATACTTCTAACTGGTAAATATAACCCATTCAAAATGTGTTTTTGTGGTTTCAATGGCCACCTTCTAATCCAAAAATTTTCATAACCTTTAGTTATTAGGTTTGAGTTATCTTTGTGGTAGATGTAATACTCACCTATATTCTTAGTGATGGACAATGGGTCTTCCATGCTTATTATAGGGTTAACCCCCCACTAGCATGTTGAAGCTATCCTCACATGGTGGATTTGTGGTTTTTAGGTTGAGTTTTCTCCCTTTGATAACAAAAGACCTTAAGGCTTTTGGACTTATCAATTCACCAATTTGTTTTGAGATTTTTACCCCGAACTACGAGGTTTTGATCCTAATCTTTTTTAAGATGGTACGTAGGCAATGGGTTTATCCATCCAAACACAAAATGTAAATAACTTGTATATTCTCTCCTCATCTCTTCAATCATGTTTGCACAAATAAATTTTCACAAAATACCAACCTTACAACCAATGTGAAAAGGGCTCCCTAGGAGTACCTAGGATGTTTTGGGTGCCTAACCCCTTCCCATTGCATAACCAACCCCCTTACCCAGATCTCTGATTCTCTTTTACTAGTTTTTGTTAAAACTTTTAGGTTTTTGTTCGCTTTCTAACCATTCATTTGGATAAATAGAAGTGCGGTGGCGACTCGACTTGTATGATTTACCTTGGATTTAGTCAATATCTCTAATGGTAACGAATACCCCGCTACATAAGGGTTTCAAGGAAAAAGGAACATGCGAGATAAGGTGTATAATTTGTCCCTTTAACAACTCTGAGTCATTATTGCATTAACAAATCTCAATTAACTACTATTAGTTCTCAAGGGTATTTTCTCCCTAGGCCTTGGTGAGAAAACTTTTAATCATTCAACCCTAATCTCTATGTCCATAGTAAATTACCGGTGAAATTGAGCCTTATTATATCAAGAATTATCTTATTCATACAGGGTATCCCTAGTCCTTGGTGATATCTACTGCAGAGTAATCTTATGAAAACCTCATCAATGGTGGTCTAGCCTAATTGATAATCATATAACAATCTCAATTGTTCTGAAAGAGAAAGCATTAAACACATCAAAAGATTTCCATAATCATGAAAAACAATATTGTCGATGCAATCACGTACTCAAAGTCATTACATATATAAATTAGGGACACCCCCATAGCATAGAGGGATTTAGCTACTCATATTATTCAAAACAGATTCAAGATAAAATTTAGACATTACAAGTACTTGGATCTTCAAAAGCTTCCGCTCTCTGAATTCCTTGATCTCTGTAATTCTCGATCGTTTGACAATTCTTCGTGATCTATTTTCTCCTCGCCAAAAAATTCTCCTTTTTCTCTCGTAGAAACTCTTATAAAATAGTGAAAATCCCTTAGCATTGGTTGGAAATCCCCAGAACACCCTTGCTGCTCAAGTCTAGATAAAATCCCAAAAACTGAGAAAATTAGCGCCTAGGATGACACGACCCGTGTTAGCTGACACGGGTGGCTGTGTTACGCCACTGCCTTGGCCTTCATCTTCTAATTCATCTCAGGTGGGCTGACACAGCCCGTGTCAGCTGACATGGGCTGCTGTGCCAGGCCCCTATCTTCCTTCCCTTGCAGCTTGGTTATGTCCTCATCATGACACGGCATGTGTCAGGTGACACATGTGGTTGTGTCAGGCTTCTTGTAACTTCATAATTTCTTTCCTCAGATGCTGGAATTCTCGACTTTCTTGCATTGAGTCAGTTGGGTCTTCTACTTGGACCTGGAGAGAATAAAAATAGAAAACCAAAGCATAAAATCCAGAAAACACGAAATAAAACTAAGAATTGAAAAAACTCTTAATTAACTTCCAAAAATAATAACTAATTTGAAAGGTAACATAATGCAAACAAAGTATTCCAGAATCCTTGGCTTCTTGTCGAATCAGTGATGAAAATACAATAAAAATGGTGACTAATCAGAAGGTATTAGCACCCTAAACATCCATGATACTCCATGGGAACATCTTTGAAAATATGTACATTTTGTTTTGAAAAAGGGTGTTGTTTGTTAAAATATTGGAGAGATGGGAAAAGAAGTATATTTTCTTATTTTTATGTTTGCCAAGACTTTTAGAGTCTCATGCCTACATACCAACAAAGTGCAATGGAGGATCAAAACCTCGTAGTTCATGGTAAAAATAACAAAGGAGTTTGTTTTGATTCAATTTTTTATGGAAAAAGACATTTTGTCATTTTAAGGAGAACTTTGCATCATCATGAGAAGAACTCCAACTTGGATAAGGACCAACAAGTATGGCACTAGCTCTCATAAATGGAAAATAATTATCATCAATACTATGGGAATAGGAGAATTATATCTCAACTATGAAAATGAATCATGTCTAATATCTTGAGAAAAGTTTTAAAAGGAAAAGTGCACAAAGGGTACAAAAACAATTTGAATGAGTTAGGCATTTTTAAGTCTTTTGAAATTGGTCTGAATATGCTTAAGATGAATTAGAATTTATTAGGAAAATGTTTTGAAAATCACTTGACAAAAGTCAAGGTTTATTGAGAAAAAGGTTCAAGTTAGAAAGCAAGAAGGTTTTGAAAAAGAGAGAAGATTTTGAAATTTTAAGAAAGGGAGGAGATGAAGAGACTATCCTAAAGCATAAAATAAAAGCTATGGAGGAAAGATCTAACCAAGAGATAGCAAGCTTTATGACATACGTCAATAAAAAATTCCCTCCTTTGGATTATGCCTCAAGCAAGCCAAAATAAGCAAATGATAATCCATGTATCAGATGAAACTAAAGTAACCAAGCCAAGTCTTCACAGAGAATTCCAAAGTCATAGGTATCAGATGAATTCCAATGTCTCAAAATCACAAGTCTCAAAGCAAAGGTCAAGATCCTAATTCTAAGTCCATAACTCCACAATGATGCCAAGGATAGTAACCACAAGTCCATGAGTTAGGAGAAACAAGTTTCTTTTTAGGTTTTTTCTTATTAATGTCTTCTTTATAATGATATAAAATAAAGGTCCAAATGGACAAAGAACAAAATAACATAATTACAAACAACATGACATGAAATGCTAAATATAAAGTATAAAGTAAATGACATAAAATAAAAGCATAAAGTAAATAACATTGAAATAGAAGTTAATACAAGTGAATAGTTAGTAAAGGATGTTATTGAAGATGAAAATATGTTTTGGTCATGTTTTGGAGAACACTCAACTGTCCACTCACGAGCAAGAAATATGAACCTATACATCATTTGTGAGAAGGACTCCAACTTGGATAAAATTAACAAGTATGCCACTAACTCTCACAAATGGAAAATGAGCAACATTTTCACACAATACCATGAGGAATAGGAGACTTATAATCTCACTTATAAAAATTCCTTTTCTTTTGGGACAAATTGAGCGCTATGTTAAGCAATCGTAATTGGACTTATGTAGAAGTCACAACTATTTGAGGTCGGTCAATAATAATGTTTGTGTTAATACATACCAGAGAAATGATATGTAAATCATTCTCCTACAACCATGCCACAAAATAAGAAATAAAAGGGATGATGATGAAACACAAAGTCTATGAGGATGGTCCATTACTTCAATCCATACTTTATTACACTTAGGGTAAACTTATGCATCAATACTAAGTACCTTAAATGATCCATGATCACTTAGAAGGTAGATTTGAAATGATGAAAGTTCATCAAGTACCAATCCACACATCATGAACAAGATGGACACAAACCTTCCAATTGATCAAAGAGAAAAGAAGGATATGAAGAAGAAAGAATCGAGAAGTCACACCCAAATTGGATCAAAAGTTTGATCAAGTCATCATCAAAATCAATCATCCATTTTGGTGGGTTAGGGTTTTCACCCCATCAACACCCAAGATCCATTGAGTTTGACGAGACTTGAAGTCCAAACCATCAAGATCCAAGACCAACAGAAGTTCACAAGGTCACACAAATATAAAATGCAATTAAATAAAATAAAAATGCATCAAATGTATTTTTAAATGAATTTTAAAATAGAAATAAAATGGAAAATCCATAGAGTCCTTCAAAACATCAAATAAATGGTCAAGAAAATTATGGAAGGTTGAAAATAAAATAAGAAACATATAATAAAATTTTCAAAATTTAAAAATGCAGAAAAGTAATTTTTAACCAATTAAAACAAAGGAGAAAAGAGAAAATTCATGAAAAAAAGAAAATAAGTGAAATAAAATGTGGAAAAATAAAAATCAAATGAAGAAAAATAAAAGAGAGTTTTAGAAATTATTTTGGGATTTTTTGGGTAAAAAATGAAATTACTATGAATTTTTAAAGAAAAAACAATTACAAATAATAAAAGAAAAAGAATTAAAATAAGGAGAAAAAAACACGGAACGTTGGATCATGCCTCATTAATTGACGTGGCAGATCCAACACTCCAAAGGTTAGGATGCATGGCGGAATGCGCTACAACCCAAACACAGGATCCAATTTAAATCCAGCCAACCAAAACATTTCATTCTGCCAACGGGTATGATTCAATCTCAGACAACCTGAGAAAGCTCTGATCGTCTTCTCTGATGAGCTCTCACCATAGTTTTATCGTTTGGTAAATCAAGACACGAGACCACCACTATTGCGATCTTCTTCTCATCCCGAATTCAACTTTATACTCCAAATTCATTTATGTGAACTAAGCAAAGGGAATTTTAGAAAAGTTTCAGAAAAAAGAAAGCCACAAAAAATAAAATTAAATGATGAACATGATCAATCAACATCAGATAATTTAGGGGAAAACATCAGAGAGTGAAGGACTACATTGCGGTAACTTGTTTGAGTTCAAATGATGCTCATAATTACCTTGTCCAGATGAAGATAAAAAATTAATGAAGCTCGATCTGGTTAGAGCACTTCAGGAGGTCTCAGAGCTTGGTAATTGTTGCAAATGTTTTAGAGGATGCCGAAGGTGCTAATGAAATCAAGAAATTGGATTAAAACAAGCTAAAACTCAAAACACGATAGTTGAATTTTCTGGAAAAATTTCATGTTGCAGCAGGGGTTTCTTGGCTCTCAAAAGCTTGCAAATGAAGGCAATAGATTCCCTTATTTATAGGGGATGCGTTTGGATCCAAATACATGTGAAATGGTGCAGAATTCGTGCAAAACGAATTTGATCCGAATGTGTGAAAAGTGTGACTTGAAAATCATCAAAACTCAGCCAAATGATGCGTTTAAAGGTCAATTAACTTCTGGAGACTTGGTTAAACATGTTTAGGATCAAAACACTTGTTAATTTGGCTTGGAATTGAGATTAGTGATGTGCAAATTTCGGGCAATGGTGATTTCTTCAGTTCCAAGTCACAATGTTCAACTCAATGGGGCATCCTACTCAAGAGGCTTTTTGATCTCATTCTTTTTACAATGTGTTAACATCATGGCCAAGATTAAAATGTGCCAAGAGAGGTTGAATTTTGATGTTTGAGCATAAAGTTATGGCGTGTTGAAGTTGGCATGAAAAACTGGTTACATAACATAGAAAAATTTGAGTGCTTCATGGTTGAAAATGACTTGTAATGTCTTAATGAATTCCGTGGCCTTCCAAGCATATTCTTGTAAGAACAAAAATAGTTCTACAGAAGATTCCATGATTTTGATGATAACAAAGGATGAAACCAAAAATGGCACCCTAACGAAAAGTTTCTAAGTGTGCAGGGTTCTAAGGAAAGAAGGAAGAAATCATCAGATACAGAATCATATCAGATACAAATTATCAGAAGACCAGAAGCATCTGAAGTAGAAACACGTTCAAGAAAGTCTAACTCTGAGCAAAACAGCAAAATATCAGAAGCATCTGAACAAGAAGTACGCTCTAGAAGTTCTGACTCTGAACAACGGTATGTCAACTCCAGAAGCTCTCAGCGTTATCTGAAGAAACCATCAGAACTCAAAAGAGATCAACATCAGAAGTTAGATAGCAAGATTCCAAGATTCCCAGAAACACGAAGACTCTGATTATGGAATTGCTAAATAAGGAAGAGTAACGTTAACTTCAAATAAAGTTTTGGAAATGGATTTCCTAATACAGAAAGAGACGTTAAACTCCAAATTCAAATGAAAAGGAACTATATTTGGAAAGTAGTCATTCAAGGAGAGAAAGTCATCTTGGCAAGAAGCTATATAAGTTATGGCATTAATTCAAAATTATTGACCATCAGTTTCTACGACTACTTCAATCCTATATATAAAGGACTGCAAATCAACATTGACAAGTACAAGAAAACAACACAAGAACATACTGAATCATCAACACACAAAAACGTTTTATTCTCTCAATCTTCACAAAGCTTTTGCTTAAAACGTGAAACACTTTTTGTTCTTACTGTTGTAATATTTGCTTATCTTAGAAGCACTCTAGATTACATAAGTCTTTATCTTTGTTGTATTTCCTTAAGTGACTCTGTGCAGTCTGTATACTTGAGAGGACTAAGAGATCTTTCTCTTAGACGTTGTTTGTAATCAATCTTTCAAGATTAGTGGATTAAGTCCTTGTTGAAGGCGAAATCACCTTGGCCGGGTGGACTGGAGTAGCTTTGTGTTATAAGCGAACCAGTATAAAATCCTTGTGTGATTTTCATTTTGAAAAAGCGCTTATTTTCCAAACAATTCAAACCCCCCCTTTCTTGTTTTTCTCACCTTCAATTGGTATCAGAGCTCCGGCTCTGTTATTGATTTTCTAATCAAACACTTAACAGTGTAGAGAGATCCAGAACGAGAAAAACTATGGCCCACACAAATGAAAAGGATAGTTACAATGCTAAGCCTCCTGTCTTTGATGGAGAGAAATTCGATTACTGGAAAGATAGAATTGAAAGTTTCTTTCTAGGCTATGATGCTGATCTCTGGGACATTGTCACAAATGGATACAAACCTCCTGTCACAGAGGATGGAGCTGAAGTTCCCAGAAGTAAGATGTCAGATGATCAGAAGCGAGTTTTCAAAAATCATCACAAGGCCAGAACCATACTCCTCAATGCTATATCTTACAACGAGTATGAAAAGATCACCAACAGAGAAACAGCCAAAGACATACTTGACTCTCTGAGGATGACTCATGAAGGAAACTCTCAGGTCAAAGAGACAAAGGCTCTGGCGCTTATCCAGAAATATGAAGCTTTCAAAATGGAAGATGACGAAGCCATAGAGGCAATGTTCTCTAGATTCCAAACTCTGATTGCAGGTCTCAAGGTTCTAGACAAAGGATACACAACTGCAGACCACGTCAAAAAGATAGTCAGAAGTCTGCCAAAGAAATGGAGACCCATGATTACTGCTCTGAAGCTGTCAAAGGATCTGAACAATATCAGTCTTGAAGAACTTGTCAGTTCCCTCAGAAGCCATGAGATAGAACTAGAGGAAGATGAGCCTCAGAAAAGGAACAAGTCCGTAGCATTAAAGTCCAGATATGAAAGACGCAAACCTGACAGAACCAAAGCTCTCCAGGCAGAAACTGAAGATACTGATGACTCTGAACCAGAAGATTCTGATGATGAAGAAGAATTGTCCCTCCTGACCAGAAGAGTTAAACAACTCTGGAAAAAGAGGAACAACAACTTCAGAAGACCAAGACCCAGAGGGGATCGATCAGAATCAACCTCAAAAGATAAAACTAACAAAGATATTACTTGTTATGAATGTAAAGAAATAGGTCACTACAGGAATGAATGCCCCAAGCTAAAGAAAGATAATTCTAGAAAAGAAAGCTTCAAGAAAAATACCTTCAGGTCAAAGAAAGGATTAATGGCTACGTGGGATGATAGTGAATCTGGGTCATCAGAATCTGACTCTGATGAACAGGCCAACGTGGCACTTATGGCTACCACATCCAGGAGCAGCTCAGATGAAGAATCTGAAGAGGTATTTTCTGAACTCTCTCGATCTGATCTAGAATTATGCTTGTCAGAAACTCTTAGCTCATATCAGAAATTAAAACAAAAGCTTAAAAACATAAAAGGCTGTCTTAAAGCAAAATTTGAAGAATGTGGCAAGCTTGAGATGACAATTCTAGCGCGGGAAGATACAATCAGATCTTTAACATTAGAAAGAGATGGAGCAAAAAGAAAAAGCTTAGAATTAGAAGAAGCGTTGTCTCAAGCACCACAAACTTCAAATAAATTAATTTATGAATACGAAGAAGCCTTTCAAGAATTTCTGAAAAATGGAATAGGTAGGAGTATTATGGCATCCATGATTTATGGAGTCAGTCAGAACAATAAAAAGGGAATTGGGTATGATCCTAAGGAAGATAAAACTTCTACTAGTGACCAACTTAAATCTCCATTTTCGTATCACTATACACACACACAAGAACAAAAATTTGAAAATGCTAGAAAACCCAAAGTTATAAGAAACTCTGGGAAAACTAATCAGAAAGGACCCAAGAGATTCTGGGTACCGAAAGATAAGATTGTTTATGTTGCAGATATCCTATGCAGCAAAGTTCAGACACCAGTCATGGTACCTGGACTCTGGATGCTCGCGACACATGACGGGAAGAAAGTCTATGTTCCAAAGTCTGGAACTTAAAGACGCTGGATTTGTAGGCTTCGGAGGAGATCAGAAAGGAAGGATCAGAGGCTCCGGAACTATTGGTAATGGTACTCTTCCCTCTATATCTGATGTCCTTTACGTAGAAGGATTAATGCATAACTTGTTATCCATAAGTCAATTAAGTGATAACGGTTATGATGTAATCTTTAATCAAAAGACATGTAAAGCCATTAATCAGAACGATGGCTCTGTCCTTTTCACAGGCAAGAGGAAAAACAACATTTATAAAATTAATCTTTCTGATTTAAAAGAACAAAATGTTAAATGTCTGATGACTGTTCATGAAGAGCAATGGGTATGGCATAGACGCTTGGGCCACATTAGCATGAGGAAACTTTCTCAGCTAAATAAACTCGAGTTAGTCAGAGGCCTACCTAAACTGAAGTTTTCTTCAGATGCTCTGTGTGAAGCATGTCAGAAAGGAAAATTTTCAAAAACATCCTTTAAAAAGAAAAATGTTGTTTCTACCTCTAAGCCTCTGGAACTTCTCCACATTGACTTATTTGGTCCTGTGAAAACAGCATCAGTCAATGGAAAGAAGTATGGACTAGTCATTGTTGATGATTACAGTCGCTGGACATGGGTGAAATTCCTAAAGCACAAGAGTGAGTCTCACTCTGTATTCACTAGTTTCTGCTCCAAAGTGCAAAAAGAATTTGACTCTAAAATTATTAGAGTCAGAAGTGATCATGGTGGGGAATTTGAAAACAAAGATTTTGAGGAATTATTTGACTCTAATGGAATATCCCATGATTTCTCCTGCCCTAGAACTCCACAACAAAATGGAGTTGTAGAGAGGAAGAATAGGACACTCCAAGAGATGGCCAGAACCATGATCAATGAAACTAATGTGGCAAAGCACTTTTGGGAAGAAGCTGTAAATACAGCGTGTTACATTCAGAATAGAATCTCTATAAGACCTATTCTGGAAAAGACTCCCTATGAACTGTGTAAAGGAAGAAAACCAAACATTTCATATTTTCATCCTTTTGGATGTTCTTGCTTTATCTTAAACACTAAAGAACATCTGAACAAGTTCGATTCCAAAGCACAGAAAGGTATTATGTTAGGATACTCAGAACGCTCTAAAGGCTACAGAGTATACAACACAGAAACCAAAATTGTGGAAGAATCAATTCATGTCAGATTTGATGATAAGCTTGACCCTGAAAAGTCAAAGCTAGTTGAAAATTTTGCAGATTTAGAAATCACTCTTGCAGGATCTGATAAAGTTCCAGAAGCAACTGTCACTCAGAACTCTGAAGAAATTAAATCCCCAGAAATCCCAAAGAAAGTTAAAAGTCGTATCAACGTATCTGAAGATTTGATTCTGGGAAACAAGGACGAACCTGTCAGAACCAGATCTACCTTCAGGACCTCTGAAGATACTCCTCTGGGACTAGTGTCTCTGATTGAGCCTATGTCCTGTGATGAAGCACTTCAAGATAACGACTGGGTTTCAGCCATGCAAGAAGAATTAGATCAATTCACAAAGAATGATGTCTGGGATCTTGTTCCAAAGCCCAGAGGCACTCACGTTATTGGAACCAGATGGGTATTCAGAAACAAGCTGAATGAGAAAGGAGAAGTCGTCAGAAACAAAGCTCGACTGGTAGCTCAAGGTTATAGTCAACAAGAAGGTATTGACTATAATGAAACCTTTGCTCCAGTCGCAAGGTTAGAATCTATTCGTCTTCTTGTATCTTTTGCTATTAACCATTCTATTAAATTATATCAAATGGATGTCAAGAGTGCATTCCTTAATGGTTATATATCAGAAGAAGTGTATGTCAACCAACCTCCAGGTTTTGAAAATCCAAATTTTCCAGAACATGTTTTTAAACTTAAAAAATCTTTATATGGACTTAAACAAGCTCCCAGAGCTTGGTATGAACGTTTAAGCAATTTTCTTCTGGAACATAATTTTATCAGAGGGAAAGTTGACTCCACACTCTTCTGTAAGAACCTTAACAATGATCTCATGATATGCCAGATATACGTTGATGATATTATTTTTGGTTCAGTTAACGCCTCTGTTTGTCAAGAATTCTCTGAGTTAATGCAGGCAGAATTTGAAATGAGCTTAATGCAAGAACTAAAGTTCTTTCTGGGAATTCAAATTAACCAAACCTCAGAAGTTACATACGTTCATCAAAGCAAATATATTAAAGATGTTCTGAAGAAATTTGATATGGCTGACTGCAACTCTGCAAAAACTCCCATGCATCCAACATGCATTCTTGAAAAGGAAGAAGTAAGCAAAAAGGTTTGTCAGAAGCTCTATCGAGGTATGATAGGCTCTCTTCTCTATCTGACTGCTACTCGTCCTGATATTCTCTTTAGTGTCTGTCTCTGTGCCAGATTCCAATCAGACCCTAGAGAATCTCATTTAACAGCTGTTAAGAGAATTCTCAAGTATCTGAAAGGAACTCCTAACCTAGGCCTGATGTATGAGAAAACATCAGAGTATAGACTTTCGGGTTACTGTGATGCAGATTATGCAGGAGATAGACTAGAACGAAAAAGCACATCTGGAAATTGCCAGCTTCTGGGAAACAATCTGATATCCTGGGCCAGCAAGAGACAGTCAACTATTGCTCTATCTACTGCAGAAGCAGAATATATCTCAGCATCACTGTGCACAACTCAGATGCTCTGGATGAAGAATCAGTTAGAAGATCTGCAAATCTTCGAGAGTAACATTCCTATCTTCTGTGATAATACTGTTGCCATTTGTCTAAGTAAGAATCCCATTCTACATTCCAGAGCTAAACACATTGAAATAAAACATCATTTTATCAGAGACTATGTTCAGAAAGGGATAGTAACATTGAAGTTCATTGATACAGATCATCAATGGGCAGATATCTTTACTAAGCCTCTAGCTGAAGATAGATTTCTTTTTATCTTAGAAAATCTGAACATTCAAAATTGCCCCGAATGAAATGTGGCTCTGAAGATGTAAAATGAGACTCTGACATAAACAAATGTGCTTCTGCCTCTGACTCTGATACTTCTACCAGTTAAGAAGATATCTGAGTTAGAAATCTCCAGGAACCAATCCTTTGGTATTCCTGAAGATCAGATACATCAAAACACGTGGAGCACTTAGCGTCTAACCCTAGAACTTCTAGACAGCTGTCCAGAAGAAAATCAAAGGGCAAACGTTTAAGATCTCCTCGAGCAGTGTGCATACTGTTGGGATTAGACTTTCATTAATGAGCCTTAATCATTTTTCCCCAAGCGTGCTAACTTGTGTTTTGTGCCAACGCTGAATTGAGTGTCGTTTTGCATGTGTTTTCATTTAGGGTATTTAAACACTTCTCTCACATTTCACACACTTATCACTCTCACTCACTCTCAAACTCTCTCTGAAGCATTTCTTCAAACTCTTCATCTTCTTCTTCTTCGTCTTCAACTATGGATGCTTAACAACAACAAGTCTTCAACTTTTCTCAACAAATGGAATCCAACACCACTGCCCAAAGTTCAAGCATTCCAACTCCAACGGTTACAGGAGTCTCCATTACTCCAGTGTACAAGGAACCCCATGTTCTTGACCGTGAACCCCATATAAACCTAGCAACTCCCTTTGAGGGACTGGAAGTGTTGTGTGAATCTCTAGTGGACTTCAATAACATGAAGAGAAATGGTGTAGATCTTACTCAAGAACTCCGTAAACAAGGGTGGGAAAACTACTTCCAAAGGCTTTATGGCCCTGTTTACCCAAATCTCATCAAAGAATTTTGGAGATTTGCAGACGCTGATGACCATTTCATCGTCTCCTACGTATTGGGGGTAAAGATAGTGATTTCTGAAAAGTCAATTGCTTCTTTACTGAACATGGAGAAAGATGGAGGAAAAAGGATTTACAACATCAACCCTAGGTCAAGGCGCATTGCTGAAGAAATCAATCCAACCATCTTCAAACTCAACACTGAAGGAAATCCTTCAAAGAATAAAGAACTTCATCAGAACCTCAGAGTATGGCTCAAGATCATTCTGGGAACCATTCATCATCGCCCAGCATCAAACTCCTCTGACTACATCAATACAGATCAGAAGTGCATTCTGTATTGCATTCACAAGGGTGTGAAGCTCTGCCTTCCTGCACTACTCTTCAGATATCTCAGAGACTCTGTAAGGGAGACAAGAAACAACATGAAGCCCAGAGCCTACATCCCTCTGGGAAGACTTCTGTCTGATGTTTTCATCGAAAATGGGCTGGTAGATCATCTAGAGAAGAACAAGCTGATGGAAGATCTGACGATAGATACTGGGAGGCCTCTGAATGCCAGAAATCTCAAGAGTATGGGAATCTTGAAAGAGATTCAAGTCAGACCCACGCTGGACACCTCCTGGGACGCTTTGAAAGATCAGAGGAAGCTGCCACATGGTCTTGCAAGGTTCTTCAAGAATGAACCCAAAGACGCTATCCTCTTCTACATGCAACGTCTGAAGGATGAAGGAGTCGACATATCTGATTTCAGATTGGACGATTGTCTAGATTCAGAAGAAGACTTTGTCAGATTCAAAAGAGGTCCCTCTAAGAATAAGTCTTCAAAGGCAAAGAGAGCAAGGATAGGAGAAACTTCTGGAACCAGATCTCCAGCACCTCTGCAAGAAACTACTGGTAAGTCTGCTCCCTCTATTCCCTCTGAACAACTTATGGCTTCTTCTAATCCTCTCCCAACACCACCAATATACACATCATCTGAAACTCCACCTTCTACAACCAGAACCTCACAACCTCTACCCAAAATTAATCTTGCCCATACATCATTACCTCTATCTGAGGATGAAGAAATGAACCAAACCACTTCCTCTTCATCATCTTCAGACCCAGAATCACCTCCATACCTTATCCTCTCCTCTGACCCAGAACACTCTGACCCTAGCTCTCCAACCCTAGCCCAAATTCAGGCTCAAAACCTTGCTTCACAACAACCAACACAATCTGAAGCAACTTCACCTCCCCCAGAACAAACAACCAATATCCCTTCTGAAGACCAACCTTATGAAACTCAACCCTCTGACCTCCACACCTCTGATATCACCCCTCCAAACACCTCTGCTGAACCTGAACCTGAAGCTGAACCTGAACCTGAAGCTGAACCTGAACCTCTAACATTAAATCTCAGCCCTCCAACCTCTTCACCTCAAACCTCTGAACCTAACCTTTCTGTACCTACCCTTGAGGAAGCCATAATGCTGGTCGTAGGGGCTTCAGTACAAAAGGTCAAGTCTCTGACCATTAACTCTGAAGTCAGTGATGATCCTGACTCTGTAAGGACACACTGGAACAGAGTCATTGGCTGGATGACCTCTGAGGCTTTTAAACTGAAGAACATCTCTGAACAAGTCAGAAATGGCTACATCAGAGGTGCTGAGGCAAGACTCCAGGAAAGACTTGCAAGAGAAGCTGAAGCCAGAAGGCTGGAGGAAGAGAGACTAGCAAGAGAAGCTGAAGAAGAAGCCAGAAGGCTAGAGGAAGAAAGGGCAAAGGAAGCTGAAGCTAAAGCTCTGGCTGCTGCTGCTGCTGCCGAAGCTGAGGCACAAGCTGCTGCTGAAGCTGAAGCACAGGCCGCTGCTGAAGCACAGCAGGCTCTGACTCAGGGGGAGTCCTCATCTGTTATCCCTATGGTTCTCCAGACGCTTGAAGAACTCAAAAACGATCAGAAGGAACTCCGTACCAGAATGGATAAACAAGATACTGTCAACGACAACATTCAGAGCATGCTGGCTCAATTGCTTCAGAGAATGCCTCCGCCTCCAAACCCTTAGGCACTTAGGATTTTGTTGTTTTGCTTTCCTTGTTTCTGATGTTTACTTGTTCTTTTTGCCTCTGTTGCCTTTTTTATCTGAATACAATGTTTTTCTCTTGAATTATTATTTTTGCTATGTCTTTTTGATTCTGACAAAAAGGGGGAGAAGTCATTAATGGCTCTGATGAAAATACTGTCTAAATACCTTAAGCACTCTGCGACATATTTTTCTTAAAAATAAATTTATCTAACTCTAGACTTAAGAAATTGCAGAAGGTATCAAGAAACCTCATTGCTTGGAAGCTCTGGTAAGGACTTCTGAACTCCCTAGCCTATCTCAGGGGGAGCTCTTGTCTATCTGATCTGATATTGTTTATGTTTCATCTGCTAATTAAGTTTGTTTTGTCATCATCAAAAAGGGGGAGATTGTAAGAACGAAAATAGTTCTACAACAGATTCCATGATTTTGATGATAACAAAGGATGAAACCAAAAATGGCACCCTAACGAAAAGTTTCTAAGTGTGCAGGGTTCTAAGGAAAGAAGGAAGAAATCATCAGATACAGAATCATATCAGATACAAATTATCAGAAGACCAGAAGCATCTGAAGTAGAAACACGTTCAAGAAAGTCTAACTCTGAGCAAAACAGCAAAATATCAGAAGCATCTGAACAAGAAGTACGCTCTAGAAGTTCTGACTCTGAACAACGGTATGTCAACTCCAGAAGCTCTCAGCGTTATCTGAAGAAACCATCAGAACTCAAAAGAGATCAACATCAGAACTTAGATAGCAAGATTCCAAGATTCCCAGAAACACGAAGACTCTGATTATGGAATTGCTAAATAAGGAAGAGTAACGTTAACTTCAAATAAAGTTTTGGAAATGGATTTCCTAATACAGAAAGAGACATTAAACTCCAAATTCAAATGAAAAGGAACTATATTTGGAAAGTAGTCATTCAAGGAGAGAAAGTCATCTTGGCAAGAAGCTATATAAGTTATGGCATTAATTCAAAATTATTGACCATCAGTTTCTACGACTACTTCAATCCTATATATAAAGGACTGCAAATCAACATTGACAAGTACAAGAAAACAACACAAGAACATACTGAATCATCAACACACAAAAACGTTTTATTCTCTCAATCTTCACAAAGCTTTTGCTTAAAACGTGAAACACTTTTTGTTCTTACTGTTGTAATATTTGCTTATCTTAGAAGCACTCTAGATTACATAAGTATTTATCTTTGTTGTATTTCCTCAAGTGACTCTGTGCAGTCTGTATACTTGAGAGGACTAAGAGATCTTTCTCTTAGACGTTGTTTGTAATCAATCTTTCAAGATTAGTGGATTAAGTCCTTGTTGAAGGCGAAATCACCTTGGCCGGGTGGACTGGAGTAGCTTTGTGTTATAAGCGAACCAGTATAAAATCCTTGTGTGATTTTCATTTTGAAAAAGCGCTTATTTTCCAAACAATTCAAACCCCCCCCTTTCTTGTTTTTCTCACCTTCAATTCTGACCTTGACCCTTGAATCAAACTTGTAGAGGGAATCATAAATGACATTGTGCAAAACAAATCAACCTAATATGTTGAAAATTGAAGAAGATATGATCTTTGAAAGTTGGGGCAGAGTCACTTGAAAATAGGTCAAATTTCCTTAAGTCCACAAATGACCTATAATGTCTCCAAACTTTTGATGATCCTCCAAGCATAATTGGATTTTGTAATGTGAAGAGAAGTTATATAGAATGTTGAGAAGAGTAATATGAAAAAAGAAACATTCAAAAATGTTGATAATTGAAGAAGTTGTGATTTTTGGAACCTTGACTTCAGAATGTTGACCTTTAGGTCAAATCCCTTGGAACAAGCTTGTGTATTTGGACTTTTCTTGCATTTTAAGGCACATGGGTGATCATATGAACTAAAGATAAGGTGTCCTTGATTGTATATTGATTAAATTTCTCAAATCTTGAAGTTGCTTGTTGAAGAAGGCATGCAAATAAACACATGAACCTTTGACTTTCCTTGAGAAGTAAGCAACTAAACTTTGAGATGCTCTTGATTTGAAAAGCCATGTCTTGCATAATAAACTTAAGGGAAACAAGACATACTTTTGGTATTTTGATTAATGGTTAGATAAGTAATGAATCAAATAAACACAAAGGTAAAACACCATCAAAAAGGTGGTTGGTGATCCCTGCAAAAGCAAACCCAAAGATGGATAAAGGGAAGGACTAAAATATGACCTTGCTTATATGCAAAAATTAAAATGAGATGTGGGATCTTAGGGTTAAAAATTAGGGTATGATAGAATGGCATCGCATTTAGATTCTCAAGAATGTCGTACTCATGGTTCATCATCGCGCTTGCATTCTGATTGGAGTATTGCATATCAGTTCGTGTTTCTGGATTGCATCTTCAAAGTTCATCATCGTGGATCCAACTTCTTCACGCCTCTGAGATTCAAGAATTGCGTCGCCAAGCATCGCATTTTCTCCCTAAAATACGGAACTGAAACGAACGAAAAGAAGAGTAAAAGCTCTAAAACCTCCTTCAATCTCCGAAAACAACAACACTAAATCCAGTTCGTCCCTGTGCGCGTGCGACATTAACAAGAAACGAAATCAAAGTTGAAACGAGAAAACTAACCACAACAGAGTTTCGACGCAACCAGGTATTTTACTCTTCCTTGATTCGATTCCCTCTTCTTCTTATGGAAATCTTTTGCCACCATTATTTTGTTATTAATGCATTGTGAATCACGTGAGAACCGAGAGGATTGAGGTGAGGAAGAGAGCTTGAGAATGTAGATCCAAGGATCTATGAGATGATGGAAATCGAGAGTGGAGAAGAATTGAGAGTGAGAATTTCTATGAACTGAATAATTTGGAGAATGAACTGAAGAAAAAACGAAAAATGAATTTTTTTTCTAGAACTTCAAGGGAATTGCGTTTACATAGGATTCGAATTAGTTACAAAATTACATCGAAATTATAACTAAATTCTTGAGAAATTTAGAGCTAGTTGCAAATTAGAAAAATGGTTAGCATGTTAGTTAGTGAGCAAATCAATCTCTATTAGAGAATTTTATCTTCTACAGTGCACATGTATAGGCTTAATGTAGAGCTTAAAGTTCTGTGAATTTCCGCAGGTTGGATGCATTTGAAATTTTTGTCAAATTGAGTTAGTTGTGGATATTTCTATTAGTGTTCACTTGAACTCAGCTTGAGGTTTTCAACATTCCACATTCCATTGAATTAATATGAGCTAACCGATATGCCCACATATTCTGAAATTGGATAGCTGTTACATGTTAAATGTAATTTAAAGAACCTGTTGTTTGATACCCTGTTATGGCAGCAAAATAGTCGTTGGTTTTGCACTTGCTTAAATTAATTTGACAGAGTTCTTAATTCCATAAATTGGTTAGGCTAGCATGTTAGCTTGGGTAACAACTGTTATTAGTGTGTGTTACTTATTGATGTTGGATGAAAAAGAATTGAAAACAATTACTGCTATATGGCATGCTGACTTTGTGCGAATTAACCGATGTGTTTGTGATATTGTAGGTTGGTGAATGGATTCAAATTATGTTAGGGTGAAAATGGAAAATAGTGATATGGAAACTAGATACTGTTATGCAGACTTGCTATCCTTGTTGTGTTATGAAATTAAGCTCGAATTGAAAACTTAATTGTTAATGAGGCCATAAATTATTGAATGGAATGGATGTGGTTAGTGTTTCACCTATTCGTATGTGGTTTTATTATATGCATGTTGAAATTGGATTATGCTACTTAATTCATTACAATGCTCACGTTAATTATATGATTTGGAATGCTTATTTGATTTGGCTATATGTATGGTATTAACAAGTTGAAATGGTTATTATAGGGTTGGTGCATGATAACGCGAAAACGTATCGTATTTTTGATTTCATATGCATTGTTTTTTACTTGATTGACACTTATTATTACGCAGTATTTTATGTTTATTGCAGATATTTATCGAATAAAAGGTTTACGAGCAAGCAAAGTGGAAAATAGCAAAAAGAAAAGAAAAAGAGAAGAAAATGGAGAAAAATAGAGATAATGGGCTACCACACCAAATGGACTTGTGGCGCCTATCACCTGAATGTGTGGCGTCCGTCACATGAACCAAAGAGGGTGGTGGCGCCCGCCACCAATTATGAAGAGTTTGTGGCGCTCAACCCTTAAATTGTGGCCGCTCGCCACGGAGTCAAGGACTAGGGTTATGGCAACCGCCACAACCTAGTCTTCCCCACTATTTCTCCATGATTTTAGCCACGAATCCACTCACCTTTTCCTACAATTTAGGGGAGTGGAAAATATATAAAGGAGTTTAGTTTTTTTCAATCAGACTCTCTCTTCTTCCGGCTTTCAATCAATGATTAATTTTTTAGTCAGATAGTATTTTCCTTTAGTTTCCTAGACAGTTTTTCCTACTTTGTAAGAGTGATAGTTTCTCCACATCGGGGACTATTGCAATTTATTTTACGCATTTGAATTCAATTGTAACGGTTACTCATTGCCAAAGCCTACCGACATTATTTTAATTGAAGAATCAAGATTCAATTCCAATTTTCAATTCATAATCCAGGTTTTATTTCGATTTCTAATTTATTTATTTATGACTTATTATATATTTGATTTTCCTAATACCATGTCTGTTACCGAATCCATGTCCGGCTAAACCCTTAGGTATCGGTATGTAAAGATTGTCGAAACGATTATTTATGACTTATTGTATATTTGATTTTCCTAATACCATGTCTGTTACCGAATCCATGTCCGGCTAAACCCTTAGGTATCGGTATGTAAAGACCGTCGAAACGACGAGATTCGTAAATAATTGGTGTTAGTTTTTATAAAACTTATTTTTCTAGTTTTTAGTTTCTTATTTAGATCAAATTGTTTTTCATACGAGAGTACAGAACAAACTAAGGTTACGGTCAATAAGAACGAGAGTTTGAGATTTTAACCAGCTAGCTGAAACTAGGCATTAATCCTAAACACAACGAGAACGCTTTAGGATTAATTAGACTTTATTCATATTCAAAAATTACTTTTAAATTCAAAATGAGACAGCGAGAGCCAAGCATTCTGGTTTAGGAGTATGGTCAGAGTCAATAAAAACGAGAGTGTGAGACTAAGTCTTTTCTATAAATAATTTCTACTGAAGAACATTTTGACCAATAAGATTACACCAAATATCTATCGAGTCCCCGAAGTTTGATGAGTTACATACTGATATCCCTTTATCATATATCTTTCTCAATATTCTATTTACGCTATAGTTACCTCTCTTCATCCCTCCAATCTTAGAACGATCAACAACCTTAGATTTACATAGTAACATTAGATAACGATACGTTCAATTATTAGTTCTTGTGGGTTCGACAATCTTTAAAACTACGCGATAGGACTGTCCACTTGCAGTCACGATTCCCATGGACTTACTAAATCGCGATCAAGTTTTTGACGCCGTTGCCGGGGACTAATTTAGTCGATATCGTAACTCCAGTGTTGCCCAGTATAGACTAAGGCAAACAATTCTTTATGAAGGAGAATTGTCATCCAAGGCGCAGCGAAATTTAAAAATTTCTCCATTTAGTGATCCTTACGAATGGGCATGATCAGTGATAGAATCGTTACCTCTTGTGGCGATTTAAACCTTTGGTGCAGATCTCTTGTAACGATCAAAACCTTGGATACAAATCCACGGAGCGATCACGAACGTTGAACGATGACAACGTCTCTACTCAGTCCACACGAACGGGTTCCTTCAATCTCAGTGCTAGCTGGTACGAATGAAGGCTTTGAGTGAGAGAGAGAGGGAAACGAAATTCCAAGTCTTCACTTGAGTTGAGTCTGAGTGACAATGCTTCTACCCAAGGGTTCTATTTATAGAACCACTTGTGTGGGCTTCAAGCTAAAAAGCCCACTTAAGTGTATTTTGGCCCATATCTTATAATATGCCCAAAATCACTTAAGCATGTGGTACCTTACCATATTTCGTATTCCACTTAAGTGCACCGTACCTTACAATGTTCCTTAGTTACTCTATCTCTCATCAATCCGTCCTTTGTGTGTGACCCTGTAGGTTTTCGCGACGTTGGCAATTATATTAAATCACGCATTTAGCATAATAAACAGTGAGCGGTATCTAGCAACACATCACTGCTACCCAAGTCACGAAAATGTCATGTGATTTGACAAGTCCTTCTGTGATAATAATTATGTGTATAATTACCCCTTTGCCCTTATGTCTATATTGAACACAAGGTATAAACCGTGTCATCCTTGTCCAGTTTAATATTGGGCCCATAGACATTTATCCTGTTACGCAGGATGGACAAATTCCATCTAGGTCACTCATGTCCCTTAGCATGCTTCGTGGAGTACCCATCAACTGTCTTTATGGTTATCCAGTTACGGACAACGTTGGATCAGCAACAAAGCACTCGACTTTACATCTAGGATCCATAGTGGTTTCAGGTCGAAGAGTGGTATACACCATTATCACCATGAGAATAACTTATGACACTTTGTATAACTTTCTATATAGTATTCTCATAGCGGGTCAATCCGGTATAAATATTACTCTTAATATTCATACCTATGTCTAAGACTTGATAACTCTTTATCCATGATCCATGAGATGTGATCATCAGTCTACAAATAAAATAGTCTTAATGCTTTAATGTTATCCCACTTCACAATAAAGCTCGACTACGGATACTTTAAGAATAGTGTCCTTATGTTTAATGTGATCTCATGATTAAGTCATACTTGATACATTAAACGGACTAGCTATTCTAGGGACTTTATTAATCAAACATAATAAAGAAAAAGCCTTTTATTAATTAATAAATAATTCGATACAAGTACCAAAAGTATTGACCTCTAGGGCTTACACCAACACTTTCTCCCTTTCTACATTTGTCGAGTGTATGCCAAGTACTCGCTCTCAAGGCGAGAAATTAAAGCTACAGTTCGACGAACCTGAGTGTTATCTTAGATTAGAACATCAGATACGAGACTTGATACGAGAACATCGTATCAAGCTAAATCTTCCCGGCCTTAACATCCTTATTTCTGAATCAGTTATTCAACCAGAGATGGCCGAAGGAGTGCAAAACCGTCCTCTTAAGTACTATGCAATCCCGTTGCAGGATGAACCACATAACAACATCGCTGCCCCTGCCATCGAGGCCAATAATTTCGAGCTAAAACCTTCGCTGTTGTCAGCCGTATAGAAAAACCAATTTTCAGGTAGTCCCATGGAGGACCCAAACCTACATTTGTCAGTGTTTTTGCAATACGCAGACACGGTGAAAGCGAATGGTGTCAGCCTAGAAACTATAAGACTACAGATTTTCCCATTCTCATTAAGAGATAGAGCTAGAGCTTGGCTCCAGTCTCTACCATTCAACTCTGTCACTACGTGGAACGAGTTGAAGAAATTTTTCTTAGCCCGATATTTCCCACCTAGTAAGACGACTATGCTAAGAGCCCAAATAAACAGGTTTAAACAAAAAGATAATGAATCACTATTTGAAGCTTGGAAGAGATACAAAGACATGATGAGGCTTTGTCCACATCACGGTCTAGAAGAATGGTTGATCATCCATACCTTTTATAATGGTCTCTTGTACAACACAAGATTGACAATATACGCCGCTGCAGGTGGCGCACTGATGGATAAACCCTACAATGAGGCCTATCAACTTATCAAAAGTATGGCCCATAATCATTACCAGTGGGGAAGTGAAAGAACCTCTATAGAGAAACCTCCAACGAAAGGCGGCATGTACGAATTAAGCAGTCTTGACCATGTTAACGCCAAGGTAGATGCTCTTACTCAAAAGATAGACAACTTGACCATAGCACCTGCAGCCACCGTGGCTGCCGTAGCACCAAACTGTGAGATATGAGGAGTTCCGGGGCATGCTGCCCCAAAATGTCAACTCTTGATAGGAACCTCTACAGACCAGGTGAACTATGCTCAAGGAAACCCTTACTCAAACACCTATAACCCAGGTTAGAAGAACCATCCTAACTTTTCGTACAAAAACAATAATGCATTGTATGCACCTAACCAAGCACCTGCTGTACCACCAAGATATCATAAAGCTGCCACAAATACTCAAAATGCTCCTAGGAAGTCAAACCTAGAAATAATGATGGAAAACTTCATAGCTACCCAAGCTCAAACAAATAAGGATTTCCTAAATCAAAACATACCCACTAGTGAGCAAATCAAGCAGTTAGCAAACAAGGTAGACGCGTTAGCCACCCACAACAAAATGTTGGAAACACAAATCTCGCAAGTGGCTCAACAACAAGCACCTACTACTGCTCCTGCAGGCACATTCCCTGGATAGCCGCAACCAAACTCGAAAGGTCATGTAAATGTTATTATACTACGAAGTGGGACAGAACTAGACGGACGGACCGACCCTAGAATTTAAAACCCATCCATGCACCAAGACCCTTGTAAGGAAACTGAGAAGGAAGATGATCAAGAGGAAGATAAAAACGAGGAGGCCGTAGAGAAAGAAGAACCTTATGTGCCTCCACCACTGTATAAACCCTCTATCCCTTATCCTCAAAGACTTGTTAAATCTAAAAGTGTAGGGCAATTTAAAAAATTCGTAGAGCTTCTAAAACAATTGAATATCACAATACCCTTTACAGAAGCCATTACTCAAATGCCCTCATATGCTAAGTTTCTCAAAGAAATCTTATCTAACAAGAAGATAGAACATAACGAAACTGTTACACTTACTGCTGAGTGTAGCGCCATAGACAAAGACCCAGGTAGTTTCTCCATACCCTGTGTAATCGGAAAGTTTGTCATAGACAAAGCACTATGCGACTTAGGAGTCAGTATTAGTTTAATGCCCTTGTCCATATGCGAAAGGCTAAAAATGGGAGAACTGAGACCTACGAGGATGTCCGTACAACTTGCGGATCGTTCTGTTAAATTTCTCGTAGGCATGCTAGAAAACATTCTGGTACGCATAGGACAATTCTATATTCCTACTGATTTTATAATCATGGATATAAAAGAGGATTCCAACATCCCTATCATATTAGGAAGACCATTCCTAGCTACATCTGAAGTTATTATAGATGTTAAGAAAGGCAAGCTAACCTTTGAAGTTGGTGAGGAAAAAGTCAAATTCATTTTGACGCAATTCCTAAAGGCACCAGCTATAGACGATACCTGTTGTCTACTAGATGTCATCGACGAATGTATAAGAGCGATGGAGAATGAACAAACATCATACTCTGAAATACTGAAAATTCCAAGGCCTCCTACTTTTGAAGATGAAAATTTGAGTAAGGAATACCAAGATGACAGCCTAAGTGAATGCCTAGCACTAGCGCCCGATCATATGCCTTGCCCAAAGAAACCAGCCCTAGAACTCAAGACGTTACCCAAAAATCTTAGGTACAAATTCCTAGACACTGAACTTAAGCGACCTGTAATAGTAAATGCAGACTTACGGCAGATAGAGGCTGAAACGCCTCTACACGTTTTGAGAAAATACCCAACTGCTTTAGGCTACAATATCTCAAATCTAAAAGGAATAAGCCCTTCCATATGAATGCATCGCATAATGCTAGAGGAAGACATTAAGACCTATAGAGAACACCAAAGAAGGATAAATCCCATTCTGAGTGATGTAGTAAAGAAAGAAGTGCAAAAGTTGTTAGAAGCAGGTATTATCTACTCGATATCCGATAGTCAATGGGTAAGCCCAGTACATGTCGTACCAAACAAGGGAGGCGTCACAGTTGTTAATAATGAAAAAGGAGAATCTATAGCACAAAGAGTGGTTACTGGAAGTAGAGTGTATATTGATTATAGAAAATTAAACAAATCTACTCAGAAGGATCATTTTCCTTTGTCGTTTATCGATCAAATGCTTGAACGATTGGCTAAGCATTCTCACTTCTGCTACTTAGACGGTTATTCGGGATTTTTCCAAATTCCTATTCATCTTGACGACCAAGAGAAAATGACCTTCACATGTCCCTATGGTACATTCGCCTACCGACGAATGTCATTCGAACTGTGTAACGCTCCCGTAACATTCCAAAGATGCATGATGTTAATTTTTGCTAATTTTATAGATGATATCATGGAAGTCTTCATGGACGATTTCTCTATATGCGCACAGAGCTTTGAAGGCTACTTATCGAATCTTGAAATGGTACTAAAAAGATGCATAAAAGCGAACCTCATGGAAAAATGCCATTTCATGGTCCGACAAGGGATCGTGCTCAAACACATAGTATCCAATAAGGGGATTAAAGTCGACAAGGTCAAAATAGAAGTTATAGAAAACCTTCAGCCTCCAAAAATCGTAAGAGAAATACGACGCTTCTTAGGACACGCCGATTTCTACCGTCGATTCATTAAAGATTTCTCAAAAATCCCCAAACCACCGACTGGCTTATTGATGAAAGACGCCGAATTCATCTTTGATGACAAATGCCTAGCGGAGTTTGAACAACTGAAAAAATAGCTCTTATTACCGCACCTATCATGCAACCGCCCGATTGGAGATTACCCTTTGAAATCATGTGTGACGCTAGTGACTATGTTGTAGCCGCAGTCTTAGGACAAAGAAGGGATAAGAAAATTCATGCAATATACTATGCAAGTAGAACCCTAGATCCTACACAGATGAACTATGCCACCACAGAAAAGGAACTTTTAGCCGTAGTGTCCACTCTGGATAAATTTCGTTCCTACCTAGTAGGAGCAAAGATAATTATCTATATCGACCATGCTGCAATTAGGTACCTGTTAAACAAAAAGGACGCCAAACCAAGACTCCTAAGGTGGATCTTACTATTACAAGAGTTTGACCTAGAAATCAAGGATAAAAAGGGCATTGAAAATGTCGTGGTCGATCACTTGTCAAGAATGGAAGGTATTGAACCTGAACGAGTGCCTATAAATGATGATTTCCCGTACGAAAGACTCATAGCCCAACTGGAAAGCAATACAGCTAAATATGCATTAACCCATAAGGATACCAAAACAAACGAGGTAGTGGAAGCAATTTACACTAAAACCACACTACCATGGTACGCTGACTTCGTCAACTACTTAGCAGTTGGGGTGCTTCCACCAGACTTGACCTACCAACAGAAGAAAAAATTCTTCCACGATCTTAAACATTATTATTGGGATGAGCCTCTGCTTTTCAAGAGAGGTGCCGACGGCATTTTCCATCGATGTGACCCCAAAGATGAGGTAGAAAACGTAATCTCCCACTGTCATTATGCTCCCTATGGAGGGCATGCAAGCACCCCGAAGACTTGCGCTAAGATCTTGCAAGTCGGCCTCTTTTGGCCCATTCTGTGGAAAGATGTCCACATCGCGATCACAATTTGCGATCGGTGTCAATGCACTGGCAACATATCTAGACACGACAAAATGCCACTTAAAGGCATTTTGGAAGTAGAAGTCTTCGATGTTTGGGGAATTGATTTTATGGGACCTTTCCCATCTTCTTTTGGTAACAAGTATATCCTTGTTGCGTTTGATTACGTATCAAAATGGATTGAGGCCATAGCTGCTCCAACAAAGGACACACGAGTGGTAATTAGACTCTTTAAGCGTATAATCTTCCCTAGATTCGGAGTGCCGAGACTTGTCATCGGTGATGGTGGCTCCCATTTCATTTCAAGGATTTTTGAAAAGCTATTACTGAAATATGGAGTCCGGCACCACGTAGCAACACCCTATCATCCACAGACGAGTGGGCAAGTAGAAGTCTCAAACCGAGAAATTAAACAAATCTTAGAAAAGACGGTTTCCACCTCTAGGAAAGATTGGTCCTCAAAATTACCAAAAGCCCTGTGGGCATATAGGACAACTTATAAGACCCCAATAGGAACCACACCTTTTAAGATAGTTTATGGAAAATCATGTCATTTGCCGGTAGAATTAGAACATAAAGCATATTGGGCCATTAAGACCCTTAATCTCAATTATACTGCCGCAGGCGAAAAAAGAATATTAGATATCCACGAACTAGAAGAAATTAGACTAGATGCGTATGAGAATGCCCGAATCTATAAAGAAAGAACTAAAAAATGGCACGGCAATCGCATATCAAGGAAAAAGTTTAAGGAAGGCGACAAAGTACTTCTGTTTAACTCCCGTCTCATACTCTTTCCCGGAAAACTTCGTTCTAGGTGGTCCGGTCCCTTCGAAATTACCAATATCTTTCCAAATGGAGCAATAGAGATAAAAGGAAAAACGAGTGAACCATTCATAGTAAACGGCCAATGTTTGAAACATTACCACAACATTGATAACAATGATTTCATTGGAAATTTAAAGCTTGCAGAGCTTCGCGATCATTCAAAAGAATAACACCTATCCTATTTCTGTCGAGCTTACGACAATAAACAAAGCGCTTGGTGGGAGACAACCCACACTCTATCTTTAACTATTTAATCTAATTACCCAAATTTATAATTATTACTACTGCTTATTTTTCATTCCTTCTTTCTTTCTTATTTCTCATAAAGTTAATTGGTACCTTTCTTTATTATTGACCATTACTAACTTAATGATGTTATCTACTTGGTTTTATCTAGCTACTGACCATTACAATGTAACAAGTAGATTACATGGATATATTCTTCATAGGCAGAGCTCAAAGAAGACGTTTCGAGGCTCTAGCTCAGAGAGAAATGGCACTAATTTTATACCCAGATGGACGCACCATGACCAAATTAGGTATAAGAGACAATGTTATGTTCCTAATTAACCAACTAGGCTAGGACACCTTCGCCATCAAACAAAAATTTAGTTCCTACAGTAGGTTGACTTTAGAATTCCTAAGCTCTATAGTGTACCTGCCAAACCATGGTATGGGATTTAACAAACGCGTCATCACCTTTAGGTTGTTCGATAATGACTACCGCTATACCCATAGAGAAATGGTTGAACTGGTAGGATGCCCTAATGGTCCTGATACCTTTACCATTACCCAGGAAGACAAGCTTGTAGACCATCAATTAGATCTCTTTTGGGGTAGCATCACAGGAAACAACCATCCCGAGCCGGACCTTATGCATTCAGAGAACATCCACAACCCTACCATTCGTTACTTTCATAAGATCCTAGCTCACACCTTATTTGGAAAGGAATAGAACAGAACCTTCGTGTCCAAAGACGAGCTCTTTATAATGTACTGTGCATCACAAGCCTGACCTGTTAATGCTGCTACATTCATGATAGCTAGTTTGTACCGTATAGCACAGGAAGATCATGGATCAATCTTAGTGGGAGGCTTAGTGACCATGATAGAAAATTCCATGGGACTGAAATACCCACTCGTCAGGGTTATACGACCTATGAACATCCAATTTTGTTGTTTGGACCAACCACGAGCTTGAAAAGTGGCGCCAACCACTACACTATCCTTTCACATGCACGTTGCTACTAATTGTCACATAAAATCACTTAATTGTTTTGTCCCTTGCATGCTTAACAATGCCTTAAAGCCTTTTCAACCATTTTCAAAATCCTTTGACTAAGGCATTGAAGACCGTAAATGAAATTTATTTCCTCAATAAATTTCCAACCACCATCACCTCTATATAAACCACCAACATAACCTCACCAAACCACACCTCTCATAAGCATAATTCTCCTCTCTCTTGCTCCATTTTTACCACATTACACAAGAAGTGTAAAATTCATCATGGCACAAATGAAGGAATATGAAATAGTGTTCAGAAACGGCGAGCCAGGTGAATTACAGGAAGAGACGTAACATCTCTAAGCGCAAGAAAGATCGAATCAACAAGGTATGTTGATGAACCCTAATTATTTTCCTTAGGAATTCTAGATAGTGTTAACTATATGCTAGACACATTAAATTTAAATTATTTCCTATCTCTTAAGGACCCTGTCTATGCTCAATTAACACTAGAATTTCTAAGTTCGTTAATTCAACGTCGAATATGCCCTTACATTTTCCCAACTAGCGGACCTGCTACATTTCCCCCATGGGGATGACATAGTAAGTGAGGTCCCAGATACTGAGGGTTGGCAACGCGCCTTACAACCATTTTGGAGGGAAATAACCGGTACAATAACCCATAGTTTTGAGGGAAATAGAGCCACTCTAATTCACAACTCAGCTATTTGATATTTCCGCCAAATATTGGCGTCCACCATTTTTGGCCGAGCAAATTCTAACAAGGTGAATGAAAAAGAACTCTTTTATTTGTTCGCCACATTTTTTCCACAAAAGGTGAATACCGTCCCTTTTATGCTATCTCATTTGCAAGCCATTGTCAATGCGAAGAGAGGGCCGATTATTTTTGGATGTTTAATAACCTCCATAGCTAGATTCCTAGGACTCGAAGAAAAAGTCTTCAGGCTAACCCCACTCCCGCATCATGCCATTGACATAGACATGGAAAGGAACATGAAATTAGTAAAACGAAGGGGAGACGGAAAATTTAATATAATCATTGCAAATAATGTCTTACAAGATTTCATCCTCCCAAATCCAAATCGCACAGATGTGCGTAACCCGGATAATTACTGTTATACTAATGATCTGGTGCCTAACCAAGTCCCCGTGCACACTCTTGAGAATGTAGCTGCTGGCGGGGACATCGATGAGGATCACATTCCGGAGAAAATTGTTCCCTCTACTGGCCCACACACCACACACATGTCATCGGAAAATGTTGCAGGTACATCCTCTAGTTAAAGACCCAAAAGAAGAAATATGGCACCAGCCACTCTTTATGAGATCTATGTTCAACTACTGTGGCGTAGCGAATTATATGCTCATCGCGATCTATAAATCCAAAACATTGAAGCTCATCAAACTAAAATGATGCAAATCCTTCTCCAAATGCAGCATGATCAGCACGACTACGCTTTCAGAACCGAACAGAACATGTCTGGCTTGATCGATGAAATGGCAACATTGACAATGCGTGTGGAAGATCTCCAGAACTATACGCCACCTCACCAGCCAGGAAACAATGGACGTCCATGTACACGTGGCAGACGGTGCCAGTAGCAGGATACCCAGGTTCTACCTTTCTCTCCTATCTTATGTCGTTGCATTGGGGACAATGCAAGATTTAAGTATGGGGAAAGAAGCTTTACCGCTTTTATTTATCACTTTCTAGGTAGATTTAAATTATTGTTATTGTTATTTCCTTTTGTTATTTTTGTTAAGTGTCAATCGAGTCAAATATCAATGTGTTGTCGAGTCTTTATGCATGGTTTCCGTTATTTACTAATTCTCCTATTTGCTTAAGCCATACAAAATTTTTGCAAAAATCTAGACTTAGAGATACAGTACATCTTTTGAAAATTCTAACCTATAAATCAAACTAAGGTTGAATTGTAGAGATTTGGAAAAAATTTATAAGATCGGCATCATTTTAACACCTTAAATATCCCAAGTATAAGATCGATTTGAGTACTTGTCATGCCATAGCCTTAAATTCTATCCTTTAATATTCCTTAAGTAGTTTATCTAGCAGTCAGCACCATCCTAAGCACACACTACGCAAAAAGTTGATGCAAATAAGTGTATGATTTCAGGCTTAAAATAAGAAAAGATTATGAAATGTATGAAAAATGTTGTTCCCTCTAAGTTAGTTTATCCTCACCCGGTCATTTAGCCCAACGGTATAACCATCTTTAACTGTTATTTGAGGCAAAGTGCGAAAAAGAAAGAAAGAAATAATGATGAGATCATAGTCACTAACAGATTATCTTGCTATGAGTGTGAAAGGATAACGGGCTTAATGTGACTGCGCCAGAATGAAAAAGGATAAAAAAAAGAAGGTTTAGTAAGGTAGGCTTAGGCATGACAACATGATTCAGATTGGTTTGTATAGGATGGAGACTTATGGTTGCAATATTGCGACTATGTGTTCCAACGATACCCTTTGTGTGGAAGTGAGTACCTGTTAATACAATTTTGAACCAAACTAAAGTTTATAGACTAGAATGAGTATCCGAATGCAACTGTGTCTTTTACGAGCCTTGATAATGTATGCTGCAAAGATTTTACAAAACTTTTTATTCATGTACGCAGCATTTGCTTGAGGACAAGCAAAGGTTTAAGTAAGGTGGAGTTTGATAACACGAAAACGTATCATATTTTTGGATTCATATACATTGCTTTTTACTTGATTAACAATTATTATTACACAATATTTTATGTTTATTGCATGTATTTATCAAATAAAAGGTTTACGAGCAAGCAAAGTGGAAAATAGCGAAAAGGAAAGAAAAAGAGAAGAAAATAGAGAAAAATAGAGATACTGGGCCACCACACCAAATGAGCTTGTGGCGCCCATCACCTGAATGTGTGGCACCCGCCACATGAACCAAAGAGGGTGGTGGCGCCCGCCACCAAGTATGAAGAGTTTGTGGCGCTCAACCCTAAAATTGTGGCGCTCTCCACGGAGTCAAGGACTAGGGTTGTGGCAACCGCCACAACCTAGTCTTCCCCACTATTTCTCCATGATTTTAGCCACGAATCCACTCACCTTTTGCTACAATTTAGGGGAGTGGAAAATATATAAAGGAGTTTAGTTTTTTTCAATCGGACTCTCTCTTCTTCCAGATTTCAATCGACGATTAATTTTTTAGTCAGATAGTATTTTCTTTTAGTTTCCTAGGCAGTTTTTCCTACCTTGTAACAATGATAGTTTCTCCACATCGGGGACTATTGCAATTTAATTTACACATTCGAATTCAATTGTAACGGTTACTCATTGCCAAAGCCTGCCGACATTATTTTAATTGAAGAATCAAGATTCAGTTCCGGTTCTCAATTCATAATCCAGGTTTTATTTTGATTGCTAATTTATTTATTTATGCCTTATTGTATATTTGATTTTCCAAATACCATGTCTGTTACCGAATCCATGTCCGGCTAAACCCTTAGGTATCGGTATGTAAAGACCATCGAAACGACGGGATTCGTAAATAATTGGTGTTAGTTTTTATAAAACTTATTTTTCCGGTTTTTAGTTTCTTATTTTAATCAAACTATTTTTCGTACGGGAGTACAAAACAAACTAAGGTTACGGTCAACAAGAACGAGAGTCTGAGATTTTAACCAGATAGCGGGAACTAGGCATTAATCTTAAACATAACGAGAGCACTTTAGGATTAATTAGACTTTATTCATATTCAAAAATTACTTTTAAATTCAAAATGAGACTGCGAGAGCCAAGCATTCTGGTTTAGGAGTATGGTCAGAGTCAATAAAAACGAGAGTGTGAGACTAAGTCATTTCTATAAATAATTTCTACGGAAGAACATTTTGGCCAATAAGATTACACCAAATATCTATCGAATCCCCGAAGTTTGATGCGTTACATACCGATATCCCTTTATCATATATCTTTATTAATATTCTATTTATGCTATAGTTACTTCTCTTCATCCCTCCAATCTTAGAGCGATCAACGACCTTAGATTTGCATAGTAACATTAGATAACGATACGTTCGATTATTAGTCCTTGTGGGTTCGATAATATTTAAAACTACGCAATAGGACTGTGCACTTGCAGTCACGATTTCCATAAACTTACTAAGTCGCGATCAGTGCACTCATGACCTTGACTTGGCATGGAATGGAATAACTTGCTCATGAAGGTTTGGTCAAAGAATCAAAATCATGAAGACTTACAAGAATGAGGATAATGAAGAAAGTGTAACGTTTAGGGTTAGGATTTGTGGATTGTTTGCGAATGTATCTTGGAATTGTCATAGTTGGAAATGGTTGTAACTGAATGTATAGGTTATGTAGTTTGGAAATTTTTGTTGCTTTGGATTGGAATTTGAATGTCGATATGGTTTGAAAATGAACATGAAAAAGTGAACAAACTAAGTCATAAATGAAATTGGCTTAGGTGGTTGATGGAAAACAAGAACAAGGTCCATGTGATTGACGGATGGCGGTATGGTAAGTTGACTTTGGTGAACTGTTTGACCAAAAAGTAAATAGTTGACCAAAATTTAACTGATGAAAAAAGATGATAAAATAGACTTCTCTGATTAAAAATGCATATTCAAATGGAACCATGAACCAATTGGATTCAACTTGACCAACTTCCCCAATTTGAAACCACCAAATAGAAACAGATGACTTGGACCAATGACTGATAATGACATGATTTGACCAAAAGGAATCAATGAACTTGGATTAATGAAGATCAAGGGAAGCAATGGATGAGGTAGCTTGGATCAAAGGAGTCCAATTGCAATATGCAGTGGAATATGAATGCAAGCATGCCTCGGACCAATCACAAGGCACCAAGGACTAGGGTCTTGATTAATTACAAATCCAACAATCAACCAATCATGGTACTTAAGCAAAAATCCTCCCTGACTAGGGTTTCAAACAAAGCACCAAGCTTCTTAAATACATCTCAAACCAAGAGTCCACAATTAGGGTTTTATGGATTAAGATATTCACCTGGGACAAAAGCCAAGCACAATAGGGTTTAGGTATGAAACATCAAGGTGTCATCTCCCAAGGTAAAGCAAGGCCATATTATGTTGTTAAAAAGCTTTGAATCTATGATATGAATGCATTATGCATATGAATGAATGCAAATGAATCTCAAGTCACAGGTTGGATAAAATATGAAAAGGGGAGGGAAATTTTTGGGGTACGACACTCCCTAGTTGCAACATTTTCTTGTTTGTATTCAGACATGATTCTTTGTTTGTTGGCTCTGGTGTTATACCGATGTCGAGTCATCGTCTTTCTGAAGAAGATGAAGATGGGTGTAAGCATTTTATTTTTGGATAGAAAAGTGCCTATGAATGAATGATATGTTATGCCAAAATATTTTGATTATTATGTTTTCCAAATAAGATTTTCCAAGGAATCCTTGAGTTTCTGTTTGTCGTAGGTAAACATAAAGCATAGGAAATAAATGCATAAGATAAAACCAATAATGAGAAGAACCCTTTTATATTCATAAAAATGAAACAAAGAGTATAATTATTACAAATTTTCCCAAAGGGCTACAACAAGTTTGCTCAAAGATAACAATGAAAAACCCCTCAAGTATCTATGCAGCCACTGTATTTTGGTCAACCACCACAGTGCATCCTTGAAGGTATAGCCTGAGCCAGTTTACTCAAAAGGTCTTGCAACAATGACTCCTTCTAATCCAAGATAACTTGAAGACGAAGATTGTTCCTTTCCCAATGCGTAGCGTCTTGCTGAAGTTGATAAGTATCTTATCTACTTTTGTGCGCTTGATCTTTCAACCCTCGGATATCCTCAAGCCACTTGCAAAGTTCTGTTTGGTGATGAGATAAAGAAACCTCCAACTGCTTAGTAAATATTCTTTCTTCTTTCAACTCCCTCTTGCAACTCTCTAACTGTTCTCGAAGTTTCTTAAGTCGATCTTGGAAATTGATCTCCATCTTGCATGCTTGATACTGTGCCTCTACAAGCTGTTTCTTCTTGGAAAATAGGTTGTCAATGAAGGAGAATGGCGATCCAAAACGCAGCGGAATTTAAAAATTTCTCCTTTAATGATCCTTACGAATGGGCATGATCAGTGATAGAATCGTTACCTCTTGTGGCGATAACGAACGCCGAACGATGACAACGCCTCTACTCAGTCCACACGAACGGATTCCTTCAATCTCAGTGCTAGCTGCTACGAATGAAGGCTTTGAGTGAGAGAGAGAGAAATGAAATGCAAGAGTGACAATGCTTCTACCCAAGGGTTCTATTTATAGAACCACTTGTGTGGGCTTCAAGCTAAAAAGCCCACTTAAGTGTATTTTGGCCCATATCTTATAATATGCCCAAAATCACTTAAGCGTGTGGTACCTTACCATATTTCGTATTCCATTTAAGTGCACCGTATCCTACGGTGTTCCTTAGTTACTCTATCTCTCATTAATTTGTCCTTTGTGTGTGACCCTGTAGGTTTTCGCGACGTTGGCAATTATATTAAATCACGCATTTAACATAATAAACAGTGAGCGATATCTAGCAACACATCACTTCTACCCAAGACACGAAAATGTCATGTGATCTGACAAATCCTTCTGTGATAATAATTATGTGTATAATTACCCTTTTGCCCTTATGTCTATATTGAACACAAGGCATAGACCGTGTCATCCTTGTCCAGTTCAATATTGGGCCCATAGACATTTATCCTGTTACGCAGGATGGGCAAATTCCATCTAGGTCACTCATGTCCCTTAGCATGCTTTGTGGAGTACCCATCAACTATCTTTATGGTTATCCAGTTACGGACAACGTTGGATCAGCAATAAAGCACTCGACTCTACATCTAGGGTCCATAGTGGTTTCAGGTCGAAGAGTGGTATACACCATTATCACCATGAGAATAACTTATGACACTTTGCATAACATTATATATAGTATTCTCATAGCGGGTCAATCCAGTATAAATATTACTCTTAATATTCATACCTATGTTTGAGACTTGATAACTCCTTATCCATGATCCATGAGATGTGATCATCAGTCTATAAACATAATAGTCTCCATGCTTTAATGTTATCCCACTTCACAATAAAGCTCGACTACAGATACTTTAAGAATAGTGTCCTTATGTTTAATGTGCTCTCATGATTAAGTCACACTTGATACATTAAACGGACTATCTATTCCAGGGACTTTATTAAACAAACATAATAAAGAAAAAGCCTTTTATTATTAATAAATAATTTGATACAAGTACCAAAAGTATTGGCCTCTAGGGCTTACACCAACAATCTCCCACTAGCACTAGAGCCAATCAGGCATACCCCTAATTCCCATAGATCTAGTATGGCCATCATGCTTCTGCTGCGCAAGAGGCTTTGTCAGTGGGTCAGCAATATTGTCAAGTGTAGGTACTCTACATATTTTCACATCTCCTCTATCTATTATCTCTCGAATGAGGTGATAACGCCTAAGTATGTGTTTGGATCGTTGGTGAGATCTAGGCTCCTTAGCTTGTGCGATAGCACCATTGTTATCACAATAGAGACCAATGGGATCCACAATGCTAGGAACTATGTCAAGTTCACTAATGAACTTTTTGATCCAAACAGCTTCCTTTGCTGCACTTGAGGCAGCAATATACTCGGCCTCGGTTGTAGAATCAGCAACTGTATCTTGCTTTGAACTTTTCCAGCTCACAGCGCCACCGTTTAAGCAAAACACATAACCAGATTGCGATCTAAAGTCATCCTTATCTGTCTGGAAGCTGGCATCGGTGTATCCAATTACAGCCAACTCTTCCTGACCTCCATATATCAAGAATGAGTCCTTAGTCCTTCTCAAGTACTTAAGGATATTCTTGACAGCTACCCAATGGGCATCACCAGGATCAGATTGGTACCTACTCGTTGCACTTAAAGCATACGAGACATCTGGTCGAGTACATAACATGGCATACATGATAGATCCTATTGTAGATGCATATGGAATCTTATTCATGCGATCCCTTTCTTCCTTAGTTGAAGGGGATTGTGTTTTTGATAGACACATGCCATGTTGCATAGGTATGAATCCTTTCTTGGAATCATGCATGTTAAAGCGTCTCAGCACTTTGTCTATGTACGTACTCTGACTTAGGCCAAGCAGTTTTTGTGATCTATCTCTATAGATTCTGATTCCTAATATATAGGCTGCTTCACCTAGGTCCTTCATAGGAAAGCGTTTCCCCAACCAAGACTTTACTTGTTGCAGGGTAGGGACATCGTTTCCAATGAGTATGTCATCTACATATAATACCAGGAACACGATCATGCTCCCACTAACCTTCTTGTAGACACAAGGCTCATCTTCGTTCTTGATGAATCCATATTGTCTTACTGTTTCATCAAAACAAAGATTCCAGCTTCTAGAAGCTTGCTTCAATCCATAGATTGACCTTTGTAACTTACATATCTTTTGGGCTTCTTCTGGTATGTCAAATCCTTCAGGTTGTTTCATGTACACATCCTCAAGAAGATTCCCATTAAGGAAAGCAGTTTTGACATCCATCTGCCATATTTCATAATCATGATATGCAGCGATAGCAAGTAAAATCCGAACAGATTTAAGCATTGCAACTGGTGAAAAGGTTTCATCATAGTCAACCCCATGAATTTGTTTATATCCTTTTGCAACCAGTCTTGCCTTATAGGTATGTACCTTACCATCCATGTCAGTCTTCTTTTTGAAGACCCACTTGCATCCTATAGGGTTAACTCCTACAGGAGGCTCTACCAAGGTCCAAACTTGGTTTGTGTACATGGAATCCATTTCAGATTTCATGGCTTCTAGCCACTTCTCAGACTTGAGACCAGTTATGGCCTCTTGGTAGGTCACAGGCTCATCTTGATCCATGAGTAATACATCACCTTGATCTGTTATGAGATATCCATATCTCTCAGGTAGGTGACGTATCCTGCTTGACCTACGCTGGTCTTGTTCTACTTGAGCAGGTTGCTCTTCCACAACCACTTGCGTTTCCTGCTCTAATTCCTCCATAGGTGTATCAATGCTTTGTGATTCTTGAATTTCTTCAAGCTCTAATTTCCTCCCACTGATTCCTTTGGAAATAAAATCCTTTTCTAGGAAAACTCCAGTTCGAGCGACAAACACTTTGCCCTCAGAAGGATTGTAGAAGTAATACCCTCTTGTTTCTTTAGGATATCCAACAAATAAGCATTTGTCAGATTTGGGCTCAAGCTTAGTTGAAATTTGTCGTTTCACATAAACTTCGCAACCCCAAATCTTCATGTAAGACATATGTGGTTGCTTACCACTCCATATCTCATATGGTGTCTTCTCAACCTTTTTGGATGGAACACAGTTAAGTGTGTGAGCTGCTGTCAATAATGCATGTCCCCAAAAGGAGTTTGGAAGATCGGCGTGACTCATCATGGATCGGACCATGTCTAACAGGGTTCGATTTCTTCTCTCAGATACACCATTCCAATGGGGTGTTCCAGGAGGAGTGAGTTGGGATCGAATCCCACATTCTTTCAGATGGTCATCAAACTCTAGGCTTAAATACTCACCACCTCGATCTGATCGAAGAGTTTTAATATTCTTACCTAGTTGATTTTGTACTTCATTCTTGAATTCCTTGAACTTTTCAAAGGACTCTGATTTGTGTTTCATTAAATACACATAACCATATCTACTGAAATCATTAGTGAATGTGATGAAGTACTGAAAACCTCCTCTGGCTGGTATGTTCAGTGGTCCACATACATCAGCATGTATGAGGGCCAAAAGATCATTAGCTCTTTCACCTTTTCCTGTGAATGGAGACTTTGTCATATTTCCAATTAAACAATATCTGCATGTCTCATATGATTCATAATTAAAAGAGTCCAAGAGTCCATCTTTATGGAGTTTGGAAATGCGCTTCTCATTTATGTGGCCTAATCGACAATGCCAAAGGTAAGTTGGATTTAACTCATTAGGTTTCATCCTTTTAGTATTAATGTTATAAATAGGCATTTCAAGATCAAGGACGTATAATCCATTGTTCATTTGTGCAGTAGCATAGAATATATCATTCAAATAAATTGAGCAACAATTGTTCTTTATTATAAATGAAAAACCAAACTTGTCCAAACAAGAAACGGAAATAATATTCCTGCTAATTGCAGGTACATAATAACAGTTCTCTAACTGAATTATTAAACCACTAGGTAAAGTCAATACATAAGTTCCTACGGCTAAAGCAGCAACCTTTGCTCCATTGCCAACTCGTAGGTCGACTTCACCTTTTGCCAAATCTCTACTCCTTTTTAGTCCCTGCACATTTGTACAAATGTGAGAACCGCATCCAGTATCTAATACCCATGATGCAGAAGTAGATAAATTAATTTCAATAACAAAAATACCTGAAGTTGAAGTCTCTACTCCATTCTTCTTATCTTCCAGGTACTTTGGGTAGTTTCTCTTCCAGTGTCCGGTATTACCGCAATGGAAGCAGATGCCTTCTTTTGATATGCCTCCACTAGGCTTTAAAGCAGCAACGATGGGTTTGGGTTTGACAACTTCCTTGCCTTTCCCTTTATCACCCTGCTTGGTGGGCCTTTTGTTCTGTCTCTTTCCATTTCCGATCATCAGAATGGACTTCCCTTTTGACTTCAGGTTCTGCTCAGCAGTTCTTAACATGGCGAGCAGTTCAGGAAGAGATTTGTCCATATCATTCATATTAAAATTTAGGACAAATTGACTGAATCTATCTGGCAAGGATTGCAAGATCAAATCAGTCGCAAGTTCCTTTCCGAGGGGAAAACCCAATCTCTCAAGGTTCTCCACATACCCAATCATCTTGAGCACATGGGGACCTACAGGGGCTCCCTCAGCTAGCTTGCCTTGAAAAAGGGCTTTTGAAACTTCAAACCTCTCATGCCTTGCTTGCTCTTGATAGAGCATCTTCAGGTGTTCGATCATATCGAACGCTGCCATGTTCTCATGTTGCTTTTGCAATTCTGAGTTCATGGTAGCTAGCATGAGACAAGCAGTTTCATTGGCATCATCGATATGCTTCTTATAAGCATCTCTTTCTGCCTTAGGTGCAGAGCTAGGAGGTTCCTCTTTAGGAACAGGTTTCTCCAAGACATACAGCTTTTTATCATGTTTGAGGACAATCCTCAGGTTTCGGTGCCAAACCAGAAAATTTGTCCCAGACAATTTTTCTTTGTCAAGGATTGATCATAAGATGTTGTTAGAGGTGTTTGTTGTCATGGTAATCTACATAAGAATTAATGAAAATATAAGTATTATTGACATATTTAATTAGGCCTTTAATTAAATATGCTCCCACTATTTTACTCAAAACAAATTACCCTCATCATTTGATTCGGAAAATCCCGTTGGAAGATTTTTATAGTGGGTCGAGATCCATATTTCACTTCGTTCTAAGTCCGCGTAGGCGGATTACACAAAACTAGGTTATTTAGGTAGGAACTCCTTCCAATTGTATCTCATACAACTCTCGAAAATTTCAGTTGGGTGAATAACTCCTTATTCCAATCCATCACATGGATAATTTCCAACTCTTGCTTCTAAACATATATAATCTTATTATAATTTGTTTAGTCAAGTTTGACCCATTGTTTTAACAATTGGATATTACAATTATCCCATCGCACCTTACTAATATAGAACATGCACCTCGCGTAGGCGAAACCTACATTATCCGATACTAGTCTTGATGAGTGTTAAAACTTGGAAAGCATAAACTTAATATTTAATTTGAGGGAATTTGCAATTATTCTGATCTCACCGGCTTATTTATCATATAAATCGTCTCTCACATGCATCAACATACATATATAATGAAACAGTTATGGCCCCTAGCGCAATTGTTCTCCCAAGCCAATGAGAGAACCTAAGCTAACCTAATAACGATCTAAGCTTCTCCAAGCAAGATCTTCAAGGTTGTCCTCCTTTGGCACTGACTTCTTTGCTTTCTTCATAACATTACATTACATAAAGAAACTCGTTTTACATACGAGGGAGTGAGATGAGAAAAGAAGTTACATTGAGAGATTAAAAGAGAGGCACGACACGCAGGTCGTATTTTAAAACCCAAAACAAAATAAAGGAAAACTAAGGCCATAACCGATCACCATAAGACAATAATAAACACATTATTATTATTATTAATTTTAATTCTTTTAATTAATTAAAACCAAATTAAATTTCGACGACCGATCACACTACGCAGAGTTGGCCGAACGGGTGTATTCTGTCTTGCGTTAACCGGTTAACCATATACGTTAACCGGTTAACACTGTTTGAAAATCTGTTCATAAGTTGTATTCTGTTTTGCGTTAACCGGTTAACCAAATACGTTAACCAGTTAACACTGTTGAAAAACTGTTAGAAAGTTCTATTCCGTTTCGCGTTAACCGGTTAACCATATGCGTTAACCGGTTAACACTGTTCGAAAAAGTGTTTAGAAAGCACAACTCTTGTGCAGTCACAACCCCAATCATATAACTCTCTGACAACACAACCCTTGTGCCGTCACTAACCCTAATGCACCAATTTCAGACCGTCAAACACATCTCGATTGTTGATTCAGTATGATTGATCAACACGTCATTGCTTCACCATACTAATGTCGGATCAAGAAGCAAACGACCATTGATCGCTCAAAGGAAAACAACCATTGAGTGTTTGAATGAACGAAACAAGAACACTATATCATATATAATGTATTTTGCATCAGGATTACTTATATCATATATATAACTTGATCGATCTCAATTTAATCTGTGATTCATTCTGTCTTTAGTCGTATTAATACAGAAAAAAGAAAAAAAACAGTTATCAGATTCATGGTTTCGTAAGTGGCTCTGATACCATTGAAGGAGAATGGCGATCCAAAACGCAGCGGAATTTAAAAATTTCTCCTTTAATGATCCTTACGAATGGGCATGATCAGTGATAGAATCGTTACCTCTTGTGGCGATCACGAACGTTGAACGATGACAACGCCTCTACTCAGTCCACACGAACGGATTCCTTCAATCTCAGTGCTAGCTGCTACGAATGAAGGCTTTGAGTGAGAGAGAGAGAAACGAAATGCAAGAGTGACAATGCTTCTACCCAAGGGTTCTATTTATAGAACCACTTGTGTGGGCTTCAAGCTAAAAAGCCCACTTAAGTGTATTTTGGCCCATATCTTATTATATGCCCAAAATCACTTAAGCGTGTGGTACCTTACCATATTTCGTATTCCATTTAAGTGCACCATACCCTGCGGTGTTCCTTAGTTACTCTATCTCTCATCAATCCGTCCTTTGTGTGTGACCCTGTAGGTTTTCGCGACGTTGGCAATTATATTAAATCACGCATTTAACATAATAAACAGTGAGCGGTACCTAGCAACACATCACTGCTACCCAAGACACGAAAATGTCATGTGATCTGACAAATCCTTCTGTGATAATAATTATGTGTATAATTACCCTTTTGCCCTTATGTCTATATTGAACACAAGGCATAGACCGTGTCATCCTTGTCCAGTTCAATATTGGGCCCATAGACATTTATCCTGTTACGTAGGATGGGCAAATTCAATCTAGGTCACTCATATCCCTTAGCATGCTTTGTGGAGTACCCATCAACTGTCTTTATGGTTATCCAGTTACGGACAACATTGGATCAGCAATAAAGCACTCGACTCTACATCTAGGGTCCATAGTGGTTTCAGGTCAAAGAGTGGTATACACCATTATCACCATGAGAATAACTTATGACACTTTGCATAAAATTCTATATAGTATTCTCATAGCGTGTCAATCCAGTATAAATATTACTCTTAATATTCATACCTATGTTTGAGAATTGATAACTCCTTATCCATGATCCATGAGATGTGATCATCAGTCTATAAACATAATAGTCTCCATGCTTTAATGTTATCCCACTTCACAATAAAGCTCGACTACGGATACTTTAAGAATAATGTCCTTATGTTTAATGTGCTCTCATGATTAAGTCACACTTGATACATTAAACGGACTATCTATTCCAGGGACTTTATTAAACAAACATAATAAAGAAAAAGCCTTTTATTATTAATAAATAATTCAATACAAGTACCAAAAGTATTGGCCTCTAGGGCTTACACCAACAGTCAACAGTCCCTTTTAAGGCTTCACCTACTTTCCTCCCCTTGATCTTCTCCTCTTGGACTTCCTCCATTGCTTGGAGTGTCATTACTCTCTTCTGGTTGAGGTTAAACTCCAAGTATTCCTTATCCCTTGTAAGCCTACTAAGATTATACCGAAGATCATCATTCTCTTTCTCTAAGCTCTTGATAGTCTCCTTAAGTTTCCTAACCTCGGAGGTAGCAACAAATGTAAGTACATGATGTTGGATGTTCATAGAAGGTTCAGACGAAAACGACAACACAATTTCTGCAACTCTAGATTGTCAACCGTTTCATACCAAAAAAACTCCTCCACATGCTCGGGATCTGGCTTGTATAACAATGGGTAACCCAACTAACATAATACCAACCTCTCATTATAGTTAATTCCACTGTTTGTACCTATGAGGGGAACATTAGGGAAATTGCCACAATTAAGAATGACCTTGACATCATCATAATCTCTAGAGTACCATAGAATATCTTTAACAGTTAGAGACATGATACTTCGAGGCTACTTAAGATTGCCTTTATTCTTGACAAAAGGACCTTTGTTGTGCAAGTGAGAAATAAACCACTTATACAGCAAAGAAACACAACATACAATAATGTCATACCCCAAATTTATCCTACCTCTTATACAATTTTCATGGCCCTAATTCACATGCATGCATTCATTATTTCATCATCATAATTCCATTGAACATTCATAACCAAAGGCATATTACATGGGCTCAAGGCATGGTGTTTACACCTGAGAGAAAACTGGAGTTTTTCGGTTAAAGCTCTAGAGAAAATACCAGCAAAATAAGGAAAAAATCAATTTTTGGTTGGTGTAATCGATTAACCAAATCATGTTAATCGATTACACAGATAGAACTCAAATTCCCAGACCATCTTTGGCTGGTGTAATCGATTAACCAAATCATGTTAATCGATTACACCTGCGTAGACATCAACAGTAACTCTGTTTTTTACACAAAGTGATTTCCTTTTCACTCTTCAACCCCTTTGCTACCTATATAAATAGAGCATCATCACCCCTCATTTTTCAAGCTTGATAGCCACTAAACCTCTTCCAAAACCACATTCAAGCTCTCTGTTTTTTAACCTAAAACCCAAACTCACTCAAACCCTCTTTTCTTCTTTGAACCACCCAACCACCATGTAAAAATCCACCATCTTCATACAACAACATCATTAGCAAGCTTGTAACCTTCACTTATATAATCATTCACCACCACCATATAAACATACAACTTCCTTGTCTTCCATTTCCCTACCACAATAACCATAGCCACCCTCTTCCAAGCTTTTTGCTTTATTTTCAAACCCAAACACAACAACAACCTAGTTTTGATACCACAAATTTGGTAATGGTTGCAACTCAAGCTTTTTAACATTTTGGTTCTATTTTGTGTTTGGAATTGAGTTTTTATTCTTGGGTTGTCTTTTGAGAGAGATTTGAGTGAAGTTTGAGACAAGTGGATTTTGTTGGGTTTACACTCTTTTTGGGATTTTTGCTCTTACTACTTTTTATCCACCATTTTCAATCAAAATTTGTTTATTATTATCATTTTCTATTTACTATTGACTCATCGTTAAATTTTTTGGTTGATAAGGTCTATTAGATCATGGACATGGTTGTTTAGAGTTGATAAAACCTTCAATGTTTCAAACCTATTAATGATTGATTAATAGATCATTCATGATACTTTGAGGCATTAATACCTTGCCTCTATTTTAACCATATTTGAGTCATTTGACTCATATATAATACCATATCCTTTACATTAACTTGCTAATCTATTTGCTTATTGTGATTCCACTAACCACTAACTACTAACTACTAATTTCTAACATTTTCATTATTGCACTTTATTTTCTTTTCTATTATTTGCTTACAATTTATTCTATTGTTCATTTTATTTCAATTACTTTATGTTTATGTCCATTATTATCTAACCATATATCATTTACATTAAGTTCTCTTACTATCTTGCTAATTAAAAAAAGAGCAAAAACAAAAGAAAAAAAACAAATTATAATTATTTGAGTGATATAATCTTCTATTTGTCAAAAGATTGATATATGGACTTGGGATTGTATAACTTTATTTATTACAAATATATTGTTAGATGATTATTAATCATCTTTAATACTTTACATCAAATGATAAGTTATCCTTTGATGCACCATATTTTTAGTCTTTTGACCTATGGATAGATAATCCTCAAAATGTTCATTTTGCACATATTACTAACCACTAATTATTACTTCACTAACTTTATTTATCATTAACCTTTGTTATTGTTATTTTTGTACTATTGACTTGGTGTTTATTTTATGTCATATATATTCACTAACCATTGTTATTGTGATATTGTTATTATTATCTTGTAATTTACTTTTATGTCATTACCTTGTAATTTACATTCAAGTATTCATTACCATCATCATCGTACAAACTCATCATGCATGTTTATTTACTTGTTATTTATTTTATTGTCATCATACATTAAAAAAACAAAAAAAACATGATAAAATGCTAAGACCAAAAATACTCATTCAACTTAATCAATTAGGACTTAGAGGATCTCATCCTAGAACCTTTGCTTGGAGGCCTTTTTCCATTATCTTTGTGATACTTTGTGAATGTTGGATTTTCATCTGTAACTTACATTCATGTTGTAAGAATGGCATCATGGCACCACCTTAGGGGAACATGCTCGTAAGACCATTATCCTTTTTTTAGCATAGGTCACTTTTGCACACACAAGACTTTCTCTTGGGCTACCTTACAATGAGACCTTTTACTTTCTTGTTTGGTTACTTTGCATGCATGTTGCATTACTCAAATTTTACAATCAAATAAACAAACCCTTGATTCAACATCAAGTGGCATTTTCATAATCAAATTCAAAATACAATAAAATTACGATTATTATTGTGCGCCACGAGCCTTAAGTGGTGGATAATAAGTAAGAATGGAGCATTCCTACTCTTACTCTGATTATTTTGGACGCAAGACGCTTGGCTTGTTGTCTAGAATAATCACTTCCGCCCATAGACTTTAGTACAATATAATCACAAGCATTCTTTTCATAAAACCCTTATTCAAGTTTAAAACAATACAATTCATCAAACTCATTTTTGTGCCTTAGGGCATCATCTTGCAAACCCTTTTCTCAAAGGTAAAATCAATCAACCCACAAACATTTTCTACTCCGAACTACAGAGCTCTGATTCCTCATCCCCGAATGAGTGATACGTAGATACAAGGCCTCAATCCTTGGCGAGCACTATAATAATAAAACACCCCCTCTTTTACACACATTGATGTTGAAAATAAAACAATGATAGATAAATCCCCATGTATGTAAAACAATCCAAATGGTTCCCGTGGAGTACCATGGATGTGAGGGGTACTAATACCTTTCCCTCGCGTAACCGACTTCCGAGCCCAAATTTTGGTTATGAGACCGATTCCTTATTCTCTTTTAGCGCTTCCCGTGCGCGTCCCTATTCCGAAGGTTTTATCGACTACTTCCCCTCGCCTCTCCAATAGAGGTAAACTAAATAAAATTTGGTGGCAACTCTTATGATTTTTCCTCTCTTTGGCATCTTTTTAGTCCCGGTTTTGTTATCGTGAAATCCCAGTAGTGACAGTTGGAGACTCTGCTGGGGAGTATGCGGTTTTCCCTAAGCGAGTCTAGCCTAGTTTGTGAAGGTGAGAAAAACAAGAAAGGGGGGGGGTTTGAATTGTTTAAAAAAAAAAATAAGCGCTTTTCAAAATGAAAATCACACAAGGATTTTTATACTGGTTCGCTTATAACACAAAGCTACTCCAGTCCACCCGGCCAAGGTGATTTCGCCTTCAACAAGGACTTAATCCACTAATCTTGAAAGATTACAAACAACACCTAAGAGAGAAGAAAATCTCTTAGTCTTCTCAAGTCTACAGACTACACAGAGTCACTTGAGGAAATCAAACAAATAAAAGATACAAGATATGTAATCTAGAGTGCTTCTAAGAAAGCAAGTATTACAAACTTAAGAACAGATTTTTCACTTAATAAGCAAAAGCTTAGTGAAGTTCTTTGAGAGCAAAGATGATTTTCTTGAGCGTGAAATAATTCAGTATAGTTTTGGCTAGTTGATTTCTTACTACTGAATGTTGATTGCATCTCTATTTATATAAGAGTTGGAGTAGAGTTGAATCTGTTGGATATTAAACTGAGTTTACTCCATTTCATAAATAGCTTCTGCAGTTTAACTTTTCGTCTTTGAAGTGACTACTTACCACAAGTAGTATCTTCTCTCTTGGAAGTGGAGATTAACGTCTCTTTCTCAATTAGGAAATCCATTTGAAAATCTTTACTTGTCTTCAACGTTACTCTTTCATGATTAGCAAATCCATAATCAGAGTATTTGTGTATCTGGAGAAACTTGGAATCTTGCTTCTGATGTTGATCTAAATAGATTCTTCAGAGGGCGTTGTTCAGAGTCAGAGTATCTTGAACGAGATTCCACTTCAGATGCTTCTGATACTAGAGAATTTGTATCTGATCTTGTTGTGCATCTGATGACATCATCAGATTTATTACTTCTTCCTTTAGAACCCTGCACACTTAGAAACTTTTCGTTAGGGTGCCATTTTTGGTTTCATCCTTTGTTATCATCAAAATCAAGGAATCTGTTGTAGAACAATTTTTGTTCTTACAATCTCCCCCTTTTTGATGATGACAAAACAACTTAAAATAGCAGATGAAACATGAATGAAATAAGATCAGATAGACAGAAGCTCCCCCTGAGTTAGTGCTAGGGAGTTCAGAAGTTCTTACCAGAGCTTTCCAAGTAATGAGATTCCTGAAAACTTTCTGCAATTTCTTAAATTTAATGTTAGAGCTATTTAATCAGAGCTATTTCTACAATTGTTGCAGAGTGCTTTAAGGTTTTTAGACAATTTTCATCAGCGCTATTTAATGATTTCTCCCCCTTTTTGTCAGAATCAAAAAGACATAGTAATAAAAATTAACTTAAAGAGAAAAACATTTCATTAAAATAGAAACACAAAACATCAGATTCAAAAAGATGAAGAACAAAAACATCAGATCCAAAAAAGAAGACAGAAGCAAAACATAAAATCCTAAGTGCCTAAGGGTTCTGAGGCAATTTCTGCAGGATCATGGCAAGCATCTTCTGAATGTTCTCATTGACCGTATCTTGCTTGTCCATTCTGTCTCGGAGGATGTTCTGATCTTCCTTAAGGTCCTTCAGAGTCTGAATGATCATGGGAACAGCAGTTGAAGACTCCCCCTGAGTCAGAGCCTGCTGGGCTTCAGCTTCTGCAGCAGCTTTGGCTTCTGCATCTGCCAGAGCCTTAGCCTCAGCTTCTTGTTGCCTTAGAATTTCTGCTTCCTGAGCAATTCGTTCCTCTTCTAATCTTCTTGCTTCTTCTGCAGCTTCCTTAGCCAACCTCTCTTCCTCCAGTCTTCTTGCTTCAGCTTCTCTGGCAAGTCGCTCCTGGAGTCTTGCCTCAGCATCTCTGATGTAGTCATTTCTGACTTGTTCAGAGATACTCTTCAGCCTAAAAGACTCAGATGTCATCCAGCCAATGACTCTGTTCCAGTGTGTCCTTACAGATTGAGGATCATCACTGATTTCAGAGTTTGTGACTAGAGAATCAATCTTTTGAGCTGAAGCCTCTGCAATCATAAAGATGGCTTCCTTAAAGGTAGGTTTAGAAAGCTCAGGTTCAGGTTCTGGTTCAGAGGTATGAGGTGGAGGGCTGAGATTCAAGGTTAGAGGTGCAGACTCTGACTCAGGTTGAGGTTCAGATTCTGCTTGAAGTGAAGGTTCAGATGTTTGGGAAGAAGCATAAAGAGGGTTTAGATCTAAAGGATTAGAGTCTTCTTCAGGTACAGCGGGAATTTTTGGTGGGGTAATATCAGAGATGTGAGGTTCAGATGGTTGAGTTTCAGAGGGTAGAGTTGTTGTTTGTTGTGGTGGAAGTGAAGTTTGGAGGGGTGAGGTTACTTCAGATTGTGTTAGAGTTTGTTGTTGAGAGGCAAGTCTATGAGCATATAGAGTGGCTATTGTTGGGGAGTTTGGATCAGAGTGTTCTTGGTCAGAGAATTCTTGGTCAGATGAGAGGGAAACATAAGGAGGTGTTTCAGGTTCTGAGGATGAAGAAGAGGAAGTGCTTTGTTGGGTTTGTGTATGTTCAGATGGAGGGATGAAGGTACGGGCAATTTTTAATATTGGTAAAGGTTGGGAGGTTCTGATGATTGAAGGTGGGATTTCAGAGGTAGTATATAAGGGAGTTGTTGTGAGAGGATGAGAAGAAGCCATCATAGGTGCAGAAGTAACAAGAGGAATGGACATACCAGAAGAAGAAGTTTGCAAAGGAGCAGGAGATTTGGTTCCAGAAGATTCTCCAAGTCTGGCTTTCTTTGCTTTCCTTGCCTCAGCAGCTATCTGTTTCTCAGAGACACCTCTCTTGTATCTGACTAGATCTTCTACTGAATCCAGACAGTCGTCGAGACTGAAATCAGAAATATCAACACCCTCATCCAGACGATCTTGAAGGTAGATAGCAATGGCACTCTTGGGTTCATTCTTGAAGAACCTGGCGAGGCCATGAGGCATCTTCCTCTGATCTTTTAGAGAATCCCAGGATGTATCCAGAGTGGGCTTGACTCTAATCTCTTTGATGATTCCCATGCTTTTGAGGTTTTTGGCATTCAGAGGCTTCCCTACATCAATTGCCAGATCATCCATACATCTGGTCTTTTCCAGATCGTCTACCAATCCATGCTCAATGAAGATGTCAGAAAGCAATCTCCCCAGAGGAATGTAAGACCTTGGCTTCATGTTGTTTCTTGTTTCTCTGACAGAATCCCTCAGATATCTGAAGAGAAGAACAGGGAGGTTGATCTGGATACCCTTCTGAATACAGTATAAAATGCATTTCTGATCAGCATTTATGTAATCTGAAGAATTTGAAGCAGGACGGTGGTGGATTGTTCCCAGGATGATTTTTAGCCACACTCTGAGGTTCTGGTGTAGCTCCTTGTTCTTAGAGGGGTTTCCTTCAACATTTGGTTTGAAAATTGTTGGGTTGATAACTTCAGTGATGCGTTTAGACCTAGGAGGGATGTTGTAAATCCTTTTTCCTCCTGTTGTCTCCATGTTCAGCAAGGAGGCAATTGATGCTTCAGTGATAACGATTTTTACCCCTAGAACAAAAGAGACAATGAATTGGTCATCTGCATCTGCATGTCTCCAGAACTCCTTTACCAGAAGAGGGTAGATTGGACCATAAAGCCTGTTGAAGTAGTTTTCCCACCCTTGACGACGCAGTTCACCAGTAAGATCAACGCCATTTCTTCTAAGGTTGTCAAAATCAACCAAAGATTCACACAAAACATCCAATCCTTCAAAGGGAGTTGAAAGGTTTATGTGGCGTTCTCGGTCAAGAATGTGGGGTTCTTGATAAACAGGGGTTAGAGAAACACCGGTGACGGTTGGAGTTGAAATACTAGAGGTTTGAGCGGTGGAACTTGACTCCATTTGCTGTGAGTAGTTGAACAGTTGTTGTTGTTGAGCATCCATTGTAACGAAGAAGATTGAAGAAGAAGGTGAAGAACTTGCAGAGAACTTGCAGAGAAGGGTTTAGGGTTTTAGAGTGAGTGAGAGTGATAAGTGTGAAAAGTGAGAGAAAGTGTTTATATACTCTAAGTAAAAACATGCAAAACGACACACATTCCAGCGTTAGCACAAAAATCAAAATAGCACGTTTGGGGGGAAAAATGATTACAGCTAATAAATGAATGTCTAATCCCACAGTTTGCACACTGCTCGAGGAAAACTCAAACGTCTGCCTTTTGAATTTCTTGACAGCTGTCTAGAAGTTCTAAGGTTTAGACGTTTAATGCTCCACGTGTTGATGTATCTGATCTTCAGGAATACCAAAGGATTGGTTTCTGAAGATTTCTAACTCAGATATCTTCTTAACTTGTAGAAGTATCAGAGTCAGAGGCAGAAATACATTTGTTTACATCAGATTCACATTTTACATTTTCAGAGCCATTTTTCACTCAGGGCAATTTTTAATGTTCAGATTTTCTAAGATGAGAAGAAATCTATCTTCAGCTAGAGGCTTAGTAAAGATATCTGCCCATTGATGTTCTGTATCAATGAACTTCAATGTTACTATCCCTTTCTGAACATAGTCTCTGATAAAATGATGTTTTATTTCTATGTGTTTGGCTCTGGAATGTAGAATGGGATTCTTACTTAAACAAATAGCAGCAGTATTATCACAAAAGATAGGAATGTTACTCTCAAATATCTGAAGATCTTCTAGCTGATGCTTCATCCAGAGCATCTGAGTTGTGCACAGAGATGCTGAGATATATTCTGCTTCTGCAGTTGATAGAGCAATTGTTGACTGTCTTTTGCTAGCCCAGGAGATTAGATTGTTTCCCAGAAGCTGGCAATTTCCAGAAGTACTTTTTCGTTCTATTCTATCTCCTGCATAATCTGCATCACAGTAACCAGAAAGCCTATACTCTGATGTTTTCTCATACATCAGGCCCAGGTTAGGAGTTCCTTTCAGATACTTAAGAATTCTTTTAACAGCTGTTAAATGAGATTCTCTAGGATCTGATTGGAATCTGGCACAAAGACAGACACTAAAGAGAATATCAGGACGAGTAGCAGTCAGATAGAGAAGAGAGCCTATCATACCTCGATAGAGCTTCTGACAAACCTTGTTGCTTACCTCTTCCTTTTCCAGAATGCAAGTTGGGTGCATGGGAGTTTTTGCAGAGTTGCATTCAGTCATGTCAAACTTCTTCAGAACGTCTTTGATGTACTTGCTTTGATGAATGTACGTGACTTCTGGAGTTTGATTAATTTGAATTCCCAGAAAGAACTTTAGTTCTTGCATTAGACTCATTTCAAATTCTGCCTGCATTAACTTAGAAAATTCTTGGCAAACAGAGATATTAGCAGAACCAAAAATAATATCATCAACATAAATCTGGCATATCATGAGATCATTATTAAGGTTTTTGCAGAAGAGTGTAGAATCAACTTTCCCTCTGATAAAATTTTGTTCCAGAAGAAAATTGCTTAATCGTTCATACCAAGCTCTGGGAGCTTGTTTAAGTCCATATAAAGATTTCTTAAGTTTAAAAACGTGTTCTGGAAAGTTTGAATTTTCAAAACCTGGAGGTTGATTAACATACACTTCTTCTGAAATATAACCATTAAGAAATGCACTCTTGACATCCATTTGGTATAATTTGATAGAATGATTAATAGCAAAAGATACAAGAAGACGAATAGATTCTAACCTCGCGACTGGAGCAAAAGTTTCATTATAATCAATACCTTCTTGTTGACTATAACCTTGAGCTACCAGTCGAGCCTTGTTTCTGACAACTTCTCCTTTCTCGTTCAGCTTGTTTCTGAAAACCCATCTGGTTCCAATGACATGAGTGCCTCTGGGTTTAGGAACGAGATCCCAGACATCATTCTTGGAGAATTGATCTAACTCTTCTTGCATAGCTGCCACCCAATCGTTATCTTGAAGAGCTTCATCACAGGACGTAGGCTCAATCAGAGACACTAGTCCCAGAGGAATATCTTCAGAAGTTCTGAAGGTAGATCTGGTTCTAACAGGTTCATCTTTGTTTCCCAAAATCAAATCTTCAGATACGTTAATACGACTTTTAACTTTCCTTGGAATTTCTGGAGATTTAATTTCTTCAGAGTCTGGAGTGACAGTTGCTTCTGGAGTTTTCTCAGATTCTACAAGAGTGATTTCCAAATCTGCAAACTTTTCAACTAGCTTTGACTTTTCAGGGTCAAGCTTATCATCAAATCTAACATGAATTGATTCCTCCACAATTTTGGTTTCTGTGTTGTATACTCTGTAGCCTTTAGAGCGTTCTGAGTATCCTAACATAATACCTTTCTGTGCTTTGGAATCAAACTTGTTCAGATGTTCTTTAGTATTTAATATAAAGCAAATGCATCCAAAAGGATGAAAATATGAGATGTTGGGTTTTCTTCCCTTACACAGTTCATAGGGAGTCTTTTCTAGAATAGGTCTAATAGAGATTCTATTCTGGATGTAACACGCTGTATTTACAGCTTCTGCCCAAAAGTGCTTTGCTACATTAGTTTCATTGATCATGGTTCTTGCCATCTCTTGGAGTGTCCTATTCTTCCTCTCTACAACTCCATTTTGTTGTGGAGTTCTAGGGCAGGAGAAATCATGGGATATTCCATTAGAATCAAATAATTCTTCAAAATCTTTATTTTCAAATTCTCCACCATGATCACTTCTGACTCTAACAATTTTGGAGTCAAATTCTTTTTGCACTTTGGAACAGAAACTGGTGAATACAGAGTGAGACTCACTCTTGTGCTTTAGGAATTTTACCCATGTCCAGCGACTGTAATCATCAACAATGACTAGTCCATACTTCTTTCCATTAACTGATGCTGTTTTCACAGGACCAAATAAGTCAATGTGAAGAAGCTCCAGAGGCTTAGAGGTAGAAACAACATTTTTCTTTTTAAAAGATGTTTTTGAAAACTTTCCTTTCTGACAAGCTTCACACAGAGCATCTGAAGAAAACTTCAGTTTAGGTAAGCCTCTGACTAACTCAAGTTTAGTTAGCTGAGAAAGTTTTCTCATGCTAATGTGGCCTAAGCGTCTATGCCATACCCATTGCTCTTCGTGAACTGACATTAAACATTTAACATTTTGATCTTTTAAATCAGAAAGATTTATTTTATAAATGTTGTTTTTCCTCTTGCCTGTGAAAAGGACAGAGCCATCGTTCTGATTAATGGCTTTACATGTTTTTTGATTGAAGATTACATCATAACCGTTATCACTTAATTGACTTATGGATAACAAGTTATGCATTAATCCTTCTACATAAAGAACATCAGATATAGAGGGGAGAGTACCGTTACCAATAGTTCCGGAGCCTCTGATCCTTCCTTTCTGATCTCCTCCGAAGCCTACAAATCCAGCGTCTTTAAGTTCCAGGCTTTGGAACATAGACTTTCTTCCCGTCATATGTCGCGAGCATCCAGAGTCCAGGTACCATGACTGGTGTCTGAACTTTGCTGCATAGGATATCTGCAACATAGATAATCTTATCTTTCGGTACCCAGAATCTCTTGGGTCCTTTTAGATTAGTTTTCCCAGAGTTTCTCACAACTTTGGGTCTTCTAGCATTTTTAAATTTGTGTTCTTGTGTGTGTGTGTAGTGGTATGAAAAAGGAGATTTAATTTGATCACTTGTAGAAGGTTTATCTTTCTCAGGATCATAACCAATTCCCCTTTTATTATTCTGACTTACTCCATAAATCATGGATGCCATAATACTCCTATCTATCCCATTCTTCAGAAATTTTTGAAAGGCTTCTTCATATTTATAAATAATTTCATTTGAAGTTTGTGGTGCTTGAGACAACGCTTCTTCTAATTCTAAGCTTTTTGTTTTAGCTCCATCTCTTTCTAACGTTAAAGATTTGATTGTATCTTCGTGTGCTAGAATTGTTGTCTCAAGTTCACTACATTCTTCAAATTTTGTTTTAAGACAGCCTTTAACGTTTTTAAACTTTTGTTTTAATTTCTGATAAGAAGTAAGAGTTTCTGATAAACATGATTCTAAGTCAGATCTAGAAAGTTCAGAAAATACCTCTTCAGATTCTTCGTCTGAACAGCTGGATGTGGTAGCCATAAGTGCTACGTTGGCTTGTTCATCAGAGTCAGATTCTGATGATCCAGATTCACTGTCATCCCAGGTAGCCATCAGTCCTTTCTTTGTTCTGAAGGTGTTTTTCTTGAAGCTTTCTTTTCTAGGGTTGTCTTTCTTCAACTTGGGGCATTCATTTCTGTAATGACCTGTTTCTTTACATTCAAAACAGGTAATATCTTTGTTAGCTTTACCTTTTGAAGTTGACTCTGATCTATCCCCTCTGGGTCTTGGTCTTCTGAAGTTGTTGTTCCTCTTTTTCCAGAGTTGCTTGACTCTTCTGGTTAGTAGGGACAACTCTTCTTCATCATCAGAGTCTTCTGGTTCAGAATCGTCAGTATCTTCAGCTTCTGCCTGGAGAGCTTTGGTTCTGTCAGGCTTCCGTCTTTCAGATCTGGACTTAAGCGCTACGGACTTGTTCCTTTTCTGAGGCTCATCCTCCTCTAGTTCTATCTCATGGCTTCTGAGAGAGCTAACAAGTTCTTCAAGGCTGATATTGTTCAGATCCTTTGATAACTTCAGAGCAGTAACCATTGGTCTCCATTTCTTTGGCAGACTTCTGACTATCTTCTTAACATGATCTGCAGTCGTGTATCCTTTGTCTAGCACTTTAAGACCTGCAATAAGAGTTTGAAATCTGGAAAACATAGCTTCTATAGCTTCATCATCTTCCATCTTGAAGGCTTCATACTTCTGGATAAGCGCCAGAGCCTTCGTCTCTTTGACTTGGGAGTTTCCTTCATGGGTCATCTTCAGAGAGTCAAGTATATCTTTGGCAGTCTCTCTGTTGGTGATCTTTTCATATTCATTGTATGATATAGCATTTAGAAGTATTGTTCTGGCCTTGTGGTGATTTTTGAAAATACGTTTCTGATCTTCTGACATCTTACTTCTGGGAACTTCAGCTCCATTTAAGACTGGAGGTTTGTATCCATCTGTGACAATGTCCCAGAGGTCAGCATCATAACCCAGAAAGAAACTTTCGATTCTGTCTTTCCAATAATCAAATTTTTCTCCATCAAAAACAGGAGGCTTGGCATTGTAAGAATCTCTTTCATTTGAGTGGGCCATTGTTTTTCTCGTACTGGATCTCTCTACACGGTTAAGTGTTTGATTAGAAAATCAATAACAGAGCCGGAGCTCTGATACCAATTGAAGGTGAGAAAAACAAGAAAGGGGGGGTTTGAATTGTTTAAAAAAAAATAAATAAGCGCTTTTCAAAATGAAAATCACACAAGGATTTTTATACTGGTTCGCTTATAACACAAAGCTACTCCAGTCCACCCGGCCAAGGTGATTTCGCCTTCAACAAGGACTTAATCCACTAATCTTGAAAGATTACAAACAACACCTAAGAGAGAAGAAAATCTCTTAGTCTTCTCAAGTCTACAGACTACACAGAGTCACTTGAGGAAATCAAACAAATAAAAGATACAAGATATGTAATCTAGAGTGCTTCTAAGAAAGCAAGTATTACAAACTTAAGAACAGATTTTTCACTTAATAAGCAAAAGCTTAGTGAAGTTCTTTGAGAGCAAAGATGATTTTCTTGAGCGTGAAATAATTCAGTATAGTTTTGGCTAGTTGATTTCTTACTACTGAATGTTGATTGCATCTCTATTTATATAAGAGTTGGAGTAGAGTTGAATCTGTTGGATATTAAACTGAGTTTACTCCATTTCATAAATAGCTTCTGCAGTTTAACTTTTCGTCTTTGAAGTGACTACTTACCACAAGTAGTATCTTCTCTCTTGGAAGTGGAGATTAACGTCTCTTTCTCAATTAGGAAATCCATTTGAAAATCTTTACTTGTCTTCAACGTTACTCTTTCATGATTAGCAAATCCATAATCAGAGTATTTGTGTATCTGGAGAAACTTGGAATCTTGCTTCTGATGTTGATCTAAATAGATTCTTCAGAGGGCGTTGTTCAGAGTCAGAGTATCTTGAACGAGATTCCACTTCAGATGCTTCTGATACTAGAGAATTTGTATCTGATCTTGTTGTGCATCTGATGACATCATCAGATTTATTACTTCTTCCTTTAGAACCCTGCACACTTAGAAACTTTTCGTTAGGGTGCCATTTTTGGTTTCATCCTTTGTTATCATCAAAATCAAGGAATCTGTTGTAGAACAATTTTTGTTCTTACAGTTTGGGTTGTTTCTCTTTTACGTACGAGGAGATTTATCTGTTATTTATTTTTTCTATATATATTTATTTTGTTGTTAACCTGTACATATTTTCTTTGTTTGTATATTGGTCTGAAACCCTGACTCTGTGACAAAGAATTTTGGAGGCAATAATGATTGCAAAGAAAACCTTGTGTGAAAGACTCTCCACCCGAGTCTGAGAGTTTGCTTGAGACAGGAGAGGTTAAGTAGTATTGGTCCGCGAGGTACCTTCCATGTTAGGGTCATACGAGAATATCACTTAGTGGTAGATTCTCTTAAGGGGATTGATGATCGTCGTGCTTTCGGCGTAAGCATCCTTTCCTTTACTAGAGTCAATGACCCTAAGACCCCTTTTGTAGAACCTTTAACCATGGCCAGCCTATACTGATGGTCGTATAGTATAGGTCCCCGAGGTTCCTTCCTCGTGAGGGTCGATACAAAGATCTCACTTAGAGTAGATTACCTTGATGGAGCAGTCACCTGGCAAGTAAATTGACATAAGCGGTTGACAGTCAAGGGAGTCCATGACTCTAAGGGCAATATCTTACACCTAATTTTTCAAAATCCCTAGATCATGCAATGTTAGAACCTCAGTTTGAAAAGAAATCATTATTGAACCTCACGCTTCATCACAATGATCTCAGATTATGAACCCATGCTTGAGTATTGATATGTTCACCCATTCATTCATAAACAAACATCGCATTCATGAATCATTTACATCTTACAAACAAAACCTTATACCACCTTCTGTTTCTACCCCACTAGATGATTTCCCGAGGTATGCTCAGAACTAGAAGCATGTCTCAAGCCATTATAGAAGAACTTCAGCAAGGCCAAGCTGCATTGAAGGAAGAGACCATCCAACTGAAGACACATATGAGCTTGGTTATAGAAATCCTACAAACACTGTTGAAAAAGGAAGACAATCCCACACCAACTGCCATTGTTCGTTCCTCAGCTAGCTCCGAGGAACCAAACACATAATCAGAATTGGTGCTCAAACCAAAGGCAAAACTCTTATGCTCAATGAGGCCATAAAAAATCAAAGAGGCCAGAGAAACAGTTCGATCCAATTTCTATGTCATACGATCGAATTCTCCCTCTTTTGCTCAATAGATCATTGGTGCAGTTGAGGGAACTAAGACCTCCTCCAACACCTCTTCCCTTGAACTACGACATTAATGCTAGGTGTGAGTTCCACTCTAGAGCACCCGGACACTCGATCAAGAGTTGTAAGGGCTTCAAATACAAAGTTCAGGAACTGATTGATTTAAAGGCTATCGCATTCACACCAAACGGCCTGGATATACTGAGCAACCGCATGCTGCCACGTGAAAGTACTTCTGCAATGCCACAACCAGTGCCAATGGACAAGGAACAAGAATATGAATAAGAGCCTCCTTGGGGACTATCACACATCAGTTCCCGCAAGCATAATGACATCGGTCTACAGTTGAAACAAGGCTAATCATGCCAGTAATTATGTTATCATTCATTTGTTTTCATGTGTAATTTTCTTGCTTGTTATTGTAATATTCACGCTTAAAAACTTGTTTTTGCAAAAATGAAATAAATATGCATGTTTTAAGTCAATCCAATCGTGTTCACTCTTATTTTACTTTTGTTTAAAAACGAAAATTAGAAGGAGACTGATTAATACAAGGTACACTAGCTCATTGCATGTATGCTTTTGAATAAACACCTTATTGATGATGTAAGGCATTGCTTCAAATCCCCAAACACTGGAGGTATAAGGATGATAACCCTTAGTTAACCCCTTTGAGCCTAGAAGTAGGAGTTTTCTTCAAAGCAGAAAAACCCTCACATCTTAAACCTGGGGCAGGGTAGTCTTCGGCTAATTTGACCACGCGTTCATTTCTTAAAAGGCAAAAGTAGGGAGTGTCCCATTTGAGGACCAACCACATCCTAAGGATTGTCTTGACTAAAAAGGCAACCACATCTTTTCCCTCACGAGAGGTCGATATCACAAACCTAATGGTTGTCTCTCGCCAACAAAATAAGTGAGACAGTCACAAATCCTTTCAAACAAAATAAACAAACGTCACACGGTTTGTTCCAAAAAAACTCTAAAAAAAAGAAATAAGAAAGCCCTCTAAGTCGAAACTCGAAAACAAGTGGCTTAGGCAAAAATTTGGGTATCCCGATGGACTGTGAGCAAAAACCAGTCTAGGCAAAATTAGGAAAGTAAAAAAAACTCTCAAAAAAGAAAGAAAGAAGAAAGCTCGTTAAGTCGAAACTTGAAAACAAGTGGCTTAGGCAAAAATTAGGGTATCCTGATGGACTGTAAGCAAAAATCAGTCCAGGCAAAATTAGGGAAGTAAAAAAAAAATCCTCAGCAAGAACGTAGTCATGTTTCTGTAAACAAAAGAAAAAATACAAGTGATTGTCACTCCCGAAACCTCGTGGGTTCTTTTACTGCCACTCTCATCGATCTAAGAGGTGAACATTTGTCTCAAACTAGTTGAATGTAAGACTGAAGGATGTCAAGGAGAATGGACGGGCTAAATAAATTTTCGAGCCATAAATCCTTTGTTTCTCAAACCGTGAACTGGACCACGTTACAATCCTCAAAGTACCTAATTGAAGCAAGGTCTATTTTGAAAGCATATTGCATTAGAGCTTGGGTCAAAACCGACTCCTATTTGTTTTGCTAAGTATCAATATCACTTTTGTAACTATTAATCCATTCACTATATGTCATCTTTTTAGTGGACAACTTGGATTTCTAAAACTGACATAAATATAACATTAGCATAAATATTTTTTACTTGTGAATGAACATTGACATCAAGAGTGTGTTCACAATGAACATGACTTGAGAAATTTTGGTCACCTGAAAGAGGCAAATTTCCTAAGGACTCCGAGGAGCAAAGGGCATCTTATTAGTTTGATCTCACCAAAGGGAAAATGCATCTGAGAACCCCATTGAGCAAGCCACTTCAACATCCAGTCAATCTGGGACAACCACGTCGAGATTAGGCAAACCTCTCCAAAGGCAGTTGGCCATGGGAATTCCCTAAAAAACCAACCAGTCAGGGGGCAAAATCCCTTCAAGGTTCGTACTAGGGTAGATCGCCTCAAAAGAACGATAAAATCAAAGCACTCCAAGAGATGGATAAACAGGGGCCAAAAAACCCAAGACACTAGGGAAGAACAAATCAAGATCACTTTATCCAAGGTTTGTTGCACAACTTGTGACTGGGACAGTCCATAAAGCCTAAAAATATACACATCCAGTTGAGATGTGATATAATTGCATCACGATGTCTAAGAACACTCACTTGTAGGAAACATGTCACCCTGTAAGGCAGCATCAATCTCAGCACATACAACACAAATGTTAGTGTCAGTACAATCAGCACATGAGTAAACATCATCAAATCCAAGTAAGGATGGAAAATCAAGTGAAAACAATTCAGAATAAGTTTCATTAACCAAATCAGATATCAACTCAATATGAAAAACAAAGTTCTCCTCCAAGGGATGTTTCATGGCATCGAAGATGTTAAATTTTGCGACAATGTCACCAAATTCCATGGACATGGTTCCATCGTCAATATCAATTTTTGTCTTCTCTGTTTTCATGAACAGTCTGCCTAAAATGATGGGAGCCCTGCTTGACTTAGTTTCTCCTTCCATGTCCAGGATGTAAAAATCTGCAGGAAAAATCAAATCGTTAACTTGAACAAGGACATCTTCCACTATACCAGCAGGGTGGGCATTGCTCTTGTTTGCCAACTGAACGATTAAACCTGTATGCTTCAAAGGACCAAGACAAAGGTTATTATAAATAGAAGTAGGCATAACATTAATGCCCGCTCCCAAATCAAGCATGCAATTATCGAATTGCTTATCTCCGATGGTACAAGGAATAGTAAAAGTTCTCGGGTTCTTGCACTTTTGTGGCAAGACCTGAGAGATGGCTGGAACATTTTGCTCGCCTGTAACTTTTTTAGAATAGGGCTTGGGCTGAATAAAAGCAAAAATATTTCTTCCCAAGTTGACTCTCTCACCACCTTTCATCCGCCTCTTGTTTGTACACAAATCTTTCAGAAACTTTGCATACTTAAGAACCTGCTTAATGACATCAAGAAGTGGAATGTTTACCGCAACTTTTCTAAAAACATTCAAGATCTCCCTCTCTTTGTCTCCTTCCTCAATTCTTTTATTTTTCAGAACTCTATGTGGAAAGGGGACTGGTGGTACATATTCTTTTTCTATATTCTTTTCAGTTTCTACCACAACAGAAGAAGGTGAAGAAAGTTCAAATGTTACCTCAAGAATTTTTTTTATTTTTTTTGGGGGTTGGTTCTGCGACCTTTCTGGACCTCAAAGAAATTGCACTGACATTAGCATTAGGAGCTTTTGGATTCACAACTGCTTAGGCAGGAAGTTGGTTTGATCCTTGGGATTGTATGGCATTCATTGAGGTGGCAAGTTGTCCAATCTGTGTCTGCAAGGTTTGAATACTAGATTCTGTTCTTTGTTGAAACTGAAGATTATTAACAGCTAGTTGTTTGACCAGGTCCTCTAATGAAGGTCCAGAGGGTGTAGAAATGGTGGCTTGGGGGGTAGCTGCTGGTTGGGTTGGTTGTTGGTTTCCATATCGAAGGTTGGGATGGTTCCTGCAATTGGGGTGGTATTTATCGGTGGACAGGTCAGGAATGTTGTTGTACCTGTTCTGATTGTTGCCTTGATTGTAAAGGTTTGCTGCATAAGCTTGAGGCAACTCAATGATCGATTCATCATGCAAAATAGGAAAAGTATCGGCTGGATGCTCAGGAGAAGTACAAATACCACACAGGTTTGCCGCTTGAGTCTTACCTACTGCCAACTGTTTCACTAAAGAGGTGAGCTCGTCAATTCTGGTTTCTAAAGCTTTGTTGGAGGAACCCTGAATTTCGTTCACACCCTTTGCTTGGACAGAATTGTTTCTGGTTGTAAATTATTGGGAGTTGAGGGACATATTTTCGATCAAAGCTTTGGCGACGGCTGGAGTTTTATCGACGAGTACTCCACCGCTAGCAGCATCAAGAATATTCCTATCCATTGGTAACAAACCTTCATAAAAGTACTGAATGAGCAATTGCTTGGTGATCTGGTGTTGAGGATAACTAGATAATAATTTCTTAAATTTTTCCCAATACTCAGAAAGTGACTCATTATCCTGTCTAATACCACAAATCTCTTTTCTAATCGAGGCTGCTCTGGAGGCAGGGAAGTATCTCTCTAAGAACACTCTTTTTAGAGCATTCCAGCTTGTGATCGAATTTGGCTCAAGATAATATATCCAATCCTTTGCTGCACCCTACAATGAAAAAGGAAAAGCTCGAAGTTTGATATGGTCTTCAGTTATTCCTTCAGGCCTCAACGGTGTAGAGCACACAAACTCGAATTCTTTTGAGATGTTTATGTGGATCCTCATCTGCAAGACCATTAAACTTTGGCAACAAGTGTATCAAACCAGATTTTAGTTCAAAAGGAGTGTCAGGTTCAAGATATTCAATACACAGGCCATTATAATTCACATCAGGGGAAGCTAACTGCCTTAAAGTTCTTTGGTCAGCCATATCAAAAACACACGCAATGAAGGAAAACGATTAAAATAAATTCAGAAAAATAAACTAACACCGAAATTAATCTAATGACTTAAAATTAGAATTTTGAGATCTTTTTTGGATTTTTTCGACTCTATGAAAACAGTAAAAAAATCATTAAAAATAGAAAAAAGGGTTTTTTGGGGATTTGAATTTTCATGTGAATTTTCTACTCCTAATAGACGGAACAAATTTTCGATCAGACTCAATTTTTCCAAAAATCGATTTTTTCGACTCTAGACGCAAATTGGCCAAAACTGCGAGGAACCTATGGCCTAAACGCAAGAACACTAAACCTATGAATCTAATATTGATTAATAATCACAAGAATCCCCGACAATGGCGCCAATTTGATCCGCTGTCGCGCGCGGATCAAAACCGAGTTATTTTGAAAACGTAGTATAACGACAATGACTCGAATCGTCTCTCAAGGATTCTTGATTATTACTAACCAAAGGTAAATCGATTTAGGGGGGGTTGGATTCAGGATCGATTAAGGAAAAAAGCAATTATTAAATAAGTGATTATTGAAATAAGCTGTTATGAAATAGGTGATTATAAAACAAACGGATTCACTATGTCAGGTTCAACTTATCATCGATTGCTACTGAAGGTTGAGAAAAACAAGAAAGGGGGTTTGAAATGTTTTTGGAAATAAAAACTTTTTCAGAAAACAAAACACACAGAATTTTATACTGGTTCGCTTGAAATTCAAAGGTACTCCAGTCCACCCAGCCAAGGAGATTTCACCTTCAAAAAGGACTTAATCCACTAATCTTGAAAGATTACACAACCAAAAGTCTAAGAGAATAATCTCTTAGCCCTCTCAAGTATTCAGACTGTGCAGAGTCACTTGAGGAAATAGTTTAAGCAAGAGTAAATTATAATGTAAAGTGCTTCTAACAAAAAGCAAATATTACAGGAAATATAAGAACAAGAGCTTTTCACGTAAGAGCAGCAGCTCGTCAAAAATGAGAGAGAATGAATGAGATTTCTGTGTGTCTCTAGTGTGTTGTCTTGTGAGGTATTCCGTCCTTTATATAGTCATTGAGAGGATCGTTGGGGTGATGACAGAATCTTGGTCATTGAAGAATAATTAGTGTCATTACTCTCTTTGTTTCTTTCTAAAACCATTTTTGTTCGCCTCTTGATTCCCTTCTTTAAATACTTTCTTTCCATATTGAGATTCTTTTCGGTTACGCGTTCTGGACTAGTGAGTCTACGTCAGAGTCTTGATATATCAGAGTTTATCTTCAGAGGATGATTAAGTATGACTTCATCAGAGCTTCTCAGTGCTCTCGACTTCTTAAGTATCAGAGTCTGGATTCAGTAGTCTTTTAACGGAGCTTCTGACTTCTAAAAGTTATGCTGGTATTTGCGTTGGTCAGAGTCAGAACCTTCTAGACGTATCCTTTCTGAGTGGCATCTGGTCATCGAATATCTGACATAATTTTGCATCTGATGTATGATCGGAATCCTGCATAAATGTTCAGAGTCCTGCACACTAAGAGAAAATCTCGTTAGAGTACCATTTTTATTTCATCCTTTGTTATCACCAAAATCTTAGAGATATATTGTAGAACCAACTTTGTTCTTACAATCTCCCCCTTTTTGATGATGACAAAACTGTTCAGATTAAAGATGAAACATTTAAAGAAACTCTTAGATCAGATATTGCAGTGGGTTCCTCCTAATTTAGATCTTTGGATAACTCAGAAGTTCTTACCGAACCTTTCATGATATGGTGCTTTTAGCTACTTTCCTGCATATCTTAAGTCATTTATTTAGTAATAGTTTAAAAAAAATGCTTGCAGTGCTTGAGATGAACTAGTTATGTTTTCATCAGAGCTGTTTTAGTTCTCCCCCTTTTTGTTAGGATAAAAAAGACATAGCAAAAAAGAGTTGATATTGATAGATAAGCATTTACAGATAAGCACATAAGTCAGAAAGCAGAAGGCAAGAAGCAGACATCAAAACATAGAAAGCAACAAGCAAAAATAGCCTAGGTGCCTAAGGGTTTGGAGGAGGAGGCATCCTCTGGAGCAGCTGGGATAGCATGTTCTGAATGTTAACGTTGATAGAGTCCTGTTGATCCAGTCTGGCTCGAACTACCTGTTGTTCTTTCTACAGTTCCTCTAGAGTCTTCAAGACCAAAGGGACGAACCCAGAGTTGGAGTGCTCCCCCTGAGTCAGTTCATTAACTTTGGCTTTGGCAGCAGCTTCTTCAGCAATGCGAGCTGCTTCTTCAGCGTCATTTTTAGCTTTTGCCTCAGCCTCAGCAGCAGCATCAGCAATAGCCTTTGCTTCAACTTTTCTGATTCTCTGAAGTTCTTCTAGACGCGCTTTCTCTTCAGCTTCCTTCCTTTCCCGTTCCTTAGCTTCTCTGGCTAGGCGCTCTTGGAGTCTGATCTCAGCGTCTCTGATGAAGTCGTTGCGGACTTGTTCAGAGAGACCTTTCAGATTGAAGACTTTAGAGGTCATCCAACTTATCACTCTGTTCCAGTAAGTCCTTACAGCAGAGTTATCGTCACTGAGACCAGAGTTGATGGTCAGAGACTTGACCTTTTCAACTGAAGACTCTGTAAAAACCTTGATTGCTTCTTCAAGGGTAGGAAGGGTATTTTATGGTTCATTTGCAGAGGTTTGGGAGGGTGAGGAGGGTGAGATGGGGGCACTTAGATTAAGTGTGGGAGTTGTTTGGTCAGCGGGAGTGATGGGTTGTGGTATGTTAAAGTGTGCTGGTTCAGATGGTTGTGATTCTGAGTGGATTGGTTCTGATGGTTGAGGTTCAGAGTGGGTTGGTTCAGATGGTTGTGGTTCAGATCTGGTTGGGTTTGGATGTTCCGGAGGTGGGGAAGTGACTTCAGGTTCAGGGTCAGGATGTGATGGCTTTTGAGAGGCCAGATCACGGGCTTGGAGCTGAGCCAGAGTGGGGGATTAAGGGTCAGATGGTTCAGTATCAGATGAGAGTTCGTAGTAAGGTGGGGATTGAGGAGATGGTGATGATGATGGTGAGGTGGTTTCATTCAGCACTTCTACTTCTGAAATAGGTAAAGTTGTGGTGGCGAGGTTGAATTTTTGAGATGGTGGGTTAGAAGATCTGGTGGTTGAGGGAGGAGTTTCAGCAGAGGTGTATATAGGGTTTATTTGGGGAAGAGAAGAAGCAATAGGTTTAATTTTGATAGAGGGAGTGAGAGATACAAACTTACCATCCAACTAGAGAAACTGGGGGTCTTGATACAGATGATTCTCCCAGCTTAGCTTTCTTCGCCTTCTTGGACTTCTCAGAGGGCTCTCGCATCCTATTCTAGAAGTTTGGTGGAAACTCAGGTAGCCAGTCTACTGAGAACTCAGTGATATCCACCCCTTTCTTGTACAGATCCTCTAGATAGTATGCTATTACCTCTGGAGGGTCGATCTTGGAGAATAAGTAGAGTCCGTTTGGAATCTTCCTCTGATCTTTAAGTGCTTCCCAGGAGGTGTCAAGTGTTGGTTTGGCTCTGACTTGATCAATAATTCCCATGCTCTTCATATTCCGAGCATTCGGAGGTCTTCCAGTGTCAATCATGACATCTTCCATGAGTCTGAGCTGAATCAGATGGTCCACGAGGCCACTCTTGATCAATACATAAGATATCAGTCTCCCCTGAGGGATGTAGTTCCTTATCTTCATGTTGTTTCTGGTGTCTTTAACTGAATCTCTGAGGTACTTGAAGAGGAGTGCAGGTAGACAGAGTTTCAGACCCTTGTGAATGCAGTACAAGATGCACTTCTGATCTGTGTTGATGTAGTCAGAAGAGTTTGAAGTCGGACGATGATGGATGGTGCCTAAGATGATCTTCAGCCAGACCCGGAGGTTCTGATGTAGTTCCTTGTTCTTGGAATGCTTGCCTTCAGCATTCTGTTGGAAGATGGTATGGTTTATTTCTTGGGACATGTACTTTGCCCTAGGGTTTATGTTGCAGATGCGTCTTCCTCCTGTCTTCTCCATGTTCAGAAGAGAAGCATTTGGTTTCTTAGTGATGACTATCTTGACTCCCAGAACATAGGAGACAATGTAGTGATCATCTGAGTCTGTGAAGCACCATAACTCCTTCACCAGATTCGTGTACACCGGGCCATAGAGGCATTGAAAGTAATTTTCCCACCCTTGCTTTTGCAGTTCTTCAGTGAGGTCGACGCCATTGCGCTTCATGTTCTCGAAATCAACCAGTGTTTCACAAAGAACTTCAAGCTTATCAAATGGAGTTGCTAGATGAATGTTGGGCTCACAATCAAGAATGTGGGGTTCCCTGTAGATTGGAGTTGAGACGACGTCGGTGGTTGCAGTGGTTTGTTGGCTAGAACTGGGTGCTTGCTCTGTTGAGTTCATCTGTTGAGAGAAATTATAGATTGATTGTTGCTGAGAATCCATGAAGAATAGTTGAGGATGATGATGAATGTTGAAGAACTTGATGAAGAAAACTGCAGAAATCCTTTGAAGGAGGTGAAGGACTGAGAGAGAGGGTTTTGTGAGTTTGTGAGTGTAAAAGTGTGCAAGTGTAGATTGTGAAATGAATATATACACATTTAGGGTGCATGAAAAACGACAATGGAATGTTGAGTTTAATAGATAGGAAATTTAATGCAGCACGTTAACCAAGTAAGCACATTTTAGAGGAGAATGATTACAGCCCATAATGACGTCTAATCCCCAAATCAGCACAGTGCTCGAGAAGATATCAAGAGTCTGTTTCTTAATTACTGCTAGGCAGCTGTCTAGAAGTTCCAAGGTCAGACGCAAGATGTACCACATGTTACTTTATCTGATCTTCAGGAATACCAAAGGGTTGGTTCTTGGAGATTTCTAACTCAAATGACTTCTAACTGGTAGTAGCATTAGAGTCAGATATAGAGTCCAGGTGTTTACTTCAGAGTCTTATTTTGCTATCTCAGAGGCACATTTCATTCTGGACAATTTTGAATGTTTAGATTTTTTAAGATAAAAGAGAATCTATCTTCAGCAAGGGGTTTGGTAAAAATGTCAGCCCATTGATGGTCTGTATCAATAAATTTTAATGTTATTACCCCTTTCTGAACATAGTCTCTAATGAAATGATGTTTTATTTCTATGTGCTTAGCTCTGGAATGCAAAATAGGATTCTTACTTAAACAGATGGCAGCAGTATTGTCACAGAAGATAGGAATGTTACTCTCAAAGATTTGAAGATCTTCTAGTTGATTCTTCATCCAGAGCATCTGAGTAGTGCATAGTGATGCTGAAATATATTCTGCTCATGCAGTGGACAGAGCTATGGTTGATTGCCTTTTGCTGGCCCAGGATATTAAATTCTTTCCCAAGAACTGACAATTCCCAGATGTACTTTTACGTTCCATTTTGTCCCCTGCGTAATCTGCATCACAGTAACCAGAAAGGCTATACTCTGATGTTTTCTCATACATCAGGCCCATGTTAAGGGTTCCTTTTAGATACTTGAGTATTCTTTTAACAGCTGTTAAATGAGATTCTCTAGGATCTGATTGGAATCTGGCCCAGAGACATACGCTAAACAGAATATCAGGACGTGTAGCAATCAAATAGAGAAGAGAGCCTATCATACCACGATAGAGCCTCTGACAAACCTTCTAGCTAACTTCTTCTTTTTCCAGAATGCACGTTGGATGCATAGGTGTCTTAGCAGGTTTGCATTCCGCCATTTCGAATTTCTTCAGAATGTCTTTAATGTATTTACTTTGATGAACATAGGTAGCTTCTAAAGCTTGATTGATTTGAATCCCTAGAAAGAACTTTAGTTCTTGCATTAAGCTCATTTCAAATTTTGCTTGCATTAGCTCAGAGAATTCTTGACATACAGAAGGAGATTTCACCTTCAAAAAGGACTTAATCCACTAATCTTGAAAGATTACACAACCAAAAGTCTAAGAGAATAATCTCTTAGCCCTCTCAAGTATTCAGACTGTGCAGAGTCACTTGAGGAAATAGTTTAAGCAAGAGTAAATTGTAATGTAAAGTGCTTCTAACAAAAAGCAAATATTACAGATGATATAAGAACAAGAGCTTTTCACGTAAGAGCAACAGCTCGTGAAAAATGAGAGAGAATGAATGAGATTTCTGTGTGTCTCCGGTGTGTTGTCTTGTGAGGTATTCCGTCCTTTATATAGTCATTGAGAGGATCGTTGGGGTGATGACAGACTATTGGTCATTGAATATTAATTAATGTCATTACTCTCTTTGTTTCTTTCTAAAACCATTTTTGTCCGCCTCTTGATTCCCTTCTTTAAATACTTTCTTTCCATATTGAGATTCTTTTCGGTTACGCGTTCTGGACTAGTGAGTCTACGTCAGAGTCTTGATATATCAGAGTTTGTCTTCAGAGGATGATTAAGTATGACTTCGTCAGAGCTTCTCAGTTCTCTCGACTTCTTAAGTATCAGAGAGTCTGGATTCAGTAGTCTTTTAACGGAGCTTCTGACTTCTAAAAGTTACGCTGGTATCTGCGTTGTTCAGAGTCAGAACCTTCTGGACGTATCCTTTCTGAGTGGCATCTGGTCATCGAATATCTGACATAATTTTGTATCTGATGTATGATCATAATCCTGCGTAAATGTTCAGAGTCCTGCACACTAAGAGAAAATCTCGTTAGAGTACCATTTTTGTTTCATCCTTTGTTATTATCAAAATCTTAGAGATATATTGTAGAACCAACTTTGTTCTTACAGCTACAACTATGGCTTCTATCCTATTTGAACACAATATCATTCAACAAGCGTGATCGACACTGTAAGGTATATATTCTTATTGCCGGATTAAGCATACGGTTATAAATATCGCAAATTTAACGGTTAAGCAAAGTTGAATTGCGATCAAAAGTCAAGAACATATATCATTCAAATTTAACCAACAATATTACATGGAAATCGGATTAAGAAAACAACAATCATATAATATTATTGAAAGGAATAGAATTCTAATTGCAATTATAACAATCTCAAAGTAGTGAACCTGAATACAGCAAATCCGTCCGGATAGATTAGTTCTCCATTACGGTTGTTTCAAGCGTAAGAAAAATAATTCGTGAATAGTAAAAAAACGTGAATAATATTTTCGGCTGCTAGGTATTAGGGGAAAACCAAGGCAATCCGTTTACAACCCAACTGGGTCAAATACATAACCCAGACCCAAAACTAACGACCCAAAACTAAAATAAAACTAATGCTGCAGCTTCAAACGAAATTATGGAAAATAAGAGTTCCGAATCTGACTTCGGCTCCAACACAAACGTTGTATCTCTTTCTCTTAGCTTTCCGACGATTATTAGAACGCGTCAATCGAATTCCCGGAGCTCCAGTTATGATCATTTTAGTGCAAACTGTTAAAGCTGAAAATTAAATACGAAAATCAAATAACAATAAAAATAAACTAAAATATAAAAATATTATAAAAAATAAAAGTAAGCAAAGGAAATCAAATAAATGCTTAATAACAAACATAGGAGAATATGCATTAAAATGCACTGATGAGAAAGCCATGCAATCGTGTATGAAAAGTGGAAGAGGAAATCATCCAAATGGTCTATCATGTTGCACCCATGCGGAAGTCCTTCATACTTTGGCTAAATGAGATGATCTATGACTTTTTGGAAAGGTGAGATCAAGGGGAACAACTTTCATGTTGAATACTTTTTCATTTGAAGCTTGTAGCATGATGAATTTTGAGGTGGAAGTTTGGGAAATCAAACATATTTGAGAATTTTCTAAGTCTCAAGTCAAATGTTCACTTCTTCCACCTTGAATAACTTTTTCTATGGAATTCAAATGAAAAACGTTGCTTCATCAAAGTTGTATCTATTTCAAACCTCTTCAATTTTGTCACCAATTTGACCTCATTTTGATTTGTAGTGAAGGAGTTATGCATTTTAGAAGTTGAGGAAAATCACTTGTTCAATGGTATTGGCCCAAAATGACCTATAATGTTTCCTCTTGGCACATGCATTTTCAAGTTGAATTTGAACTTCCTCCAAACATCAAAGTTGAAGTAGACATATTGAATTTGATCATTCAATTTGAATGGATTTCATCTCATACAAATTGAGCAAGTTATGGTCTTGGGAATTTGACCTCCAAACTAGGGTTCAGACAAAATGACCTATAATCTTTCACCATAAAAAATGAATTTCCAAGCAAAATTAGCTCTTGAACTCAACATGAAAGTTGTCTGGAATGTCATTTTTAGTAACATTTATCTTGGAATCATTTTCATATGACAAAATTTGTAGGAGATAGGGTCTAAGGAACCCCAATTTTGACCAGTTGACTTTATCTGGTCAACCACCATGAACCATCTCGCTAGCTTGACATTCTCTTGATTTTTAGGACTCATGGAGGATCATATATGTGTAGGATGATTAATTATGAAGTATCCCTTGAAATATTGGATCAATTGTTGAAGATACTTGTTGAAGAAGTCACACAAGATACCTAGATGAATTAGGGTTTCCAAGGCAAACTAACTCCAAACTCTTGGTGATTTCTTGATAAAAATAACATGTGAAGATCATGGAGATCCATATATGATGCTTAGAACCAATGTAAACTAATTATTTATTGTTCTCCTTGCATTGAGGGTCTCAAACCCTATATATGAGCTTGATAGAGCATAGGTGAGCATACACACTACCTACAAAAGCAACAAACTATACATTGACATATTTTTGGTATTTTGGTTAGTAAATAATGAAAAACAAAGTATGATACAATCAAAAGTGCTTGGTGATCTCTCCCAATGCAAACCCAATGAATTAGGGGTAAGGAGGATGCCAAGGTGTGATCCCAATGCCAATGCATATCATGAAATAGCATGAGGGATCTTAGGGTCAAAATTGGGGTCTTACACACTGCTGCGAGGCTCAGGTAGCTATATAAAGAATCTAGGCTAAGTGACAATCCTTCTGAAGTAAGGACTCACTGGAATGGATTTCTCATGTGGATGACATCTGAGGTCTTCAAGCACAAGGGAATCTCTAAACAAATCAGAAATGATTATATCAGAGGTGCTGAGGAAAGAATGGAGGCGCGTCTACCGCAGGAAGCTGAGGAACAAGCCAGGAAGAAAGCTGAGGAGAGAGCTGCTGCTGTTGAAGCTAAAGCTAAAGCAAGAGCTAACACTGAAGAAGCTGCTTGCATAGCTGCAGAAGAAGCTGTGAAGGCATCTGAGGTTGCGCTGACTCGAAGTGAGTCATCAACATTTGATCTAGCTCCTCTGGTTCTCAAGACTCTGGAAGAGCTTCAGAAAGAACAATAACTGATGAGAGTCATACTCAACCAACAAGATCAAGTCAACTCCAGCATCCAGAACCTGCTTGCTTAGCTACTTCAGAGGATGCCTCCTCTCCAAACCCTTAGGCACTCTAGGAATGTTTGCTTGTAATTTTTTTAAGAGTTTTTTTGCCTTTGAGGCATCCTTCTTCTATGCTTTATGATGTGTATCTCTCTGACTTATCAATGAAGTTTTTTCCTTCTGTAATTTACTCTTGCATCAATTTTTCTATTAACTTTTTGAGTCTAACAAAAAGGGGGAGAAATGAATAACATATTTCTGATGAAATAATATATCTAACTCTTAGAATGCACTGCTTACATTCTAAATATTAAAAATCAATTGCACAGTCTAAGTGTTTTATAGGATATATCTGAACAAGGAAAACTAAGTCAGTATCTGAGAAACAAGTTAACCTAAGAAGCTCTGGTAAGAAACTTTCTACCCCAAAAATCCTTTTTCTGAAACAAAAATCTCTAAATTTTTTCAAGTATCAGACTTAGGGATAGATTGCAAATCTCAAGGGGGATTCGCACTCTATCTGACTCTAATTCATTTAAATCTGTATCCTTGTAAAGTACCATTGTTTCATCAAAAGTCTAAGTTTTGTCATCATCAAAAAAGGGGATATTGTTAGAACAAGATTTTGGTTTTGCAATATATCTCTAAGTTTTGATGATAACAAAGAATTAAACAATTTGGTACTCTAATAATTTTCTCTAAGTTTGCAGGTTTCTAAGGAAAATGAATCTGAGGAAAATAATATCTGGCATCTAACGAAGTCCAGAAATGAAGAAATCATATTTGACTCTGAACAAGAACACTTCTGAAAGAATCAAATACAAAATCTGATGTCTAAAGACTCTACAACTGATGACTCTGCAAGACAACATAAGAAGACACTCTATCTAAAGACCAGTCAAGCTAACATCTGAAGTCTATTCAACAAACATTTATCTGAAGAATAGTTAATAGGATATCTGAAGACTACAAGCTTCTGCCTAAAGACTTTGACTCCGCTCACTTTGATTCATGCTCAACAAATCATATGACTCATCAAAATAAGAAACTTAATCAAGAAGTATTCTAAGTATGGTACAAAGCTCTATAAGGACATTATGGATTATGTTCCAAGACTGCTATGGAAAGGACAAGAAAATTAATGTCATTAAGTGCCATAATTGGAAAGATATCTCCATTAATTCCCCCCCCCCCCCCCCAACGATATCATCACAAAAGTTCTATATAAAGGCCTCATCATCATCATGCTGATTACGAAGAAATAATATAAAGAATTCCATAATCCACTTCGATCTACATACTCAATACTCTTCATTGTAAAATTCAGTAATCACACAAGAGTCGTTGCTCAAAGTGTGATCATTGATTTGTGTCCTTAGTTGTGTTCATACTGCTTACCTAGAAACACTAATGCAAACACTTATATTTCTTTAAAGTTGTTGATTTTCCTCAAGTGACTTGTTGAAGTCTGTAGACTTGAGAGGGCTAAGAGATTGTTGAACTCTTAGAGGTTTTTGTAATCTATTGAGATTATTGGATTGAGTCCTTATTAAAGGCAAAATCACCTTGGCCGGGTGGACTGGAGTAGCTTTGATTTTCAAGCGAATCAGGATAAATTTCTGATGTTGTTAGCATTTACTTTCGTGTGTCTGGTGTTGCAAAAAATTTTAGTTATTGTGAAAACAATTCAAACCCCCCTTTCTTATTTTTCTCCACCTTCACAGAGATTATCCAACAGAACACGGAGAAGATCAAATTGATTCAAGCGAAGATGAGAGATTTGCATATTTTCCAAAAGAGATATCATGATAAGCGAAGGAAAGCACTTGAGTTCCAAGAGGGAGATCACATGTTTCTGAGAGTTACTATGGTAACAGGAGTTGGTCGAGCATTGAAGTCTCGAAATCTCACTTCGCATTTCATCGGTTCGTACCCAATTTTTTAGAGGATAAGAGAAGTGGCATGTGAGATTTCTTTACCCTCGTTTCTTACTAATCTTTATGATGTGTTTCATGTGTCTCGGTTGAGGAGATACATCCCAAATCTGTCTCATGTGATCCAAGTGGATGATGTGCAAGTGAGAGATAACTTGATTGTTGAGATAACACCCATGCAGATAAAGGATCGGGAAGTGAAATAGTTGTGTGGTAAAGAGATTACCTTGATGATGGTAGCTTGGGGAGGACCAGCTGGTGGAAACGTGAATTTGGATCTTGAGAGCCAGATCAGAGAGTCATATCCGAATATGTTTACTTAAGGCAATTTTCGAGGGAAAAAATTCTTTAAGTAGGGGAGAGTTGTAACACCTCAATTTTTGAGTTATTATTTTAATTGATTTATTTGTATTTTAAATTTAATTATTATGTGTCATGATTGAATTAATTTGGGTGATGGGGGTGTGTGACCTCGAGATGAGAGTGTTGGAGTAATTAGAGATTGGTAGAAGTGTGCTAAAATTATTAGGAATTACTTTAGGAATTAAAACAATAATATTTTATTTTAATTCAATTAATTAAATGGAAAGTAGAGAATTTATGGTTGAATTGGAGTTATGAAAAATAGAGGGGAGGAAGGAGTGGGAATGTTAGTAAGTGAGAAGTGAGTTTATAATTTTAACTAGATTACCCTAATTATATAAACTAGGAGATAACCTAGGTTTGGGAGAGGATTCCAAATAGTACGTGAAAACATAATTAGAGAGAAAGAGGCTATAAGACTAAGAGAAGAGGAAAAGCTTATAACTTTGAGGGGGAAGGGTGGGGGTAGAGAATCAACAAATCAAAATTTGCACTGCTAGGATAACCAGGTAAGGAGAGAATTATCACAATAATTCATATATGCATGAGGGTTATAATTGAGGAGCCTTTAACCTCCAATAGGGCTTTGAGATTTTAATGAAATTATTTTATGGATGATTTTATTTTTGTATGTTATGATATTTTGTGATGAAATTCGTGTGCTTGGCGTATGACAAATTCTATTTTTATGTGTTATCATATAATCACCATTGTTGCTATTTTGAAGATTTTGGAGATAACATGATTTTATGAAAACCATGAACTAAATGTGTTGGTTTGGTGAAATCAGGTGTTGTTAATTAACATATAATATGTGGGTAATGTTTTAAAATGGATTTTGGATGCCTGGTTTGAGAATTGGAAGTTCTGCCTTGAACTCCGGTGAAAAAGACGAAATTATGTAGATCTCAAGGTGCTGAAGGGTAACCCGTCATGCTTCCCAGGCTTGTCTTTCAAGTCTGTCGTTACCTGAGTGACGTTATGGAGTTTGGATATCGGTGATAGGGGTCACTATTGTGACAGGTAACCCATCCTGAGCCTTCATTAGGCTTAAATACTTGTTTTGATGGTATTAAATTGCAGATTTCAGTTTTTGACTTTTGTGGATGTTTTGGGTACTGTTATGCTCAATTAGTTCTGTTTTAAATGATGTTTGATATGACTTAACAATTAAATATGATTTTAATCATAATCTATGAATTAATTGATGAATGATGGATATGTGCATACTTGATGATGATGTTGTGTTAATTATTGTGAATTGTGATGATTATATGTTGTTGTATGGGCATGAATTATGGTGCTGAATTGTGAGTATATTGTTGTGGGATGATAGTTCGGGAGGGGAACTATTATCGTTGGGTCAATGCATGAAAATAATGTTGTGAGTATGTTGTTGTGGGATGATAGTCTTTATGTGATAGCGTGAAAATGCATCATGTTTTTAGACTCGTTTCGCATGTTATTTATCATTATTTTACTATGTTTTGTCACCGTTACGTCTTGTTATGGTCATGTTTTAGGTACTTGTTGATTACGGATCATATGCGTGTACGAAGCGGAAAAGGGAGAGAACTGGTGAACAAAAGTGAAGAAATGCAGCATTCTGGTGCATGGCGTTCGCCATGGCCTTATGGTGTCCGCCATAGCACCAGGACATGTCAGCTTCTTCATTTAAAGCTCATGGTGACCGCCATGAGCCTTGTGGCGACCGCCATCTTCCTGCAGTAACAGAATGCATAGAAATGGGTTGGACTAACTCCTCCCCATTTCCCTACTTTTCCTCAATCACCTTGGAACGTGAATGAAGAAGTTTCACAGTGTTGTAGCTCTATATAAGACACCCTTGTACCTAGTTTTCGACATCCGGAGATAGAGGCGAAGCGTTGTCGGTTTAGTTTGAACACAAGTTATATTTTTAAGTGATAATCACTCGATTGAGCGATTACCACGAACTAGTTTTAGGATTTGCTTGTACTCTTGGATCAACAATCTTGCAGTTTTAATTAAAGTTATTCCAGTTCCGTTTTTATTTCCAATCTCGCATTTATTTTCCCGCATTTACAGGTTCTTTATTACATTGCTTTATTATTATTGTTATCACATTATATAAGTGTTTAAGCATGTTGTTTTTAATTGCAATTACTATGTTTAAGTTGTTTTCAATTAAGTTCATGTCTGTAAGAACAAAAATTGTTCTACAACAGATTCCTTGATTTTGATGATAACAAAGGATGAAACCAAAAATGGCACCCTAACGAAAAGTTTCTAAGTGGGCAGGGTTCTAAAGAAAGAAGTAATAAATCTGATGATGTCATCAGATGCACAACAAGATCAGATACAAATTCTCTAGTATCAGAAGCATCTAAAGTGGAATCTCGTTCTAGAAGCTCTGACTCTGGACAAAACTGCAAAGTATCAGAAGCATCTGAACATGAAGTAAAGTCTAGAAGCTCTGACTCTGAACAACGCCCTCTGAAGAATCTATTTAGATCAACATCAGAAGCAAGATTCCAAGTTTCTCCAGATACACAAATACTCTGATTATGGATTTGCTAATCATGAAAGAGTAACGTTGAAGACAAGTAAAGATTTTCAAATGGATTTCCTAATTGAGAAAGAGACGTTAATCTCCACTTCCAAGAGATAAGATACTACTTGTGGTAAGTAGTCACTTCAAAGAGGAAAAGTCTCCTGCAGAAGCTATTTATGGAATGGCGTAACTACATCTTTTTATCCACCAGATTCAACTCTATTTCAACACTACTTCAACTCCTATATAAATAGAGAAGAAATCAACATTCAGAAGCAAGAAATCAACTAGCCAAAACTATACTGAATCATTTCACGCTCAAGAAAAATCATCTTTATTCTCAAGGAATTTCACTAAGCTTTTGCTTATTAAGTGAAAAATCTGTTCTTAAGTTTGTAATACTTGCTTAACTAGAAGCACTCTAGATTACATATCTTGTATCTTTTATTTGTTTGATTTCCTCAAGTGACTCTTTGTAGTCTGTAGACTTGAGAGGACTAAGAGATTTTCTTCTCTCTTAGGGGTTGTTTGTAATCTTTCAAGATTAGTGGATTAAGTCCTTGTTGAAGGCGAAATCACCTTGGCCGGGTGGACTGGAGTAGCTTTGTGTTATAAGCGAACCAGTATAAAATCATTGTGTGATTTTCCTTTTTGAAAAGCGCTTAATTTTTCAAAACAATTCAAACCCCCCCTTTCTTGTTTTTCTCACCTTCAATTGGTATCAGAGCTCCGGCTCTGTTATTGATTTTCTAATCAAACACTTAACCGTGTAGAGAGATCCAGTGCGAGAAAAACAATGGCCCACTCAAATGAGAAAGATTCTTACAATGCCAAGCCTCCTGTTTTTGATGGAGAAAAATTTGATTACTGGAAAGATAGAATCGAAAGTTTCTTTCTGGGTTATGATGCTGACCTCTGGGACATTGTCACAGATGGATACAAACCTCCAATCTTAAATGGAGCTGAAGTTCCCAGAAGCAAGATGTCAGAAGATCAGAAACGTGTTTTCAAAAATCACCACAAGGCCAGAACAATACTTCTAAATGCTATATCATACAACGAATATGAAAAGATCACCAACAGAGAGACAGCCAAAGATATTCTTGACTCTCTGAAGATGACTCATGAAGGAAACTCCCAAGTCAAAGAGACGAAGGCTCTGGCGCTGATCCAGAAATATGAAGCCTTCAAGATGGAAGATGACGAAGCTATAGAAGCTATGTTTTCCAGATTTCAAACTCTTATTGCAGGTCTTAAAGTGCTAGACAAGGGATACACGACTGCAGATCATGTTAAGAAGATTGTCAGAAGTCTGCCAAAGAAATGGAGACCAATGGTTACTGCTCTGAAGTTATCAAAGGATCTGAACAATATCAGCCTTGAAGAACTTGTTAGTTCTCTCAGAAGCCATGAAATAGAACTAGAGGAGGATGAGCCTCAGAAAAGGAACAAGTCAGTGGCGCTGAAGTCCAGACCTGAAAGACGGAAGTCAGACAGAACCAAAGCTTTCCAGGCAGAAACTGCAGATACTGACGACTCTGAACCTGAAGACTCTGATGATGAAGAAGAACTGTCCTTACTAACCAGAAGAGTTAAGAAACTCTGGAAAAGAAGGAACAACAACAACTTCAGAAGATCAAGACCCAGAGGGGATCGATCAGAGTCAACCTCAAAAGGTAAACCTAATAAAGATATTACCTGTTTTGAATGTAAAGAAACAGGTCATTACAGAAATGAATGCCCTAAGCTGAAGAAAGACAACCCTAGAAAAGAAAGCTTCAAGAAGAATACCTTCAGAACAAAGAAAGGATTAATGGCCACCTGGGACGATAGTGAATCAGGATCATCAGAATCTGACTCTGATGAACAAGCCAACGTAGCACTTATGGCTACCACATCCAGCAGCTCAGATGAAGAATCTGAAGAGGTATTTTCTGAACTTTCTAGATCTGACTTAGAATCATGTTTATCAGAAACTCTTACCTCTCTTCAGAAATTAAAACAAAAAGTTAAAAGCATTAAAGGCCTTCTTAAAGCAAAATCTGAAGAATGTAGTAAACTTGAGACAACAATTCTAGCACAAGAAGATACTATCAGATCTTTAACGTTAGAAAGAGATGGAGCTAGAACAAAAAGCTTAGAATTAGAAGAAGCGTTGTCTCAAGCACCACAAACTTCAAACGAAATTATTTATAAATATGAAGAAGCTTTTCAAAAATTTCTGAAGAATGGAATAGATAGGAGTATTATGGCATCCATGATTTATGGAGTAAGTCAGAATAATAAAAGGGGAATTGGGTATGATTCTGAGGAAAATAAAACCTCTACCAGTAACCAGCTTAAATCTCCTTTTTCATATCACTACACACACACACAAGAAAACAAGTTTAAAAATGCTAGAAGACCCAAAGTTATGAGAAACTCTGGGAAAACTAATCTAAAAGGACCCAAGAGATTCTGGGTACCGAAAGATAAGATTATCTATGTTGCAGATATCCTATGCAGCAAAGTTCAGACACCAGTCATGGTACCTGGACTCTGGATGCTCGCGACATATGACGGGAAGAAAGTCTATGTTCCAAAGCCTGGAACTTAAAGACGCTGGATTTGTAGGCTTCGGAGGAGATCAGAAAGGAAGGATCAGAGGCTCCGGAACTATTGGTAATGGTACTCTTCCCTCTATATCTGATGTTCTTTATGTAGAAGGATTAATGCATAACTTGTTATCCATAAGTCAATTAAGTGATAACGGTTATGATGTAATCTTTAATCAAAAACGTGTAAAGCCATTAGTCAGAACGATGGCTCTGTCCTTTTCACAGGCAAGAGGAAAAACAACATTTATAAAATAAATCTTTCTGATTTAAAAGATCAAAATGTTAAATGTTTAATGTCAGTTCACGAAGAGCAATGGGTATGGCATAGACGCTTAGGCCACATTAGCATGAGAAAACTTTCTCAGCTAACTAAACTTGAGTTAGTCAGAGGCTTACCTAAACTGAAATTTTCTTCAGATGCTCTGTGTGAAGCTTGTCAAAAAGGAAAGTTTTCAAAAACATCTTTTAAAAAGAAAAATGTTGTTTCTACCTCTAAGCCTCTGGAACTTCTTCACATTGACTTATTTGGTCCTGTGAAAACAGCATCAGTTAATGGAAAGAAGTATGGACTAGTCATTGTTGATGATTACAGTCGCTGGACATGGGTAAAATTCCTAAAGCACAAGAGTGAGTCTCACTCTGTATTCACCAGTTTCTGTTCTAAAGTGCAAAAAGAATTTGACTCTAAAATTATTAGAGTCAGAAGTGATCATGGTGGAGAATTTGAAAATAAAGATTTTGAAGAATTATTTGATTCTAATGGAATATCCCATGATTTCTCCTGCCCTAGAACTCCACAACAAAATGGAGTTGTAGAGAGGAAGAATAGGACACTCCAAGAAATGGCCAGAACCATGATCAATGAAACAAATGTAGCAAAGCACTTTTGGGCAGAAGCTGTAAATACAGCGTGTTATATTCAGAATAGAATCTCTATAAGACCTATTCTAGATAAGACTCCCTATGAACTGTGTAAGGGAAGAAAACCCAACATCTCATATTTTCATCCTTTTGGATGCATTTGCTTTATATTAAATACTAAAGAACATCTAAACAAGTTTGATTCCAAAGCACAGAAAGGAATCATGTTAGGATACTCAGAACGCTCTAAAGGCTATAGAGTATACAACATAGAAACCAAAATTGTGGAGGAATCAATTCATGTTAGATTTGATGATAAGCTTGACCCTGAAAAGTCAAAGCTAGTTGAAAAGTTTGCAGATTTAGAGATCACTCTGGTAGAATCTGAGAAAACTCCAGAAGCAACTGTCACTCCAGACTCTGAAGAAATTAAATCTCCAGAAATTCCAAGGAAAGTTAAAAGTCGTATTAACGTATCTGAAGATTTGATTTTGGGAAACAAAGATGAACCTGTTAGAACCAGATCTACCTTCAGAACTTCTGAAGATATTCCTCTGGGACTAGTGTCTCTGATTGAGCCTACGTCCTGTGATGAAGCTCTTCAAGATAACGATTGGGTGGCAGCTATGCAAGAAGAGTTAGATCAATTCTCCAAGAATGACGTCTGGGATCTCGTTCCTAAACCCAGAGGCACTCATGTCATTGGAACCAGATGGGTTTTCAGAAACAAGCTGAACGAAAAGGGAGAAGTTGTCAGAAACAAAGCACGACTGGTAGCTCAAGGTTATAGTCAACAAGAAGGTATTGATTATAACGAAACTTTTGCTCCAGTCGCGAGGTTAGAATCTATTCGTCTTCTTGTATCTTTTGCTATTAATCATTCTATCAAATTATACCAAATGGATGTCAAGAGTGCATTTCTTAATGGTTATATTTCAGAAGAAGTGTATGTCAACCAACCTCCAGGCTTTGAAAATTCAAACTTTCCAGAACATGTTTTCAAACTTAAAAAATCTTTATATGGACTTAAACAAGCTCCCAGAGCTTGGTATGAACGTCTGAGCAATTTTCTTCTGGAACAAAATTTTATCAGAGGGAAAGTTGATTCTACACTCTTCTGCAAAAATCATAAAAATGATCTCATGATATGCCAGATTTATGTTGATGACATTATTTTTGGTTCTGCTAATATATCTGTTTGCCAAGAATTTTCTAAGTTAATGCAGGCAGAATTTGAAATGAGTTTAATGCAAGAACTGAAGTTCTTTCTGGGAATTCAAATTAATCAAACTCCAGAAGTCACATTCATTCATCAAAGCAAGTACATTAAAGACGTTCTGAAGAAGTTTGATATGTCTGAATGCAACTCTGCAAAAACTCCTATGCACCCAACTTGCATTCTGGAAAAGGAAGAGGTAAGCAACAAGGTTTGTCAGAAGCTCTATCGAGGTATGATAGGCTCTCTTCTCTATCTGACTGCTACCCGTCCTGATATTCTCTTTAGCGTCTGTCTTTGTGCCAGATTCCAATCAGATCCTAGAGAATCTCATTTAACAGCTGTTAAGAGAATTCTTAAGTATCTGAAAGGAACTCCTAACCTGGGCCTGATGTATGAGAAAACATCAGAGTATAGGCTTTCTGGTTATTGTGATGCAGATTATGCAGGAGATAGAATAGAACGAAAAAGCACTTCTGGAAATTGCCAGCTTCTGGGAAACAATCTAATCTCCTGGGCTAGCAAAAGACAGTCAACAATTGCTCTATCAACTGCAGAAGCAGAATATATCTCAGCATCACTGTGCACAACTCAGATGCTCTGGATGAAGCATCAGCTAGAAGATCTTCAGATATTTGAGAGTAACATTCCTATCTTTTGTGATAATACTGCTGCTATTTGTTTAAGTAAGAATCCCATTTTGCATTCCAGAGCCAAACACATAGAAATAAAACATCATTTTATTAGAGACTATGTTCAGAAAGGGATAGTAACATTGAAGTTCATTGATACATAACATCAATGGGCAGATATCTTTACTAAGCCTCTAGCTGAAGATAGATTTCTTTTTATACTAGAGAATCTGAACATTAAAAATTGCCCTGAGTAAAATTTGGCTCTGAACATGTAAAATGAGATTCTGATAAAAACAAATATGATTCTGCCTCTGACTCTGATACTTCTACATTGTTAAGAAGATATCTGAGTTAGAAATCTTCAGAACCAATCTCTTGGTATTCCTGAAGATCAGATACATTAAACACGTGGAGCTCTGAGCGTCAAACCTTAGAACTTCTAGACAGCTGTCAAGAAATTCAAAAGGCAGACGTTTGAGTTTTCCTCGAGCAGTGTGCAAACTGTGGGATTAGACATTCATTTATTAGCTGTAATCATTTTTCCCCCCAAGCGTGCTATCTTGAGTATTGTGTCTAACGCATTCTGAGGTGTCGTTTTGCATGTGTTTGAACTTAGGTATATAAACACTTTTCTCACATTTCACACACTTATCACTCTCACTCACTCTAAAACCCTAAACCCTTCTCTCAAGCATTCTCTGAAAGCTCTCAATCTTCATCTTCTTCTTCACCATGGATGCTCAACAACAGGAAGTTTTTAACTTCTCCCAACAGATGGAATCTACTTCTAATCCCCAAACCTCAAACACTCAAACACCCACTGTTACAGGCGTCACCATAACCCCTGTTTATCAAGAACCCCACATTCTTGAGCGAGAACGCCACATAAACCTTTCAACTCCCTTTGAAGGTTTAGATGTTTTGTGTGAATCTCTGGTTGATTTTGACAACCTTAGAAGAAATGGCGTTGATCTCACTGGTGAACTGCGTCGTCAAGGATGGGAAAACTACTTCAACAGGCTTTATGGTCCCATTTACCCTCTTCTTGTCAAAGAATTCTGGAGACATGCTGATGCAGATGACCAATTCATTGTCTCATTTGTTCTGGGAGTGAAGATAGTTATCACAGAAGCGTCCATTGCCTCCTTGCTGAACATGGAGAAAGCTGGAGGTAAAAGGATTTACAACATTCCTCCAAGGTCAAAGCGCATCACTGAAGTCATCAACCCTACAATCTTCAAACCTAATGTTGAAGGAAACCCCTCTAAGAACAAGGAGCTTCATCAGAACCTCCGAGTTTGGCTGAAGATTATTCTGGGAACAATCCATCATCGTCCAGCCTCCAACTCTTCAGATTACATAAATGCTGATCAGAAATGCATCCTTTACTGTATTCAGAAGGGTATCCAGATCAACCTCCCTGTTCTCCTCTTCAGATATCTGAGAGATTCAGTCAGAGAAACGAGGAATAATATGAAGCCCAGATCCTACATTCCTCTGGGAAGATTGCTCTCTGATGTCTTCATTGAGCATGGCTTGGTAGATGATCTGGAGAAGACCAGATGTATGGATGATCTGGCAATTGATGTGGGAAAGCCTCTGAATGCCAAAAACCTGAAGAGCATGGGAATCATCAAAGAGATTAGAGTCAAGCCCACTATGGATGTGTCCTGGGAATCTCTAAAAGATCAGAGGAAGATGCCTCATGGCCTGGCCAGATTCTTCAAGGATGAGCCCAGAGACGCTGTTGCCCTCTATCTTCATCGTATGCTGGAAGAAGGTGTTGATGTTTCTGATTTCCGCCTTGAAGACTGTCTGGACTCTGTAGAAGATCTTGTCAGATACAAGAGAGGTGTCTCTGAGAAACAGATAGCTGCTGAAGCAAGGAGAGCAAAGAAAGCCAGACTTGGAGAAACTTCTGGCAGCAAAGCTTCAGCACCTCTGAATGTCTCTTCCGGTAAGTCTGTTCCTCCTGTCTCCTCTGAATCTATAATGGCTTCCTCTAACCCTCTCTCCTCTCAACCAATTTTTACTACCTCTGAAATCCCACCCTCAATCACCAGAACCTCCCAACCAACACCAGTTCTAAACATAGCTAGAACTTTCATTCCTCCCTCTCAACCTATACAAACCCACCAAAGCACTTCTTCTTCCTCATCCTCTGAATATGAATCACCCCCTTACCTTTCCCCTTCTTCTGACCAAGAGTTATCTGACCAAGAGTCCTCTGACCAAGAACACTCTGACCCTAACTCCCCAACAATAGCTGAAATTTATGCTAAAAATTTCGCTCCACAACCCACAAGACAATCTGAAGTAACCTCACCCCTCCAAACTTCACTTCCACCACAACAAACAACAACCTTACCCTCTGAAACCCAACCATCTGTAATTCGACCATCTGATCCTCATATCACCCCACCAATCCTTTCCGCTGTCCCAGAACCAGAATCCGAACCCTTAGATGTAAACCCACTCTATGCTTCATCCCCAGATTCTGAACTTCAAGCAGAATCTGAACCTCAACAAACTGAACCTCCCTCTCTAAATCTCAGCCCTCAAAACTCTCCACCTCACTCACCTGAACCTGAACCTGAACTTACCATACCTATCCTTGAGGAGGCCATTATACAGGTTGCAGAAGCTTCAGTCCAGAAGGTCAAGTCTCTGGCTAAAAACTCTGAAATTAGTGATGATCCTAAATCTGTTAGGACACACTGGAACAGAGTCATTAGTTGGATGACCTCTGAGTCTTATAGGCTGAAGAGTATCTCTGAACAAGTCAGAAATGGCTACATCAGAGATGCTGAGGAAAGGCTCCAAGAGAGATTGGCCAGAGAAGCTGAGGCCAGAAGATTAGAGGAGGAAAGATTGGCTAAGGAAGCTGAGGAACAAGCAAGAAGGTTAGAAGAAGAAAGACTGGCAAAGGAAGCAGAACTTCTAAGGATTAAGGAAGCTGAAGCCAAGGCTCAGGCGGATGCAGAAGCCCAAGCTGCTGCTGAAGCTGAAGCTCAGCAGGCTCTGACTCAGGGGGAGTCTTCTTCTGCGATCCCTATGATTCTTCATGCTCTGAAAGAGATCAAGCAAGATCAGAAAGAAATCAAGCAAGATCAGAATGAGCTCCGTGCCAGGATGGACAAGCAAGACGCTTTGAATGAAAACATCCAGAACATGTTTGCCATGTTGCTTCAGAGACTTCCTCAACCTCCGAACCCTTAGGCACTTAGGATTTATTTTGTTTGCTTGCCTAGTGTTTTTGCTTCTGTCTTCTTTAGCTCTGATATTCTCATCTGTTGTTTTGCCTGCTTTTTGCCTTTGTGCTTCTGATTAATGAAGGTTTTTCTCTTTCTTATCTTGTTATTTTTTATATACCTTTTTGATTCTGACAAAAGGGGGAGAAATCATAATAGCTCTGATGAAAATATTGTCTGAAACCTTAAGCATTCTGCAACAATTGAAGAAATAGCTTCTGATAGAAATAGCTCTGATATAAATAGCTTTGATTAAATAACTCTAACATTAAACTTAAGAAATTGCAGAAAGTTTTCAGATATCCCATTACTTGGAAAGCTCTGGTAAGAACTTCTGAACTCCCTAGCACTAACTCAGGGGGAGCTTCTGTCTATCTGATCTTTTTTATCCATGTTTCATCTGCTATTTTAAGTTGTTTTGTCATCATCAAAAAGGGGGAGATTGTAAGAACAAAAATTGTTCTACAACAGATTCCTTGATTTTGATGATAACAAAGGATGAAACCAAAAATGACACCCTAACGAAAAGTTTCTAAGTGGGCAGGGTTCTAAAGAAAGAAGTAATAAATCTGATGATGTCATCAGATGCACAACAAGATCAGATACAAATTCTCTAGTATCAGAAGCATCTAAAGTGGAATCTCGTTCTAGAAGCTCTGACTCTGGACAAAACTGCAAAGTATCAGAAGCATCTGAACATGAAGTAAAGTCTAGAAGCTCTGACTCTGAACAACGCCCTCTGAAGAATCTATTTAGATCAACATCAGAAGCAAGATTCCAAGTTTCTCCAGATACACAAATACTCTGATTATGGATTTGCTAATCATGAAAGAGTAACGTTGAAGACAAGTAAAGATTTTCAAATGGATTTCCTAATTGAGAAAGAGACGTTAATCTCCACTTCCAAGAGATAAGATACTACTTGTGGTAAGTAGTCACTTCAAAGAGGAAAAGTCTCCTGCAGAAGCTATTTATGGAATGGCGTAACTACATCTTTTTATCCACCAGATTCAACTCTATTTCAACACTACTTCAACTCCTATATAAATAGAGAAGAAATCAACATTTAGAAGCAAGAAATCAACTAGCCAAAACTATACTGAATCATTTCACGCTCAAGAAAATCATCTTTATTCTCAAGGAATTTCACTAAGCTTTTGCTTATTAAGTGAAAAATCTGTTCTTAAGTTTGTAATACTTGCTTAACTAGAAGCACTCTAGATTACATATCTTGTATCTTTTATTTGTTTGATTTCCTCAAGTGACTCTTTGTAGTCTGTAGACTTGAGAGGACTAAGAGATTTTCTTCTCTCTTAGGGGTTGTTTGTAATCTTTCAAGATTAGTGGATTAAGTCCTTGTTGAAGGCGAAATCACCTTGGCCGGGTGGACTGGAGTAGCTTTGTGTTATAAGCGAACCAGTATAAAATCATTGTGTGATTTTC